>NW_022630999.1:22931416-23531416 GCF_010015895.1 Lontra canadensis
CCCCTCCCTTCCCCTCCCCTCCCCTCCCCTCCCCTCCCTTCCTCTCCCCTCCCCTCCCCTCCCCTCCCCTCCCCTTCCCTTCCCTTCCCTTTCCTTCCCTTCCCTTCTCCCTTGAGTTTTGCCTTAGCAGGGAAATAATATGTCAAATACATGTGAAAAAAAAATCCAGTGGTAAAATTTGCAAATGGGAATATAATTTGAAGGCAGTGCCAAAGTTAAGCAGCCAGGTTTTTAACTTTTTTTTCTTTCTCTGCTAATTAAGCTGCACATTTTAAATCACAAACATGTGCAGAATTGTGAGGGGTCTTGCATGTAGAGAGAAGCTTAATTCCAGCAGCTCCTGATAGTTGAGTGTTCAGTTTTACAACACTCACATCAGACACCATCGGCAACTCATATTTGTTTGAGTGCCTTCTGCACAAATGGCAGTATGGAAAGAAGAATCAGAGAAAGTTAGAGCTGGCCTGAACTCTGACGTCATCTACTCCAGTGGTTTCCAATTATTTTAGGTCAGAAAACAAATACGAACTTCCCCAGATGTCTGATATGTAAAGCTGATAGCCTCGAGCCGTTATGTATTGAGGATGTGCACACGTGGGTACAAGTGTGAAAGAGTGTATGTGAATGTGGGCGTGTGTGCCTCATCTTCCTCTGCTAGGACAGAGCATCTATCAGCCTGGTACACAGAACTCAGGATTATAGTTTGAAAATTCTGGATCTTGGACCACCCTCTCATTTTACTGAGGAAGAACCCAAGTTCCAGAGAGCTGCTTTGAGTTGTTCAAGGTCACAGTGCTAGAAAGAGGTGGAACAGACACTTGAACTAGGTCTTATGTTTCTAAGCACACTGTTTTGCTTCACTTGCTAAATTGTTATACATTTTTTTACTTTACACTCTCGTGTATATTTTTGAAAATATGTCTACATTTGTTTTCCTGTTAGTTTCTTTACATATATCAATCTAATTATAATTCCTTCCTATTCTAAGGAAGGACTACAAAGGTACTGTTTGTATGCTTGCCTGTTTGTCTATTTGTCTTTAATACTTTTATTGAGATATAATTACATATAAGGGCCCTTTCTTTTCCTACTATAATGCACTGTTTCTCCATAGAGAAATTATCCTTGTTTGCTAGTGAGAAAACCAGTAAGATGCATGTGTAAAAGTAAAGTTAGTATACATGTAAGGGTAAGGTTGGATACTTTCTAAAAGCTCATTAATTTGATCATTAAATTAGCTGTGGAATTAGAAGTGTGAGAAATAACTGCAAAAGATTGGTTTAACAATGTTGTAAAAACCAGAATGGATTCTGTATCCATTTGATTTTTTTCATAAGTGTCTTTAAGATTTCATTACTCTTTAAGGAAACCTAAGCTAGAAATTGTAGACACTGCATTATGAGTTTAGTTTATGCAAAAAAGAAAATGACCAATTTCAATCAACGTACCTATTCTCAATGAATAAGTATATATGAATCAGTGAACAAATGTACATTTATATATCTAAAGTTAAAATAAAATTGTGATGTAACTATTATGTATAATTATTTATTACTAATTAACTTACATGTTATTTGGTCAACTACCAGTCTCAGTCGTATGAACATAAGGACTTCTTTACTATAGCCCTGCTATGTGCCTATATTTACTGATACCAACTTTTTAGCCATTTGAATTATAATTTTCAAAGCTAATATTACTGGAAATTCAAAATGTATACATTCTTACTGAATTCCAACATGAAATATGCTGTATTTATAAAACAAAATAATACTCTCTTACGTCATTACAATTTAGAGTTACTTTTAACTCATATGTAATAATATAAGTAAAAATTTTCCCTTAGAAAATCTCTATGCAAAGTATACCTGCAACCTCTATTCTAGCACTTATGGTAGTTTCCGCCTTTATGGAACTCACTATTGACAGTCTTGTCTTATTCCCAGTTGGATGGAGTTTTGCACTGCCGTTTTCATGAAGAAATGTCATAATGTGGATATAGGGATGGTTTTGGAGTTTTCCTGGGTTCCCTATCAGACAAATACCCAAGGTTTCAGCGGGCTTAAATCCAGCAGGAGATGGAATAGGCAGGGAGTATAGGTAGTCCAGAATTTAAAAAATCAAATTATTGGCAAGAGCAGCACAACAGAGATTTAAACTCTACCCTGCTTAATCCCTTTGCTGAAGTGGTGAGGGGAGTTCCCAGGCCTTACTTCTTTCATCAGAAGAGAATCAAGGGGTGCTAGGCTGGGCAAATCTTTCTCATGATTAAGCCAGTGGCAGAGATCCAACCCAAGTCGTCTTTGCAAGGGGCTGACCAATACTGAAGAGACAAAGCATTCATTTATGGGCAAGTTTTGGTTCCCTTTCTGCTCTCTCTTAAGTAGTCTTTTTTAATTTTTTAAAAAATTTTAGCTTGTTAAATTTTTATTTATTTACTTACTTCTGTGGACAATGAGGAATTAGTCTTTACAGTTTGTCAGAGTTTGGGTGGTCCAAATTACCAATTCTTTGTTGAGAGTTCTGCAGCCTGCTGGAGATGGCCATGAAGTCCCAGCAAGGAGGCACACTTCCTCAGGCCTCTGAGAACATGTAGATTTCAGTTTGCATGCCCAAAGCCACACCTTTTCCCCCTTCCTTTATTAGCCCTGCAAAATGGGAGTGAAGGTTCATCCACCAAAATGAATGATCAAGGCATGGCCTTTGAGCATTTGGTAGGTTCTAGGAAGCTGCTCACTCAACCCAGCAATAAATGCCACTGTTTTTTCTGTAGTCTCAGGGCTGTATTTCTCTTTAATTAAAGATTCCTCAGCACTCTGATTCTGTTTTGCTTCAAATATGGAGAAATCATATGTTAACTGGATTAACACTTCCATGGGAATTACTCCATTTAAAAGAAAAATTTTAAGGTGTGTTTTCTCTGACATTTGAACACTTCTGAAATGTTCAGTTAGTGTACAATGTATGTGCTTAATGTAATATTCCATTTTTTATTCCTCGGAAGGTTGTTATTAAATTGTTGATTCATCTTAAAGGGATAACACTTTAGGATCAGGAGAATATCATAGCTTCTTTAGCTAATTTCTAATTCTGACTCTGATTGAAATTGTGTAACCCCAAGATTATGGTGGTGGTGTTGGAAAAGGAGGAAATATGAGGAGTAGGGGCAGTTGATTGAAATGGGAGCTGGACTATGCTGGAGAAAATTTTACTGTCTTGTTTCTACTTGGGATTATGATTTTGACCTCCATTCAGTTGCAGTTAATGGGCATTTCCCCCACCAACTGAAGTGGGGAAGTTCAGATCAGTTTCGTCATCTTTGTCAAGAGCCATTGATTTATTGCCACCATATAAGATTATGAAGAGATATAAAGCACTGTCTTTGAACCCCAGAATACATTGATTCTTAAAAATTTGTGACTTCATTGGAAAACAGGGAAAGCCTTCCACTAAATATTATTTTTTATTAACTGCTTTATTATGATGGAATTTACATACCCTACCAGTCACCAATTTAAAGTATATAATTTAGTGGATTTTTGTATATTTATAGAGTGGGGCAAACATCAGCACAGCCAATTTTAGAAGAGATCTCATATTCTTTAGCGGTCACCTCTTATTCCTCCCATTTTCCACAACTCTAGATACCACTGTTCCATTTAAATTTGAAGACTAAAAATACAGCATGGCTAGACTAGGGCAATGAACTAGGAATTAGAAGTTTTAGGAAAATGCCAAAATTTGGTACTGCTTCTTAGAAATTACTTCCATTTCTTGGAGCCACATTTTCATCTGTGTAATTGGTATAATGACACCCATATTACAGGTGGTTGTTGTTTATGTGCTGGTTGTGAGGACTAACCGAGATAACACGTTGTGGAAGCCCCAGCCCAGGGCATGCCACACAGGTTCAGAATATTATTTCCTTCCTCTTTTCATTTCTCTCAAGATGAGCCGTGAGTTAAATAACTGAAGGTTGGCTAGTCTTTCTCCTCCCCTCATGTAAAGGGGGATGGAGTGTTGGGGAAGGGGAGATCTCTCTTGTTTAAGTAGCTTTTGAGTAAAGATCTAAAGGAGATGAGGGTGTGAACCAGGTGGATATCTGGGGAAAACACATGATAGCAGAAGGAAGAGCAAACCCAAAAGGTGTTTCCTGAGGATCAGGACTTGTGTGTGTGGGGAGGGTGGGGTGGAGGTGGGAGGTGGGGTAGAGATTTGGTGGAGGGGCAGTATAAGGTAAAGAGAATAGTTATGAATGAATCCAGTTTTTTTGGCTTGGGCAACTGGAATTGAACTTCATTAATCGGACGGGGAGGTTTGTAGGAAGATAGAGTTTGGGAAGCAAGATCTGGAGCTTGTATATTTTAAGTCTGATATGCTCATTAGCCTAACAAGAATGGATTGTTTTTGAAATTTGGGAAGAAAACAATAAATGACATTTTAAAAGAAGTTCTATTGTGAGACTAGGTTGTTCCAATGAATCTTCTATTGTTGGCATAAATTGCTCAGTTGAGTAAATTTCTGTGGCCAGATTGTTTTCAGTCAAACCATCTGGACCTGGTGTATGCAGGGCAACTCTGGGTAACCACAGAGCACACTTGCTCTTAAGACCACCCTGCTTTAAAGAAAGTTGAAAGCAGTCTCAGGGGTGCTTTGCTGTCTTGACTTTCAATGCCCTTGACTCAAATGACTTCCTAGATGCTTTTTTTTTTTAACACCCTAATCCCCAAAACCCTGCCTGACTTCTTGGACTTTTGACTCTTCCATCAGCTTCTCTGATTTCAGATATTTACCTGAAATTTCAAGGCTCTGGAACTCCTGGACCCTTAATTCTTTCTTTCCCCTGATGGTCCTTGCCTGCCCGTGCCCATCCTGTAATCACCATGCTCTCATAAATCAATTTACAATACCTTTCTTGAGCACCTGTTTTGTGCAAAGCACTGTACTAAGCATTTCTAAGATGGTGAAAGAGTTGAGATGTGGCACTGATAGTCCAGGAGGTTCCAATGTAATATATATAATGAGGTGGTGATGGCAAGCATTTAAGATTGTAGAGGGGGAATCTAGGGCTCTGATTTTGATGGTGATGATCTACTTGGTCCCACCAGCTCTGCTCCAGAATTTTATAGACTTTTCTCAGAGGCTTTTATGTACTTCCCATTATTATCTTTTTTCCCCCCCTTGATTATGAAGGAACAGATATTCATTGTAGAAAACATAGGAAAAACAGAAAATTGTTAAGGAAAAATGCTACTCATAGTCATGTTATCCAGAGATAGAATGTTACTGATTAATGTTTGAGTATATTTCTTGTCATTCTGTACACAAAGTTTTATTGTTGTCATTTTCCCTCATCATTAATATCTTTTGGAAGAATATTTTTTAAATAGCTGAATGGGACTGATGTTTCACTATTTATTTGCTAGCCTCCTAATGTTGAGTCTTTTCATATTTTTATAAGTAAGTTCCCATTTTCATGGGCTACATAGACCTAATATTGAGGATGTCCTAGGATACATGGGGGAAACTAGAGTCTCATGAAATGGGAGTGTGCCCATATGGAGTGCACTTGGCTGTGAGGGGCATAGCTAGTTGGGGCATGAACAGCAACATGGAATTAATCCATGCCCTTCTCCAAGCTCACACATGCATGAGCATAGTAGATATTACAGACAAAATGTCAAAAGGAGACTTTGTTCTTTATTTGAAAAGCTGCTTATCATTGGTAGACCAAAGAACTTTGAAATCATATTATTTTAATGTAGTGCATCCTTTTATGATAAACATCAGTAGTTATATTTGTGAAGGGAGCCAAAAAATAAAAATGACACAGGAGCCTTCTTTTAAAAAATGAAGAATTATCAAAGCAAGATGGAAGAAATTAGCATAATGCCTCCTTTAATAATACAGATGAGTCTTCCTATTTCAGTGAGTTTCCTCCAGGAGAGTGAGTTTAGGAGCAGAGAAAAGAAATAGTAAAAAATAAATAAATAAATAAATAAATAAAATTGACAAGACAATATTATATTGTCTTAGAATTTGAAAACCAGGGGCATCTGGATGGCTCAGTGGGTTATAGCCTCTGCCTTCAGCTCAGGTCATGATTCCAGGGTCCTGGGATCGAGCCTCGCATCGGGCTGTCTGCTCGGCAGTGAGCCTGCTTCCTCCTCTCTCTCTGCCTGCCTCTCTGCCTACTTGTGATCTCTGTCAAATAAATAAATAAATAGATAAAATCTTAAAAAAAAAGAATTTGAAAACCAATAATGCTTTTCAAGGCTGATATGTGAAACTCACCCTTCTCTTTTGGCTATTTCAGCCACAGATGAGTGTTTCCTTGCCAACTAGAACATTCTTGAGGTGTTTGCCTTTTCTTCATGTGATGGTGGTTGAGATCCCATGCTTGCCATTATTTATAAATTAATTTCTGGCATTGTAGTAAATTCTAGGAAGACCAGTATAACCACAAGTGTGCATTTAAATTCTTCTGTGTTTTTTTTTTTCCTTTTTTTAGGTTTTTAATCTTTTTTCCTATGGGAAAGAGAAGAAAGTAAAAAAAAAAAAAAATCCGCTAGTGGATGGGTGATTTATAGTGTACATTTCAACCTCCAGGATTCTTTTATTAGTCTTCTCATTGCTGTGAATGTGTTTTCCCATTTGCTTATGGCTATTTGATCACCTTTTTTTGACAGGAATGGTAAAGAAATTTATCATAAGGACCTAGGTTGATGGAAAGGAATTGAGTTGATAATCAATACTTCTTTGAATATATCCAAAGCAAAAAGCCAAGTAGAGAACTGGTAACACCAGTAAAATGGTCATGTATAAAGAGTGTATTGGGCTGACATGAAGTTGTCAGACAGACTCAGTTCTTTTCAAAGTGTATTTTCAGCTATTTTTGAGAAGGGCTTTTTCAGGAATTTTGGAGAAGTAGTTGTGAATGCGATAGAACAGCATCTCCCAAAGTGCCTTCTGTAGAATGTTAAAGAGTGGAGTGGACACCTGTTATTTGTGACTGCCCTGAAGCTATTTCTTTCTGATAATAACACCCTGATTTGCCTTGAGGAACTCCTTCTCCACTGTTGGTACAAGTGGTTTGGGTGTGGCTTGGTCCAGGGATGGGTAGATGGCCTAGGACTGTTTAGTCAGCACAAGTCTGTCATATCTGTCTTGGGAATTGGTGCAAGGATGACCAATATGATTAAAGACGGTTTCCTGAGATTCGTCCTGGGCCCTTTTTAGAACCACTGGGAAGGAAAAGCCCCTTTTTCATTGGGGTTCCTGAAAAGAGAGGATGTAAGCTCAGTGCTAATGGTCATCTTTCTGCCTTGTGGAGAGAACCTTCTGGAATGAGGCCAGCACAAAGGAATGTAGAGCCCAGAAATGGAGACAGAGCAAGTCAACTTGACATTGTCTAAGAGTTTGAGTCCTCTAGGCCTAAAGCCAACTATCCTTGGATTTAAATAAATTTAATTTTCCTGTTTTAGTCAGTTTGTACTGGGCTTCTCTCACTTGCCACCAAGAGTTTTGGCTAATTGAAAAAGTGTGCTGTGAAGACTGATCTGTCATTGAACATGTGTGGGAAACCATGGGCCTGCTAGTTTGAGTTCTCTCAGAAGTAGACCCTGCAATAAGATTTGTGTGCAAGTAGGGACACCTGGGTGGCTCAGTCCTTTAAGCCGCTGCCTTTGGCTCAGGTCATGATTCCAGGGTCCTGGGATCGAGTCCCGAATCAGGTTCCTTGCTCGGCAGGGAGCCTGCTTCTCTCTCAGCCTCTGCCTGCTCATGTGTGCGCGCACTCTCTCTGTTCTGATAAATAAATAAAATCTTAAAAAAAAAGATTTGTGTGCAAGTAGTTTATTTGGGAAGTGTGGGGTGGGGAAGTAAGATAGTGAAGAAGAGAGGGCATCTAATTGTTGGTACTTTATCAAGCCAACAACCACCGTGGGCGACTAGAACTTAATCTCATGGCAAAGCTATGGGACGTTGTATAGAGCACATGCCTCAGATTTATCCCTACCAAGCAGCAGAGGGCTGGGATAATTACACCCAGGTTTTGGTTGAGGGGCTGCTCTTGGGGTGTGAGTTAATTTCCTGGTACTTCCAGCCTGCTCTGCAAGCAGACAGAATAATCTTTTGAGGCTTGGGGTGGGGTGGGGGATGGAGAGAGGGAGGGAGAGCAAGAGGGAAGGAGTGAGAGGCCTTAGACAAAGAGGTGCAAATAGGGACAGTGGAAGCCAACAGGAGTCAAGGGGTATGAGCAAAGCAAAGCAAAGGTTTCTTTATTTCAGGACTTCTAAGTGCCTTTAATATATTAGTGTAGATACTGTGTATCTAAAATGAGGTTATGGTATACTGTGTTTTCCAAATTTATTTTATCACAGAATTTTTTCTTTGTGGATTGTCTTTGGAACTTGCAGTCTACAGCACATGCTTTGGGAAATACTGTCTCAGAATACCTAGATTTAAGGCATAATAAAGCTATAAAAACTTGTAGGATTCAATAGCACCCACCTAAAAAATTTGAAGGCATCGATGGGTAAAGCTGTCAAAACTTTGGTCAGTGTCATGGACTGAATATTTATGTTCCCTCAAAATTTGTATGTCGAAATCCTACCCCCCCCCAATGTGATTGTGTTAGAAGATGGGGCCTTTGGAAGGTGACTAGGTCATGACAGTGGAATCTTGATGAATGGAGATGGTGCCTCTATAAGAAGAGGTATGTGAGAGCTTGCTTCTTCCTTTCTTAGCTCTCTGCCTTGTGAAGACATGATGAAAATATAGGCATCTACAAGCCAAGAAGCAGCCTCTCACAGATTCCAGATCTGCTGGCATCTTGGACTTCTCAGCTTCCAGAACTGTGAGAAATAAGTCTCTGCTGTTTATAAGCCTCCCAGTCTATGGTATTTTTGTTATAGTAGCACTAACTAAGATAGCCAATGAGTATAATGGCTATACTTTTTTAATTTAGCAAATGACTGCTGTCGATGATTCTTCAGGCTCATCATCATTTGAATGGTGAGGCAACAAATGCCCAGAGAGTTTCAGTCAACCTGCTTAAGGCTGGTAACTAGTTGGTGCTATCAGAACTGGTGTCTCAACTCATGTTTTTTTTTTCTCTCTGTGGCTCAAACATTCAAGACTATGTTGGAAACACATGCTGTCCTATAACTGCCCAAATGTGCTTCTCCAATTCTTATCTTTGTAAGTATTTGCTTTAACAGGTGCCAGAATCTGGAGTTGTTTTTCAGGTCAGTTTTGTAAATAAAGGTCTTATGCACTGGGTACTATTTCCTTAGGGCTGACTGGCAGGCAGCCTTCATTGTGTCTAGACTTGGGAATTCTTCTGGCTTTGTGAGGAAGTCTATGTTTCCTCCCACTTGCTTTTCTAGATCATAGTCATAAATGCACCCAAGCTTATGGATACCAATGAGTCAGACTAGTTAGGTCAAGAACTGTACTCATGGGCCAGCTTGTGAATAATTCCTTGTGCTATTGAGCTTGATTGGAAACAGTAGTTTTAATGTGTAGCCATATGTATTATGTGGTTATAGGCATTCTCAAGGTCTTGGCAAATGTGCACGCATCAGGCGTATACCTACAGAAAGGCTTAGCGTGCTGACTTCTTATTGTGCAGGAAGTTTTGCTTAAGTAAATGGGGTTTTGTGTCCAGGGACATGGCCTTGGTTCTCAGACTGAGGGAGATAATGTGGAGGTATTTCTGCAGAGATAAAGCACAGTGAGTTATTATTTGTTCTTATCCTCTGTTCCTAGCATGACAAATGGCGGTGAACAGGGTTTTCTGCAGGCAGTTCCTGACCATCAACCTTTTAATGCTGTCAACTACTTTATATGTTATTATATATTGATGCTCACAAATTCAGTGAGTAAATCACTGGAGGTCTGTATAGTAAAGGCAGTAGTAAAAGATCTTCCAATAATCAGTAATATCATTGCCAAGCATAGCCTCTCCTATCCATTCCTGCTCATCCTTCAAGACAAAGGAAAAGATACATACAGTTCATTAGGTAACTGAATTGTAAAAATAGTTTCATTTTTCTTTAAACAGTAATAGAGATTTAAATGCTTATTTTTGTTAAAATTGCTGGGTGGGTGGGAGTATCTACAATGTATCTTTATTATGATTGATTTACATACTCTTTGTATATAAATACCAAAAAATTAACCAGCCATCTCTATCTTTTCATTTCTGGAATTTCAAAATTTAGTAGTAGGTTTTAAATGATTATGATCTGCATGAATGTGGGGAAACTATCTTAAACATGCCCCTTTATCATGTAGTGCTGGATGCACAATATTTGACATGGTTCACATTATGTCCACTGAAATAAAACATCACAGAATGACATCTCAGTACAATGTGGCTCACTCATAAATGGTTAGCTTTATTATACAGTATTAGTGTTTTAGCGGAATGGCTATTGTCATTAGAAATGCTTTTCAAGTTTTAGTAATCATTCTTCTGGACCCAGAATGGTGCTCATCTTTTGGTGGATACAGAAGTATAAGGGAGGCGTGGTCTCTACTTTCTAAAAGTCAAATAGCTAGACATGTATTTTTAATACATAGAAGACAGTCAATCCCAGATACCCCAGGCATTACATTGTGTGATATAGACTGTGAGAGAAATACATTCACAAGGAGGAAGAATCATTGTGAGATGAGGGGGTTGCGAAGGGCTTCCTGAAGGACAGGGGCTTTTTTCAGTATTTCATACCTTTGGGGTTTGAAGTTTATTGCTGAGTTTGCTCTTGACTCAATGCTTGTGGGTCCTTTGGTCCAATTTATATGTTCTCATAGGTGGACATAATAGAGCTGATTTTCCTACAGACATTCTCTTCTCTTTGCCAGAGGAAAGGCTCTTTCAACACCACTGTTCAGACAGCATTTTGTATCATTTATGTTTTCTTTTCATGTTACTTTGGGTTGTCTCTATTAAAGAGTTTGAAGATACGTTCCAAAGTTAATTTTTTGGTTCAGTCCACTCTCTCTCTCTCTCTTTTTTAAAAAAAGATTTTATTTATTAATTTGACAGAGAGAGACACAGCGAGAGAGGGAACATAAGCAGGGAAAGTGAGAGAGGGAGAAGCAGGCTTCCCACCAAGCAGGGAGCCTGATTTGGGGCTCGATCCCGGGACACTGGGATCGTGACCTGAGCTGAAGGCAGACGCTTAATAACTGAGCCACCCAAGTGCCCCTTCAGTCCACTCTCTTAAAATGAAACAGCAGGTGCATTTTTAAAAAAAGATTTATTTATTTATTTGAGAGAGAGAAAAAGAGAACATGCAGGCACAGAGGGGCAAAGGGAGAAGGAAAGAGAATCTCAAGCAAACTCCCAGCTAAGCATTGAGCCTGATGTGGGGCTTGATCTCATGACCCAGAGATCATGATGTAAGCTTTTGAAATCAAGAGTCTGACACTTAACAGACTGTGTCATCCAGGTGCCCCACTGTGGGTGCTTTTAAAAATAGAGTAGCGTGATGTAGAAAAATGAGATTGGGAGTCTGAAGATCTAGGTTTGAGTCCTGGCCCCATCATTTCTTCAGAGATGCTGATCACATTACCTAACTTCTTCTAGCATCAGTTTCTTCATCTCTAAAAGGGAAATATGTGACACACTCTGCCTACCTCCTGTGTTGTTAATAAGTATCAAGTGAGATAAGGCAAGTAAAAGTATTTTAAAAACCTGTAGTATTGGATACAAATATGAGGTATTAATGCGACCTTAAGTAAATTTATCACTGTCCTCGTCTGCTAAAGATAGGGATTGTATGTACCTCTTTGGATTATTCTGAGGAGTAAATGGAATAAAACATGGAAAGTCTTCTAGAACTATTTGTGGCAAATGGTAAGAATTCAATAAATCTAGAGATTATAAGGATACATAAATTATGGGATAGAAAGATTCATCTTAAGGCCAAAAAAAATTTTTTTTTTGCTTGTAACATTTTCACTAGTCAACATTTGCTTTTATCTTCAGTGCTAGGAATGTCATCTTTGAGGGGGTGCCTAGGTGGTGTAGTCTGTTAAGCATTCAACTCTTGGTTTCTGCTGAAGTTGTGATCTCAGGGTCCTGTGATCAAGCCCCACCTTGACTCTGGGCTCAGTGCAGAGCCTGCTTAGAGTTTCTCTCTCCCTTTCCTTCTGCCCCTCCCTACCCCCCGTGCTTCCTGTATTTCAAATAAATAAATAAATCTTTTTTAAAAAGCCATCTTTAGTGAGGTTGATCATTCACAAAATAGAAGTCCGTTTCAATCAGTGCTGCTTAGATTGAGAGGACAAACTGGTCATGTAGTTCTGCCCAGAGGGGCCAGTTTGGAAGGGCAGTCAATTACATTAGAGATTCTCAAAGTGTGGCCCAAGGTCTGGTCTCCTCTATTATTCATGCTGTGATATGACAGCATCCATACTTTAGTTTCTGGCATAAATTAATAATTTGATATTGAATTAATAATTATCCTATTGAATACAAACCAGACATCACCTCATTGATGTCTAATTGAAAGCAGTGAATTTCCTTCCAGGTACTTTGGGAAGGTTTTCTGAGGATGAAGTGGATGGATTGGACTGTGAGTGGTGAATACTTTGATGAAATGATCCCTAGATCAAAGAGTCTTTGTAATCCCTGGGTTAGGACTTCTCTATTTTTTCTATGGAGTGGACAGCCAAAAGGAAATGCTGTGGGTCCACATTAAAGAAAGCTATTTAAACTCAGTATGGAGTTTTCCCCTTACATATTCATGGATATATTTTTTTGGGAAATGGAACAGAAAATTCCTGAAGGGGAAAATTAGTTTTTCTGGAAAGGTGAAAGATTCTGGAAGGTGTATAATTTTTCTCAAACTGAAGGTAGTTTTTCCAGAAGAACCCATCATGTCTGAGAGTATCCAACCCTCCAGCCTTTATCTCTCCAAGGGTCATGCTTTTAGCCTGTTAAGGAAAAAATACCCGGTGATGCAAGTTAGAATGGTAAGGCTGGATTTAATCAGGACCACTGTAACAGGAATAGGGACCACTGCAGTGGGATTTTACAGTGGCTTTTACATTGGGCTCAGGTCTGAATACAGCACAGGCCAGTGGGAATTTAAAGCCAAGGAGCAAGTGGGGATTAGTGGATGGAAAATTACTAGAAAAAACATCAGGTGTAATGGGGAGTTCTGGCTCAACCAACCTAATAGGATTCTTGCTGAAGATAGGCCAGGGGGATCAGAGATCACCTCGGGGCTGGTGGAAGGTGAGGAAGCTGATCAGATATCCAGGGTGGAGGATTCTGGGTAAGCTGAGTTGGCTGGGTTCTTGCTAAAACTGGATTTTACAAGGAAGTGCACAGATGGGTCTAGGACAATGTTCAGCTAGAGTGACTAATGTTTGGTCAAGCAAAAGATCCTTGTCAAGTCTCACAGACTGAAACCCAGAGAGGAAACTCTTAAAAAACAAAAGACTTGAGTCTGGTCAGATGAAGTTTGCAGTAGCCATGCGTCAGTCACGGGTCTATGTGGTGGTGAGTGCACAATTCTTAGCCCTCTGGGTTTCGGGTGTGGCAGTTACTGCTCACTGTTAATTTGTTCCCATGTATTTAGATAGCTAAACTATGTTTCCTAGCATCCTCTGCAGTTAGGTGGGCATATGGCAGTTCTGGCCACTAGCATGTGAGTTGCAGTGTTGTATGCCACTTCCAGGCTGACTTGACCTGCCTTGACACCATGTTCCTTCTTCCCAGTACCCCTGGCTTAGAGGTAAATTCCTCTAACTTTGTCCGGTATGGACTGGTTTTCACTGGGTATCCCAACTGAGTTCCACCAGCTGCACTCTGATTTTTTTGAGGGCTTTGGCACGGTAAGTGTTAATTTTCCTGGCTAATGTACATACTCATTGTGTGTTTGCCGTGGAAAAGACCCCACCTAAGTTTTAGGGTACAAGGAATCGTTCAGTTGTATGGAACTCAAAGTTTCTCGGATTCTCTAAATCCTGCATCCTTGGCATATGTTGTGATGACGACCACACTTTCTTCTCTGTGGGTCTTACATCTCTTGAGACAGGCTACAGGAGTGTATCAGATTGGGTGTTGTCAACTGTAAATAAAAAGAACCCTATGAGAAATGGTGTAAATAATCTGGACATTTCTGTGTGTCAAATAAGTTTGAAGATAGGGGACTTGCTGGGTTGGTTCATTTGGAAGCTCAACCAACTGAAATTCCTCAGTTATTTCCATCTTTCTGCCCTGCCATCCTTAGCATATTTGCTTTTGTTCTTGGATTGACATCTTTTTTTGGCTGCAGTAAAGCTCTAGAAGTTCCAGGGATCATGTTCTCACCAGCTAAGCTGAGAGTGGAAAACATTGGCTTCTTTCTTCTCCAGCATTTGATTTTAGGAGCAAGAACAGCTTTCTCAGAAATCCCTCTACTAATCTCTCCTTAATCTTACTGGTTTGAACTGGGTTACATGCCCACTCTTAAACTAATCACTGGAAGAGAATTGGGATTGTCATGATTAGCTTAGATTAATTAAGATTTACTCTTGGGAATTGGGAGGGGTCCTACCTTCTTTGAAGCATACAATTTGAGTTGTGACCTCAAGGAATAAAGGGGAAAGGACTTTCACAAGAAATGAAGGAGACACAATTCCAGGCTTCCTAGGAAAGCTTTGGCTTCAAGATTTTTTTTTCCCCCTGAGCCAACTTTATTAAAAATTCAAAAAAGAAACCAATTCTAAAGTAAAAAAAGAAGGAGTATTGCTCTTCTCCCATCCCAATCCCACTCTTCAGAGGTGCCCCTTATAAAATATTACTGTTTATCCTTCTAGACATTATAGTGGTAGGTTTAACAAAAATACACATGTTTAGGGACATGTTTAGGGGAAGAAATGACATTTTTGTAATCAGAACTCTAGCCTGGGCCCTTCTGAGTGATGTTGCTTTGGATTCTGTAATCTCACATTGTGCATATCTAGATCTTGATGATGCCCAGAACTGGACCAGAGGGTGTCTCTCTTGGACATGCTATAGTGGTTATTTGGCTTCAGAACACCAGACAATGATGAATTTTTCCAGGACATTGCACCCACTTTTTTTTTTTTTTTTATAAAACATATTAGTGTTGTTATAAATCAATGAACATGGTTTATAATAGCAATAATGCCCTTGAAATCTGTTAATCCTGCCATCAGAGAATGGTATGCCAGAGCATTTGCTGCCCTTGGCTTCACCTTGGGCTATTTTTTTTTTTTTCACCTTGGGCTATTAACTAACAAATCAGTTATTAGCTGGTGGTAATGACCAATTTTCAAGAGATGATTGCTTAAATATTGCCCACCTTGAAAAGAGAATTATTACTCAACCGAGAACTGAACCCTTATTTTCGACTCAGTAGAGCTAATGATCTTATCTCACTCCACAGTGTTTCCCTCCCCAGGTACCCCCTCCCCCAACCCCTTTGCCTCATCTGTTCTCCTTCTAGCTATGAGGTGTGCAGAGATCACATGGTTACATAACTGCTTTCCTCTCAGCCTCAGTGACTTGAGTCCAGGAAAAGTTCCATATTTAATATTTATTCACTAAGCAGTGGTGGATGAAGACAGATGGTAATGAAATCAGTCTTGCTGAAAGTGACCACAATGATAATAGATTCTTTATGATGTCCAGGAATTCTGGACTCTTAGTCTCTGCTTAAATGCATGTTGGCGCCGACTCTGTCGTCTTAAGCTTTAGTATTCTTGTCATCCTCCTGACCTCTCTTTAGACCAGAGCAGGCAGGCTGTGCTAAAGGCATCAATCTGTCTTTCTCCTCATATAAGTGCTTTAAACACCTATGGCCACAAATGACTCACCAGCAGAGATTTTTCCCAACAGGAGAAATGAGAAGATAAAATAAAGGAGCCCCTTCAGAGCTGGCGGAACAGCTGGTGCTCCTGTCCAGTCTGGCTTTGCTTGTGCTGCCCATTGCCTGTAACTGATTCTTCCCAGCACCCAGCTGGTTCCTCCGCTGAGCTTGTTGGGGATTTCACAATTCCTCCAAACTGGGAGAGAGGGTGGGGCAAGGGGGAGGAAGAGAGAAAAACAGATCTGTGAAATGAAGCAGAGCTGGCAAAGAATCGGTGCTCCTGTCAAATGAGTAAACTCAGATTGCTGATTGCACTGGTGATAGCAGTATCCTGAGCCGGCCAGAGCTTTTTTAAGCAATCTGGCAGCCCTTTTTAGTAATAAGAGGTAAATCATTCTGCTGTTCCTTGCTATTCGAAGCATTAATCATGTTGAATTCCTTTGTTATTCTGGGGTCTAGATCAAGTGTAATTCTATAGGAATTCCATTGTAATCTAGTATTAATTAATCTTTGTTTTATAATGCCAAAAACCTTTCTCTGCATTTGTTTGCTCGTACATCAGTTATTAGCTTTGTTAGTACCTAACTCTAGCGGTGGAATTGTTACTCCTCTCCCTCTCTCTCATTTTCTTTTTCATCTCTATCTTGGAAATTGTCATTTTCCTTAAGTAGGAACTCTGGGCAGCTCTTGTATTAAGGAGGACTTTGTTACACCAAAGAGTTTTGAGAGGTGGGAGGCGAGGATGAGAGAAGGCTGGTAGCAATCTCCTTAAGGAGCTAGAAAAACTGGGGTTCAAACTCCAGCTCTGCCACTTACTGTGTTATTTTCGGATAGGTTAGATAACCTCAGTTTCCTTTTCTTTAAAGCAGACATTAAAATGGTTCCTATTTTCTGGGATTATTGTGAAAATTAAGTAACAGCTAGTTCTGCCTCCAGTGATGACTAAAGCTGTCCAGGGAGTGGATATACTCCCTGTCCCGTGATGGTATCATCCTCAGTCAGTAATGCTGTGTGTCTTTCTTCCCGGATGTAGGAAGCCATGGTAGATCATTGCTAGTGTCACTTTCAACTTGAAGATTTGGAGTGTTTGCATAGAAACCATGTGTTACTGGCTCCAGGAAACACCTGCCTGCCCCTTGGCTCTTCCCAGAATACGCCTAAGCAACAATGGAGGGTCAGAGGCTGAGATTCTTGGCTTTTCAGTGGTAAATAATGAATGTTGTACCAGCTGCCGGCAGACTCTGAAACCTTCTGTTTTGAGATGCAGGAGAGAGGGAGAGAGAACCCAATATGCATTTATCTGGTCATCATCTTCAAATAGCTCTTTTCAGATTTCAAAAAAGGTAACACTATCCTTTTTTTCTGGCTGGCTTTCTGCATCCTGCCACAAAATAGGACTCCTGGCCCTAGATTTTGACCTGGTATAAAAAGCAGTATATTTTTATGACCTGGTAACAGTCACATTTCTACACCATAAAATATTAAAGCAGGCATGACAGTGCCTTTAAGATCTTTGAGGCAGGTGCTATCAAAATGTGCCCCTTTATTATTTATTTATTTGACTCTTTCTGTATAGCGAAGCTTAAATGCTTTTCAGGCCAAATAATTAAATTCCATTATGGAAAGGGGATTGTTGGCAAAATGTGCTCACTCTGGCTATTACTCTTGAGGCCCCAGGGGAACTCCATGGAGGGGAATAAAAAAATCTGGCTTATGTTTATATGTATTATATGTACTATGACATATATAGAGCCCATAGGAGTGATGCCACATAAGAAACTACATGGGGAGGGGCCGTTAGAGATCCTGTTCTTCTAGCCAGCATCCTCTTTGAGCAGGAATTTGGCTTCAAGTATACACCCCTTGCGCCAAATACTGCATGTCCTATGAGCTGAGAATGGCTTTTTGTGTTTTACATTAGATGGTTGAAAAAAAAAATCAAAAGAAGAAGAATATTTTGTAGCATGGGAAAATTATATGAAATCAAAATCTCATTGTTTGTAACATTTTTTTTATTGGAACATAGCCACACCCATTTGTTTAGTTATTATCTGTGGCTGCTTTTGCACTGTACAAATTGAGTGGTTCTGACAGAGACCATGAGCGGCAAAGCTGAAAATACTTACTATCTGGCCATTTGTAGGAAAAATTGGCTGATCCCCTGTCTAAGAAGAATTTGGACTTGGGGTCTGGAAAGGATAGTGTTGGGACTAGAAGAGTTTGAGATCTTTTATGCTGTTGATGCATTTGGTTTGTGACTCTTGATGTTGATGAACTTGAGTATTTCATGAAATGGACAGACAGTCAGGTTAAGGGAAGAAGACAGGGATTAAAAAGGTAGTTTTGGTATCCCAAAACTCTCTCCCCCTAAGGCAGCTCCCAGGGCTGCACACGGGGTGACATCCTTTCCTTCCCTCTCTAGTGCCTCCTGTATCTTCTGTTCCTCATCGTCTCTACTGCTGTCACCCAAGAATAAGCCATGACCATTTCTCCTGGTCTTTGAGAAAAGCTTTTTCACTGGTCTATTTCCATTCTTGCCCAATAACAGTTCCTCCTCCACATAACAGCTGCAATGATTTTTTTTTTTTAACCAAAACTGATCATATAACCTCCCTCAGATTTTTGCATGGATATGTATTTTTCACTTCATTCAAGTCTCTGCTTGGAAAGGGTTTCCTTGCCCTCTCTTTTGAGAGTAGCCTCCACCTCATCCCCTCATGATTATCTTATTACCTGATTTTATTGCTCTGCTAGCGTTTGTCACTGTGTTACATTATCTTGGTTGGTTTACTGGATAATGCTTGCTTTCTCCTAGTAGAATGGCAGCTGATCAGAGTAAACACCTTGACTGTCTTATTCATTAGGGTATTTCTAATACTCATGTGTTCCCCACATGATACTTAAGAAAAGTTTGTTGAGTGAATGAGTAAATGGATCGGCCCTCCTGGCGGCAACGCCATAGAGTATTGGCATCACATTCTGCTTGCATGCCTCTCCAGCGGTGCGGAGACATTCTTAATTTCCTTCATTGTCTTTTGCCCATCAGTGTGTCATACATAAGGCAGCATGTTGACCCAGCAACTGCACTGAGGGCCAATTTATGAAACGTTAGTCCTGTATTCTGTGCCTTAGATCCCTTGAAAAATCTGAGTTTGTTTCCGGATCCTTTCCATTTCCAGGGACGTTATACAGGTGTTTCAGGATGTCCAGATACTAATACTAGCTTCATCATTAAGAGTATGGGTCACAGAGTTAGACTGACTGTGTTTATATCCTTGACTGCTATGACACTTGGGCGGGGGATTCAGCCTGTCTGTGCATCAGTTTTCCCATCTCTAAATGAGGCTTAATTATAGCGCCAGCTCACAGTTTGTTGTGGGGCTCAGATGAGATTGTGACTATAACACAGGTGGTTATATATATTATATAAACATAATCCTGCCACGTGGCAAATACTTGATGAATGTTGCTATTGTTGCTATTATTATTAGCTGAGGATTTCCCACTTAATTAATCTTTCACTTAACCAACAATTTTTCTTAAAAGAATTCATTGTATGCTACAGACAGTGCAGATTCTGAGGGTAAACTGGCAAAACAGACATATCTCTGCCCTCGAGGAGACAAAAACAAACATTACTTAAATTTTGGTTTTATGGCATTCAGTTCTGGAATAGTAGAGGAGTCAAGACCTAAATAAGGTCTTAAAACCAGGTAGGTAGAAGAATAGCAAAGTGCATTTCTAGAATAATACAGTGACAGGGAAATGTCTCTTAGACTTTGGTACAAGGTAGTCTATTAGAAGGTGATGGAAAGAAAAGGATGAGAGAAAGCATAACAGACCTCAGCAAAATTAGCTCTGACTTCAATCCCAAACAATGTCAGTGCTTACTCATCATGTCTCTCCCCTATAATGCTGACATAATTCCCCTCATTGATTCATTAAAAACAGTTTTCTCAAAAGTCATACAGCTAAATATGGAATTTTATTTTTTTTTTGTCTTTAACATTCGCTTCAAATCACTACTCTAGCAGGGTGGTAACATTTTAGAGTCCTTTTTATTTGAAAGCATTTTACAATGATTTTTAAAAAAATATTTTTTTACTTATTTATTTGACAGAGAGAGAGATACAGTGAGAGAGGGGGAACACAGCAGAGGGAGTGGAAGAGGGAGAAGCAGGGTCTCCATGGAGCAGGGAGCCCAATGTGGGGTTTGATCTCAGGACCCCAGGATCATGACCTGAGCTGAAGGCAGATGCTTAACAACTGAGCCACCCAGGTGCCCCCATTTTACAATTATTTTGTGAGAGTTTCCAAATATACATGATGACAGGTACTGTTATTCCCATTTTATGGATGATGTATGAAAGGTGGAGTGACAAAAGACAAAGGGTCTAACACACGAAGAGTGGCTTGAGAAGTATGAGAAATGAAGGCCCACAGAATTTGGGTAATGATGGAGACCAAGGCGTGGTATTAGGCTGCTAAGGTATGGCTTCTGGCTTTAAAACTTACTGTGAGACCAAGGCATATTATTAACCTGTTTGAGCTTCAGTTATGTCATCTGGGGAATGGAGATAAACATATTTTTCAAGGTGCCTATGGAAATCAAATCAAACAGTATTTATAAAGCGCTTGCTGTGGTGACTGGCTTAGGTTAACTTCTCGATACCTGGTAGCTCTAAATGTTATCACCAAGTTTCTTGACTATCTTTTGATAGTAATGAATCTCTGTCACATATTCTTTTTGTGTGTGTGTGTGTGTGTCACATATTGTTATTTCATCTAATTTTTCAGTGCAAGAGTTGTTCACTTCTGAAATGGACTCAACACTAGAGCAGGAAAGACCCCTCAGTTTCCCATAACATTAGTGTCTTGAGAGAAGTTTCTAGATGTTTGGACCCAAAAGAGTCCTGTGGTCAAGTAAATAAACAATAACTTCAAATCATTAAACCAATTTCTTCAAGGCAGGATTTTTACGATGCTAATGTGGATTTCCAGGAATATTCCCCAAAGTTTATGTCCTCAGAGCTCTTTTCCATGAACAACTATTAATAGCTCATGGAACCCTCGTGCTCCTTGTGATAGGCATTGGAAAGTCCTAATCTGGTTAACCCTCATTTTACAAAGGAGGAAGCTAAGATTAAGAGAGGAAAAATGGGGGCACCTGAGTGGCTCACTGGGTTAAGCCTCTGCCTTTGGCTCAGGTCATGATCTCAGGGTCCTAGGATCGAGCCCCGCATCGGGCTCCCTGCTCAGCAGGGAGTCTGCTTCCCCCTAACCCTCTGCCTGCCTCTCTGACTGCTTGTGACCTCTCTCTCTCTGTCAAATAAATAAATAAAATCTTAAAAAAAGGAGAGAGAGGAAAAAATGGTTGTCCAAAGTCACAGAGAGTTCATGGCAGATGGGGAGTAGAACCCTGTCTTGATCTGCTGTCTTTCTGTCTACTCTTTATTTTCTTCCTCCCTTGCACTATAGCTGTTTCCATGGATGTTTGTGTTGTATGTGGGGATATCTCCATGTCCTTCCATATCCTCTCCTTCAGCTCTCAAGTGGTTCGACTGGAGACCCCTTCACAGAGCCCCATCTCCTCTTACTCAGGAACACCTCCTCATTCTTGTCTCTTAAGTTTCCTGCCATCTGCATTCTTCCTCTTGGATCCTTTTCTTTTCTAAGGCTAACCTTCCTATTTTGCAGTAAACCTTTGATGGCTGAGAAAAACTGTGGGTAGCAGACACTGTCATGCTCCCCCAGATCCCCTTGGATCTCTTTCATGTAACTTTCCCTCAGTGCTTTTTCTTTTCTGACCTGAACTTGTTAGTGTTTTTGAGGGACACTCTAGGATGATTGCAATGGCTTCACCCCAATTCTCAGAGGGGTAGAAATACCTGGAATTTACTTGCCCAGGGCTGCTCTTTGCCAACAACTGACTTGTGCAGGAGTACAAAAGCCCAGCTTCTTTGCCTCGAATTGAGACAAACTCTGAGGTATATGCTTTATGTTCCAGGGTTCCCTATGGGATCAGACTTATTCTTATATCCATGCAGATTTGCCAGAAATCAAGCCTTAACTTAGTTTCTCTCTCTACCCCTGTCCTACTTCTCCCTTAATGATTTATCCTGGAACATTTCTTTAGCAAATCACTTGTCCCTGAATCATTCTCCCAGAGGGTATTTATTTCTTTCCCTCCTCTCCCCTCCCAGACTCTGTTTCTAAGGAGCCCCACCTAAAACACTAAGTTTCCACATCTTAGAGAGATAATATGCATTTAATAAGGAGGAGAGATACAATGGGAATATCAGCCACTAGGCAAAGCTAGTGCTTAGTATACTTTTTTTGTGGGTAGGTGGTATAGGGGATAAGACAGGAGGACTTTAATGAGCCCTGCGAATTGAGCCATGTAGATGACTTACATTTTAATGTGTTAGGTTTCTTCTTAGTAAAGGAAGGAAAAAAAAAGACTCTAGGAATGCCCTTATTTTGGCAATGGATGTAAAAAAATAATCTAAGTATGTATTGGTTTTATGGATCAGAGGAAATGGAGGGATAATGGAGGAAAAAGGGGGTAATTTTGCATCTAAGAAGTTGTATGTCAAGGTCCATTTTGGCATATCAGCTAGGGTCTCTTGTAACTATCACCAATATGTCACCAATCCTTTTTATCCTGCACATGCTGGCAGCTTATTTTAAATCATCATGCCCCAGATGACATGGTTTTTGTCCTCCACCAGATGGTTCAATTAGTCGAGATTCTGAAAAAGCCAATTGGAACATTCTTTCAGCTCCATCTATTCAAGTCAGCCATCCCTTCAAAGCTGGGTGGGGACTCTGAGAGCAGCCGATTTACCCAGCCCCAAGGCATCAGGGTTATTACTTTTTGATGGGCTCCTAGAGGGCTGGAAGAGGCTGCCAGTGTGACTTATATATTGGACAATGCCAACACCAGAAGAAAATAGAGAGAAGAGCTTTCTTTCTGTTGGACGGTTTGGAATGAACATGTTAAGGAGGTGTGATGGAAGAACCTATTTCCTATTCTTCCGCCATGGCACACTCCAAGTCAATGCAGTCATGCTGGTTTTGATTCTCTAGTGTCTTGGTGCTACCTGGATGCCCTTACTTGAATGAAACATGGAATTAGTTCCACATTTCTTCCCTTGAAATTAGCATATTAATGTGGCAGATTGATAATGCTAGAAGGATGGATGCTTGAACACACAGGCTGCCTTCTGAGTGCTCCAACTAGCGGTTTCTTTTTTCAGAGTGAAACTCAGTACACTGGCACCAAGTCATAGGATTTAAAATGTGAAAGGCATCATTTAGTTCAACCTCCTCATCTTACCTGGAGGAAATCTAAGGCTTAAGTAGATGGCATGATCAGATTCAAGGGAAGCTTGTTGGGCCTGTAAACTGGAGGCTGAATGAAGCAATTTTCTTACGATTTCTCATTTTAAGGAGGCAACTTGGTGGTGGTGAGAAAAATGAAATATGTGCTTTTGAGTTAATAAACCTGGGTTCAATTCTTCATATTAGGTATAACTTGGGTAAAAAAACAAAAAAACAAAATACAAAACAAAACAAAAACCTCCCTGAATTTTAGTTTCTTTACTCTTAAAACTGGGATAGAAACACCTTCTTAGCAGGGGAATTAGATTGAAAAAATTCTGTAGAAAGTTTTTAGTACAGAGTTGGCTCATAGCAAGGGCTATGCAAATGTTGTCTCATTGCCTTTTCTTTCCTCCCAAAGGCACAGAGCTGATTAATGGCAAATTTGGCTACCAGTTTTCTTGACTTCTGATTTGGTATTCCTTCTACCTCACGTTCACTCATTCTTTGATTCTTTGATTCTGAACGATTTTCTTCTTGTGACTCAGTTTGTTTGTAAATTTTAGAAAATTAGCAACTATAAGATGGGGATTACAAATTACTGTAAAAGGAGACTCAGGGTGGAATGGTTTATTCCAGACACAGAGTAGCAAGAATGGTTGATAAGGGGGGGGGAATGATATTGATTGATGAATTAATGAATACAAGAAATATTTATTGGGAACCTGAAATGATTGGGGTACCAGAGGTAACTCAGAAGTGATAAAAGCAGATTCAGACCCTGTGCTCACCAAGTCACTTGAGGTGGGATCAAGGAGGATTTGTTTTTTAAGTAGACCTTGACTGATCTTTACTCCCTTTGAGTATGTGCAAGATACAGCTAAATGTAGGTTGAACAAAAGACAGCCCTAGTAGGAGCAACTTCTTTTTTTAAAAAATTTATTTCTTTTCAGCATAACAGAATTCATTGTTTATGCACCACCCCTGGTACTCCATGCAATACGTGCCCTCCATAATACCCACCACCTGGCTCCCCCAACCTCCCACCCGTCCCCCCACCCCTTCAAAACCCTCAGATTGTTTTTCAGAGTCCATAGTCTCTCATGGTTCATCTCCCCTTCCATTTTCCCTCAACTCCCTTCTCCTCTCCATCTCCCTATGTCCTCTATGTTATTTGTTATGCTCCACAAATAAGTGAAACCATATGATAATTGACTCTCTCTGCTTGACTTACTTCACTCAGCATAATCTCTTCCAGTCCCGTCCATGTTGATACAAAAGTTGGGTATTCAACAACTTCTGATCAGAATACGGAACTCAGAGACACAGTAAAAGCTGAAAATGTAGCTTTTAAAAGTATTTAGGAAAATGCTTTGATGATAGATGGATAATTAGGTATGAAGGGAAAGAAAGATGTTTTAGGGGATATTCCCAACCTTTTACATTAATACAGAGAAGACGGAACTCTTTTCCATATCTCATTCTTTTAGCAATAGGATGGAGTCAAGAGAGTTTCCATCAATGAGTACTTATCAAGCACCAGGCATTGTGCTGGGTGCTTTAAATGCATTACCTCACTTAATCTTTACAGAATGGGGTGGTACATTTTAAAATCACCCCTAATTTTACAGATACCAGAATTAGGATTTAGGCAATCTGGCTCCAGAGCCCAGGTCATTAAACCACTTCTTGGCCCATCTGGCAGGCTCAGCTCTGCAGTTCACAATGCTGCACACTTTGGAAATAACTGAATTTCTCTGTGATTCACTTTCCTCATCTGTAAAATAGGTTCTGCTCCAGGATTGTGTTGAGGACAAATGAGCTAATAATAGTGAAAGTGTATGGTTAATTTGCCTGACAGGTAAGGTGACCAGTTGTCCCAATTTTCTTGCGAGGTTTTCATTTTTAACACTAAAAGTACTGTATCCTCAGAAATCTCTCAGTTCCAGGCAAGTTGGGACAGTTGGTCACCTCTGTGCAAGTCCCATTCCAACCTGTAGACTCTTTGGGCAAAGTGTTCATAGATTTTGGGAGAACAGGAAGCAGCTTGAGGAGGCAAATGAATATTAGCTGATGATCTAAGACACTGTCAACTTCTGTGGGCTGAAAGCCTTAAGGGAAGTTTCCCTGATAAGGCCTGTGAGAAAAGTGGGGGCGTTAGAGCAGCATGCAGGAAACAGGATGCTTGTCAAGCCACGGTTCTAATGCTTTAAATCTGTAAGCCTCTGATGCACAGCCTGTGTTCAGAGGCTGGAGATAAATTACTGATTACAAGGGGCAGGGGTGGGAAGGCAAAAGGTAGGGGGCAGGGAGCCCTGGTGGCAAACTCAGCCAACTTTGGCTTTCTCCAGGTAGAGCTTTTTCCCTTTCTTCTTTTATAGAACATGCATTTTGGTGAATTTGAATCTGATTTTGTCATTGACTAACCATATGATATTGAATAAGCTACTTTACCTCTTTATTTTATTTTTTAAAAGTTTTTAAATTTTAATTTCAGTACAGTAAACATACAGTGTTATGTTAGTTTCAAGTGTATAATTTAGTGGTTCAAAAATTCTGTACAGTACTTACTGTTCATCATGATAAGTGTACTATTAATCTCCATCCCCTATTTAACTAATTCCCTCACCCTCCTACCTTTTGGTAACCCTCAGATTGCTCTCTATAATTAAAAGTCTGTTTTTCTCGCTTTCCCCTATTTTTTCCTTTTGCTTGTTTGTTTTGTTGAGGAAATCATGTGGTATTTGTTTCTCTGACTTATTTCACTTAGCATTATACTCTGTAGAGCCATTAATGTCATTGCAAATGGCATGATTTTGTTCCTTTTTTATGGCTGAATAGTTTTCTATTTTTTGTAAAAAAATATATATACCACATACATATACCATATGTATACACACCACATACATATACCATATATACTACATATATTTTATGTATATACACCATACATATATGTATATATATACACACACACACACCACATATATATACATACCACATATATATATGCCATACGTATACACTATATACCCATCTTCTTTATCCATTTACCAATTAATGGACATTTGGGCTGCTTCCATATCTTGACTATTGTAAATAATGCCGCTATAAACATAGGGGTGCATGTATCTTTATGAATTAGTGTTCTTGTGTTCTTTGGGGAAATACCCAGTACTGCAATGACTGGATCACATAGTAGTTCTATTTCTAACTTTTTGAGGGACTTCCATACTGTTTTCCAGAGTACCTGCACCAGTTTGCATTTCCACCAACATTGCATGAGTGTTCCTTTTCCTCCACATCCTTACCAAAACCTGTTCTTTCTTGTGTTGTTGATTTTATATTATTTTTAAAAAGGTTGATTTATTTATTGGAGAGAGAGTGGGAGAGAGAGTGCAAGCATGAGTGGGGGGAGAGGCAGAGGTAGAGAATCTTCATACAGACGCCCTGCTGAGCCTGGAGCCCAACTCAGGGCTCTGTCTCAGGACCCATGAGATCATGACCTGAGCTAAAATCAAGAGTTGGACACTTAACCAACTGAGTCACCCAGGCATCTCTCTTGTGTTGTTGATTATAGTCATTCTGACAGATGTGAGGTGATAACAACGCATTGTAGTTTTGATTTGCGTTTCCCTGATGGTAAGTGATGATGAGCATCTTTTCATGTGTCTGTTGGCCATCTGGATATCTTCTTTGGAGAAATGTGTATTCAAGTCTTCTGCCCATTTTTTTTTAAGATTTTATTTATTTATTTATTTGACAAACAGAGATCACAAGTAGGTTGAGAGGCAGGCAGAGAGAGAGAGAGAGAGAGGGGAGGAAGCAGTCTCCCTGCTGAGCAGAGGGCCCAATGTGGGGCTTGATCCCAGGACCCTGGGATCATGACCTGAGCCAAAGGCAGAGGTTTTAACCCACTGAGCCACCCAGGCACCCCGTTCTGCCCATTTTTTAATTGGATTATTTGTTTTTTGGGTGTTGAGTTGTGCAAGTTCTTGATATATTTTGGATACTAGCCCTTTATTGAATGTATCATTAGCAAATATTTCTTCCATTCTGTAGGTTGCCTTTTAGTTTTGTTGATTGTTTCCTTTGCTGTGCAGAAGCTTTTTATTTTGATGTAGTTCTAATAGTTTATTTTTGCTTTTATTTTCCTTGCCCCAGGAGACATATCTTGAAAGAAGTTGCTACAGTTGATGTCAAAGAAGTTATTGCCTTTTCTAGGATTTTCTAAGATTCTTATGCTTCCAGGTCTTACTTACATTTAGGTCTTTAATCCATTTTGAATTTATTTTTGTATATGGTATAAGAGAGTGGTCCAGGTTCATTCTTTTATTTGTTGCTGTCGAGTTTTCCCAAGACCATGTGTTGAAGAGACTGTCTTTTCCCCATTGGATATCTTCCCTGCTTTGTTTAAAGACTAATGGACCATGTAATTTTGGGTTTATTTCTGGATTTTCAATTCTGTTCTATTGATCTATGTGTCTGTTTTTGTACCAGCACCATACTGTTTTGATTACTGCAGTTTTGAAATACAACTTAAAGTCCAGAACTGTGATGCCTCCAGCTTTGCTTTTCTTTTTCAAAGTTGCTTTGGCTATTTGGGGTCTTTGTGTTTCCACACAAATTTTATCCCCATCCACCACTACCCTTCCCTCTGATAACAGTCAGGGTCTGTTTCTTGGTTTTTGTCATTTTCTTTCTCTTGTTTCCACTTTGTTCATTTATTTTGTTTCTTAAATTCCACATATGAGTGAAATCGTATGGTATTTGTCTTTCTCTGACTGACTTATTTCACTTAGCATTATACTCTGTAGCTCCATCCATGTTGGAAATGACAAGATTTCATTCTTTTTTATGGCTAAACTATTCACCTCCTTAATCCTTAATTACTGTATCCATAAAATGGGAATTACATAATCATTCCTAACTTCCGGTGGAGTGGTTAGCATTGAATATGAAACTGTGACTGACATGACGGGAGCATTCAATAATTCTTAGTTACTGCTATTGCTACTACTATTCCTACTCCTACTATTATTATTAAATACTCTATTAGGGTAGGGTTGCCAGATTTTACAAATAAAAATACAAATGCCTGTTAAGTCTGAATTTCAGATAAACAAAAAATATTTCTCAGGACATACTTATACTAAAAAGTTATTCATTATTAACTTCAAATTCAAACTTAACTGGACATTCTGCATTTTATCTGGCAATCCTGTATTAGAATGATGAAACTATCCTAGGTCTACAGGCTTTCCTGGGACACAGGACTTCTAATCTAAAATCAGGACAGTCACATGGGCATGATTTGTTACTCTGTTAAGGTAGAAGTCTGGTTGCTGTTTAGAAGGTCACACTTGAAATTCAGATGATAGTGGTGTGGACTCTTTCCCTAAAAATACACGTCTGTGTTTTGCATATATTTTCAGGAATTTCTTAGACTCTTTGAAGCCTATCCCATGAATTCCTGGTTAAGAATAGAGATTCTGAAAAATCGTCCAAGTTTGAAGCAACTTTCCTTATTCTTCTCTGGCAAAACCTGTGAACATCATTTGAGGAGATTCAAGAAATATGTGGTGAGGGAGCTGTGGACCTCGAATCACTCCCCAGATGAGTTTTCAGAAGATAAGTACATTGATTGATAGAAGGAAGATTAGTGCCTGTGTCTATGTATCATAAGATGAGATAGTCTCTATGTTGAATTTCATCCACTTAGTTAATTCAAGCTTTCTTCTAAATCCACTTTGAGGCCACAATGATCTGTTTTGACGGTCCAAATTGATCAAGTTGATTGAACTTTCATATTTATTATTTTCCCATATGAAGAATTGAGACAGGTCCCAGACCCATCCGAATCTGGGGGATATGAAATAGAAGATAGAAAAAAGCATATGCCTACCTAGCTCTCGCTCCTTTTTCCTTATAGCACTTACTAGTTCTTTTCTCTTTTAGAAAATATCATGAAATATATACACAAGTTGCTGAATATAACAGACAAGGACAGGATAGAGAGTGATGATAAATAAATAACCACATACTCACCATACAGCCTAAGAACTAGAATATCATCAATCATTCAAAGACATGTGTATGTCCTTTGTTTTCACTGTTATACAGTGTTCAATTGAATGAATATATTTTGACCTATTTATTCATGATAACTGATGGACATTTGGGTTGTTTCAGGTTTTCTTTTTATTCTTCTTTTTTTTTTCTTTTTTCCAAGCAGTGCTATGAACATTCTTACACATGTCTTCTTGAGATACAAGGACAAGTGTTTCTCTGTGGTGTACCTTTAGGAGTGGAATTGTTGGGTTGGAGAACAGATATAGCTTCCACTCTATGCTGATTGCTTCTGCAGGTCTCAGAAGAAGAAGAGAAGTCACAGTCTCACCAGCAGTGTATGGGAAACCCCATTACTCCACATCAACACCAACACTTGGTATGGTCAGACTTGTTAGTTTTTGTCTATATGGTAGATGTGAAATAGTGTCTCATCGAGGTTAAAACATTTTTTGTTATCACATATAAGGCTGAGTATCTTTTCACATGCTTATTGCCATTCATCGTTTCCTTTTGTGCAAAATGGCCATTCATGTCTTTTGCCAATTTTCTATTTTTATTGCTTAGATTTGTTGCTTATATATGTTGCAAATGTCACTTCCCAGGTTGTGGTTTTCTTGTCACTCTTTATGAAGAGTGGTTTGTTACGTGCTTATGCTTGTCATATTTATAACTACTTGCTCAGTGTCTGCCCCTCTGACTAGATTGTAAGCACCATGAGGCCAGGCATGGAGTCTAGCTCTGTCTTCAGTACTAGTACAGCACCTGAGGTACATAGTAGGTGTTCAATAAATATAAACATATAAGTATACCTACACATAAATATGTCGTGTAATAAGGAGTCATTGTTATTGCTGTTTTTGAAACTGCCTTTCACAGAGAAGAGCAGAGCAGGTTAGGTAGGAAATCTCTGCTATTTACTAGTTTGGTGACTTTTGGGCAATTAACCTTGTTGTGCATCAAATCCTTTACCTGGAAAATGCTATCTGGTAGGATTGTTGAGTGAATAGTACAAGGAACTTTGAGCAGTGACTGGTAGGTAGTGAGCACTACATAAATGTGGGCTGTTATTCTTATTTTTCTGCTGAGTGAAAACCCAGGTTAAATGTTTCTAATGATATGTTTGGGAATCATAGAGTGCTGGCTTATTCTGCATTGCTGAAGGGAGAATATTTGAGATGACAGGGGCAGTTGGGTGTTAGGTAGAGAAAGGGTAGAGGACACTCTAGAGGTAGAGTACCTGAGAAGGGACTTTGAAACTGTCAACTGTGTATTTTTTTAAATTTAAATTTAAATTTATTTATTTATCTTGCTTTGAATAATATATATTTATTTTTTTAAGTTTTTTTTTTTTTAAAGATTTTATTTATTTATTTGACAGAGAGAGACACAGCGAGAGAGGAAAGACAAGCAGGGGGAGTTAGAGAGGGAGAAGCAGGCCTCCCGTGGAGCAGGGAGCCTGATGCCGGGGCTCAGTCCCAGGACCCTGGGATCATGACCTGAGCTAAAGGCAGAGGCTTAATGACCGAGCCACCCAGGCGCCCCTAAGTTTTTTAAAATTTTCAGTGTATTTTTATATTTATTTGTTATTAACATACAATTTATTATTTGCCCCATAAGTGTATTTTTAAGAATAGCAGAAATCCCACATAAGAGACTCTTAACTATAGGAAACAAACTGAGGGTTGCTGGGGAAGATATGGGGGAAGGGGGGGGATGGGGTAAGTAGGGCACTTGAAGTAATGAGCACTGGGTGTTGTATGCAACTGATGAATCACTAAATTCTGCCTCTGAGACTAATAATACAGTATATGTTAATTAAATTGGATTTAAATAAAAGAGACTAGCAGAAGTCCTCTAATCTGATATGATAGGAGCAGTGTACAGTTAATTAAAAAAGAGGTTAAATCAAGATATCATTTAAAAACACATTTATACATTTTATTTTAATGTAAAAGACACACAAAGCAAATGTTCATCTCCTCATCATTTGATGTTCAGTGAAGGTCTTTGTTTCCTGGTCAAGTCACCCGCCATTGAAGTTCTTTGCTTTTCTTGCACCAGGCACTCTGTAATGCACCATCTGTGAATTCTAGTTTTTATTTTTTAAAATTGGATTGTCAGCTTAAAAGAAACTTGGGATGTTATCTCAGTGCAGAGTCCTTCCAGAGGTTTACTATTATCCCCATCTTTTGTAGTTACTCTTTTTCTCAAAGATTGAACCTGACAGTAATTCCTTTAAAAGCATACCTTTATCGAGTCTATACAATGCATTTGCCTCAGTTTTGATAGAAGTGAGAGTTGTATTTTTATACTTATATTTATCTGTTTATATTTAGTTGAATTACATAATTACAATAGCAGTACAACTGTCCCAAACAAGATTAGGGAATAACAATGTTTGGGCATCAGTTATGAGTTGTACAGAGGTCATGGGAAGCGTGGCTGGTCAGACAGGGGTCATTCAACGTGGCTTCTAATGTAGCTCACTGGAGGCCACAGACTGTCTTTCTCTGAGATCATTAGTAAAATCGTCATTGTTTGCTCCTAATTCTCTGGGATTGGATGTTTTGGGGGCAACCTGAGGAGGAGTTGAAGTTCACATCTGGGTGCCTTCAGTGGAAAACTTAGATGACTCCCTGGACACAGGACTCAGGGAAGGGCAGTTGAGGGAGTCTGAGGAATTACAGGTATCTTAGAGAGATGTAGGGCTTCCCCCACACCACAGAATTAGGATTTTGAGGTAATTTTATTGAGATTTCAAGTGACAGAAGTGTCAGATGACATGATAAAGAAATAAATGTGTTCAAGGAGCTTAGACGTTAATTCAAAAGGAAATTCCCCTGTGTCTTTTCATAGATGTTTGTATGTTATGAGAGGACCAGAGAGAGGTGGTTTTACAAGTGGGATTTTCTAGGGGCCATGAATTCTCTCCACAGGCTGTTAGGACTGATCTACCAATTAGACCACCTTTACCTTCTTTTCAGTCTCTGTATGCCTAGGGCTCAGCATGGCTGAGGAGACTGGGGTGCGAGGAAGGAGGTGGGAAGATTTATCTGCACAGATCTGAGGTATTTTCACCATCCTGCCGTGGTATGTGCAACAGTGCCTCTCTCAGGAAAGCTCAGACCTTGTCATGTTTATGGAGTACCTTGCAGTTTAAAACCAAACCAAAATTCCAGTCCTATTTACTCCACACCAAGTTTTAGTCATTCTTGTGGTAGGCCTAATGCTTGCTTCTTAAGATATTAAAATCTTGGTGAAAATGCAGATTTGATAAAAGTGGTAATGAAGGAAACTTCCATCCACCCATAATAGTTTAGAATGAATTAATTTTCCAAATTAGTAAAAAGAGAGTAGAGTCTCAAGGGAAGGGAACACTTGGCATATTTTGACTAGGGGGTGTGTTATCTGAAGGTTGAGAGTGCATGGGAGTATTTGAAAGAGAACCTTAGCTAACTTTGAGACTCTGGGCAACAAAAGGGCACTATGATGCACTGGATGCTTCATTGGGAGGATACCAAATAAAGAGAATAACAAGGAGCTGAACAGCACCTTGGTATTTTTCACAGTTTTGTCTAATGGCTTTGGCCCTGACCATTAGACCCTGCTGGCTGACTTTGGTTTCTTTGTGTTCCCTGGAATAGCCAACAACTGGCCTTGTGAAATTTTTTTCTTCTATGCCTTACATGTATTGAGCACAGGGGAGCTCTGGTTCTTCCCTAAGGACAGTGAGGGGCAAATAAGTCTTTATATTGGATTTGGCAGAGGCTGGAATGACCATGTACTGATGCTGTATGCTATGTTTTCTTTAATGTATATTCCATGGATGAAATCATTGGGCAGATGTTGGTTTAGCTGGTTTCAGTATCCAGGTTCTGAATTCCCAGGGGGGTCTGCACGGTTTTCCATTAGCAATAATTATTATTATTTTAGTCACTAACCCTTAGTTGGGTTCTTACTATGAATATGTGATGAACTAGCCACTCTCTATGCATTATCTCATTGAATCTTCCCAGCAGAACTGTGAGGTGGGTACTATTATTTTGAGGAAACTGAGGCTGCCTAAGTTTAAAAAAAATGAATAAAGCTGGTAAGTGGCAGAGCCCGGGTTTGAACTTGGTTTGTCTGGCTTTAAAGCTGGTACTCTTAATGACTATGTGGAAATATAGCCTCTGAGCAATCAAAGAGTCTATTCTTTTTCTTTCAGTTCTAGAGAAATCACAGGAAGTATCTTTTCACCCCATTTGCAGACTTGCCTGAGTTGAACTCTGTTGCAGCTAAAAAGTTATCCTCTGGGCTTATTCCAGTATGTGAGGAACGTGCAGATTGCTGTGCCATCTCAAGATCATGGTGTCCAGGTCAGAGCAACAGAGAGAAACTTCCAAACATGCTGGAGCTAATGATGCTATAAAACTCAGGCCTCTGTAGGCCAAGGCCATTGCAGCCATTGGAACAGCGCAGACAAGAATGGCCATCTGAGAAAACCTTCCCAGATGTATGAAAAAAAAAATCACAAAACAACAGAACAAAACCAAGGGAGAAGTAATTTTTTCGTGTGAGGGCAGGTGTAGGTTTGTGACTTCCTGGAGCACTTGGAAATTACAGCAGTTCTCAATTTCATGTGCTCAAGAAAGATTGCTCTTTGCTTTTCTTTAAAATAACCTCAGTCCCCATTTCACTGGTAGACCAGAAATTTAGTCTTGCTGAGTTCTGGGGACCAGCTCCTGGGGATGGCCCAGGTCATCAGCCATCAACGTGCCTCATTTGATGAGATTCCCATAAACTCGGCTCACATGGTGTGATTCCTGCCCTGTTGCTTTTGTGTCACAAGTGGGAAAAGAGCATCATTGTCAGCAGGGAACCACACAGCCATTCCTTGCTAAAGTATTGCTATTTTTCCAGAACACTACCAGATGATGCCCTCAGGTGTCTTCCCCTGTCTTTTCTTTCTTTCTTTCTTTCTTTTTTTTTTAAGATTTTATTTATTTATTTGACAGAGAGAGAGAGAGATCACAAATAGGCAGAGAGAGAGGGGGAAGCAGGCTCCGTGCTGAGCAGAGAGCCCAATGCGGGGGCTCAATCCCAGGACCCTGAGATCATGACCTGAGCTGAAGGCAGAGGCTTAACCCACTGAGCCACCCAAGTGCCCCTCTCTGTCTTTTCCTTCCATGTTTAGGAATTTCCTTCTTTCTTGAGATAATTCATTTCTCTTCTTGTTTCTATCCGGTGAGTGAATTACCTCTGGTCTCCAACCCTATTTTCTTATGCATTAAAGACTCCTGGCATATTCTCTTCAGTAGATTTAGGCCAAGAATTGCAAACTCAAATGCCCACAGAGGCTGGATAGGAATGGAAGTGAGTAAAGCAGCTTGTCAGCGGCTTGGTCTATATAAAGGGGAGGTTTCTGCTTAGTTCAGGCTTGCTGTTGTCATTCACCGTGCCCCGTATTGCCGGATCTTCTGATTTTTCAAGAAAAGCTGAAAATCCAGATTTTTAGGAGCGATTTCCTTTATGTCAAATGTTGGCTAAAGTCTTTAGAACTAATCTGTGTAGGCCAGACTGAATTGTCCATGGGCCATCAGGTTGTCATCACCAGTACAGGCTTTTGAGAGCAAAAGTCAAGGAAGAAAGTGTTTCATAGTCACAGACCTTCCCTCAGGGAAGCACAGGGCTTGGTACCTGATTGGGTACAGGGGAAAGGAAAAAGGAAAAGACAGGAAAGAAAAGCACATAAATGAATTTCTCAGACAATTGTGTGACTATAAAACACATTGCTTTGACTCACAATGTCTGCTTTCCTAAAAAGAAATCTTCTTTAAGTCTTAGGCTTTGCTTTTCTCAAATCAGTCGCTTGGGAATTAATAAGTCAACTAACTTTTCAGCCTGAATTTCACACACTTATTACATACTTCATCATGAAGTTTATACCTGCTGGGTGCTAAAGTTAACGTTATGTTTTCACATTGATGGAGTCAAGATGTAGCGAGGTTACTTTGTTTCATTCCTAGTTTTTGATGCAAATTTGTTTTTTAGAAAGCATTCTCAACTCTGGAGAGACATTTCACAGGGATGTTGCCTCTACTCAAAAGATGACTAGTGTGGAAGAGTATATACAATCAATTCCTACTTCTACTACTATCAGTGAATGAATATATACTTAGGGAACCCTCTCTCAGTCCAAATTTACTTGGCTGAAAGTGACACATACTTAATTCAAACTGGCTTAAGGAGAGGAGGAATTTTTGTGGAAAAGTGAAAAATTGTCTCTCTCCAGTGGTATGCTTCAGGGGTGACATGGTCCAAGGGCTCAACTGATGTCATGAGGACTTGGTCTCTCTTCATTTCTCAGCTCTGCCTCTTGCCATGTTGGCTTCATTCCCAGGCTTCTTGTGATGGCCCTGGAATCTCCAGGCTCAAATTCTCTTTCCTGCTAACAGACCCATGGGAAAACATGATGCCTTTCTCTCCCTAGTCCCAGGAAAAGCCTCCCTGACTCTGATTAGATTATGAGCCCATTCCCCAAGTCACTTGCTTGGCTTGGAGAATGCAGCTTTTTGATCAACCAAGCCTGAGTTAATATCAGTCTTATAACTCCAACCCCTCAAAGAGGGCCCCCTAGAGACTGAAGCAGAATCAACTCTTCCCAAAGCACATGAATTAAGACTTAGAGATGGGGGCTCCTGAGCAAAGCTGGGATGCTGTTATTTGAAGAAGGATATATGGATGCTGCGTGGAAAAATAATAGATGTCTGTGCTGAGTAGAGTAGTAAATATATGGTTCTCACCATCATATCCCCAGTACATTGGATCATCTTTAGAATTCCTAACCAGCATGCTGATGGTGAATAATGTTAAATTTATGTAATGGAGATATGGTTTGGGAAAGTCAAATGAGGTGTAAAGTTGAATATTTTTTTTAAAAGATTTTATTTATTTATTCAACAGACAGAGATCACAAGTAGGCAGAGAGGCAGAGAGAGGGGCAGAAGGAGGCTCCCTGCTGAGCAGAGAGCCTGATGCGGGGCTCGATCCCAGGACCCTGAGATCATGACCTGAGCTGGAGGCAGAGGCTTTAACCCACTGAGCCACCCAGGCACCCCAAAAGTTAAATATTTTATTTGGAGAACTGTGGTTATATTTTGTAAGATAAAGAATGGGAGCAATAACTCATCAGGTGCCTATGTCCCATTTAAACAATGAAACTAAAAGCTCTATGAAGGTAAAAATTATGCCTTATCCTGCTTGGTTTTTTTCTCACAGGAACTGACGTCACAGAAGTAAGCACATAAACAATACTTAGTGGTTTGAATAATTGAGGACTCAGTGATACAGAAGGAAATGACAGCTACCACTTATAGAACATTATGTCCTAGACTCTATCAGACTTGATTTAAAATCTCCAATATGCCAGCAAATGACTCAGTTATCTCAAGATCATTTGTACAACAGGACCAAGAGCAATACTTAGGCTGGATTCTGGTGAGGCATAAATATGACCTCAAAGGTCCCTGGCATACTTTCCACTAAATGAATACTGGGCATTATTATTTTTATATAATCTTTTTTACAACTGACACTTTTTATTACCCTGTTTTATTCTTTCCACAAATAATAATGAAAATACTATTTTTATTTCCATTCTATCCATAAGAAAACAGGCTCAGAAAGTGTAAGATACTCAATCAGGGTCATATGTGAGTAAGGGATGGAGCAGGAATTTGTTTGTTTTTTAAAGATTTTATTTATTTATTTGACAGAGAGAGAGAGATTACAAGTAGGCAGAGAGGCAGGCAGAGAGAGAAGGGGAAGCAGGCTCCCCGCTGAGCAGAGAGCCCGACGTGGGACTCGATTCCAGGGCCCCGGGATCACAACCCAAGCTGAAAGCAGAGGCTTAACCCACAGAGCCACCCAGGCGCCCCACGGAATTTGAACCTAGTTTTGCCTGCCTCCTCAATTACTCTTTTATTCTGCCTTCTTATCCTTTACTCTGCCATCTGAGAAGATGTAAATTACCCAATCCCTGAATTCCTGTTTTTTTGTGGGGAGTGAGGCAAACCACTGGTAATGCAGAAAGAAACCAAAGAACCTCTTGCTTCATTTAATTAAGTAATTTTTCTCCACGTAGGGCAGTTCTATAGAGTCCTGACACTGAGACTTCCCTAACAAATGCAAATGAATGTACATTATAAAGCCATTCTTCAGTTAGAGCAGAGCCTTTGGTAAATGCCCTGGCCTCAAACAGCTAGGTGGCCACCCACACGTGGCTCATCTCAAAGCTGTGATTGTTGCCACAGGGATGAAGGGATGATGAGCCCCTTCTTCTAAGTCACAGGCAGCCTGCAGGGGATTTCACTGAACAGTTAAGAAGTACTTACTTAGTTCTGGGCACTGTTCTAAGCATTTTACAAATATTATCTCATTTAATCTTTTCAAGAACCCATTTGAACCCAAGGAACCAGCATTTGTGTTTTCGTTGTGAATAGAAAATAGAGTGCTTACCTTTTTTTTTTTTTTGAAGATTTTATTTATTTATTTATTTGTCAGAGAGAGAGAGAGAGAGAGTGAGAGCGCACACAAGCAGACAGAGTGGCTGGCAGAGGCAGCGAGAGAAGCAGGTTCCCTACCGAGCAAGGAGCCTGATGTGGGACTCGATCCCAGGACCCTAGGATCATGACCTGAGCCGAAGGCAGCGGCTTAACCAACTGAGCCACCCAGGCGTCCCTAGAGTGCTTATTTTGTGCCAGACACTGCTCAAGGAGCTTCAGATACATTGGATTACCTGTTTAATCTTCACAAACAACACCATGACATAAGATACTATTATTATCATTCCTATTTTACAAGTAAGGAGACTGAATATGGGAAGAGGAAGAAATTTACCCAGGGTCACACAGCTGGTACTTAGTAGCTCTGGGATTTGAATCCAAGCAGTCTGGCCTCAGAAAGTGCACTTACTTGCTAACTACCCTGGACAGTAACCTCCTATTCCCTGATTGCTTAAAAATAGGTAACTCTTTTTTTGCCATTGAAACTTTAAGAAAATAAATACAGCAGCTCTGTCTAAAGTGAACACTGTTGGTTCTCAACTTAAACTCATTGACCAGATTTTCTTGAATACTTAGCTGAGATAATTAGAAAAGTAGGAAGCTGTGAACGGCATTGACCCTGTACTTAGAGTGATATGAACCATTTATTGGCTCTATGACCTTGGGCAAATTATTTTACTTCTTTGAACCTCAGTTTATTAATCAGTAAAATGGGGTAATAGTATGCTTATCTCATGGGGTTTACTGAAGAATCAAAGAGAAAACCATGTAAAGACCTCATATAGTGCCTGGAATGAAGAAAGACACCAATATTTTTATTATTACAGACTAACATTTTGCCACCATAGGGATGATCTTGTTAGGTACCCTATTAAAAATGCCCTATAAACACATGAAAAAAAAAATCTCCTTATAAAGAAACAAGCCCTTCATTTTGTGATTAATCCTTGACTGTGTTATCTGTTGAATATCAGTCTCTTTCACTGAACTATAGAGTCCACTGAGCTATAAACTCTACCAGTCTGTGAACTCAATGAATGTGTTTATATTGTCTGATTTTGATGCATGGCCTCATTGGGGACCTTGGTATAAAGAAGGAACATCTGTGTTCACTGGCTTGAACAAGATTTGGACATTTTAGAATATAAAAAAATTTATAAGAACAACTCTAGATATAGGGATATTAGTTTACAATACCCAGTTGGGATTAATTCTTTGTCATTTGGGGCCAACATCATCTGATGGACAGTATTCTGTTCTCTGTTTGGTTCAAGACTGACTCTATACAGTTTTGGGTTTAGGTGAGTGTCTTCTGGAACATATCTTCCATCTATTTGCACATAACCTTTCTCTTTATCTGGGGACTCTCCACTATAGGGCCCTACTTAAAAAATCTTCCCCAGAAGTGGCCCATCCCCTCTTTCACTAAAAAATTAATTGTAATTGGAGGGGAAAACATTTAAATATTGACAGTAGTTCTCTGAGAGTACAAAGTGCTTAACATAGGGCTTGGCACAGTTTTTATTAAAGAGAAAGAACGAAAAAGGGAAGAAACCCAAAGAAAGAGCTAGAATTTTACATGAAACTGAAAAGATATCCTTTTCCACTTTTACCCTCATAAACCTGAAACATTTGTTTTTATGGTGATATTTTTAGCCCACTCAGAAATGTATTGATTTGTTTCCTGTGACTCATTGTCTGTTTCTTCTTTCTATGTTAAAAAAACATATTAAATATCAGTGTGATAATATAAATATATATGTGTGGGTGGATGGAAGGGTGAAGGGAATTTTCTTTTAAATTCTAAGAAGGGAAATAGCTTTCTCGTATGTTCCCACATCATCAATCAACTCATCACATCCTCAGTCTACTTCATTTTCTCCTTCGAAATAATCACATCTGATCATAAAGCTTGAGAAAAAAAGGTTTCAGAACGTTCTGGAGATGGCCCATTATTTGGGGGCCTGTAGACTTTCTTGTAGCTTTCATTCAGGGTTGAAGAGCCATCCAGTGCTATTTCCGTTTTAGGCAGTAGAGGGCAGTCGTCTCTACTCCTGCCTACCCAAGATTACCCCGCAACATTATGTTTATGCAAACAGCCTTTGACATAATAGCTTTGAAACAGCTGAAAATTGAATTGTGCCTTGAGGCCAAACATCTAGACCACCACCTTTGTTATATTCATCTGCCACAGTAAATTGGGTTCACCATTGGCTCCGGGAGCTGCTTTCTCGTAGATTCTGGCCCCACAATAACTTTGCGTGGGAGAAAGACAAATGTGGCTTCCTCACACAAAATGTTGACGGGGGTTTCATTTCACAAACTCTTATCTGAGGGGCTGGAGATTGCAGTGTGGATTTCTCCAGCCATCTGAAGAAAAGAAAAAAGAAAAGAAAAGAAAAGAAAAGAGAAAAGAAAAGAAAAAAGAAAAGAAAAGAAAAGAAAAGAAAAAGGAAAGGAAAGGAAAGGAAAGGAAAGGAAAGGAAAGGAAAACAGGAAACCTAAACCAAATCCATCTAATTCTGGAATCTCTCTGTGTGTGTTTCCATAGCTTTTTAGTTTCTCCACATAATCTAATTAGGACTTCGCCTCCCGAAATAAATACCTAATAAAGAATGAACCTATTAAAAGACTAAATTTACTACACACCCGTTTGTGCAAACCCTCTGTATGTTTCCTTGAAGGGTAATGCCGATGAAATTGAACATTGTTTGACTGGATAATGGTCTCCCGCTGTAAGACGAATTATAGATAATAAACGTCGAGGGGGGGAAAGCCAGTCGCTTTATTGAATTCCATCGATGATAATGCCGTCACCTGAAATAGCTGCCTGAAAAGAGTGTAAATGGGAGAGAAGCAGCGGCATCCAGAGCCAATTTGCAACTGGGGAACAGTTCATTTTATTGGAAGTAATTTTATTTTGCTTTGGGTTCACTGCCCTGGTTTGGGGGGTTGACATAAAGTAGATGTTTAAGAGAAATATGTTTGTGGGCACCATGAATGCTTTTCACAGGAGGGTACTTAGGCATTGATTAATAGATTCATTTATCAATAAATATTTAATGAGGGCCTACTGTGTGCTAGGCACTATTTGGAAGCTGAGGATAGGATAGTGAGCAAAACGGGTGTGTGTTACTCTCCTGAAACTTACAGTCTACTGGAGGAGGTAGAATCCATTCGTTAGCAAATATTTATCAAAAGGACTCCCAGATCAGTATAAAGATGGCTACCAAGGAGTTTATTAGCATGTTGTGAGCTCACTTAATGGATTCAAATCCTGTCACCATACTGTTCTGGGACTCAGTTTGCTTTTCTTCATAGAAGTCTATAGTAATTCCTGTCCAGTTTGCCTAATAAGATTGATGTTTGAGTAAAATAAGGAAATATGCAAAAAAGTGTTCTGTAGTCAATGTAGTCAGTGGGGGTTATTATGGTGGACTTGTGCTTTTCTAGGGCCTACCCACAAGGATCTTACAAAATTCCTAGGTAGACAAGAGGAATATAGGTTGATCAGCAGTAAGTAGTTCAGTTTATGGGTAAGTAATAAAGTGTGTGCCACAAATGGTAAAATAATTTGAATCAAGTCCGGAAGAAGGTAGGCCTTGAAGACAAGATGGGTTTAGAAAAAGAAGAGCAGGAGTCTCAGACTAGTCTATATTTTGGGCATATGGGATGCTGATGTATACACTGACAGTTGGAAAACCCTGGTGATGGTGGTGGGGAAGGTTGTTTGAGTGGATTCAGCTCAAGTTCAGCGTTCCTTTTTTAATTTTTTAAAGATTTATTTATTTGAGAGAGAGCATGCAAAGGGGAGGAGGGGTGGGGGTGGGGAGAGAAAGAGAGCGAGAGAGAAGCCCAAGCAGATTCCATGCTGAGCAGGGAGACTGATGTGGGATTTGATCCCAGCACCCTGGGATCATGACCTGAACTGAAGGCAGTTGCTTGATTGAGCCAACCAGGTGCCTCTCAAGTTCAGAATTCTTTATGGACCAATCTGTTAGGTTGACATCTGATCTAATGTCAGATGGTACTTCAGTGACCTTCTTTGTTTTTTGGTTTCTACCCTTCTTTTGCCTTTCATGTCTCACCTGGCTACTACATACTCTCTACCACTCTTCCTCCAAGCCTTCCCTGCGTCTTGAGGACCCTGCTTCCCAAAGCTGTGGCTGGTTGTTACATGATCCATACTAAGACACTGATGGGAGATCAAAAAGACCTTCACATTTTATGTCACTTTCCTGAAAAGGCAATGCTTAAAACCAGGGCTTCTCAAATTTTTGTGATGTGTGGACCCCTTTTATTTTTTATTTTTATTTTATTTTATTTTCTTAAAGATTTTATTCATTTATTTGACAGAGATCACAAGTAGGCAGAGAGGCAGGCAGAGAGAGAGGAGGAAGCAGGCCTCCCGCCGAGCAGAGAGCTCAACGCGGGGCTCGATCCCAGGACCCTGGGATCATGACCTGAGCTGAAGGCAGAGGCTTTAGCCCACTGAGCCACCCAGGCATCCCTGTGGACCCCTTTTAAAGGGAAAAATTCTCTCAACTCTAGAGAAGACAACCCCCATTTGGAAAACACTGACTTAAACTTTCAATTATAAACTGTCATTGCTAAAGAGAAGATTTGGTCTTATGGTTGCTAATTTTTTTTCTTTTGAAATTATCATTTCAATGAAATGAAATGAAATGAAAACATGGAATTAAAAAGTGTTTTTGAAACTTTTAGGCGCTGGGGAAAATTGGCCTTTCTGGGCCCTTTAAAATAAGCACTTCAGGGAAATCCCTACACCCCCAGGGTCTCAGTTCCCCATTTACTTTCTCCATTTCTCTGTTATGTTTCTTTAGACAGCTAAGTGACATTTCTTCGATGATTAATGATGTTGGGGTCCCTCAGGAGTCCCATACTGTCCACTTGTAAGGATCTGAAAAGGACCAGATCTCTGAATTTCTGTTCAAATGCACTGTTGTGTTCAGTGCTAGCTCCATAGGCTGGTTCTCCACTCAGCTGTGAAGGAGAGCTATCCCTGTTGAAGGCTCCTGTGAAGCCTCAGAGAGTCATCTTCATCGTCTGCCTCCACATTAACATATTCTCCAGCCTCATGGAGAAATCTAGTCAGAAGAGGCAGCCATTCTGAGACAATTTCCTACATTTGGAGCACAAATTCTGTAAGCTCAAGAGCACACCTTCATCTTTGAGGGATTCGTGTCAAGTCGTCCTTGCTGATACCTTTGGTGTGTCTACATCTTGGACAGCAGGAAAGGAAGAAGATAGGAAAAGACAAAGGTAGAGTATAAGAAACGTAGAAATATTAGAGGAACAAAACATGGTAGAAAAGAGAAAAGAAAAGATGTTTCCATGTGATGCCATCAAAAAAGACATTGGGCAGTGGGACTAAAATACATTGAGTATATACTGCATACCAGCTGATTTACAAAGCCCCCTGCTGTATAGTGGTGTGGACCCTCCACTGAGAAAATCACCTATATAATAAATCAATTTAAATCCAGCCCTGAATCCTGATGGCTGGAGGAAAACCCAGCCTCTATCATTATGGGAGTTCCCTCAGCCACCCGTGCTGTTCCTTCAACCCTGCACCAGGAATTTGCCAAGGTCCTAGGCTTTTTCTTAATGCCAGATACAAGTGGCCACGTTGGTCCATATAGATTGGCTCTCAGGGCTTCTCCAGACCCTTCAGTTGCTGGCTGTTGGGGTTTGGACTCTGATGAGCCCAGAAGCCCCTGTATCCAGGGTTGAGACTCCACTAGTACACCAAGTATCTATTCCTATGAGCTCTACTTCTTGCTTGTACTTCACCTCTTTTTTTAAATTACAGAAACTTTCTTTTTCCCTCTCTACTCCCTTCCTCAAAAGCATCCCTCTTCTCTTCCCTTTGGGTTTACTGCCACAATCTCTTCAAAGTTATGGGGTTTTTACGAAAGATAGAATCATTGACTTAAGCAGCTTTTGTTTTATATCCTGTGGAACTCTCTAAGGCTAGGAATATTAAGGATCAGAATACATGTTTGGGAAGGGGGAGGAAGGAAAATTAAAGTAGAACACTAATTAATATCTTAAAGAAATTTTCTGCCCAGTGATAATATTCAAATCATTCAGGAAAAAAATCCTGTCTTCAGGAGCCCTTTAGAATATGATGAAAGGATTTGGATATCTGTCTAATTTTCTTGTAGCTCTTTAAAAAACATCTTTTGAATAGATACTACTTGCTCATGGTTCAGAATTCAAAAAACAAGATGTATCATAAAAAGATACCCTCTCGACCTTATTCCCAACCACCAGTTCACACCAGAGGCAATCACTGTTACCTGATTGTTGTGTTTCCTGCTAGAAATATTCTGTGCATGTATGATCATATATGAATATAGTATATTATTCTGCCCCCTTTTTTTGCTTAATATATATTTTTAACTTCTTTTGCATAATTATACAGAGCTCTCTCTTTAATTTTAACCTTAACTATATTATACTTTATGTATTTACTATAATTTCTTTTACCGGCCCTCTGTTGATGGAAATTTAGGATGTTTCAATCTTTTGCCAATATAAATAATAACAATCCTAATTACTGTATATAGGTTTAGATAAATTTCAGGATAAATCACTAGAGCTTTAATTGTTGAGTTAAAAAATATGTACATTTTAAATTTTGACAAACTTCACTAAATTACTTTTCTCAGAGATTAAATTAATTCACATTCTTATCAATCAGATTTTCAATGTGTCTGTTTTCTTATGTTCAAAGCAAATTGGTATAATTTTTTATCATTGTTAATCTGATAGGTCAAACATGATATCTCAGTACAGTTTTTTTATGTTTATTTCTCTTAACTTGAGGAAGTTGTATAAGATTAATATGTTTACAAGTCATTTTTATCTAATTTTCTATGAAGTGTATATGTCCTTGCCTATTTCTATTTTGGTAGTTGGGTTTTTCTTACTGATTTCTTTTTTTTTTTTTAAGATTTTATTTATTTATTTGACAGAGAGATCACAAGTAGACAGAGAAGCAGGCAGAGAGAGAGGGAAGCAGGCTCCCCGCTGAGCAGAGAGTCCGATGCGGGACTCGATCCCAGGACCGTGAGATCATGACCTGAGCCAAAGGAAGCGGCTTAACCCACTGAGCCACCCAGGCGCCCCATTCTTACTGATTTCTAATGGCCCTTTGTATATTAATGAAAATAGTCTTTGGTCTACGATATGCATTGCAAGCTACCTTTTCTCTAGTTTGTTATGTGTCTTTGGCTTTTTTTTTGTTTTTTTTTTTTTCTGTTTTCTTTCATGCAGAATTTTGTGGAGCAAAATTCATCTATAATTCATTTTGGCATCTGAATTTTTGGTTACATACAGGAATGCTTTCCTTGTTATAAGATTATAACATTTCCCTCAGTGTTTTCTATTCTAGAACCTTTATGGTTTCACATTTTGCACTTTAATCTTTGGCTCATCTGGAATGCCTTTTGTGTAGGGAATGATTTAGGAATCAAACATCATTTATTTTCCCAGATGATTATTCAGTTTTCCCAATACCATTTTACTAATTTGCAGTTCTTTAAAAAAAATAAATAAGAATTCTTTGGAATGTATGCTCTTTCTGAATTCTGATTCCAGAATCTGAGTGGGACTAGTTGGCAGGTAGCTTGAGTTTCCCAGGTACGCAATAATGAATGACTGCTATTGAGAAGTCAGGAAATGAGTCCCAGAGGTAGCTGGGAGGAGGGGGGGGCGGGGAGGAGACTATCTTCATTTCTTAACCCCTTTCATAGATGTTTATAACCTTGGGAAGAAAGGGTTGGCTCGAGTTAACACTCTTGGTGCCAAATCTTGGCAGCAAATAAAAACCTAGTTAGAACTGATAGTAAATAAGGTATAACGAGCCCATGTTAAATATATACTTTGCTATCATGTAGGAAGGCCATTTAGCTTATAATAGCTTTTTTCTACTATAAATTATTTTTTAATATTTCTAAGGAAATTTTTTACAAAAATATCTCAGAGAGGTGATTTTTATCTCTAGAGGCACTTAGTCTGAACTGTTTCCTTTTTGTTTTTCCCCACAGAGTGATTTACTGTACTGGCAGCATTTTTTCCATAGTCAACTCTGTTATATGAAATTCTTTGTCCTATGTCACAGTCACAAATCATTTATCTTGGTTATTTTGGGGTAAAGATACTTTCCAGTAAGATGTAGTTATTCTGTTATGTATCCCCCTCCACTGTCCTTGTCTCTCTCTGGGGCTATCTTTCCATGAAACTCTTGGATCATCAATCAATTTTTGACCGTCCAGTTCATTGAAGCGCAGATTTATCTGGTAGTTTTGGTTGGGTAGACCCAGCATTTGGCATTGTGCGGACACAGCAAAAGTATCTCTCAACAGATAGTACTCAAATCTTCAGTAAGAAGGCACTGATCTTAAAGTCTTTAAATGGAAAATATGTGTGACAAGGGAGCCATCTGAGATAACTATTTATGGGGAATTCTCATTTGGGAAAAGAGCATATTCTCTAGGTCAGTGGTTCTAAAAATTAGTGGGTACAAGGAGCACCTGCAGAGTTTGTTAATGTTGATTCTTTGACCCACCCCTAAAATTCACGACTTCTTAAATCTGGGATGCTTTCTAGGACATTTTGTTAATACACTCTTCAAGTGAATCTGATATAAGCCCACAAACAACACTTTAAGGTTCTTCACTAAATTACATTGATTAGGCAGTGTTGGTTTTCAGTGAAACAGGTGGGAGACCATGTTTGACTTTGGACTTTGTCCTTCATGTTTTCTCTATGCTCTTCTGCTCTTGGTCTCCAGTCTCTTGTCACCTTCAATTCCACCATCACTCCCTGTGCTCTTGACCATGACAATGCAGTCTCAGTTGCTTGCCATAGCCCTTTTCCTAATGAAAGTAGACCGTCTTGTTTTCATCACCTGAGAGTATTGATGAGAAATGGAATGGCTATGCTAGTGGACTCTTAATTTCAGATCAACCAACATTCTTCTTGGAATACTCAATATATATTAATTCAATGAACATTTATCAAGTGCCTGCTTTTCAAAGGTGCTGGGGATAAGATGATGAAGCACACAGCCTCTATCTTCAAGGAGGTCATGTTCTGGGGCGCCTGGGTGGCTCAGTGGGTTAAAGCCTCTGCCTTCGGCTCAGGTCATGATCCCAGGGTCTTGGGATCGAGCCCCATATCGGGCTCTCTGCTCGGCAGGGAGCCTGCTTCCTCCTCTCTCTCTGCCTGCCTCTCTGCCTACTTGTGATCTCTGTCAAATAAATAAAATCTTTAAAAAAAAAAAAAAAAAAAAAAAAAGGAGGTCATGTTCTGGATCAGAACTTTTTTTTTGGTGAAAACCTCAGTAGTAAATGTTTTAGGCATTCTGAGTCATAAAGTCTCTACTACAACTACTAAACGCTGTCATTATAAGGTGAAAGCAGCCATAGACAGTATATAAACAGTGAATGTTGTATGTTCTAAAACATTTTTATTTGCAAAATTAGTTGGTGGATCCTTGGTCTAAAGGGCATGGGCAAGCAACAATTACATACATTGTGATAATGCTGGAATAAAGGCTAGGACCAGGAATAGCAATTGTGCTTCATCTCAAGAGCCAGCTCTGATCAGTTGGTAGTGAGTGCTTAGAACAGTCGATTCATTCATTCACTCAACATTTATTTACTTATTTGGTACCTTTATGTGCCAGATTTAATGGAACAAACTACAATTATTTATTAGCTTTATTTTCCACAGATTGGGAGTTGAGCATTAGGGCTGTGTATTTGCTACCAATGAGCTATCTTAAGGATACACAAATGAGTAAGGAATATTCTACATGTATACATCCATATACTCAAGGAATTCAGTTTTGTGCTATCCTAGTAGTGTAAGTACTATTATGCCCCTTTTACAGATACTAAAGGAATGTTAAGGAATGTACTAAGATCACTCAGCTAGTAAGCTATGGAATAGCATTTCAACCCCCATTTCCTGCTCATAAATCCAAGACCTTTTCCCTACACCCCAGCTGTTTTTAATAATAATGATTTATAGTACAGAGTTCATGGCTTGAACTGTAGTGTAAACCCAGAGGTCAATGACCTTTAAAAAATTCCAGTCTCTTTCCTTCTGACATGCCTAGACAAGGTTGACACTGAAGCTGATCACAATAACCTTGTTAGCAAGGGGTGTGAGAAACACGGTTGTTGAGCTTTTGCTATTTGTGCATGTATGTGTGTTTGAGGATGAGTGTGTAACCCTACTGAAGACAAGGCCCTCATAATCCAGTCTCAGAGCTGTGCTGCAAAGAACGTAGTTTAAAAAAAAAAATGTTACTATCAAATGACTCAAGTTCTTTATTTAAATTGCTCAAATCTTAAGAAGGGATACAAATGCCACAAAAGCTCTTCTAAAAATATTCCTCTCATCTAATCATCTAACTCCCCCATACCTTGCAGCTTCTCCTTCTCTAAAATTTTTATGAAATTCATAGGAAAGCTCCAGCTCTCCGTGCTAGTCTTTGTGCCTTTTGTTCACCCCTCCCCTGCTTCTATCACAGAATTTAAAGAACCATTCTGACAGTAGCAGAACCTGTCCCAAAGGGCTAGAGAAGGGAATAAACCAAGTGAGCAAAACCAAAAAGTCATTTGTGATGTACTCATTATACTTCCTTGTTCTCATCAGGCAGGTCTACAGAAATCCTCCTTGAGCACCCTGTGTGAAGTTGTCTTCCCCCAAGCCTTCCTACTCTATTACTTTGTTTTCTTTTCTTCATAGTACTCATCATTAACATTAATTAGTTATAGCACTAATTGTTTTGCTTACATGTTTATTGTCCAGCTCTCTGCCCATCTTTGAAACACTAGGCTGAGTTCAAAGAGAAGTATCTTGTTTCTCCTGTTACCTGGTATATAGTATGTGCTCAATAAATATTTGTGGGAAAATGAATGAATATTGCAACCTTAACATGTTAAATGTCTTGGGATTTTATAGATCTCTTGCGGTTTTATAAATAATAATGCTTTGATTCAAAGAAATTCCTAATAGTATGATATGAGGTGTCAGGATCAAGCCTGTGGGGAAGCTATTTTTGGTCATGGGACCTTCTTGGTATGCCTTTAATTAAATAAGTAGATAGAGGAAGGATCTTGTGAATGGTATACTGTGGACATTAATATGAGTGTTTGTTTTGCCTTGACAAGCCTTGGGAGCTTTCGGACTGCCCTATAATTATACGCAGCTATTTTGTGTATTTACTCTTCCTTAGAGGAAGGTCCACAGCTTTCTTCAGATACTTAGTGGGATCCATGACCTTCCAGATTTTAAGAACTCCAGCTTTCCAATGCTGTTATACCTATATTCAGGATCTTTTATTGACATTCATCAGGAGTAAGATATTCCTGGGTTTTCAGAGGAATTAGAACAATGATAACTAGAGTAATAGGGGGGTGAGTCTTCTCTCTTTTTCTGTCTGTGTAAATTGTTTGTCATGTACTCATGAGACTGGCGTTTCTATTTTTTTCAAAATGGAAATCTTCAAGAAAATTTATAACAATGATATATATTTGTTATTTAATAAAATCCCATAGTGTTGCAAGTGAAATTTTCCTAATCCCACACTTCAGAAATTACTCCTAATACTTTGTGTATATACGTTCCAACATTGGCTGCAAAGATTAATAGACTTGCATTATGCACAATTTTTATGCTAGGAAATAATTAAAATGGGTAAGGGAGAAAATAACTGTTGAACGACTGGATGAAGGAATGCTTATTTTTGTGGTCACTTCTGATTTCCCCATTCCAAGTGTGTTGAGGCAAGGACATGGCAAGTACCACAACTACAGCAACAGGTAACATTTATTAAGTGCTTACTGGCGTCGTGCTAAGTGTTTTATGTGCCTGATTTTCAGCCCTGTGATTCAATTATAATTTCTTTTAACAGCTCAAGAAACCGAGGTGCAGAGAAATGAATCTACTTGTTTGAATTAAGTGGCTTGAAAGATCCAAGACTTACTGGCAGCAAAGCCCACTCTCTTGGTTTTTCACCTCAACTCTGCCGAGTTACCATGATGATAGAGGAGTAGTGTGTGAGGAGAACAAGGCAGAATTTGCTCCCCCCTGAGTTCTTTCCTGGGGTAAGGTCATGGAGAGCAGTTCTCTTAACCTCTGCCCTTGTCTCCATCCACTGTCCTTTGAGGAACTCAGTGCAAATTAAATTCCTCAAAATGGTGGTCCAGAAAAACTCAGAAGGGGGTACAAAAATTGAACTGCATCTCTGAAATTCTCATATCAAATTATTTTTAAAATAACTATGTTAAAGCTTCCCATGACACAAGAACTTTCTAAGTAAGAGTGGGATCAACAACTAGTTCAGGGAGAAGGAAGTCAATGATGTGATGTGGTAGTCATTGGAAGCTGGGACATCTACTCTTATTATTAATGATACTAATAATGATGATAAATGAAGTATATTTGTTGGATTTCAGCAAAGTCTTAATTACAAGATGAACACAAAGACACACTCTTTTTAACAAAGGCATTAATGTATGAATGGTGATCACTTATTACTTGCCTATGGACTGCACTTCTGATCTGAGTAAGAGAGTTTCCCAACTTCTGTTCTAGGAAGATTGGTGAGCAGGCCAATTCCAGGTCAACAACCCTACAAAGAAGAGGTACTGTTTAAAAATTCTACTCTTATGCCCCTGAAGTTCTGGGAGTTTAAGTATCATGAATCTGAGAATTTCCTAACATGTAGGACCCTTGGGAAATATCATGTCCTGGTCCTGCATTTATAGATAAATAAGCTGAGGCCAAAAGTGAGAAATTCCTCGCCCAAGCTTACCCAGTTGCAGGGTTAAGAATCCAAATTTCCAGACTTCCATGACTATGTACCTTTTATCCATTCAATGCTGCCTTCTTAGGACTTGGACTATAAATTGTCTTAGACCATTAATTCAGTGGAAAACTATGCATTGTTTAGGTCATGCCCTTCTAGACTGTTGGATTCTCACCTTTCATTGCCCTTGAAGGGTTTTATTACTTTGTAAAGTATAGGTAACAGATAGCAAAGCAAAAATAATTCTTGTTCCTTGATAAGCAAATGAATATGCAATTGAGTTCTATCCAGTGGACAACCAGTCGTTTTATGTCCATTTTCATATTCTTTTAAATAACACAAATTTGTTGGGTGCCTGGGTGGCTCATTTGGTTGTGTCTGACCCTTGATTTCAGCTCAAGTCATGATCTCAGCGTCCTGGGGTCAAGTCCCACATCAGGCTCTCTGCTCAGTGGAGAGACTGCTTGAGATTTCCTCTTTCTCCCTCTGCCCCTCCCCCTTGCTTGCTCTCTCTCTCTCTCTCTCTCAAATAAACAAATACATCTTTAAAAAAAATAACATAGATTTGTGTTGGTTATATACATATACATATGTATATATACATTTGAACTGGTTATATCATCTGCTTGGTTCCTTTATTTAATGAGTTGAATAATAAATGATATCTTCAACATGTGTCCTATATGTGTATAACTTATAATTTTGCTTTTTTTCGTGGAAATTATCTTTTAACACTACCATCTTCATGTATTTTGGACATATCCAAGAACCATATTTTACTTAATATCTTTCTTGAAATTAACTCACTTTAAAATACTTAATCTATTTTAGGAGGATATTTGGTATCCATAATATAGTGGAAACTGTTTACCAGAAATAGAAATTAAGCATAAAAAAGAAATACAATGAAAATAAAACAATGTTATTGAATTTTAACTGGAATTTTACTGGTTTGTGAACACTCTGAACCCAGGGCTTGCTTTATCTCTGTTATAATGGATATTAGTGGGGATTAAGAAATGTATCTTTCTCCTTGTACTGGCCTGGTCAGAAGAATTGAAAGAAAATGGAAATGAAATGAACTTTCTTATAATGAGAGTCAGTGTTATTTAGTGCTGTGTTCATGTACCATCTTAAATCACATCCCATACCACCTAAAAGTGTCTTGAGGTCACAGGGAAGGATATGTGTCCACATTTTAGGAAACACTGTTTTAGATAATTATTTTTTTGCTAATCTTGTAAATGAAGACAAACAATGCTTCTATCATTTACACTAGCACATGATAAAGTTGTTTATAGTTAAGAACTAGAACAAATTTTATAAAAGCGTCCTTTTATCTAAAACGTCAACTAGCAAGAACATATCCATATAATTGAAAATAGACAATGTCTCTGAGTTGCTGTGACAAAGGCCCATTATTTTATTCTCAAGGACTAGCTACTTTCATGCCTTTATACAGATATAGTAAATGTAAAATAAAGGCAGATTAAAAGCAAGTTCTGAGATGCCTGGGTGGCTCAGTTGAGCATCTATCTTTGACTCAGATCATGATACCAGGGTCCTGGGATTGAGTCCTGCATTGGGCTCCTTGCGCAGCTGGGATCCTGCTTCTTCCTTTGTCTGCTGCTCCCTCTGCTTGTGCTCTCTCTCTCTTTCTCTCTGACAAATAAATTAAAAAATCTTTTTTTTAAGCAAGTTCTGTTGACATTATGGGGACAAAGAGAGGAGTTGTGTGAAAGCAGAGTTGTCTGGATAATTGAGTGTAGGACCAGACAGCACTGTACACATGCATGAACTCCTGAGACCTTCCTTGCCCGTGTTACGGTAGTAACGATCAAGAATGACTGCCAGGCCTTTAGCTCCAATTCACAGCTCTTTCTTTAGCTCCTGTTCTCCATAATCCATAACCTTGGAGACATCCTCACTGTGGGTACCCTACAGAGGTCCAGAAACCAACTATTTATCTTTTGCCCCAATCATATTCTTCCTCTTAAGTTCCTTAGCTCAGTGAATGGCATGTCTATTTTCCAGGTGCCTGTGCCAGGAAGCTGAGGTCGTTTTCTGACTCTCGCCCCTCTTCCATCATGTTCAGTTGATCATCAGGTCCTTTGGGGTCCATTGCTTCAAAAATTTCAAATTTGTCATCTTCTTTTATTCCTATTGCCATTATTTATGTTAAATCATCCTCTTCTGTGAAGTAGACATCTTCAACATCTTCCTAACTGTTCTCCCTGCCTTAGGTTCCTTTGTGCACCTCAAGTCTATCTTACATATTTCTGTGAATCAATTTTATAATGTGAAAGTCTTCTTTAAAGTTTAATGTGGCTCCATATTGTAGTCAGAATGAAGCCTGGACCACTTATGGCAGTTTGTATGGTTTGTAATAGTCTGGCCCTGCCTCCTTCACTAGTCTTTATTTATTGACAGTCCCTCTTCCAAAAACCTTTATGTTATCCTGTCCACCAGCATCTGTACCCATATACCGTTTTGGTCCTGCGGTAATAAATGAATTACTCATGTGTCTATCTAAAGCTAAGTTCTTTTATTTGTGCCCTAAATCCTGATATTGTGCCTACTCATGGACATTATTTTAGCAATTCTTCCCTTTCTCTCCTACAGTCTCAATATTTTCCTCTTTAATGGATTATTCTCATCAGCATTTAAATATGTGGTTTTTTTTTCACATCTTTGATTCTACCTTTTTTTATGCCAGTTGTGACTCCATTTCTTTGTTTTCCTATACTGTTTTAATTTTCTTACTTTCCTTTCTCTCTTAAACCTACTCCACTCAAGATTTACCCCCATACCTCTTATCAAAATGGTTTCTGCTAAGGTTACCAAGTGACTTCCCTACTATTTAATTTAGTAGTTGTTTTTTAGAATTCCTGTTATCTGACCTATCACCAGCTTTTGATGAATACTGAGTACTTTTTCCTTCTTAATGCTTGCTTTCCTTGGCTTCCAGAACATCACACATTTGCTTGGCTTTCCTCCTACCTCACTGGTTGTTGCCTCCAAATCTCCTTTCTTCATTTCTCTTCTTCCTGCCTTCTGAATATTGGAGTGCCCCAGGACTCATCCGTAGTCTTCCTCTTCTTTCCATCTACATTCATTCTTTTGGAGAGTTTGACTGGTCACCTCGCTTTAAATGCTATCTGTGTGCTGGTGACCTTCCAATTTATATCTTCAGCCAGACCTCTCTCCTAAATCTCAGACTCATACATTCTACAGCATGCTCAGTTTCTTCACTTGGATACCTGATAGACATCTCAAATGCAACTTGTTCAAAATTGAATTTCTGATCTCCCTTTTCACTTCCACCTCAAACCTGCTTTATCCACAGTCTTTCTCTTAGCAGTTGATAGCATTTACATCCTTTCATATGCTCAAGCACAAAGTATGCAGTCATATTTGAATACTTTGTCTTTCACGTCCCTCAACCAAGCTGTCAGGAAATACTATGGACTTGGCCTTCAAAATGTATGCAGAATTCAACCACTTATCACCTCTACTGCTGCCAGTCTAGCTACTATCATCACTAGCTTGGGTTACTTCAGTAACCTTCGAACATATCTCCTATGTCTGCCTGCCTTGGGGGCTTTGCTGCATGCTGTTCTCTCTGTCTGGAATGCCAGTTCTTCAGATATCAGCATGGCAGTCTCCTTTAGGTCTTTGCTCCTAGGCCACCTTCTCAATGAAGCCTTCCCTGACCACACTAGTTACATATTACATATTATACATTAACTCACCTATTAAATTTATCTTTTATTCATAGTCTTCACACAACAATGGCAGTTGCCCATAATAAGGCTGTGCAGGATATGTACACCTTTCCTAAACTTACCTTGACTCATTGATGGGATGCCATGCTCACTTGAACAATGGATAGTGGGCCTGAGCTTAGGTTCCTCTTACCTTCCAGGCCATAGCCCCAAGATTATGGAGACACCAGATCCCTTGGATGTTATGAAAGGGGGTCACCTGGTAAGGATGGTAAGGTGGGGAATCCATGTTCTGAGCACTATTTGTCTCCTGCTTCATTGGCTAGGTTTGAACAAATGCCTTGACTTCTCAGGCCTTACTTTTCTAGCTTAAGAATTTCCTTTTTTGGCAAGTGTGAACTTTGCAAGCCTAAATTTTCCTTCTGTTCTTATGTTGATAAACTAATTAAAAATACAGCTTATCAAAATGTACAGCATAGCAGATACAAGTATAGACTCAGGCTGCTTGGGTTCTAATTCTGGCACTGTATATAAGTTGTTTATAAGTTGTGTGACATTAACATCATCCCTTCTGTCTCAATTTTTCCATCTATGAATAAACACAATAACAAGACCTCATTGTTATTTCCAGAGATAGATTACCTTATTTTGGGTTTCAGGTTTGGGAGTGGAAGGATATGGGTGGAGACATTGAGTGGAAATCCCAACAAAAATTTCTTCCTGACCAAAATGGTTGTGCCTGTGGGAAAGTGAGAACAACAACCGTCATCCATTGACTAGATGAATTAGTTTGGTATTGACTAATTGGTGGACCCTGCTCAGTAAATGCTGTTTGAAAAAAATAAATGAATGAATGTATCTGGAAAATAATACTGTACATGCATCCTAGAACCCTGTGAAGTTGAATTCGATATCCAGGTAGGAGAGCAATTTGAATTTATATAGCCCTTTTCTACTAAGTATATCAAAGTACATACAATCAGTTCTGGTTTATATATGTGTGGTTAGCTATGGTAGATTTTTGATGTCCTGCTGTCTTTGCAATGCATGTCAATTTGGTTTTGGGCTACCTCTCTTTGTTCTTAGGTTGGAAGTAACAGGGAGGGCACCATAAGGCAATGCAAACTCATTTTAGTTGCAGTTTAGAAATAATGGTGAAGATAAATTGGGGTTTGGAAATGTAAACTGAGTGTTCCAAAGCTGAATGAAAATGAGTTTTGCATTATCTGTTCATTTACATTGTTTACATAGCACTTCCCTTCCCACAGTGTGAATAATTACTGTGGGGAAGTGGAAAGAACATGGGATTTAGACTCGGATACATCTAGGTTTGAGTCTAAGTTCCTTTACTTTATAGCTATGTGCCCTTAGCAAGTCCATTAACTTCCCTAAATCTCAGTTTTCTTATCTTTAAGTATAGGTGTTATGGACTGACATTCAAGATTGAAGCTCTAACCATGACTTTATTTGGAGACAGGGCCTTTAAGGAGGTAATTAAGGTTAAATGAAGTCATAAGGGTGGGGATTTTATTCAACATGGCTGGCGTCCTTATAAGAAGAGGAAGAGACACTGGGTGTGCATGCATAGAGGAAAGGACATGTGAGGAATTTTACGGTAAAAATTTTACAGGTAAAACTGCAGAAGGCAGCTGTTTGCAAGTTAAGGAGAGAGGCCTCATCAGAAACTAACCCTGCTGACGCTTTGATTCTGGACTTAAATCCTCCGGAACAGAACTTACTCTAGAAGTAAGAGGGTAAATTTCTGTTGTTCAAGCCACCAAATCTGTTTTATTCTCTTCTGGCAACCTGAGCAAACTAATACAATAGGTAATAATGCTGTGCTGGTGCTGCTGGTGATGATTGTGATAAGAGTCACAATAATACTATCACCCTCAGAGGAAACATACTACAGAGATTTAGAGTGAAGTTTTGAAGTCAGAATTAACTAGCTCATCATAGCTCTGCTACTTACTGGCTCTGTAATTAGATTTTTAACCTATCTGAACATAAAATGAATAGCATCAACCTCAGAATGATGCCATGGGACACCATTGAATAAGTTATTGTGTATAAAATGTTTAGTTCATTGCTTGTGTATGCCATGAAACAAGATATGTGCTTCATACATATTAGTATTTAAAAATCACACCTGTACAACTTATTTTATAGTTTTGTGAGGACGAAGTAAAATATTGCACATGAAGGTGCTGTGTAGAATTAAGTAATTTTATTGTTAAAGATGTGACAATTTTGGACATTTGTAAACATTATTCATTTAACAAATACTTAATGTGTTTATGTTATATGTAAACTCTAATTTATAAACTTTAATTCTGTGGTATTTCCCTTCAAGTTTCTCGGATGAGTCCAAGTGTTTTTGAATAGTTAGGTAGCTGTGCTGTTGGTCAGAGGTACAGCAATCTCCGAACCATATTCTTTGATGGGCTTCTAGCAGGCAAAAAGTTAAAATTGCATTCTATTGATCTCCATGACCCAGAGATGGAAAGGGTTGGTTGTTAATGAAGCACAGTCATTATTCCAGGTAGAGAATTCTTCAAGAATAAAAATTAATAACAGAAGGAAGTTCAGATCTATAAGCCCTTAATAGCGTATGTTTAAGTTTCAGATTGCTTGATGCTTTTAGTCATGCCTGGGTTTATTTAAATTTAAAAAATACTGGTCTTGATTTTTTTGTTAAGATATTCTTAGGAATTTTACCTTTTAAGTTTCTATGTAAGTGGGATCTTTCCTTAATAGGAAATATTCAAATGGATTTTTGCTGACATATAGTAAAGCTATTAATTTTTATTTATCTTTTATCTTACTCCATGCTGAGCTCCCTTGTTAGCTTAAATAGATTTTTTTGGCTGATTCCTTTGGATTTTCTAGGGAGATAATTATAATTGCAAATAATTTTGTCTTTTCCTTTTTAATATTTATTTAACATTTCTTTTTCTTGTCCTACTGCATTGGTTAAAGCCTCCAGAACAAATCTCATGGTTTGGCATGTTTGCTTATTCCTAATTTCAATAGAGGTATCCTTAGTCTTTCATCATTATATATGTTTGCTGTTACTATATGATATATATTTTAAATACCATGTTAAGAAAGTTTCCTTCAGTTTCTAGCTTAATAACAATTCATAATTTGATTTGTCTGTTCTCTTTGGTTGAGGTCACTATTTTCATTTATTCAGACTAGGACCATCTTCCTATTCCCCCTGGACCCATAAGTCAAGGCCTAGGAGGGAGCTGGTGGAGAGTGTTGATGAATCTTAAGCAACCACAATGCCTCATTGTATAGATTCTTCTAAGTTAGGCCAACTATAGGAACTTGAACGAAACTGGTTAAACCACTGAAAAAAATGAATACTAATTTTTTTGAATTGTCAAACCAAACCCAAATGTTATTTTTTAATTGAATGAGAGTCAAAGAAAAGGTCTTTTTTTTTTTTTTTAAAGTCCCTAGGAAATTTGTTCAGAGCAGTCCCAAAGCTATATATTTTTTGAGTACTGTTGAAATGGAACAAAGGGAGAACTTCAAATGTCTCTAAATTCAATCTGCCAGGACAAATGGTTCATCCATGCAAAGTTCCTGGTAACAGGAGGCATACTGCTGGAGTTGGGGTGGCCAGACTCTGGAAGTGGCAGCAAAATTCTAGCTCTTGCTTCTGATGTTGCAGTATTACTCCAGCCTCACCCCAGGACTTTAACAGAGTATGAACCTTGGTCAATCTGGTATTAGGAATCCAGCCCAAGGTATCACTTCCCAGGATATATACTTGAGGAGGGATAAGTAGACTGTATATGTATATATATATGTAATTTGTCTATAACCACCACCCTACCTGCCATCATAATGATGAAGCAAAAGGCATTAGCTACTTTTCTATGTAGGTGTAGGTGTAGGAGTAGCTGTTTTCCTATGAAAAAGTAAAATAGGCAAAATACTTCTTTAGTCCTTCAGTTTTGCCTCTCTGTCCCCTTCCATGTTTTCAGGAAGGGTCAGGTCTTATTTGCCTTTGCAGTACTAAATGGTCGCACCATGTAAAATCTTAATATTTCAGGGAAAAGTTCTTTGACTGCTGTCCTACCCCAATTTAGGTCAGTTTGAATCTTTTGGTCACCTTATTATCCCATCAGAAGTGAAATTATTTCCCATATTTTTGTCTATTTCTTGGTTTAATATCTGTCTTCGCAACTAGAGGTTAAGCTCCATGAGGGCAGTTATTTGGAATGTGACTTGCTCATAGTATGTTTCCAGTAAGTATTGAATAGACGGTTGGGCAGGTGGCCTGGAGAACCACAGTGAGAGAACTCTCATATTGTTTTTGCTGTAGTCGTGGTTGCCAGACTTTTTGAATATGACCATAACCTGCTCTCTGTCTTTTTAAATAATCCTCAGTTTATGATGTTCCCCCATGACTATCATAGTAATCCTACTAGAAGTACTTTTGGGTTACATGCCTTGTAATTAATCTTCAGTGCCAAATGTTGAGTTCAGTTGGTCTAACAGATGAAATGCAATTCTTAGAAAAACAAAACAAAAACAAAACTCAATTCAAGCTCCATCCACAGTTTGGCTTCATTCTCACATCTCACTGTTTTCCTGAGGTAAGAACATACTTTGTATTTCCTGCTCCTCTGCCTTTGCCCAAGTTATTTCTCTCTAAAATCCTTTGTTTCCTCAGCTATGTAATGCTAAACCTCATTCCAGACCCAGTTTAAACCTCACCTTCTCCAGAAACTCTTCACTTATGGCTCAGTTCCTCCCTCTTTCCAAAAAGTCCCCTTAGCACTTACATTCTGATGCTCTTACTTAGTACATAGCCCTGATGATGTTGAATTCAGCTCTGTCAGAGACTGTGTTCCCTGAGAAGCAGACTCGGGTGGAGTTGAGTGAGGCAGGATGTTTGTTAGGCGTGCCCTTTGGACTAACATCTATAGCAGGGAGATTCAGGAGTGGGCAGAGGGAGAAACAGAGCTTACTAGAACCCCACTGATGAGGGGAGCTGTGGCCAGTCAGAGCTGCTTGGCATTGACTAAAATGGCCCAGCTCTTACATTCATATGGTAATCAGTCCCTGGATGTGGCCACCTTGGGCTGGGAGTGATCTAGGACAAGGCAGTTTTTTAGAGTTGTTCTAATCCCTGGAGTGGCAGCCGCTAAATGCTCTTTGCAGATAGCACTCCCAGCAGGTGGAACAAATTATTCCTTCCTTCCTTCCTTCCTTCCTTCCTTCCTTCCTTCCTTCCTCCCTCTCTTTCTCTCTTTTCCTCCCTCCCTCCCTCCTTCCCTTCCCTTCCCTTCCCTTTCCTTCCTTCCTTCCTTCTCTCTCTCTTTCTTAGACAAGGACAGCATGTGTGGGGTGTGGGAGATGGGCAGAGGGAGAGAGAATCTTAAGCAGGCTCCATGCTCAGTGCAAGCCTGACACGGGCCTTGATAACACAACCCTGAGATCATGCATGACCTGAGCCAAATCAAGAGTCAGATGCTTAACCCACTGGGTCACTCAGGTGCCCCAGGACAAATTCTTTCTTAAGAGGTAATCAGTGTCTGCCACAAGCTTCTTAAGGTACAGACCATGTCTTATATATCTATGAAGACCTAGAATGCTTAGCCCTGTGCTTGACACAAAATCAATGCTCAGAGCACCAATAGATGCTAAATGAATTGCCAGTTGTTTTTGGTCTAGATTCTTATTTCTGACCATACAATGAGTTCTTTGAAATGAAGAATACTTGCTCCTCCAGAACTTATTACGAGGTTTTTCACATAGTATAGGAGATTTATTTGGCTGCCTTTTAGAGCTAATCCATGGGTATGTGTTTCATAGTTGGGTACATATCTGTTTTGGGTTGGCTTTATATTTCAAGCACATATGTCATGGTGGATGAATGTGTGTTGTGGTTGGTATAGATTGTGGCTGAGGGCTTGGGGTATGCCTGTGATGTAGCTGAAGAATTCTATGCCTGTGAATGCTGAGTTTTTGTGGTGCCCGTCTTGGTGCATGTCTTCACAATTTGATATACATAGGTTATGAAGTGTATATGGATGGTATTGGTGTTTGTGATGGTTGAACTTGGACATGATGACTGGGGAAAGAGAGAGAGATGAAGTTGTGAGGGTGTGTATGTTATGAGGGCTGTGTGTGTGTGTGTGTTTGTGTGCACATAAATATGCGTGTGCATGCTCGAGTATGAGCACGTGCTGGCTAGAGAGCATTTGCCCTGGCTGGGGTATGGTTGTTGTCGGGAGCCCAGACTCTAAGCTGTAGGCCCCTCTCCTCTGGCCTTGTGAGGGCTGAGCAGGGCCTATCCCCAGCCCTAGCAGCAGGAAGTCCCTCCACTTTCAACAGACAGCAGTATCAGCCATAATTAAAGCTAATTATTCCACGGTGCTCCGCATGTGTGTTGGCCTCCAAAGTACCCTGCAATGAACGGGGAGGCAGCAGGGCTGTTTTTCTTCATAAAAACTTATGAGGAGCGCTGAGCAGATTAACAGCTTTAATGACAAAAATTACCGCTTACAACACTGACTTCAAATCAAAGAACAATATCCGCAGACAGATATTTTCATGGTTTTCATAACAATTCATTATAGGTGGCACCAAGGGATTACATTTTTATTTCCCCTGTGTCGTCTTTCTCAGACTCAGGTTCATTTCTCTTAATGAGGCGGCGGAAGATAAAGGGCAGAGACAGTGCCTCCATGGCGGCTGCTGCGCGAGAGGCATTTAGGGTCACAGAGCCATCAGAGCTCCAAGAGGAGGGGCTGAGGAGAGAGAGTGATGGGAGCAAGAGGCTTCCTGCCATAATGAACCAAAATTAAGACATAAATTCTCCCACCTTTGTTCCAACAGCTCCAACTCGGGGATTCAGCTTTTTAATGAGGAATGGATCAGAAGCAAAAATTATTAGCTAATTAATTGTACAGAGAACAAAAAAACCCCCAAAAAATCTTGCAAGAAGGATTGGGAAAGGGGAGCTGTCCTGTCCCAGCAGCTCTTCAGAAGCAGCACTGAAGGGGAAGTTTCCATGTCCGCACAGTGGCATTGGGAAATGGGACTAGGTGTGTGGGGGGCTGGTTCGTGTTGGCCAGGCTTGGCTTGATAAGATAGAATGTGGTGGAGATCCAAAGGGCTTATGTGGAGGAGCCTCCCATTATGCCCACTTGCTGATTTCCTTTAGACTCTTGACACAGTGGCTTTCTGATTGAGCCAAATAGAGCAGAACCAGTTGAAGAGTCAAGTGTAGTAACTTCCCTCAGTGTGGCTTCTGACCCCTGACCATTGGATCAGTGGCACTCAAGCTTAAGTGTTTGTAAGAACCACTTGGGAAGCCTGGAAAAGTACAGCTTCCTGAGTCTGATTCACCAGGCTTGGGCTGGGGCCTAGGGATCTGCATTTAAAACAAATATACCAGGTGATTTTTCTGCCTCTGCCTACTTAAGGTTAGAAGTCACTGGTCTGTGCTCAGAATCAGGAATGCTATTCCATTTCTTATTGTCCCTAGGTTCTGCATGTGACTTTGGACTGCTTATTTCTTTATTCGGTGTCTTGGTTTTCTTGTCACTGCATAGAGGACAATAATACCAGTTGAGAAATTACTTTGAGATGAATGCCTCATTTGCTTTCACTGCTTGTAAAACCCAAATTAAATCTTGAAATCCTGGCATACTCTTTACAATCCATTCAGATTTCTAACAGGTTTATAAATAAAATAATTAAAACAGAAAAATACATTGCTTGTCATCAGCTTTTCATTTTGAATTTGGTCTTTCTTTGCTACTATTTCTCTGGGTACTGGTAGGGTAAAGATTTTAAAATTTTTTATTGTGAGACTCCAGAAATAGAGATAACAAAATGGTTGTGACAGGAATATGAGAAAAGGCAGATGGGTCTATAGTGCATTTAGTGTGCAGCAGACAACATCTGAGTGTCTTGATTAAAATTTGTCAGACTATACATCTCCTTCTATCAATTTCAACAGGTCAAGGAACATTAACACTGCAACTATCTGTGAGGGACAAATGCAACTGCATATGATTATCTTTGTGTGTTAGACAATGAGAGGATCCTGCATTATAGAATTATGATTATAGCTTGTATGTTGGACATTGTGTTGGGTATCGATATTTTGGAGATGAATAAGATACATTTCCTGCCAATATGAAGCTCATTGTCTAGAGGAAACTAGGTAGAGGAATAGATAATTATTATATTGTGTGGTCATACATCCTTGGTACCATAGAGGTACAGAGGAATGACACATCATTCTTGGTAGGAAGCAGAGAGAGGCAGTGTGGAGGGTTTGGGAGAATGTCATGGCATTGGAAGGCAATGAAGGAAGATTCTTATTGGTAGTACCAACACTTGGCACAATAGTCAAATGGGTAAATATTGTTTCTGGCACAGCCTCAGTCTCTGGTTTCAAGAACTCTCTCTCCACTTGAGGTATCTTCTGATCCAGGGAAAACCAATGACTTGGATACCCAGGGATTCTTCTGTGGCTCAACACCACTACAATGTGCCTTTCTCCACACCACTGCTTACAATGAATGCTTCCTAACCACCAACACTTGACTATGCTGTGCTCTAGTCATTCATCTAAATGATGACTTGGAACAACTTAAGCTCTTCTTGCGTTTCCTTTTGCCTTTCACTTTAAATAGTCACTAAGATCCGATCCATTGTTTCTATCTCTGCAATGTCTTTTGATTTCTTTCTCTTTTTCTTTTGAATTTGCCATCACCCTACACCAGATTTTTATCCTCTCTGACCTAAATTAATAACAATCTTAAAGTACTCTTTTTGCCTTTAATTTTTCTGCCATTTGATACATTCTCTACATGACCATATATGTTATTCAAAATAGATATATGAAGAGTTACCTTTTTTCTTATATTTGTTGGATAAATGTAATCACTTCTATGTGGCCTTAGAGGCCCTGGATATTTTGACCCAATTCCAGTCTTTCTAAGATCATCTTCTTCTGCTAGGTTCTGGCTTCAACCATGCAAAATGCTCGAGTATTATCTCCAGTGAGTCATTTGTCATCTTTGAGCACACAGTGTAGTTCCATGTTTTCATGCCTGTGTAATATGATTCCCTCTGCTTGGAATGCGTCTTAGAGAAATTTATACCCCAATTCCTTCCTAAAGGAGTTAGAAATAAGATTGGATAATTGAACTGATTAGATGATTGGATGATTGAAATAATAGGTAGTACCTCCTCTATCACGAGTCTGTGTAATGGGTAAAAAGAAGTTCATATGGTTTGGTCTAGTCCTTGGTCTTAACAGTTCAACACATTAAGGAATGTTTCATTACTTTATTCTAACCATGTTCCCCACAGTCCCATTCTTAAATATATGCTGAGAAATGTTAAATATTTACAGTTGATTTCATAAAGTGATTGATTCCTTTTGGACTTCTTCTGTCACGCTGTTGGAATTTAATGAGTTTTTTTTTTTTAACTTAAGCACTCAACTTCATTTTTCACCTATTACAAATTCTAATGATAAATATTTATTAAGTGCTTATGATATCCCAGGCATGGTTCTAAATTACTTACCTGAAATTAACTCATGAAATTCTCACATTAGTCCAACAGGGTAGGTTCTGTTATTATTGCCTATTTTAAAGATGAGGACACTGGTGCCACAGAAAGGTCAAATTACTTGACTAGTAAGTGGTGGCCCTCTGGCTCCAGAACCTGCGTTCATATATACTAAGCCAGTAAATTATGTGCTTCTGGATAGGGAACTGTCTCATGGAGGTGGGCACTCAAATTCTCTTTGGTCTCAGCCATTCCTCTGCAAGCCATATATGCCCATAACAAAGCCATAAAAATGGACATTTTATTACCAGCATATGCTTAGCCTTGTACTTAAAATAGATTCCTTGCGATCATCTGGAGGACACGTTTTGACTAAGACAGGAGAACAAGGCCTAGAATCTAAGCTGTCAAAGAGGTTTTCTTTGCCCCTTTTTCTGAGCCTTTGTCTCTCTTTATCTTATCACTCTAGGGGGTGAGCAAAGGTCAGTGGGGGGAGAAATAAGCCAAAGAGCAAAAATAGCAGCAACAGGCATTAGTCTTGCAGCCTACAGCAGAGCTGATTTACACTGCTTGGTGATGGGATCATCTAGAAAGCCTTTGTATATAGCACAGTGCATATTCTTCTTCTTCTTAAGGATATTAATATGCATATCATATCTATCTTTGGTATATTGTAGTAGACTAGAGAACAATGCTGGGTTTGTAAGAGGCCTCAATCAATTTTTATAGAAACGAATGCAAGATTCCTTAAGTAGAGAAGCACAGCGATGGCTTTATGCATAATTAGGTATGTTTATGTAAATTATGGTTTACTCATATAGTAGAATGCTTTGTGGTCATTAAAATATATATATTTTTAATTTTTACAAATAATTTGAAATGAAATAAGAATTAATGATGTAATGTTAAGTGTAAAAACAGGATGCAAGATTATTATACAGTGTGGTCTCAGCTATGTAAAAATAGGCATAATAGGTATTAAAAAAGAATAAAGATGATCTTTACTTGCTTCTCCAGGATATATTGTTAAATAGTAAAGCAAGAAGCAGAATAAGTTCTATGGAATAATATCATTTCATGTAAAAACGTATATATTTCAAGTCCACACAAAAAAACTTTTACTCTGGGGAATAAAACTGGGGGTGGTAATAGTTACAGTGGAAGAATAGAGTACAAGATCTTAATTTTTAGACTCCCCCCCCCTTTTTTTTCCCTAGATCGATCTTTCTTTCTTTCTTTCTTTCTTTTTTTTTTTTTTTACCATGTCCATACATTTTCTTTTCAATAATGAAAGTTTCTTTTTTATAATGATATAGATACATAAGTGTGTCAGTTAACATAAGGGGAGCGTAAGTTTGTGGGCCATTTAACTTTACTTCTTTTATCTTTTTTTGAGTATCTAAATGTTCTAAAATGAGTATATTTTATTTTTATAAAAGAAATATTAAACATGATTTGAGACAAGCTGAAAATCTGGAATGGTAGCCAGGGACAGAATTAGAAGGGAAGTCTCTGTGCTGTTCTTGCAAAGAACTCAAGCATCCCTTAGTCATGTGGTCAGAGATTGCCTCCTCAGAGAGGCCTTGTCCTGAGCACTTGCTCTGAGCTAAGCTCTTCTAATATTCTCTGCATAACACCTTGTTTGGTATCTTTCACTGCATGTTCACCATCATCTTGTTTGTTGGTGTGTTTGCTTAATGTTTGTGTCGTCTTCTGGGCTATGGGTTCTGATCTGGGATCACATATGGTTGTTTACTCCAGCACTCCAGTCCAATGCCTGCTGCATGATCGGTGCTCAACAAATATTTGTTGAGTTACGAAATGAATGGGTGAACATTCAACCTCTATATGATCTTTATATCCTAGAACCCACCAACAAAGGTCTTTGTAGGTAAGAAGAGAAACATCCACAGTGGACTTATGCTTTAGCATGCTGGATGAGCATGGTCCCAGCCAAGGGTCCCAAACACCAAGATAGCAAGAAGAGAAGGATGGGCTCAGGAAATGTGTTAAAGGAGTGGATACCTTATACTTAGGACAGCTATGTCATACTGTCATGTGGGCATTGTCATTGGTATGGTGGCAGGTATCATTTTATCAGATTTATGGTGAAGGCTCCTCTGTTGTTACATGGGCACATATATTGGGAATGAGGGATAGAAGGTGCACCACCAAATGTTATCATTAACCCCGGTGAAAGCCCACATTTCCTCGGCAAGTAAGACTACGATATTAGAGGTAACGGCTTGAAATTGTAGCAAAGAATTTGGAGAGCTGTATTTTTCTAGACTTGGCTGGGCTGGGAGCTGGCTGTTTGTCTTTGATGTAGTTATTCCACCTCTCCAAGTCTTGTTTTCTTATTTATAAAGTGGGGCACTGAGTGATAATCTCTGAGGGTTTGGGGGATGTACCATTGAATGATTGATAAAATAAGAAGAAACTTTTCAGTATGATTTTCTAGGCACTGTCAATAGGGTCCTAATGTGAGACATGGTACAAAAGTAGGATGTGAGTCTGGTCATGGATTAAAGACTAATGTGATGTGATAAAATGTTATCCCAACATCTTTCTATAGAAAAGAGTTACAGTCTTCAGTGACTACAAACCAGTATGCATGAAATGGATCAGGTATGTGCATAGAAAAATTCTGGCTTTGCCATCTACTCTCTGAGTGACCCCAGGAAAGTTTCTAAGCCTCAGTTTAGTTTTTAGTTTTTTTTTTTTTTTAATAAAATGAGGATAATAATAGTAATACTTATTATTACAAGGATTTCTCTAAGGATCAAATAAGAGGATGTGTGAAAAGCCACTAGAGTGGTGCCTGGTCTATTGTACTGCTCAATAACCATCAGCCTTTATAAGTTAATATCAGTTATAATTACAGAGTGTAGATCATGTGCAAGGATTTCATTGGTTCTCCATGGCCCTCTTTAAACCTTGTTTAGCCCACTGAGCCACCCAGGTGCCCCAGAACCTTGTTTAAAGAAAAGAGTTCTCTTTAAGGGAGTGCATGTGTGGTAAAATGCTTCCTGCTCTAGAGAAGAGCCCCTACCAAGGATGTACATGTTATTAATAAAGCCACCATTTTCACCCTCCAGGTGCTTGGGCTCCATCTTCTCCTTTGGGCCTTACAACAACTTCTATGAGGTCAGTCTTCCTCTCCCTTGTGTGGCTGAGCTTCAGCAAAGTTACCTGCCTGAGTTGGGGGCAATGCCAGGGATGGGAACCAAGGTCTGTTTGACTTCAAAGACCCTGCATTTAAGCCCTGGGCTATATAACCTTTTGCAACCATTATTTGTGCTTTCTCTGAGCTCCATTTTCTGGCAGCCAAAGGTCATTCTTGTCTGTCCTCTTCTGTCATAGGCTTATGGGTTGCAGAGAGTGGGAGTTGTTCTTCTGTATTCCCCATGGGTTTCCTGGGGTTCTCTTCCATCTGTTCCAGCATTAGCTGTAAACTGTGTGTAGGGTCTTCAACCTTAAATCCTCTTGGCACTTCCAAATGAGAGAAGGTGACCCCAAGTTCAGACCAGCATGGGCTGTCCACAAAGCGTGGGAAAATTATCAGCAGAGACAAAAAAAAAAAAAAAAAAAAAAAAAAATTTCTCCCTCAAGAACTGTTTTTGTAGGGCTGCATTTTCCGATGTGAAGAGCACATTTTTTGTTAATCTGCTCTCAATGGCAGAATCAGGGAGAGTGGGAACAGGGCTATTTTATCTACCCAAAACAATTCATCAAACGAGCTCAGGGGATCTGAGATAGTGTCTAACAAATAAAAGTCAACATTGCTCCCTTTGTCTTGGGCCATGCATGCAAACCATTTCTTTTAAAGGTAAGAGGGGTCATCTTGATGTTCTATGGATGTCAGCAGGCACTACATGCTTTCTTTTACCCCTTCCTGTCCCCCAGGAAACCTGGCGATCTCAGAGGCTGCTTAGGAGGAACAGTGGGAAAGAAATGGATGTCAAGGGCAAACAGAAAGAGCTTGGTCATTGTGGAGAGTTTGGGCTTCTGTGGGAAAGAACTGGCTAGGCCTCTGGCAGAGAACTGAAGAGTAGAGACACAGTTCCTTTCATGGAAGGCCCACCTCAAGAATATTGTAGCTTTCCCTCTGCTTTGGGACAAGAAATGTAATAATAATGATTTCAGTTAATGTTCCATGAGCTCTTTCAGAGTGTTTGGCATGAGGCTAAAGGCCTACATAGGCTGTCTTATTTTATCTTCACAGAAGTCCTGGGAGGAGTGACAATTATTATTCCCAATTTCTGAATTGACAACTGAGGCTCAGGGGGGGAGAGTCACTATCCTGAGGTCACACAGCCAGAAGGCAGAGGAGGTTAAGGTTTGGACGTGGGGAATCTGATTCTAATCCCATACTAGAAGACCCAGACAAGCTGTGAGTTACTCACTATCTTACTTAACTCAAGCTAGTTAGAGGGCAGAACTAGGATTAGAATTTGTAGGGTTTCTGATTTTTGTGTGTGTGTGTGTTTTTTTAAACAATATTGCACTGCTTTTTTGATTTAAATTGCCACAGGAATGACATTTCAAAGGAGCAAATTCAATACAGCATTCAATTCATTCAAATTAATCTCCCAAATGAATGGTCAAGCTTGGTAGTCTCTCTTAAACATTGCCAAAGAGCAGTCAAGGTGATTTTTTTGGTTGTTGTTAAATTCTCTTTAATTATTTTTTTCTGAATATAAAAGGAATATAAATCAATTGCAGAAAACTTGGAAAACAAAATAAAGTAAAATAAAATAAGGACCCGTAACTCTACCACCCAGAGATAGTGTTAGCATTTGAGCATGTTTTAAAAGCATAGCTGATATCAGAATATATATATATTTATATATATATAATTTTATTTTTACAACTTAAAATTATATTAGCTATGACAAATAGGTTTTCAATCTAATGCACATCTGATTGATTGATATTTAAAAGGCTTCTGAGGCCTCATCTGGGTTCTTGGTATTGTGATGAACTAATGATAATTGCTATTGGTTCATAGTTGAGGACCGTGTCTGGAGAAGCATTTATTTGGCATACTGTCAAGGACTGCATCGTGGCTGTACTCCATTTGAAGACATTTTGATGATAGTTTTATTTCCAGGAGCAATGATGTTGGGACAGGCTGAGAGCTTACTCTCGTATTGATGAAGTTTGCCTGGTGGCCTGGATTAGAGCCAGGATTTCCCTTGCTGCCAGTACTCCATGCACCAGAAGGATATGGGTAATATCTTGATAGGTATGTGGAGGCCCCATTCCTGGGGACAGAGGAACTAGCTGCAGGGATAGCTACTGCTTTATAAACTCAGCCCAGGACACTGCCATCCTGGCAATTGAATAGCATGCCTTGCTGAGTTTGTCAGTGTCACCTTACCCCATCCCATGTTTGTCTGGATACTTGGTTGTCATCTTACATGTGGCTTTCTGCATAGCCAAGAGCAGAAGTCAATCACTAATGTTAGAACCCTTTACTACTATTTATGAATCTTTTTTTTTTTTTTTTTTTAAAGATTTTATTTATTTATTTGACAGAGAGAGATCACAGTAGACAGAGAGGCAGGCAGAGAGAGAGAGAGGGAAGCAGGCTCCCTGCTGAGCAGAGAGCCCCATGCGGGACTCGATCCCAGGACCCCGAGATCATGACCTGAGCCGAAGGCAGCGGCTTAACCCACTGAGCCACCCAGGCGCCCCCTATTTATGAATCTTATTAAATCACGAAAATAGTGATCACGAGAACCTTAGGGCTGGAAAGTACTTTCAGGCACATTCCAAGGCCGTTATAGAAGAGGCCACCAAATCTCACAGAGTATGACAGGGGCAGATCACCCATCCAGCTAGTGGCAGAGTCAGGCCTGAGGTCAAGTTATCCTGACCTGTGTTCAGTTATTATCTTGACTTGTTGATTTGTTTTTATAAACTCTATGGCATTACATTTTTTATAAGGAGAAAAAGACATTGATGAATAGATTTAGAGTCCTACAGAGGTGATGAACTTGGGTGCCTGGGTGGCTCAGGTGAAGTGTCTTCCTTCAGCTCAGGTCATGAGGATCCCAGATTCTGGGATCAAATCCCACATTGGGCTCCTTGCTCAGTGGAGAGTCTGCTTCTCTGCCCCTCCCTAGCTCGTGCTCTCTCTGTCAAATAAATAAATAAATAAATCAATCAATCTTAAAAAAGGAAAAAAAAAAAAAAAAGAAATGATGCACTTAGAGAGAAAAGCACTGTTGTGTAATTTACCTTTATATCTTGATTCTTCCAGTTATCTATGTCTACTGTGACTGGTTTCCAAAACAAAAATTAGATCATGGGGTCAAGGAGTTATTTGATTTGTGAATTTATTTTTAATCAAGGTCTCATAAAGCTTTAAACATAAAATCATGTTTACTTATATAGTGATAGCTAACATTTATTGAATAAATACTGTTTTGAGATTTTTCATGATTTTTCTCATTTTCCCACAATCCTGTCATTTAAGTATCAGGAGTATGCTTACTATATAGATGAGAAAAACAAGGTTAGAGAAGTTAAAAGACTCAACAGATTCAAAGCTTATAAAAGCCATTTTTCTCTCTGATTCACAAATCTGTTGCCTTGTTCACTATGCCATTCTAGTTCCTGGTTCACATTGCATACATATGAGATATAATTTAGGAATCAACTGACTTACTGAAATAATAAAATCAGCTAAATCTGGGGAATAGGGTCACTATCCCCATGACTAAAGATCTTTGATTATTTTTGCCGATATACACTAAGCTGGCACCTGGTGGCAGGTCCTCCAAGTCAAATTTAACTGTGTTTGGGAGTCTTGATGCCACTTATGTCTATCGTAATGAACTGACCCAGGTTGACGTTTGAGCTTTCCAGTGTTCAGACTCTCTTTTCCAAACCACAGTCTCCATCTTGTGGGCAGTGGGCTTTGAAGGTGGCTGAATTTAAGGAGGAAAAAGGGAGATGGTGGCAGGGAATGGGACTAATCTCTTTTGAAGTCCTGCTTATGATTTGGGGACCATGCTCTACTTGAGGTCCTGATGCTCTCTCACCAGAGGCCTGGTAACTTGATGGTTAAAATGCATTTGCTCACTCTTTAAGAGACAGCAGTTTCATCATATTACTTTTAGGCTCTCCTTGGTGACTGGATGCCTGGGTTGTGTCATAAAAGGCCAGTTAAAAAGAAAAATGTGCACAAAGCCAAGGCACATCCTCTACCCTCCAAATCAGGTCACATCCCTGTTAGGATTTGTACATCCTCTGCTCTCTGGAGATCAGGTTTGCTTCTCTGGGGTCAGTTGTGCTGTTTTATGGCCTGGGCTAACCTTATGATGTCACTGAGTCATCAGAGGAGGTGGTATGGGGTTAAGAAAGACTAGCTCCTAAGAAGCAGGGCCAAGTACAGAGGGGCTAAGCAGGGACCTAGAAACATCTGTAGAGGGCCAAAGAAAGGGACTGGGAAGGGTCATCAGGCAGGACTTTGCCATTTGCTGCAAGAAAATGCTTCTTGCTACACCTGGGCAGGTGGACATGGTGACGGTCCATCAGCCAGTTATTTGCACCTGAGCACAAATCTGGCTCTGAGGCTCTGGAAAAACCAACCAACCAACCAACCAACCAACCAACTAGCCAGCCAGCCAACCAACCAAACACAGAAGTAGCCTTGCTGGTCAATAGGTTGTTAAAAATAGCAATTAATATCTACTCCCATTTTACTCCATTAAGTGTATAGGTCTCATATATCATTCAGGACATAGCAGATAGCACTAAGGAATAATTCTGGTTCCAATAAAGCTGGGAATTTATTTTGCTGGTGCCATGTTTATCATTTCCAAGGCAGGTTTTTTTTTTTTTTTTTTTTCCTGTTAAGAGTTCTTAAAAAAATAAGGGGCACCTGTGTGGCTCAGTGGGTTAAGCCTCTGCCTTCGGCTCGGGTCATGATCCCAGGGTCCTGGGATCAAGCCCCACACCTCTGGCTCTCTGCTCAGCAGGAAGCCTGCTTCCTCCCTCTCTCTCTGCCTGCCTCTCTGCCTAATTGTGATCTCTGTCTGTCAAATAAATAAATAAAATCTTAAAAAAAAAAAGATTTCTTAAAAAAATAATACTAATACTAAAGAGAACTCCATCAGGCCCATTTCCCCAGGAAGTTTGGAATTCTAGAGGCTTAGGAGAGAGATGTTTGTTTTGGCCAGGAGCACTGTCAGAAAAATGATTGTCTATAGAAAGAGCACTGGGTTGAGAGTCTGAATACCTGAGTTGTCAACCCTGCCTCAGCCATCATTTTGCGGAGGACACTGGGCAGATCCTTGACCCCCTGCAGCTTCAGGTTCCTGCTCTAAATGTGAGATTTGGGTTAGTTAACTCTTGGAGTTTTTGTGTAGCTTGAAAATACCAAGCATTGATTTCTTTAGCCTCTTTGTGATATAATTAAATAACCCTTTCCAGCTCCTGAGACCGCTGGGAAACGCTCTTTGAAAATATGTATATATCTAGCTCCTAACTCATTGAGTCCTTGTGAGCTGGTCTGAAAAGACTCCAGAGGTCACTGGGAACCACTTTTGTAGATTAGCATCAATATAGAGATCCGGAGGGGGAAAACATACACACACACACCCCACCACCACCACCACCACCACCACCAACAACAACAACAACAATAACAACAAAACAAACCAGATTTGGAGGCTGGAAGGAATTAGAGAAATAACAAATAAGAAAGCAGGCTGGACATAGTGAGACTTGAGTCATTTGTTGATAATAAAAGGACCTTTCCCAACCACCTTCATCCTTATGATAGTTTCATCTTTATGTGCGTGTGTAAGTATTTACATTTACATTTAATTTTTGTAATTACATTTACATTTAATAAATGGGAACTGACTGAAGTTTGTTGAAAATAAAGTTCATTTAAAATATTTTGTAACCCTTGACAATCATTGCCCAAGCAACCACTGAAGGACCACATGGGATAGATCCCAACACAGAGAGTGCTCTTCCTGGTGAGTGTTGAAGTATCTTCAACTCAAATCAAATTAAAGCAACAAAAAATGGACTTTACTTCTGCCTCCCTCCCGAACCACTGCTCTGTCTCCTGGGTTTCCAGATGCTCTTCATAAAAATAGATGTTACATGTTACCTTTCTTTTAGTCTTGCCTTACTTTGCAGCCTGCCCCCCAGGACTTCCCTGTCTTTTGTCACTTCTGGGCCATTTCATCGCTGCAGCTCTGTGTCTCCCGTTCTCCATTAGCTCTTATCCTGCTTGCCCTAGCTAAAGCCTCCAGAATTATTGGCAAAATTGCCTCCTAAACCACTTCCTCTCACACAACTTTCTAGGCCTTTTAAAAAATATTATTATTACTAAAAACATAATCTTGGTTCACTGTAGAAAATTTAGAAAATGAAAGACAAGCAAAAAAGAAATATAGAAATTACCCCTAATCCGGTGACCCCGAGAGAGCCGTTATTAAAATGCTAGCGTATTTCCTGGCGTTTATGGGTGGAGAGAAGAGAGTGAGGAGAAAACAGTGCAAGATGAGGGTAAAGAGAGTGGGGTACCACACACAGAGCTTGGTAGATGTACTAGGGATTTGGAACTTTATTCTGAGTGCAATGAAAAGATGACAAGGGATTTTAGCAGGGTTGAGATGATCATATATGTGTTTTAGAAAGACCACTATGACTGCAGTGCGGAGACCACACTGAGGGCCAGAGACCAGTTAGGAAGCTGTCCAGGCAACTTAATACTTCACCTTACGTCCTTTCAGTCTTCTGGAATATTGTTTTTTTCTCCCTGGGTCCATACAAATTCGACCCTTCCCTCAAGCACCTTGAAGTGGCCAGCTGTTCAAAGCCTTCCTGACTTTCCTCTCCCCAGTGCATGGGTCCACGTTTTACTAGTTGCTCCATGGGGTATAACCCACGGTTGCACTGAACCGCAGCAATCTTGTGGAGATGAGCATTAAGCTTTTCATCTTTGCGTCTCCATCATCATTACTGCTTTGTCTATAGAAAGATCTTATCAGACACGATAAATTTATTTATACTAAAATGTAAATGAAACTGAATCTATTACCCCTCCCAGGGCAACAGCTTTTCAAAAACTTCACACCTATTGAAAATGGAGAGAATAGTATATTGAGCTGGTAAATAACACTGGTCAGTTTCCCAATCGCTGAAATGCAAGTATTGCTTCATTTGCACTCCCTCCCACTCCATCCTTCCTCAGACATCTTAAATTGCACTTGCATTGTAGTAGACAAGACAAACTAATCCCAAAGAATGCATCTTTGAGGGCAAACTACTGGCATTTTACTAGATGGTTATAGAAAAATAATTTTCATAGGTGCTCTTTTAAACAACCATATAGCATATAAGGAAATTCAGTTCTTGCATTGTCATACACACACACACACACACATACACATACATGACATGTATATATGACATGTATAGATGACAAATGTATATATATTTATATATATCAATAACAAATGTATATTATTTTTTTTGTGTGTATACATATATATGTGTATATATATATATATATACACATATATATATGTATATATATATATAAAACCATGAGACACCTAATGCTTTTGGGAAGGAAAATGTTGCCATAAAGTCTAGCACATTTTTCTGGGAGATTTGAAACAGCATATTAAAAAGAGATCAAATTACTCTTTTGAGGAGAGGTGCCTGGAGAAGGAGAGCATGCCCGACAGAATGACCTTCCACTCTTAAAGATATTTGAGGCCAGGAAATGTGCTGAAGGAGTCAGCTCCTACAAAACTTAGGGTGGTGCTAGAGAGTAGTGCTCAAAAAGGCAATCTTTATTTATTTTTTTCTTTAGGCAACATAATTAAACGATAATAGTACCATGTAGCACAGTTTTATGAAGCAATAATCCAGTTCCCAAATGGGTAAACTATAAACCTGATGGCCAAGTCATTTATCCCAGTGAGGGAGCCCGATTATTGCAGGGGAAAGCAGGGGATCACCCATTATAATGATTTTGCTACACGAGCTCAAATAAGTCTAAGACACTCCATGTGGATTCTTACCCTGGGTAGGGAAGCCGAAGCTTTGATCCTAAGGGAAAGATGAAGGTAAGTGGGGTGGGTTGGGGCCTAGAGGTGTATTGGAGAGAGCTCAGGGAGGATAAGACCTTGCAAAAGAAGTTAAACGGTAGGAATCACTTGGTAGGAGTGGGTGAAATCAATAAACTTATAGTTTCAGAAAAAGTCTGACCACAGTTCCTTACACTTCCTTGCTCAGAGAGCAAGAAACTATTTTCTAAGGAAAATGGAGAGGGTAAAGGAACTATTATTTTTGGGGTCCCAACTATATGCCCAGCATGTATATAGATTTTTATCTCATTTAATCCCCGCTGCAACCCTGTGAAGTAAGGATTATCTTCTATATTCTATAACTGAGAAAAATGAAACTCAGAGAAGTTAAGCCATTTACCCAGGGACACAGAACTCATGTTTTGAGGTCAAGATTCAAACCCGCTCCTCTGACTACTGTAGTGTGTCTCCGCAGGGCAGGTCCAAGGAAGAACCTCTGATATCTGACCTGGCGCTGGGTGGATGCTCTCCAGGGGACACTTAGTGGTTCCTGATTACAAAATGTTCTTATGCTCTGAGCAGTAAAGAAAGAATGCTGAACACATTTTTTTTTTTTTTTTTTTCCTAATGGCATCTTTGGAGCCAGGAAAGCAGCCTCCCATTCTTCGCAGTGCCTAGATCTATCCTCTTCACTGGCCATTTATTTTTCCCCTGCAAAGCACTTATTTTAGTCTTCAAGAACTCAGCATACTGCCAGGCATGTGATAAGACATCAATAAATCTTGTGCAGTAAATACACAAATAAATGAAAACATCATCCACACATGTATCTCTGCCCATAGAGCCATATTCTACTCTATTGCCATATTTTGGGGGGAGGTTCAAATGTTCACCCATCTTTACTTCTTCACCTTACTAAAGTCCACTGTTATGTTTCCTTTTTCCCCCATCTTCCTAGAGCACTTTTTATCCATACTCTCATGTCTCCGAGAACTCCTATACTGTAGACTTTGTTCTTGGTTTGGCATGGGGAAATCTTGCCTCTCTGTTCAGAGTAAAAGAACCTAAGCATATGGACTGTGTCTTATTATCCTGTGTCCTCATAGCATCTATCACAGCCTTCCATTAGAGGCTTCTCACAAATGTTGGTTGAATTGAAGAACCAAAGTAAATTTGAGGAGACAAAAGGCGTAGTGGTTAAGAGCATGGACTTCAGAGAGAAACAGAACTTTTTTTTAGAAAGCTGGCTCTATACCTGCCAGCCTTGAAAGTTGTTATTCTCTCTCTAAATGTCATCTTCCTCATCTGTAAAATGTGGACAACAATAGCAACTGCTTAGGTTGGTGTGAAGGTTAAATGAAGCAGAACAGGGCAAGGGCTAAGCACAGTGGTTGACATATGCTCCTTGCTCCAGTAAGTGGTAGGAAAAGGGAAAAGGGAATGTAGACAGCAAGGGTGGTGACCTCAGTTTTTTTGGAACAGAAAAGGGTGTGGCTAGGGAGGGGAGGGGCGAGGAATCCCTTAACTAGATCCAACAGTGATAACCCTTGGAGGTGTGGCTCACTCTCAAAGTCATCTGGTCTTAGACGTTATAGCTGTTATTTACTCTCTTCCCTTGACTTTGAGACAGTCTTCTCTGTCTTCTGTCCCTCATTTGGGGATTACAAGTCAGGGTCCCACCTGGTGCATCTCTGCTGTTTTCAAGTATGAGAAACTCACAGTGATTAAGGAATTCCATCTAAGAAATCTTTCCCTGACCAAAACCAAGAAAACTCCCTAAAACCCACCTATCACCATCACCACCACCACCAAAAAGCCACAAAGAATACATTGCAGCAGAAAAAAAGGAAATCAAGACTTACTGAGTACTTCCCATATGCTAAGCAGTTATTGAGAATGTGCTATACTACATTGTGTCAACAAAAGTAGGACATTCTAGTGGGAAAAGCAGGCAATAAAGAAATAAATAATATTTTAAATTATTAGGTAGTATGAAGAGGAAAATGAAGTAGGGTAAAGGGATAGAAAGTGATGAGAATGCTGTTTTAGATAGTGCATTCAAGGGAGGCCTTGATAAGGTGAGGTTTGAATAGAAACATGAAGTCTGGAGGGAGTAAGTTGCTTCAATATCTAGAGGAAGGACATTCCAGATAGAGGAGGAGAGCACAAATCTTTGGAGGTGTTCAACATGGCTGTTGTGATCAAGAAACTGAAAGAAGGCAGATCTCATTGCATTGGGATGATAGAGGAAGAAAGTGACAAGAGATGGGATGGAGAGATATCCAGGAACCAGATCATATAGGACCTTGTAGGCAGTATCGTCCTTATCCCCACGCAAGAGTGTTAGAGGATCCTACATACTACAGTCACAGAAAGCATCAACTTATTAACAGACACACAGGCCTACATTCCTTGTGATTCAGCATTCAGTGTTAGCACACAGCAACCCAGACTTGCAACTAACCACTGTTCAGGCCCCAGAGGAACCCTTCCCCATGTTTCTTGGCCTATGATCTCAAAACAGAAGGTCAACAATGCATCCAGATTCTGTAAAGTTTTGATTGAAGTATAAGCTGCTGCTGACTTTGTAAATAGGCACTGATTTGGAGTGTGGAAAGGATTTGAGTGGATGAAGTATTTAGGTAAAAGAAAAGATAAATTAATCTGATAAATTCTGCCCCTCAGATGTCAAAAAACTTTTGCATAATGAAGTACAAAATTATTTCCCAACAGTGTGAAGCATCTATTTCCTTGCTTTACCTCATATTTCAAAATGTGCTTCTGAAAATACTCATGAACACAGTTGCATGTGGTGGCTGAAGAAAGTTTTACAATAGTAAGAAATTCATATTACTCTTAAACTTATCTATCTATCTATCTATCTATGTATCTATCTATCTATCGGTAAAAAGTGTGAAGTGTGGTATGATACCGAGTCTTTTTTTTTTGAGAGAAAGAGGGCACGTGAGTGGGATTGGTGAGGGGGGTGGGAGGGTGGTGGGGAGAGGGACAGGAGGAGTGGAAGAGAGAATCCGGGCAGTCTCCATGCTCAGTGCAGAGCCCCACATGGGGCTGGATCCCATGACCCTGAGACTATCACCTGAGCTGAAAACAAGAGTCAGATGTTCAACGGACTGGGGCACCCAGGTGCCTCATGATACCGAATCTTTATGCTGGTGATAAGGTGACCTTTCAAGCCAAAGTTACAAATGGTTTCATTTTTAGAAAAAAATTTAATATATTTAATTAATTAAAACTACATTTCAGCTCATTTAAATAATTATATTTAAATTTATATTCATTAATATAATTAACCTTTTGCCTTTAAATTTTAGTAGATAATTTTGAATATTTAAGAATAAAAATAGCATTTTTGCAAACAAAAATTTAAGTGTTTTGATTTTTAAATTTATATTAATTAAAGTTTTTGATGAAATTTATTCAAATACTGTATACTTTGAATATAATTACTTTTTAATACCTTAGACTACTTCTATTAATTGAACATGATTAGTTTTGTTGAAATTAAAACAGGAAAATCTTATAGAATGCATAGTAATTAATAAATTATCCACATATTTATTTTATTATTCATCCAAATAGCCAAATAAGCGTAATAATAATGAAGTTGAATAGTCTTTGATATTTTGTCAATTATCAGACATTTAAAAATCATAGATTTATACTTTTAGTCATTTTTTTTTAATAAAAGGTTTTATTTATTTGACAGAGATCACAAGTAGGCAGAGAGGCAGGCAGAGAGAGAGGGGGAAGCAGTCTTCCTACTGAGCAGAGAGCCCAATATGGGGCTCGATTCCAGGACCCTGGGATTATGATCTGGGCCGAAGGCAGACACTAATGACGGAATCATCCAGATGCCCCTCTGACTTATATTCTTAAAATGATCACTGTGGCTACTGGTGGAGAGCAGATGAAACCAGGGGCCAAGCACACTTGTTAGCAGACTAGGCTATTGCAGGAGTCCAGGCAGGTTGGTGGGATTAGGGTGGTGGAGATAGAATTGGTGAGAATTAGTCTGGATCTGTTTTTTAAAAGAAGAACCAAGATTTGCTTATAGATTGGTGTAGAATGTAATAGAGAAGATTGGTTTTGGACCCAAACAACTGGCAAGTGACAGTGCTTTTTACTTGCCTTTTAGGATTGTTGTGAGGATTATTTAACTGAAATAACATATGTAAAATGTCTATTACAGTGCCTACTGCCTAATAGTTGCTCAATAAATGATAGTCATATTTTATTATCTTCTCATTTTCTCCTCTCTAGAGCCATGCAAGATGCTGATGTTATGCTTTTATTTTTGTTTTCTAGAAAAAGAAATTGGTCAAGAAATTAAATGATTTAGTCAAGGTCATACAGCTAATGAACTGAAAAATCCAGTTTAGAATTAGAAATTTCTCTATGGGGGGCACCTGGGTGGCTCAGTGGGTTAAGCCTCTTCCTCTGGCTTAGGTCATGATCTCAGGGTCCTGGGATGGAGCCCCACATCGGGCTCTCTGCTCAGCAGGGAGCCTGTTTCCCTCCCTCTCTCTGCCTGCCTCTCTGCCTACCTGTGATCTCTTTCTCTGTCAAATAAAAAAATAAAATCTTAAAAAATAAAAGAAATTTCTCTATGAAAGGAACTGCAGAGAGCCTTTGAGGGCAGCTAGACCAGGATAGCAGTTGGCGTTTGCTGGGTGTGGTTTGAGAATCTGGAATTTAAACTTTGGTTATCTGCAGATGTGTTTTGGAAGAGGCGCAGGTACAGATGCCTCTTGGTGCCTGGTTGGCTTAGTTGGTGGAGCATCAGACTCTTGATTTCAGCTCAGGTCTTAATCTTGGGGTTGTGGGTGTGAGCCCTGCATTAAACAAAAACCAAACAAAAAAAAAAACAAAGCCTCTTCATGGAGGTAGAGATCAGGATTTCTGAGTGTCTGGAAGAGTCAGTTAGTGATGAGGACAACTCATCAGGAAATCAGAAACTTTTCACTCTAAGTCCGTTTAGATTACTGCTTTGCCCTTCCTGCACCTGTTAGTCTCAATGAGTTACAGTCATTTAACAGCAGCAGTTCCCGATGTCTATTGGTTGTTGCATTCCAGGCACCATTCTAGGCCCTTTTCTTATATTATTTTTCCTTTAATCCTCACAACAGCCCCTTGAGGGAAATACTATTGTTATTCCTAGTTCACAAGTTAGAAGACTGAGGCATGCTCTGGTTGAGTATCTTGCACAAGGTGACACAGCTAAGTCATAGCACAGCCAGGGTTTGAAACTAAGCGTCAGAAATCACCTGCTTTCAAGTTCAACCTGTTCATTTTGCAGATATTAAAATGGAAACTCAGCTTGAGAGGTCAAGCGCCTTGCTTAAGATCACACAGCTAGTTGATGGCAGAACCTACAACTTTCAAACCCTAGCCCAAGTCTCTTTCACCATCCTGAGCTGAAAGGAGCTTTGCTTGCCTGTTGGAGGCTTTGGCCTGCTTAAGGAATGAATCCAGATCCGGGCACAGTTTCTGATTTTTGGCTTGATGGTTTTGAAATTATAGCTTCTTAAATCTTTTTTCGATCGTGGATCTTGTTTTATGAACCTGGTTGGGAGACCGTATTCACAGTTCTCTACTTGGTTTCCACATGTGATCAACAGCAGACTCCTGCAAACAAGTCAGTTCCAAAAGTTTTTCTTTTAAACACTAGAATTGGAAGGGATTTTGATGGAGTTAGGACTTGCCTCCCCTTTTCCTCCTTCTCACTATTAAACTGTAAGAGAAAGGATCACTATTAAACTGAAAGAGAAAGGAAATGGAGTAAGTCCTGTTTGAATTTGCATCTCAAAATTAGCTCCTGAAATGAAAGCTCTGCAACTCAACCTTGACCCTATGGGCTTAGGAAGACCATTTCAGTTTCTTACAGAGGCAGAGAGGTGTCTGGGATGGAATAGTGATGGTAAACTTCCAGTGGGAATTCGTCTAAACTGCAGTCAATTTACAAATTTCCTGCCTTAGTTTCTTCACATACAGAGTTCTTCTTGCAAGGGTCAATGAGTGAATTCCTAAATATTATTCCTAAATAACTCATTTGTTGTCCAGAATAATAAAAAAAAACCCTTGCTTCCCCCAACACCACCCCACTCCAAACTACTGTAGTTTCTTGCTTAAAGTCCTGTTGCTGTTCTTTGCTTTAACAGTGGTGAGATTCAAGAAGCTAATATTTGGTATAGACTTTTCATCTCTGTAAAATATTTTCCTTTTTTTTTTTGTTGATTTCCAAAACGCCAAATGAGATGGCAAACACAGGATCTATGTGTCAAAAGATGCTGATGCAAGATGCTGATGTTATGGAGATAAGGGGGAAAGGGCTTTTTAGCCACTTGCATTGTCTAGCTAACACAAGGTTTACTCTGGAGTCTTGCCCTCAGCGAGCCAGGTCGAGATGGTTTCATGTCTTCTCTAGGTAAAGAGCCAGGCTTGTCCAATTAGAGATTTAATTTTAAATAAAAATGCCAGAGCTTCAGATTTCCTTTTTAAAGCCCCAGTGGGTGTGATTGCATTCTGGGGACATAAGATGGGGCTAAAAACTCTACAAAGCTGCTATTCTAGGTGTCTAAACTCACTAGCTAAGATCACAGCAGGGACCACAGACGTCACACCTGGAATCTGGAATGAGCATTATAAAATTGGCAAGGCTGAAAAGGCATTAGTAAACATTATTAAGAATTCCTTGCAGGCAATTAGACTCCAACAATATCTTTGGGAAATGTTTTTCCCCTTTTCTTTCTTTCTTTCTTTCTTTTTTTTTTTTTTTTTTGCATCTTTATTTCTATCTTGCTAATGAGAGAGTAATGAGCCACATACTTGTTACCTAGAAGGAATATCTTGGCAAAGCTCTAGTGAACTTAAAAACAGTATTTACAAACTGATTATTGCTTGCATTCATTATAAATTTTAAATTAGAAGGAATTGTAATAAAGAGAGCCAGGAAACAAGTTGTTCCTCACTTGGAGTTTCCATGGGCTCTTAAATGGTGACATGCTAAGATTTTTGCCACTGACGGATTGGCAATGGGAGATGTTCTTGGACCGCATGAGAGAATGTTTCACAGCTCTGGATTTGTTTATTCCCCTTGTTTGTTTCATACAACACGATTGTCCTAACTCACTGTCAAGGCAATGATGTCTGATATGTAGAGGTGAAAAATTTGTTTTCTGTTGAAAACACATTGGATTTTTTGCACTCTCTCCACTAACTCACACCACCCCATTCCTTCCCGTTTAGTTATTCATTTCCTTCCTGAGCTCTCTACTCTAGAAGAGGGAGAAAATTTGGTTAATAAGATCAGGCTCTTGACCTTGGCTGAAACACTTCCCTCCTTGCCTGAAGCGCTTATGCTTCCCACTGACCTACAGGGACTGGGAGACAGACAAGCCAACCCAGAGACCTGGCCCCCCCACAGGAGGTCCATTTTGAGTCCCAAATGCCATTTAGAAGGCCTAGGAAAAGATGAGCTTCATATCCTTTCTCTCTTCCTTGCCCTTTAATGTCCCACTTATATTTTTCCCTTTGGCTGTGACCGAAAATTTGGAGGAGTACAGCTAGGCCACCCGTCATCATTTTTGTCTTCTCATTGGCTTGATCTACATATTTTTATTATTTTTGTTTTTGTTTTTGTTTGGTTTAGCATCTGAATGTTCTTCTTACCTACCTGTAGAGGTCAGTTTGGGCTAAGTAATTTACTTGCATTATTTCATTTGCTGTTCATGACAGTCCCTAAGGAAAGTGAGGCTTAGAGAAATTTAGAAAGTTAACGAAGCGGGGGTTTTAACCAAGGAGGTCAGACTTCAGAACACTTGGCTCAAGTGTCAGTTGAATGGAAGCAAACACTGCATATCATTTCTCTAACATGAATGGATTTATTACAATACTTTCCACCACTTAAGGGATGAAGTGATTGGCACAAGAGTACTGAAATGGACATAGTAGTCTAGAATTGGGTTCTAAATGTTGGGTTCCTATATCCAGAAAGCAGATGAGTCCTACTGACTGCAAAAGCAGGCACACACACACACACACACACACACACACACACACACACACACCAAAAAACCACAGTGTATCTTCGCCTTTATGTGGAAGATCCACTTATGTTTGGTTTCCTTCTTTGGGACCTATTAGTAAGTCCTCTTGTCCTGTAATCTCTGACAGTAGCTGTGTGATCAGGGAATAGTTGTTTTACAGGACCTTGAACCACGTTGCAGGTTGACACAAGGAGTGGACACAAGCTATTCTGTTTGTAGTTCCCCACTGGGACTATGCTTGACTTGGGAGTCAGGAGACTTCTGATGAATCTGGAAAAGTAGGAAAGCCTTCATTGATTTCAGAGAATTAAAAAAAAAATCTCTTATATCATGGAATATAGCATACTAATTACGAGCATAAGGCTTTGGAAGCAAACATAAGATCCAGTCTGAACCTTGGCTTGGCATCTTAGTCATGTGTGATTTTAGGTACATTCTATACCTTGGTTCTGCCATCCATTAAATGGAGATAAAAATTCTAAATGTCTCTAGAGATACTGTGAGGATTAAATGAGATAATGCATAATAAGATGCTTAGCCCAGTGCTGGGAATGTAGTAAATGCTCAAATAGTATTAACTATGATTATGTGTCTGTTTTCCTTGGTCACTATTGAATTTTGCTATTGGTGATGTAAGGGTCTGATAAGAAAGGCTATTTCAAGCTTTTTAAAGGGGTACATAGGGACCAATCTGACGGGCAGTGCGAATCAATGCAAGGGACTTAGGGTCATATGAGATAGCCAGAGGATGCTGGGAGAAAGGATGCTTCATAAAGAATTTCTATCAGCAAGGCTGTACCTTGCTACTAGGTCTGGTACAGAAATGGCCCCAGGTCATTTCCAAATTTGAAAGGAACTAGGATTGGGAGCATCTAGGCCTATCAGAGATGTATGAATACTAGCCTAGGAGGTGGGCATTACTCTGGCTGGGGAGTCTGAATTTCAGGTGAATGCATCCAGAAAAAACACAAAGTAATAAGTCAGAAACTGGACAGAAGCAGAAATGAACACAAGGTATAGATACAGATACACACACTAAAATAAGACTTCACATTTGTATTATTTGTTATGGTTTATGAAATGTTTTCATATTCATTACCATTATGCAGAGTATAACAGCCTTAAGTCATTAGCTGGGTGAAGAGAAACCTTGCAGTCTGAAGAGAAAGCCATGGCTTTTAGGAACTAAGAGATCCATAAAAACAAAGGATAGGTGAGGAAGGCAGGGGACCAGACGTGGAACGTCAACACCAGTAAGGTTACATTTAAGCAGATTATATTATCTTGCTGAGCCTCAGTTTCCTTTCTTGCTAAATGAGAATAAATATGGTATCTGCCTTACCAGGTTGTCATTAAGACGGAATGAAGCAATGAATGCAAAATGCTTAATGCTAAGTAAGTTCTTACATAGTTGTGAGCTGGTCAATGGTAAGGAGTGTCTGGGATATTTAGTGAGGACAGTTACCTGGGAACGGATTTTGAGGGCAATGAAGAAAAGAGAAGTTAGGGGAAGAAAGGTGAACAAAAAGAGTTGTCCTGCTTGGTATTTTTGGGCTAATTTTGAAATTAATAAAGCTAGAAGTAGGACTGTCAGTGTTTCTTCTCTTGTACCAGTCTTACTTTCTAATTTCTGGGCCTAAATATGAGACCTCTGTACCCCCATGACCATGTCTGGCACACCAGACATCCATCTGGCCTCACTTTGTCTCAGTGAATTCCTAATGCAAAACACCATGTTCTTGGTGTGAGATCCTGGGCCTTGGCAAAGGATTAAGCTGAAACATCCTGTCCCTCTAGTTCAGAGAGGAGAAGATCTTTCTGCACATTTCTAAAGAAGTTGGCAGTGCTTTTTGGAAATACTGCTGAGAGGCCAAAGCTTTGGCCAGGTCTGGGAGCTTGCACTGAAAGTTTCCTTGTAGAGTAAGAGTTTACCCGTGATTCTAGGTCTTAATAGATCTCTGGTAAGGTATCTCCATCTCTTAGGTGACACGTTCACTAGTAGTGTTCTCAGCAACTTCTGATTGTGATTATCATCAGAATGCCCTTGGCTACCCCTTCCCTACTTCTGCCTCTAGGACTCTCCTTGAGATTAGACTGTTTTCTTCTTAACTCACTGTCTTTCAATCTGTTTGTTCTACCCATCCACTCATCCACCAACCCATCCATCCACCCATCCATCCATCCATCCATCCGTCCAACCATCCATTGAACACTTCAATTAACATTAATGCTTACTTTATTAATTTTCACCCTGGTTCTGAAAAAGTCTTCATTGTGGATTCCATTACTAAGGTATATGGCTTGGCATCTTCCCTGATTTTTTGTTATCTTCTAACTTCTTTCAACTTAATAGATTTCTGGATCTCATCAACTTGCTCTTCTCATGTCTTGTGGTTATATCTAGGTTGATAGTCTCATACTAGTACCCTTAATTTTCAGTGGTGAGGCTTCTAGAAGCTTGAATGAAGTATTGGATTTTGGAAGTATGTTGAATTCCTCTTTGTTTTAAGTGAAAGAAACAAGCAGCTTGCTTTTCCAGTCTTCAGAATGGGGTCTGAGAGTTGGAGCTTGGTTGGCCTGGTCATTGCTATCAATTGGGAGGTGAGAAAAAAAAATGCTGAAGACTTCTTATTAATTGCACATTTCTGGGCTCCTTCCCACAATCACCAAACTGTAATACTCTCTTCAAAGGAACTAATTTCCTTTGTGGGGAAAGCAAAGTGATCAAACAAGATGCTGAAAATGCCAGTCATTTTAGTTAATCTATCACTTATACTGTCTATAGGATAGATGCTGATGAATTTTTACATCCATGACTCCCGCATCACCAGATCCTGTCATCAGGGACCAGGGTAGAAACTTGATTTCTTGAAATCCAAGTCACCTTTTTTTTTAATTGTTAGATCTAACTTTATTTGTGTCCAGGAACCTGGGATGATAAGATTGTTAGCCATTGATTCTTACCTCATCCCATAGTTCCTTTTCTTTAAAAAATCTCAACTATGTGGTCACTATAAGATGTCTAATTTTGGGAATCTCTTCATTTTTGACCATACCTTACACCATCACTGACTTGGTTAAATTCAGGCCTCTGTGGAGAGTAAAGTCTCTTACTATACAAAATCATCCAGTTCTAGTCTGATCAGCACCTCTTGACAGGGCTTGGACCAAAACCTCAGTGTGGCCTTCCCACCTGTTCCCTGGTTTTCTTGCTCCATTTGTGGTTCTCATAAAGACGGTAAGCAATTAGGCTGTTCAGTTGTAGCACATGGTAGTGTAAAATTATGGAATTTAGGATTTTAATGAGTTCAGGTGCCATACAAAAGAACTCCCCTACTCCTACCCCCTCCCCTTGTCCATAAAATTATATGGCTTTAGAATTGGGGCTTTATGCAGCCTGGACTAAGCCATTTTATTTAAAGAAAAAAATAGACCAGGAGAAAAAAAAAGAACCAACACAATTATATGCAGATTTCTTCATAAATCAGGCACTGCAGCAGCTGTGCGGCACATGTTGGCGATCCTGAGTTTGTTGCTGGAACTTGAAAGATAAACATGAACCTGTTTCCACAGAGGAAAATCTGTTCACAGCAAGGAGCTGACCCTGTTCTTTAAACAAGGATGATGGTGTGGCAGCCTGCTGTGCCCTGCTCTGTGTTGCTGTTTGGTGGTGAGGGTCACATAAAGAAGAGACCAAAGAATGAGAAGTGATTTACCTAGGGCAAAAGGAATCAGCAACAGACCCCGAAGAGTAGGCAGAACTTGACTCTTCCACCCAACATTCTCGGGCCCAATTAGCTAGGTCATTGGAGCAGGCCAGATTTTTCATATGTATTTTCAGAGGTGAAAGATCTTTTGCCCTAGAGCTACATAATGTAGAAAAAGGGTATGCAATTTATAATGAAATAGTAGTTCTGAGACTTATCTCCTTTTAAATATATGTACATGTCCCCAGAGCTCCCGCCAAGCCCTGTGCTTGCCCTAGGTGTGTGGAGAAGGGAAGGACAAACAGAGGGGATCCATCTGTTTTAGGATTCACTGTGCAAGGCTGATTGCTTTTTCTCTGGCTTAGTGCCAATAGTAACTCATTGTAAGGTCCAGCTGTTGCCAGCCGTTTCCTTGGTCCAGGTATTCCTTTGGGAATGGAATGTAGTGCAACATATTTCTTAGCTGGCTTTTTGTGGGAATGGGTCCCTCAGCTCAACCTGCCTCTGTCTGCTTCAAATGAAAGGAGTAGCATTGTAGGTAATGGTGAGGGTCACTTTGTGACAATATGGTGGAGATTGATACTCACATCTGTGAGGTCAGTTAATTAACTGGGACTAATGGTGATGTAAACTGCCCGAAGCAGATGTGGCTAACCTCCTTTCTTCTGCTGCTAAATAAAAGGAGAAAGTTTGGAAGAGAGTCTGATCATCTCCTTTCCCCCCTATTTTCCCCCTACAACTATGTCTTGGTGCTGCGTTTGAGAAGAGTTAATAATACAGGGACCCTTGAGAGAATTTCAGGCTAAAAGTATTGTTGGGTGGGTCTGTGCCTTTCAAGAATTTTATCCCAGCATGGTTTTCTACATTAGGCACTGGCCAAATGAAAAGGTCTGTTGGCACTAGATGATTTTCTCAACCTGGAAAAATGTTAATGATCTCAGAAGCATGACTTTTTGTCCTTTCTGATGACTACTGTTCAATCTGTCACCCCAAGCCTCTAAAGGAAAACTCATATACTCAAGACACAAATACACACACACACACTCACACACATGATGCTTCATTATTAATAAATGAATGGAGCTATTTGTTATTTATTATTTAAACCTTCAATACTGGCTGGCCTGAGTGATACATGAAATATAGGCAAGTAATTTATTTATTAGAGAAAATAATGATTTTTTCCCCCACAGCATAACCCCCTCTGACCCAAAACAGCAAGAGCTTTATCAAATACAAATACGATGGCTTGTAATTTTAGAGTCTTCCAGAGCATTGTAACTGACAACCTTTTTAACATAAGTACATTGAACAAATAATTTATAGATGTATTCTGGGAATATTTTAGGGTATTTTATTACTACTTCTGAAAGCTTGGCATGTTATCGATTTTGGCATATTAATATAACCTAAAAGGGAGGGCACATGCTCAGCTCCTAATCCACATCAGCTTTGATGGCAAACAATATATTTTACTGAAGGGAGCCTTGAACCAAAGCAGTAGAGGTTAACAATTACACATCATAGCCAAAAGTTTAAGATAATGAATTTCACTCATTACAGAACTTCCATTTTGGGGACTGAAACAAATTTTGCATACTTAGGGTCTCATCCAAATTTCTCAACCACCATTTGTCAGCATGAGCTTTCCTTTCCTTACGCCTGTTTCTCTCTTGCCACTTCCTTAGGATTCATGAAGCCTACTTCCTGCTGAAAGGACCACTGTTACCCTTTTCCAAAAACGTATTTTTAGAATGGGTTTTGGGAGTTCATTTAAAAGAGGTTACTTTGTCCCTCCTTGTATCACTTGCTTCTTTTAGGTGGTTTCTAGGTGATGAAGGCTTAAGTTATCGACATCTTGTTCATATTTGGTATTTTTAAGTACTTATCTACTTGTTACATTTAGACCCAGAGCTTTATTTCACACACATTATTTTCCAAATTTCTGACCCCAGCATGGAGGCTCCTCCTTAATTTGTCCTCACTGTCTTCAGTCCTCAGTTAAAACTCGATGCATGTGCCAAGCTAGCCTCTTGCTGTCTTTGAGCCCACCCCTCCCCCCATCATTCCTGCCTTTATACCTTTGATGCTGTGCTCTTCTCTTGTCTGCCATCTCATCTTTTTTGTGTGTGAAGATTTTCCTGACCCCTCCGATAATTATCTTCTCCTTCTCTGAACCTCTGTACAACTCGGCAGCTCTCCCTTATGATTTAGCACTTTACTATGAGTAGCCTTGAATTAGTCCTAGTATCTCTTTCACATGTATCATTTATCCTGGATTGACTATGAGTAATTTGAGGGAAGGAATCATATAGGTTCCGTTTTCATTGTAGCTGCACATCACTCAGGATACAGCTAAGCAGATATTGGCAGCTCAGTCCATATTATATTCAGCAGACACCAAGTTTAATTTATACTGAAATCTAAGAAGAATCAACAACAATTTTCAAAGTATAGCTCAGCCTGTCTCCCTCTAGTCATTCAAAAGTTACAGTATGATTGGATATTCTACAAAATTTTGGTGGGCACAGTTATTGGGGATGCACTTTCTTTGCCTTTATTATTATTCTTAATGTGAAAATATTATAAATATAATAAATGCTGTTAGAAGGGCTTGAAAATCTGGCAAAGCTAAAAGAAGAAAATGAAATAATCTCCCATAATCCCTTCACCTATAGCAAGCACTAATACCTTGGTATCTACCCTTCCAGACTATTTTGTGTGGTATATGTATGTATACACACAATTTCACATATGTTGGTATTATCAGATATGTTTCACATATGTTGCTTCATTCATTCCTTTGGATAAATTATCAGAAATAATTTGCTGGGACAAAAGGATATCTGTAACGTATAAAGATAAGCATGTGCACCCATGCATGCGTGCGTGTGTGTGTGTGTGTGTGTGTGTGTATGTGTGTGTATGTAGGTACCTTAAAAAGGCATCATACACTATGCAGTCTTTTGTAACCTGTTTTTCTACATGTCAGTAATGTAGCTTTCATGACTGCATAGCAAGTCATTGTCCCCTAACTTATTTAACCAATTAATTGTTATTGAGCTTTTAGGGTTTTTAACTTTATACTTCCAAAAACAGTGCTGCAAATGAGCTTTCTTGTAGGTAAATATTTGTGCATATTTTCCATGATTTCCTCAGGATAGATGCCCAGAAGTGGAATTTCCAGGGCAAAGGGACATGCATATTTTTAAGACACCTATGACACATTGCCAAACTGTCTTCAGAAAAGTGGCATTCACTTACGGTACTACAGGTGGTAATTAAGATGGTCCTTTTCCCATCCCTGACATTTCAAAGGTATTGCAATGGAACATGAAGAGCCACCATTGGGAGAGGACGGTAGGGTTTACAGTGAGGGAAGTGAACAGCTGCCAATGTGTTGCCATTGCAGCTTCCTAAAAGACAGACCTGAGATGCCACTCATTTGCTTAATTAAAATTCCTGTTTGCCTCCGATCCCTGAGGAATCAAGTTCTAATCCCTTGGTTGGGCCTTTTGTGATCTGTCCTCAAAGTTTGGCTGAGCTCTGCTGACCCCTGTTCTCCCACATCCATGCACTTTAAGCTCCTCCTGTGCTAAGAACCTTATCTTGTCCAGAATAGACCCTCCCCTCTTACACCTTTCTAGCTTTGTACCCAGGGACAATGCTCATCTATACAGAATCATCTGTTATAGCTATGGATTAATCATAGTTCAAGTAATAATGGCCAGTGCACTTGTCAAAAAAGGAAAGTAAGTATGAGTTGGTCAAAACTCTGTGTTACAAAATGTCAATGGTTTATTGTCACATAAATAACATAGTTTAATATTCCTTCTTTGCTAAGAAATGTGTTATGTGCTTTCCTTGGATTATCATTTTTGGCTATGTTATCATTCCATATTTTAGATTAGGAAACTGAGAAAATTTCAGAAAACTTAAGTAACTTGTCCAAGGACATGAATAGAAAGTGGTGAGTTGGGATTTGAAACCTGAAAATAATGGTAGTAATACTGATAATGATACTGTTAACTGTACCACATAATGCCGTCCACCAGAGATGCCTCATTGGGTCTCTTGACAGCCTGCTGCATTCATGCCAGGATAAAGGGGTGTCTGCTGGCTTACAAAAAGACAAGGGCCCTGATGTATCTTTGCAATCCAAAATTAAACAGTATATAGTTCAGGTTTTCAAGTGAAAAGTTAAAATATCTAGTGGAAACTTTATCTTATCCATGTAGATCAGGGTTTCTTAATAGCCACACTATTGACATTTATAACTAAAGCATTCTTTGTTGTGGGGGAGCTGTGCTTTCCCTCCCCTGCCCCAAGTTGTGACAACCAGAAATATCTCCAGACATTGTAAATATATCCTAGCAGAGGCAGGCACATTCCCAGGGAACCACTGGCATAACTGGAAAAATGCAGTGGACTTTTGTCCTTATTTTTGGCTGGTCCTCTGAACCCTTTTCCTGTTATTCTGGAATCCTCACCTTATGAGATGAGACATTTCTGGTTGTCACAACTGGGGGTTAGAGGGTGCTATTGGGATCCAGTGTTGCTACTGGGTAGAGCTACAATGCACAGCATAGCCCCTGACTATGAAGAAGACTGCACCCCCAAAATATCAAGAGCTCCTTTACCTTTGTAAGCCCTTCTGACAGATTTCTTTATTTTCGACTTAAGCTAGTTCAGTAACTGGAAACTGACAAACAGTCTCATGGCATGCCCATCTTCAGAGTCTGAAAAAATCCGGAAGCCCTTTAAGAATTACTTTGTACCTGGCATTGTTTGTTTAGTCTTGTCATAAATAGTTATTAAGCATCTTTTATGTGCCAAGCACTGTGCTAGGTGCCGGGGATATAATTGCTTAGCAGACAAGGTTATTTCTCTCCTGGCCAAACAGATAGCCAAAGAGTAAGAGGGGAAGGGTGGGAGGGGCACAGTATCAGGGGGTACTTACACAGTTTGGAGGCAATGTTCCTGTCAGAAACCCCAGAGGAAATGGTAATTAAACTGAGGTCTGAAAGAGGAGGAGAAGTAATCCAGGAAAGAGGATGAGGAAGGATGTCCTGTGCAGAAAGAACAAAATTAGGAGGAGAGGGGGAACAGGAAGAAGAGGGAAATGCTGGGTGTGAGGGAGAAAAAGAGAGCCAAGAGAGGAGAAGTGGGGGGTGGGAAGGCAGAGGGAGAGAGAAGGACAGGGATATGGACAGGGATGGAAGCTGGGAGAGAGACTAAGAGAGGGAGGTCTCCAAGGAGAAAGATCCGAGTAAAACAAACTGGAGTGGCTGAAGCAGGATTTCTTTGCATTCTCCATAGCTCCGGAACCGCCAGGGGAGGTCTCTGAGTTATAATTCCCATAGACTATACATGGGACCCTCAAGCAACCTGCCTTGAGGGCCACCGGTCCCCTGCTGTGGCAGTGCAACTTGAGAATAATGTCTGGTGCTTGGGGCTGAGAAGGGAGGGAGGAGATTAATATAGACATTTATTTATTTTTCATTTTGCATTTAGCTTGGTGTGGGCTGACTGCTTTTCAGGATCTGATTATTCCCTCCCTGAGGGTCCTGTGGTCAGATGCCAGCTGTGAGGATCTGTTACCATGGGTGACATTTTCATCCAATGGGGGATCGTGCAGCTTGTTTGCAGAGTGGCAGATGGAGCAGCTAATCGATACAGTCTGGGGAGGGGTGGGCGTCCCTGCCCCCAGTGGCCCTGCCACACAATGAGAGCCGGTCCCCAGGGGCTTGTGGAACACACGCCAGTGACTGGGCCTTTGATTGGAAAAGACCTCACTCACTAGGGGTTCTGGCCCCAAACAATGCCTTGTTCTTTACTAAGGTGGCCTCCACACTTCCAGGATTTTTACAGCCCCAGGCTCAGGCAACACTCCTGGGAAAAACGACTGCCAAACCCTTCTCAGCTCTGTGTGGATGATACTGAGTATTCCATCCCAGTCAAACTCAGCAGGCATTTGTAAGCATCATCTATGTTCAAGCAGTATCCTGAGTTGGGGGAAAGAACAAGGTAACGTCCTGCCTTCAAGGACCTTAGGATGTAATTAGGAGCTTTCAGTCTGGCTATGGAATAGCCGGAAGCCACTCAGTCATCCATCCAACTCATTTATTGAATAACCTGCTCTGTGTTGGAGGCTGGGATACAAAGATGGGCAAGATGTGGTTGGTGCCCCCAGTACCATATTTAACTCTATATGCCATGGAAAAATAGAAATAGCTAGGGCTTACTGAGTCCTTTTTCTGCATTGTCTCATGAAATGCCTATAACTCTAAGAGGTAGATACCAATATTGTCCCCATTTTGGTCCTCCCCCTCAGGGATTCCAATAATTCTGACGTTGGAACGTTTCATGGCGTCATTTATTTCCCTAATTCTGTTTTCGTGGCTTCTAAGCTGTTTGTTCCAGGCTTCCTCCTGACCCTTTTTCTCTATCTGTTTGTCCTTCAGATCACTAATTCTATCTTCTACCTCAGTTACCCTAGCTTTTAGAGAATTTAGATAAGATTGGAACTCATTGAGAACGTTGTGAACATCATCCCTGCTGGCTTTCACTTCTGCCCTAATCAATTCCATTTTGTCATCCATGGCTTTCTCCAACCTAGCTATTGCCTGGATAATTGTCAGCCTGAATTCCCTTTCCGACATACTGTCTATGTCCATACCCAATAGCTCTGATGCAGAAGGCCCAGTCTCTGAATTTTTCTTCTTCTTCTTCTTCTTTTTTTTTTTTTTTGAATTTTTCTTCTGTTGGACATTCCTCCTCCTAGTCATTTTGGTGAGAGATGGCTGAACGGATGTGTAGCTGAATGTATCGACTGTGGTGCAGGCAAGGTGCACTCTGGAACGCTTCTGCCCACTGACGTCTTCTGCCCCCATAGAGATCCAGAAGTGTATAATTCTAATCTCAAGCTGATTTCATGGGTGATCAGAGTTTGTTGGTAGGTAATCAGCTCACTTTAGGGGACGGGTTGAAACGGCGCCTCCTCCTACTTCTGCCCCATCTTGTCTTCTCCTCAATATTGTCCCCATTTTTGGATGTGGAAACTGAGATCTAGAGTAGAGCAGTGACTTGTATTGATCTACACTTTAGAACTATTTCCACTGATGTTGCAAGTGTTTTAGCACTTGAAATTCATACCCACACATACATATACATGTACATATATACATGTAAATTCTCTTTTGGGAAAATATACCAAATGTCTAATAATATGTCTATTATGTTACAAAACAAAATTTAACGGAGTGAATTTTGAAGATCTTATTGGTTTTTTCAACAATTCTAAATCAGGCAGCATCCACTCTAGAAGGTAGACAGGGACTCTGAGGAGCTGTACAAAATGAAAGACTTTTATAGGCAAAAGGGAGCAGGAACAAGGACGTTGTATTGGGCAAAAAACCAGATTGGTTATTGCAAAGTAACTTTCCTTTAGGGGAAGGCAGATTACCTAGCTAGTGCTGATTGGGCAATTCCTGATTGACTGTTTTAAGGTTCCATCTCTGGGAGAGCTGAAACTTTAATTAAATCTTGGTTTGGTGAGATGGGGCTTAGCATAAGTGACTCCATTTTGGACATGTTTTCTTGTCTATTATTCTTATTATTATATTATTTTTTAGGGAGAGTATGAGCAGGCAGGGGTAGAGGGAGAGGAAGAGAGAGAATCTCAAGCACTGTATGTAACACCCAGAGCAGAGCCTGACCCAGGGCTCCATCTCACAATCCTGCAATCAGGCATGACTTACGCCAAAATCAAGAGTCAGATGCTTAACTGATTGAGTCACCCAAGTGCCCCATGTTGTCTCACTTTTAACAATTATTTTGCATTACTTAAGATCAGGTGGTAAGAAAAACTTCATTCCTTGATCTCTTAATCCCTGTGGATAAAGAGTCATCAAACCTGGGACTTTGTACTTCTGAGTGATGTGGGACTAGGCTGTTCATCAAACTGAACCTCAACTTTCTCATCCTCAAGTAGAAATGTTAAGGTTGACCTTGTGTGTACCTTAGCAGGGTTTTCTGATAACCAAATGAAAATCATAATAATGTAATCAATGAACCCAAAATGGTAACCCCTATGATAATCAGGAATCTCCTGGGCTTTATAGATGAAGTTGTGGTGCTCTTCCCAGCCTTTCTTGCCATTACCATTTCTGTTGTTTTGGTTGAGAAGCTGGCACATGAAAAGTTTCTAGAACTGGGAGGGTAGTTCACCAAATAAACAAGGAGACTACTCTTCACTCTCTCTGCTCTTGCAAGAAAAACATGAAACAAAGCACAGCCAAGTTTTCATCATCTCCCTCCTTCCTCTCTACTTTGATACAGGTTTCTCAAGTCTTATCACATGCCTGCTTCTTCCTCACCCCACCCCCACCCCAAATTGGTAATTCATTTCTTTTAAGCCACTACACATATAAGCATCACTATTTTAATTAACGAGAAGCAAACAGAAGTAAGGAGCTAGAAGGCACAGCAAGAGAGCCCACCACTTGCGTGCTTTAATTATTCATCGTGGTAAATAAAATTAAATATTTTCCCAGCAATCCAGAGCAGTATCTGAAGTAATTACACTGTCAAATTCATCAAAAATTCTCTCATCAAAATAAGAACCTTGATATCATTTAATAATTTATAATACAAATGCACAGAAATTCTAAAATATTATAAATAGAAAACTGCAGGGTAAATGAACATGAATTAGTTAGGGTTTATGTTCTAGAAAGAGGCTGTCATGAGCTGTATAAATTTTTAATCAGAAATACTTTTGATGCCTAATTTAGAGTATGGAATATACCAAGAACTGTAGAATACAAAGAACACGATAAAAGAAATAACATTTTCCTGCTGCTTGGAGATGCACAAATTCACTGCTTTTTCAGAAACACAGGACCCAAGATTACTTCAGGCAGAAGGAAGGAATGTCGTCTTTGATGCTTTGTATGTTCCAGATCACTTGTGGCACCTTACATGTTGTCTACGTGGGTAACAAATGAATTAACCTCCATGCAATGACCGTGAGAAGCAAATGGGAAAAGTCTGGTTCATTTCCACCGATAGAGAAAGGCAGTCTCAACCATTGAACCTTGTAAAAACAATGTGTGATTCTGGAAACCATATGGTTTCATCCCAGTTTTGGAATGGTTTTGATCTGTTGAGTTTCTGTATGGAAAAAGCCTGGATCAAATAGAGTAAACCACATTTTTCTTCTCCTTATTCTCAGAGAAGTATTCTCATACATCTATGTCCTGCCTTGCTTTAGGAAAAATCTGTGGGGACTTACCTGTCTCAGGACAGGTGAGGAATGGCCAAGGCTTTATTTTACCAGAATGAATGGGAGAACAGCAGCTCCACTGACCACTGGTCAGCTCCACTGATCAGGAAGGGAGGTCAGAGATGAAAAGTGGGCTTCAAGATGCTAATTAGAAAAGAAGTAAGAGCAATTTTTAAAACAATTTTGCTTTATTGTGTCATCTCATAGGTCTAAGAGTTTAGCATGGAGAGTGACATAATAATCAGAGAGATCTTTTTACAAAAAAGGTAAGACTGATCTGCTTTTATGCTTAAAACCTTTCTAAAGCTTCCTCTTGTGCTTAAAAGTCAAAGACCCTTAATAAGCATTTCAGAGCCCTGAGGGTTCTAGTTCCTGTGGGCTTCTTCGGATGATATCGCACCCATCTGCTCTCTTGTGCTCTGTGCTCTCTTCTACCTCCAGTCTGATTGAACACACTCTGTTCCCTCTGCTTGGCACATTCTTTTCCTTTTTTTGCTGGGCAAACTCCTCCTTATCCTTCAGGGCTTAGTTCAGAAATCCTTCTTTCAGGAAATTGTCTATGACCACCAGTGCTATCAGGCTGTCCTGTTATATCTTCCGTGGCACCTTGCAGCCCCCCCATCTTTATAAATGTGCTGTATTTGTTACACTTAGAGTGAATTACTTATAATGATGTACTTACTCTTTGTCTTCCGTGATAAATAGAAACTTGGTGAAGGCAGAGACCATCTATATCAGAGACTTTCTTTTGACCCCCCACTATGAGACACTTTATGATCTATAACCCCCAACCCCCAGACTTACCCTCTTTCTTCGTTCTGCCCCCCCCCAATACTCCCCAGTTTGTCCATTGAGATCTACCTCTTCATTGTTCCTGATCTGTTCCTCTCAGTCTGAATGGCATGCTCCTTCTCCTTCTTTAGGTCTGTAGTCGCATTTCATCAACTGGGGAAATTTTCTCTTTTTAAAATTTCCATCTGCTGCCTGCCAATCAATGCTGCCTATTCCACTTTCTTGCAGTTTTGGGGTCTCCTTAGCATTTAGTGTCAGTTAGCCTGCTAGGCGCTTACCTGCATCTTGTTTGTGTCTTTCTCTTCCAAGTAAGCTCTATGGGCACAGGGGTTTGTCTGCGTTGCTCACTGCTGTAGCCTCAGTCTGTAGAACATGACTTGGCACATAGTAGGCCCTCATAAATATTGGTTGAAAGAATGAATGGAAGTAACCACCTCTAGATAGAGGCAAAAACAGATGAAGAGCTAACATCTTTGAGGGATACTCTTTTATAAGAATGTGGGGGCTTGGAGGAGTGGATGCCATAGTGGGTAGGGGTGACTTCCCCCCTTCCCAGTGTGGGCTGTTTAGGTCTGTATGAGGTCCTAATGCCTATGGCTTCTTCTGAGAAAGTTTATGGTTGGTGAAGTAATAGGTGGGAAAGAATGCCTGGTGAGGAAATGATTAATCTGTTGCTATAAATCAGGGATGACAAATGGGCTTCAGTGCCAGTGCCCGTTTCATTTGATTGGTAGTACTTCCTTGGAAGGCTGTGTTGAGGATTCTGAGGCTTTTCTAGGTCTAATTGTTGTAATCAGAGATGTCTTAGGCTAGAAGCGGGGATGTGGCAGCATTTGCTTCATGCATTTGTATCCTGCTCCCTAATGCTTGAACTTGGTTATGGTCTTTCCCATGAAACCAGGCTCCCAAAGGGGCTAATGATACCCCCATTAGGCTATTTGCTGTGAAAGCTAAAGGTTAAGGTATTCAATAGGGGCCTAAGAATCCATATCGTTTGGGGGATTTTGGATATATCCTGTTGAATGATTTACTTTTTTCTCCATGGGATCAATTGGCTGAGCTGTAGTGGTGGTTTATAGCTTAGAGATTCTAAGCAAGAGGGCAGACCTCTTCTAGTCTCACTTCTTTAGACTGGCTATTCAGACCAATCCCTTGTTGTTAAGAAAGTCTACAGACAATGACCCAAGATAGACCTAGTTATGTAAAATCTTGGCCTGAAGAAGAGACTCTGGCCCTAATGCAATTCGCCCAGCATGCAAACCCTGTAAGCTCATTTACCCAGGCAAGCTACCTCTTCCCTTCCCAGTGCTACCATCAACCCCATCTCCAATAGCCACCCTGCCAAGGCTCAGCTCCCCCTTCTATCAATTGTAATTAATGACATTGTTTCTTTTCTGAAAGACTTTCCTATCCCTACACTGACACCCTTCACTTCATTGAACATTCTCTTATCACATCTGCTTTCTTGCAGCTGTTTCCACATGTGCCTGATTCAATTTCTTATACTAAGTATTTATGTATTTTTAGTATTTTCATATGTGTTTGTTTTCTCCCTTACTAGATTTAAGCTCCCTGAAGAGAGGGGGCCACTATAAATATGTCCAGAATATTTATATTTATATGCAGTCAGTATTAACATATTTTTTGTCAGCACATGTTTTTTGTCTAAAAGGATCACTGTCTAATACACTATTGCCTGGATTCAATAAGCCTACCAGTTAAAAGACACAATTGATATAATCTTATTTGGAGGACCATTTTGCAATATCTCTCAAATTGTTGAATGTGTATGCCTTCTCTTCCAGCAATTCTCCTTTTTGGAATTTATTCTACAGAAATTCTCATAAGAGTATGCAAATATCTATGTCTATATGTAAAAGAGTGATCAGTACAGAATTGTTTGTGATAATGAGCATGAGAACAACCTAAATGTCCATCCTGAAAGAAATTGTGATATAAATTATGGTGCAGACACACAGTGAAATACTATGCAATCTTTAAAAAAGAAAAGTAATTAGCCAGGATCCCTGGGTGGCTCAGTCAGTTGTCTGCCTTCAGCTCTCAGGTCATGATCTTGGGGTCCTGGGATAGAGCCCCACATTGGGCTCCCTGCTCAGTGGGGAGTCTGCTTCTCTCTCTGCCTCTCCCCTCTGCTCATGCTCTTTCTCTCTGTCTCTCTCTTTCTAATAAATAAATAAAATCTTAAAAAAAGAAAAAAAATAATAAGCTGTATGTTGACAAGCAAAAGCATTCATGATATTATGTATAATTGTATAGGATAGTACTTTTTAAAAAAGATTTTATTTATTTATTTGACGGAGAAAGACACAGTGAGAGAGGGAACACAAGCAAGTGTAGTGGGAGAGGGAGAAGCAGGCTTCCCTGGGAGCCCGACATGGGGCTTGATCCCAGGACCCTGGGAACATGACCTGAGCCAAAGGCAGACACTTAATAACTGAACCACCCAGGCACCTCTAAAATGGTATTTTTTGCAATAAGCCACAAATATATGTACAGATGTGCATATGTATACAGACATGTGAACATACATAGAAAAGGACTAGAGGACATACACCAAATTATTAGTGATTTATCTATGACGGGTAGGATTAGGAAAGCAAAACATTTTATTTTTTTAATCTTTTACTGATTTGGACTTTTTTTTTTTTAAGATTTTATTTATTTATTTGACAGACAGAGATCACAAGTAGGCAGAGAGGCCAGGCAGAGAGAGGAGGGGAAGCAGGCTCCCTGCTGAGCAGAGAGCCCGATGCGGGGCTCAACCCCAGGACCCTGAAATCATGACCTGAGCTGAAGGCAGAGGCTTTAACCCGCTGAGCCACCCAGGTGCCCCCTGATTTGGACTTTTTTTATTCTCTTTTTATCCCAGCTTTATTGAGATACAATTGACATCTAACATTGTATAAGCTTAAGGTATATAGTGATTTGATACACTCATATTTTGCAAAATGATAGCCACCATAGCATTAGCTAATACCTCCATCCTATCACAAAAATTCCCATTTCTGTTTTGTGGTCAGAACATTTAAGATCTAGTCTCTTAGCAATAGTCAAGTATATAGTACAGTATGGAAAAAATTTTAATGGACATATAATCATTCTAAAATTAAAGATATTTTAAGAAGAGTTTATTATAAAAAGAAGGCATAGCAGTTGTGTTTGCCAAAATATCCTGAAGTTTAGAAATGTTACCAAAATAATTCAGTAACCATTTTAGTTGCCCCCGGGGTGCTTAGCTATTTCTTAGAAGCATTAAATATGACTAAATGTGGTGTTTGCCTGAAGGAATTGTTCTTTTTCACTTCCTCATTGATATCAAGCTAGACTATGTGACTTGCTCTGATTAATGACATGTGAGTGAAAGTCATATGTGTAGGGCACCTGGTGGCTCAGTTGGTTAAGCTTCTGCCTTTAGCTCAGGTCATGATCTTGGTGTCCTAGGATAGAGTGCCACATTGGGCTCCCTGCTCAGAAGAGAGCCTGCTTCTCCCTCTCCCTCACCCCCTCCCTCCTGCTCGTTTTTTCTCTCTCTCTCAAATAAATAAATAAAATCTTAAAAAAAAAAAAAAAGAATGTGATATGTGAAATTTCTGAACGGAACTTTTAAGAGCCAGTTCATGGTTTGGCATGCTTTGTTTCTTGCTTTGTCACAAAGTCAGTAATATTTCAGAAAAGAGTTTACTCATTGGGCTGGGTTCCTGGAGCAGAGCTTCAGCCAATACTGATGGACATGTTACACAAGCAAGAAATAGAACCTTGTTGTTGTAAAGCCCTGAGATATGCGGGTTGTTTCTTACCGTGGCATTACCTAGACTGGTAAACCTGCTCACGGACTTCATCAGTCCCTTAAATAGAGGCCTTCATTGGCCTGGAAGTGATGAGTTCCTTTTCTAATCCTAGCCTTGCCACAAACTTTCTGAAAGATTGTATCAGCTGGGATCCTCTAGATTGAAAGAAATTCAAAGTACAGCAAAAACTAACTTAAGGATATTTACTATTGTGTGTAACAGGAAGTCCAGAATCACAGGTTCATGACGTCACTGAGGACTGCTATCTTTCTGCTTAGCCTTTCTGTTATGGTTGTCTGGTGGCTATAGAAGTTTCATGCGTCGTATGCAGATATTACAGTATCTCATGAAGAAGAAGAGCAGTGTTTCTTCCTATGTGTTTCTTTTTCTTCTTTCTTGTTTTTATGGAGGAAAGTATTTACTGTTAATTCCCCAGGAAATTATCTCCAGATCCCGTTGGCTAGGATTGGTCACATGTCTGTGCCTGAGCAATGGCAGTGACATGGCTGAGGTTGGCTTTGACCAGCCATGGTTCTTTCATTTTGGGAGTGGCAGTGGCCCCCTTTTCTGAGCACATGACTGTATGACAAGTGATTACCCCAACAGAGTTGTCCTCTGGGAAGAGCAGGAGGATGGAATTAGTGTTTACCTCAAAGACCTTAAGCAAGTACATTCCTCCTTGGACCTTAGTTCCTCCACTAATAATCTGAGAATGTTGGACAAATAGGCTTCCAATAACAGATTATTATCACAGAGTCCATGGACTTTGTCCCCTTTAGTAATGGGGTCAAAACTTCCTTACAGGGCTTTGGATGGTCAAGGCTATTGTCTGTGCCCCAGAGTACCACTGCCTTAGGTCATTAAAAGTCTTGTCTCATCAGCTTCCTGACACACAGACACATTATGTGTTCCAGCCCCCATAAAATCTTGCATCTTGGATTTTACATGCCCAGTGTGAATGTGATCTAGGTGAGGGAAATAAATGTGCAGTTTGTTAGCTTTTACTTACATATCAGATTGACTTTTAAAATGCTTTGAAAACTTATGAAGTGCTTTCTGCTTGGAGATTTTCTCCAATAGCTCCCTCTTCTCCCATGCGCCATACTCCCAGATCTCTGCATCCTTTCACAATTTGAATTGACTCAAGGTGCTTTATTGGCCAATTTAATATAAGCCAGTCTCAAGTGCTCTTGAGCCTTGAACTCCAAAAATAATTTATAATCATTATTATTGAAAATAATAGAAATGATTTTGGGTCAGGGAGCTACAAACCCAAGTTAGTTGATTTTGTGGGATTGAAGCTGAAGTCTTCACTTCTTCTTTCAAGGCACCAGTTTTCTTGTATCTAGGCACTGGCTGATAACTGCCTGGGAATGAGATGGGCTTGCCTTAGAAAAGTGTGAGAGCTCTTATATTTTATTAGGCAAGGTAGGCATGTATACAGCCAAGACCTGCTCAGGCAGTGGAAGGCGGCTGGAGAGGGATCTGTAAAAATGGATACAGTTGAAGTCATCCTGTCTCCCCCATCTTACTACATGCCCTGGAAGGCTTTTATGAACTGTTTGTAGCTTTGCCACTTGGTTATAACTGTGAGCAGTTGTCCTAAACTATGTGTAATTTCTTGATTGGCTTTGATGAGGTCATTTTTTCCCCCATGATAATGTGCTGGGATACTGAAATCACCCTCTTTTTCCCAAGAGGCACATTACCACCACACTCTGGTCCATGGGAGGGATGACTATTAAAGAGAATGACTTCAACCATCTCAAACTATCAGTCCTGTTTTTCACCACTAGGTTATAGCCTACTAGGGCTCTTGGGTTGGGTTTGTATTCCTGGAGAGCCTCTTAGAAATGTTGCTTTTGGGCCAGAGTAGCCCAAGTGGTGTCAGTCAAATCCAAATCACCAGATTACAATGAGCATAACCCATCATATAGTTATTCCAAATACCTCGACATTGAGAAGTGATTGATTGGATGATTGGCTGAGTCTCTTATAGAGAGGGTAAGAAGTCTTCCTCAGGCCAAGTGAAACAAAACCATAAAAAAAAAAAAAACCCACAGTGAAAAGGAAGAGTAGATTTCTCATTTTGCAAACTTTTTATTGTTAAACACAGATATTAAAAGTCACACAAAATAGCTGTATAGATTAATGAGTTCTAAGGCAGCACCCTTCTCACCACCATTGAGGTCAAGAGATAAAATTTTGTCATTCACCCTAGAAAGCTATTTGCTCTATTGAATCTCACCCCTCTTTTTCCCCAAAAGTAACCTGACTTTTATGGTAATCACTTCCTTGTGTCCCATATAGTTTTATCATCCAAGTGAGCATCCTGAAACCCTCTAGTTCAGTCTTACCCATTAAAAAAAAATTGACATTATCTTCAAATCTCCTTTAACATACACATTTCTCATAGAGTCCCTTCTTTTTCTTACAATTTACCTTTTGACCTCTGGAGTTTTCCTACAATATGGATGTTGCTGATTATGTACTTATTGTACAGTTCACTATGTTCCTCTGTCTTCTGTATTGTCTGCAAGTTGGGAACTGTCTTTAGAGACCTGATTAAATTGGCAGGTGGCATTGAGCTATTTCACCAGGAGGCATATGATATCCAATTTTTGCTCTTTTTTGAATGTTAACATCAGTCAATGGTCAATGTTTGGATCCATTAGTTCACTGGGAAGGACTAAATGGTGATGTCTAATTCTACCATTTTCCGTTCATTTATTAGCTAGAAAACTTAGAAGCAGATGCTTCCCCTCATTTACTCTTTGATTATCCAGTGGTACAGTTCAGGATATGCTTGACTCTTTCTCTTTATTTACCATAAAGATAATGAATTGGTTCTCTATCCTCCTCTGAAGGTAACCAGTTAGTTTTTAAAACTATTGTTATAAATTCAAGGACTTGAGTATTAATTGATGTATTCCTAGATTGCATTTTTAATTTTTATTTCCATTGTCTTTAATGTTCCGAATACATGGGTCAGTGTTTGTGCTTGGAAACTTGGTTATCTCCCTGCCTCCAAATCACCTGGAAAGGAAGCAGCAAAATTCTCCATAGACTGCGCAAAGACCAGTGGGAGAGGCTTGATTTTAATTTTGTGTTTATTTTTGGTTTTAATCACAGGTTAGGGCTAGTGGCAATGAATGAAAGGAGTTCTAGCTGAGGGACTTTGAAACTTTATGGTCTGATTGTCAAGATTCTTGTCACTGTCAGATGGGTGCCATTAAAGACCCATTTATCCATCCTTTTCTCTTAAGGTTCCCTGAGCTCCAAGCCCCTTCTGATTCCCATGTTTTTCTTTGCATGTGGCTTGATAACAGGAGGAGAATGCCCCAGTCATACAGTGCAAATATTTTCATTTTGCTCAATAATTTTCTCACTAGAAATGAATAAATTGGCATTTTGTTGTCAAAAATATATATATATTTTTTTTTATAATTTTATTTTTTATAAACATATATATATATATATTTTTCCCCCAGGGGTACAGGTCTGTGAATCTCCACGTTTACAAACTTCAAGCACTCACCATAGCACATACCCTACCCAATGTCCATAACCCCCCCCAACCCCCCTCTGCCCAGCAACCCTCAGTTTGTTTTGTGAGATTAAGAGTCACTTATGGTTTGTCTCCCTCCCAATCCCAACTTGTTTCATTTACTCTTCTCCTACCACATTAACCCCCCATGTTGCATCTCCTCTCCCTCATATCAGGGAGATCATATGATAGTTGTCTTTCTCCGATTGACTTATTTCGCTAAGCATGATACCCTCTAGTTCCATCCATGTTGTCGCAAATGGCAAGATTTCATTTCTTTTGATGGCTGCATAGTATTCCATTGTATATATATACCACATCTTCTTTATCCATTCGTCTGTTGATGGACATCTAGGTTCTTTCCATAGTTTGGCTATTGTAGACATTGCTGCTATAAACATTCGGGTGCACGTGCCCCTTCGGATCACTACCTTTGTATCTTTAGGGTAAATACCCAGCAGTGCAATTGCTGGGTCATAGGGTAGTTCTATTTTCAACATTTTGAGGAACCTCCATGCTGTTTTCCAGAGTGGTTGCACCAGCTTGCATTCCCACCAACAGTGTAGGAGGGTTCCCCTTTCTCCGCATCCTCGCCAGCATCTGTCATTTCCGGACTTGTTAATTTTAGCCATTCTGACTGGTGTGAGGTGGTATCTCATTGTGGTTTTGATTTGTATTTCCCTGATGCCGAGTGATATGGAGCACTTTTTCATGTGTCTGTTGGCCATCTGGATGTCTTCTTTGCAGAAATGTCTGTTCATGTCTTCTGCCCATTTCTTGATGGGATTATTTGTTCTTTGGGTGTTGAGTTTGCTAAGTTCTTTATAGATTCTGGACACTAGCCCTTTATCTGATATGTCGTTTGCAAATATCTTCTCCCATTCTGTCAGTTGTCTTTTGGTTTTGTTAACTGTTTCCTTTGCTGTGCAAAAGCTTTTGATCTTGATAAAATCCCAATAGTTCATTTTTGCCCTTGCTTCCCTTGCCTTTGGCGATGTTCCTAGGAAGATGTTGCTGCGGCTGAGGTCGAAGAGGTTTCTGCCTGTGTTCTCCTCAAGGATGTTGATGGATTCCTTTCTCACATTGAGGTCCTTCATCCATTTTGAGTCTATTTTCGTGTGTGGTGTGAGGAAATGATCCAATTTCATTTTTCTGCATGTGGCTGTCCAATTTTCCCAACACCATTTATTGAAGAGGCTGTCTTTTTTCCATTGGACATTCTTTCCTGCTTTGTCGAAGATTAGTTGACCATAGAGTTGAGGGTCTATTTCTGGGCTCTCTATTCTGTTCCATTGATCTATGTGTCTGTTTTTGTGCCAGTACCATGCTGTCTTGATGATGACAGCTTTGTAATAGAGCTTGAAGTCCGGAATTGTGATGCCACCAACTCTGGCTTTCTTTTTCAATATTCCTTTGGCTATTCGCGGTCTTTTCTGGTTCCATATAAATTTTAGGATTATTTGTTCCATTTCTTTGAAAAAAATGGATGGTACTTTGATAGGAATTGCATTAAATGTGTAGATTGCTTTAGGTAGCATAGACATTTTCACAATATTTATTCTTCCAATCCAGGAGCATGGAACATTTTTCCATTTCTTTGTGTCTTCCTCAATTTCTTTCATGAGTACTTTATAGTTTTCTGTGTATAGATTCCTAGCCTCTTTGGTTAGGTTTATTCCTAGGTATCTTATAGTTTTGGGTGCAATTGTAAATGGGATGGACTCCTTAATTTCTCTTTCTTCTGTCTTATTGTTGGTGTAGAGAAATGCGACTGATTTCTGTGCATTGATTTTATATCCTGACACATTACTGAATTCCTGTACAAGTTCTAGCAGTTTTGGAGTGGAGTCTTTTGGGTTTTCCACATATAGTATCATATCATCTGCGAAGAGTGATAGTTTGACTTCTTCTTTGCCGATTTGGATGCCTTTAATTTCTTTTTGTTGTCTGATTGCTGAGGCTAGGACTTCTAGTACTATGTTGAATAGCAGTGGTGATAACGGACATCCCTGCCGTGTTCCTGACCTTAGCAGAAAAGCTTTCAGTTTTTCTCCATTGAGAATGATATTTGCGATGGGTTTTTCATAGATGGCTTTGATAATATTGAGGTATGTGCCCTCTATCCCTACACTTTGAAGAGTTTTGATCAGGAAGGGATGCTGTACTTTGTCAAATGCTTTTTCAGCATCTATGGAGAGTATCATATGGTTCCTGTTTTTTCTTTTATTAATGTGTTGTATCACATTGATTGATTTGCGGATGTTGAACCAACCTTGCAGCCCTGGAATAAATCCCACTTGGTCGTGGTGAATAATCCTTTTAATGTACTGTTGAATCCTATTGGCTAGTATTTTGGTGAGAATTTTTGCATCTGTGTTCATCAAGGATATTGGTCTGTAGTTCTCTTTTTTGATGGGATCCTTGTCTGGTTTGGGGATCAAGGTGAGGCTGGCCTCATAAAATGAGTTTGGAAGTTTTCCTTCCATTTCTATTTTTTGGAACAGTCTCAGGAGAATAGGAATTAGTTCTTCTTTAAATGTTTGGTAGAATTCCCCCGGGAAGCCGTCTGGCCCTGGGCTTTTGTTTGTTTGGAGATTTTTGATGACTGTTTCAATCTCCTTACTGGTTATGGGTCTGTTCAGGCTTTCTATTTCTTCCTGGTTCAGTTGTGGTAGTTTATATGTCTCTAGGAATGCATCCATTTCTTCCAGATTGTCAAATTTGTTGGCATAGAGTTGCTCATAATATGTTCTTATAATTGTCTGTATTTCTTGGGTGTTAGTTGTGATCTCTCCTCTTTCATTCATGATTTTATTTATTTGGGTCCTTTCTCTTTTCTTTTTGATAAGTCTGGCCAGGGGCTTATCAATCTTATTAATTCTTTCAAAGAACCAGCTCCTAGTTTCGTTGATTTGTTCTATTGTTTTTTTGGTTTCTATTTCATTGATTTCTGCTCTGATCTTTATGATTTCTCTTCTCCTGCTGGGTTTAGGGTTTCTTTCTTGTTCTTTCTCCAGCTCCTTTAGGTGTAGGGTTAGGTTGTGTACCTGAGACCTTTCTTGTTTCTTGAGAAAGGCTTGTACCGCTATATATTTTCCTCTCAGGACTGCCTTTGTTGTATCCCACAGATTTTGAACTGTTGTATTTTCATTATCATTTGTTTCCATGAATTTTTTCAATTCTTGTTTAATTTCCTGGTTGACCCATTCATTCTTTAGAAGGATGCTGTTTAGTCGCCATATATTTGGGTTCTTTCCAAATTTCCTCTTGCGATTGAGTTCTAGCTTCAGAGCATTGTGGTCTGAAAATATGCAGGGAATGATCCCAATTTTTTGATAACAGTTAAGACCTGATTTAGAACCAAGGATGTGATCTATTCTGGAGAATGTTCCATGGGCACTAGAGAAGAATGTGTATTCTGTTGCTTTGGGATGAAATGTTCTGAATATATCTGTGATGTCCATCTGGTCCAGTGTGTCATTTAAGGCCTTTATTTCCTTGTTGATCTTTTGCTTGGATGATCTGTCCATTTCAGTGAGGGGAGTGTTAAAGTCCCCTACTATTATTGTATGATTGTCGATGTGTTTCTTTGATTTTGTTATTAATTGGTTTATATAGTTGGCTGCTCCCACGTTAGGGGCATAGATATTTACAATTGTTAGATCTTCTTGTTGGACAGATCCTTTGAGTATGATATAGTGTCCATCTTCATCTCTTATTATAGTCTTTGGTTTAAAATCTAAGTGATCTGATATAAGGATTGCCACTCCTGCTTTCTTCTGATGTCCATTAGCATGGTAAATTCTTTTCCACCCCCTCACTTTAAATCTGAAAGTGTCTTCGGGTTTAAAATGAGTTTCTTGTAGGCAACATATAGATGGGTTTTGTTTTTTTATCCATTCTGATACCCTGTGTCTTTTGATTGGGGCATTTAGCCCATTTACATTCAGGGTAACTATTGAGAGATATGAATTTAGTGCCATTGTATTGCCTGTAAGGTGACTGCTATTGTATATTGTTTCTGTTCCTTTCTGATCTACTACTTTTAGGTTCTCTCTTTGCTTAGAGGACACCTTTCAATATTTCCTGTAGAGCTGGCTTGGTGTTTGCAAATTCTTTCAGTTTTTGTTTGTCCTGGAAGCTTTTAATCTCTCCTTCTATTTTCAATGATAGCCTAGCTGGATATAGTATTCTTGGCTGCATGTTTTTCTCGTTTAGTACTCTGAATATATCATGCCAGCTCTTTCTGGCCTGCCAGGTCTCTGTGGATAAGTCTGCTGCCAATCTAATATTTTTACCATTGTATGTTACAGACTTCTTCTCCCGGGCTGCTTTCAGGATTTTCTCTTTGTCACTAAGACTTGTAAATTTGACTATTAGGTGACGGGGTGTGGACCTATTCTTATTGATTTTGAGTGGGGTTCTCTGAACCTCCTGGATTTTGATGCTTGTTCCCTTTGCCATATTGGGGAAATTCTCTCCAATAATTCTCTCCAATATACCTTCTGCTCCCCTCTCTCTTTCTTCTTCTTCTGGAATCCCAATTATTCTAATGTTGTTTCATCTGATGGTGTCACTTATCTCTCGAATTCTGCCCTCGTGGTCCAGTAGTTGTTTGTCCCTCTTTTGTTCAGCTTCCTTATTCTCTGTCATCTGGTCTTCTATATTGCTAATTCTTTCTTCTGCCTCATTTATCCTAGCAGTGAGAGCCTCCATTTTTGATTGCACCTCATTAATAGCTTTTTTTATTTCAACTTGATTAGATTTTAGTTCTTTTATTTCTCCAGAAAGGGCTTTTATATCTCCCGAGAGCGTTTCTCTAATATCTTCCATGCCTTTTTCGAGCCCAGCTAGAACCTTGAGAATCGTCATTCTGAACTCTAAATCTGACATATTACCAATGTCTGTATTGATTAGGTCCTTAGCCTTTGGTACTGCCTCTTGTTCTTTTTTTTGTGGTGAATTTTTCCGCCTTGTCATTTTGTCCAGATAAGAGTATATGAAGGAGTAAGTAAAATACTAAAAGGGTGGCAACAACCCCAGGAAAATATGCTTTAGCCAAATCAGAAGAGATCCCAAATCGTGAGGGGGGGGGGAGGGGATAAAAAGAGGTTCAGAAAGAAAAAAAAAATAAAAAAGAAAAAAGAAACAAATAAAAAAAAAGAAAACCAATAATGAAAAAAATATAAAAAGGAAAAAATATATATATATTAGATAAACTAGTTAAAAAACGTTAAAAAAGAAAAGGGTAAAAGTTTAAAAAAATTTAGCAGAAGAAGAGAAAAAAATTGAAAAAGAAAAAAAAATTAAATTAACTGCAAGGCTAAAGAATCATGGGGAGAAAGCCATGAGTTCCGTGCTTTGCTTTCTCCTCCTCTGGAATTCCGCTGCTCTCCTTGGTATTGAAACCGCACTCCTCGTAAGTGAACTTGGTCCTGGCTGGGTTTCTTGTTGATCTTCTGGGGGAGGGGCCTGTTGTAGTGATTTTCAAGTGTCTTTGCCCCAGGCGGAGTCGCACCGCCCTTACCAGGGCCCGGGCTGAGTAATCCGCTCGGGTTTGCTTTCGGGAGCTGTTGTTCCCTGAGCGCTTTCCGTAGAGTCCGGAGGACGGGAAGGAAGATGGCGGCCTCCCAGTCTCCGGCCCGGAGGAGCCGAGAGCTCGGGGTCCCACTCCTCAGTGCGCCCTCAGGGAACAGCGTCCAATTACTCCCGTCTGCCTGGCCTCCGGCTGCGCTCCGAGCTCACCGAGCCTGCGACCGGTTCAAGGTAAGCCCGAGCTGTGAGCTCACTCCTCGGCTCCGTCTCTGTAGCCGGCTTCCCCGTTCTAATACCTGCGAGCTCTGCGACACTCAGACACCCCGATCCTTCTGTGACCCTGCGGGACCTGAGGCCACACTGGCCCCGCATGGGCTTCACCCCAGTTAAGCCTCTGGAGCGATGTCCCTCAGCGGAACAGACTTTTAAAAGTCCCGATTTTGTGCTCCGTTGCTCTGCCGCTTGCCGGGAGCCGGCCCCTCCCCCCGGGGTCTGTCTTCCCGTCCCTTTGGATTCACTTCTCCGCCAGTCCTACCTTTCAGCAAGTGGTTGATTTTCTGTTTCTAGAATTGCTGTTCTTCTTCTCTTCGATCTCCCGTTGGATTTGTAGGTGTTTGCAATCTTTAGATAAGCTATCTAGCTGATCTCCCGCAACCTGAAGTAGTCTCAGCTGCTACTTCTCCGCCATCTTGACTCGTCTCCTGTCAAAAATATATTTTATATTCTTTTCCAAGTAAATGTGAACCCTAGAAATGCTTTCACTATAACCTTGTTTCTATCAAATTGTTTCTGTCCAGTTTTAGGATAACTCTGTACCTGGACTGTTCTTTTCCTAGATTTCTTCCAAGGGAGAGACTTACAGTCATTCTAGATAACTGAAGAAAAGCACATTCTTTTCAAGCTGAGTCCACTCACCCACATGGCCCTGAGGCAGGCCATTGGTTCCTCTCATTCTCTCACTCCAACTAGCAATGAGGTACTACTGTTAGAAAACAGGTACCTTTCCTTGGCAACAGCAGCTGCTAACAAACAAGTAGGTCATTAGCTAGGGTAATGATGGATATAACCAGATTGCCTTCCTGGCCTTAAAAAAAAGAAAATCAGTCCTTACCAAATTATCCCGCCCTGCTCCCAGAATAGATGAGAATGTCATTTTGGTATTTGAGTCTGTAAAGAAGCATTTCAAATCCACAGATGAACTAAAACACATTCTTACCTTATCTTATCACACGTGGAAAAAAACAAATTTTGTGTTTTACTTTCTTACTCTTTCTTTTCTCTGGACATACCTAAGCATAAGTTACAAAATTGCTTACTCCTGGCAATAAATCTAATGCTTTGTATTATCTATGAGGAATTGGCTTGTAAAATTTCAAAGCCCTAGTCTCTTTGGTTGAGTCATATGGAAAATAAAAGTTAATAAAAAATAGTAATAAAAGATGGGAGGAGTAAAAAAAAAAGTAATAAATACTGATTTTCTATAACCCACTAAGCAAAGCCTAAATTAAATGATTTTACTTAAAGCTTTGTTGGCAGAATAATTAATGAAAAACACCAGGCTTAAACAATTGGCCATCCATCTTTAAGCATAAGTGAAGGACAGAATCCATATGACATTCCACTGAGGATGAAAAATGAACAATTGCATGGGACCTGGATGATCCTATTTGACAGAGCACCCTCGAGACTTTTTAAATGTCCTTTTTCCTGGGACATATGGACTCTACACCATTGTCATATTTAATCTGAGAAACTGGGTTCCCATGCATTCTATTTGTTTGTTTCCTTGCTTGAGGCCTGTGGCTGGGGCCTCATGAGTTTGTGGCAATTGGAGTCAGATTTGTTTGGCCTTAAAGATGAAATAAGACAAAACCATAAACATGCTACAAAACACCAGAATATAAAGGGGATTATTGGTGCCATAATTAGAGAACTAGGAGGTCATTATGCCAGTTGTCCCTCCACCCACCCAACTATATGCCTCTCTGTTGGGCCAAGAACAAAAGAGATTTAAAAATCAGACAGTCCTGAATTTATTTCAGTGGAAACCCTCTTAAGTCTGGGTGTAGTTGGAGGGCATTTACTTGACAAACGAAGAGTGTTTACTCTGTCTTGGAGTCTCAGAAATCAGAGAACAATCAAAAGAAGTCAACCCCAAATAACCAAAGAATCTGAGCATCTTGTTATATAACCCTACACATTGTGTGAGAAAAGAAACTCACGTATGTGCATATCCCTTCAATTATTTGAACGTCCAGGTTCCCCTTCAATTCTCATTTCAAAAGTCTGACAGCTGGAGGGAACTGCTTTATCCCAAGGAAGTGAGTTGTCCATTACTGGAGGTGTTTAACCAGAGATCTGAAGGCCATCTGTCAGGGATAGTGGACCTAGGATTTATTCACACACTGAATAGATATTTGAAAAAGATAACTCAAGAAACTTTCCAACTCTGAGCAGTTAGGATGCTCTGAGTGTTAGAATGCAGGCACATAAATTTAAAGGGAAATTAACTTTTGAAGACCATAACATGTACCCTTCTAGGAAATATTTTCCTAAGGAAGTGAGTACCAAAGAAATGCTTTCAGAGAATGGGAGAAAATATAAGACTTGGAGAAAATGTGGTCATATTGAAAATCCATTGGTCATTGAATCAAATTTTAATATGTCTGTGTACCTTTTATTCCTGCCAGGTTTTCTTACTATACATTGTGGCCTTTTTTTTTCCCCTTAAAGATTTTATTTATTTATTTGACAGAGAGAGAGAGATCACAAGCAGGCAGAGAGGCAAGCAGAGACAGAGAGGGAAGTAGGTTCCCCGCTGAGCAGAGAGCCCGATGTGGGGCTCAATTCCAGAACCCCGAGATCAGGACCCCAAGATCATGACCCGAGCCGAAGACAGAGGCTTTAACCCACTGAGCCACCCAGGTGCCCCATTATGGCCTTTTGACCTCCAATGAAAAGAAATAACTTCACATGCATATGTGAAAATCTCTCTTACCTAGTCCTGACTCCCAGAGAAAAGGGAGACAGGAAATACAAGTATGTGTTGCATAATCAAATATGATTTTTTTAAACCCTTTTGAAAGCTTTTTGCTTAGTAATTTAGTTATTCAGAGAGATGTGATATCTTAAGGCATACAGAGTTCGTTCAGAACTCTCATAAATTACTTTCCATGGTACACTGGAAACTGGTTTAAAACAATCCAACCAGGGCATGGAATTTAATAAAAAATCTTTTTCTATTCAAGAATAACTGTATGTTGAAAAATCAGAAGTTTATTGGAACAACATTGAATTAACCATTGATGAGTCCCCCAAGTGGGTTATAGAGTAAAAAGGTGTACAGAGAATACGGAAGGAATGACTATCCTGGATTAAGAATAGTAAATATGTATTGTACATACCACTGTTTTCCTATCCTGTACTCATGGCAGACATCATTAATTGAGCATAGCACTCTCTGAATTGGGCTTAATTTCACAGTCTTAGCACAGAACTCCAGGCGGTTCTGTCATTTGACTAGAGTCCTTCGGTCATTCTTCTATGAACTCTTCTGTGCTGGCTTTCCTCTCCACTATGGACAAAAACAACTCTTGTCAAAGTTGCTGGTGATTCAGTTCCATATTGCCAAGACCAAATATCACTTCTTAGGGTTCATCTTGTTCAACTTGTTAGCAATTGATCTCTCCTTGTTTTTTAATGTACTTCTTCACTTGGCTTCTAGGACACCATACTCACTTGGTTTTCCTCCTACCTCATTATTTTTCCTTCTCAATATCCTTTCTGGCTCCTTCTCATCACCTACATTTCTAAATACTGGAGTGCCCTCAGACCCTGACTTCTCTGTCTTCACTCACATTTGATGATCTCATCAGTTTCAGGGCTTTAAATACCATCTGTACACCGATAATGATCAAATTGTATCTTCAGCTTGGACCTCTCTTTAACTCGAGTCCCAATTCCCTATTTAAAGTTCCACTTAAGTGGCTATTAGATGACTCAAGCGTAACATGCTTAAAATTTAACAATTTAATTTTATTCCTCAAGCCTATTTCTCCCCGTAATATCTTTTATTTTAGTTGCTCAGACTAAATCTTGAAGTCATTGCTGACCGACCTTCCTTCCTTCCTTCCTTCCTTCCTTCCTTCCTTCCTTCCTTCCTGTCTTTCTTTTAAAACCATGTATAATCCATCAGAAAATCTTGTTGCCACTACCTTAAATTTGAATTTGGAATCCAACTACTTCTTACCACCTTTATAGTTGTTATGTCCTTGGGTCTTTGGCTAAATACCTAATACCTACTGTGTGGACAACTCACTTCTGGAAAAAGTAGTTCCTTCTAGCTGACAGTCTTCAGAAATGAAGATTGAAGGGTATGATATTATGATTTATAGTAAGAAGTATGTATTTGTTCTTTGTCCCTGTTTCTGGCATAGTGCTTCTAAAACCCTTGGAATTTCCTAACTGATGGGAACAAAAAAGTGTCTTTTATTAGGTTAATGAGGTGACTTTTAGAGTGCAGCTAAAGAACAGGGCTGGTTGCCAGTGGAGCTGAGCCTGTGATTAGAGTTGGAACTTTCAGTCCCACCTCCTCCGACCTCCTGGGAGGGTAAAGGGGCTGGAGATTGAGTTTAACTGTCAACTACCAATGATTCAACTAATCATGCCGATGTACTGAAACCTCCATAAAAACCCACTGTTATTATCTCTGGCACCTGAAATGATTCTGTCTTAGGCCAGATTTCCTGGAAATAGACTCTGAGACTAGTGAGAAAGAGAAAGGTATTTCCTGGGGCAGGTTTGCAGGAACAACACCTAGGAGGGAGTGAGGAAGTAAGATTGGACAGAGGTGGATGTAGAATTGCAGCAGAGACTGTGGCCTCAGGACTGGGATGGACCTTGGGTTGCCCTGAACTGAAGCAAGGGGACTAGACCTTTGTGCTCCAGAAATGAGCAATCATTTCTGGATGTGAGCAGCTGCCAGAGAAAGGGCCAATATTCCCAGAGACTATGAGAATGAATGTGTCAGTTTGGGTGGTGTCCTATAGCACCTCTACATGTGCTTGAGATGTGGCTGATGTTTCAAAATATTTGCTTTCCAAGGCCAGGAGATACAGTGGAATGATGCAGAGGACATAGGTAGAGTTAGCAGAAGCCCAGCCTCAGAAGCCAGAGGTGCTTTTCAGCTTTGGAAAGCTGATACTGGACATGAAAGTGGGAGGCATCTCTTCTCTGTGTCCTTGGGAGCAAGATCAAGAGAGACTATTTCCCAAGAAGAGAACAGATTGCTTTTGGGCAAATTTTTCCTAGAGATTCTTAAAAATGGATAAGGAATCATAAACTTGATACAAAGAAGCTGAAAAGCCCATGATTTAAAAATTATATCACAACCCAAGTTAATTTCCTTTTTTCTTTTCTTTTTCTTTCTTCTTCTTCTTCTTCTTCTTTTTTTTTTTTTTGCCTATCAGTAATTCCAAGTTAATTCTCAGTGTCTCAAGCCTCTAAGGTTTATGCCTTTTGGAACATTCAAAGCAACATAAGCAAAGTTAATATTCACTCATCCATTTACTCACTAATTCTTTCATGCATTCATTCATTCACTCATTGATTCAACAATTTCTTATTAAATCGACAGGTGGTAAATATACAAAACTACTACTATTAACTGTCTTTGAAAAAAATTCTTTCATTGTCTCAGGTACTGTGCTAAGTAGTTTACTACATGGATTATCTTAGTTCACATTACAATTCTATAAAGTAGAATATTTTATAGAAATATATAAAGTAGGTATTATGGTACTATTTTTCTAACTTTTTTTTTTTTTTTTTTTTTTTAGTTTAGAGCAGTTAAATCATTTGCTCAAAGGTCACAGAACTAGTAAATGGCAGAGCCTGGCCTGCATTCAAGATGTTTGAGTTTGTAAAAGAATAGTATATTCTCTTTACAAATAAAGAATAACCTTATCCTCAAGAGGACTACAGTCCAGTAGGGAGACAGATAAATCAATAAATGAGAGAGTCAAGATGTGTATCTAGGTCCAAGTGTCAAGTACATGTTCTTCTCTACCTATTTGTATACTTTGAGGATGGAAGATTATACTATTTCTAGTGATTTAATCAGGATGCTTTTGGCTGCACATAACAGATTGTCCAAGAGAAAGTGGTTTAAACAGTAGGATTATTGCACACAAGAATTCTGGAGGTTAGGAAGTGCTGGGGTTTGTTGGTTTGGCTCAGTGAGGTCAGGGTTCTGGGTTAGCTTCCCCAAGACACTTGGCCCAGATCTGGACTAGTTCAGGCACAAACAGAATAAAGAAATAAATATGAGAAGGAGTAACAGGGATGTCTTCCATTCCTAACTCTAAACAGCTGTTCTCAGGGGCTGGGTTAGAAGGGAGGATGCTACCTGGGTTTTGTTCTTTAAAATGTTCAGAAATGTAACAGATTATCTACTGCTGAGACCCACTACTTTTAATGCAAAAACATTTTTGGATAAAATCTAGGGAGCCATGTAGCACTAAAACAGTTTCTTGCTTGTGAAGTCTTGATGGAGTATGTGAAGCATTTGACCATTAGTCCTGTCACACACTGATTCGAGTACTTACTGAAGGAAGTTGCCTGCGTTTCTTCTTCCTGGAATAAAGTGTTACTTACCACTGTGAACATCTTTCACTGGGTTCGTGAACAATGTAGCAGAACTGAGTAATAAACAGAATGCTGTCAAATATATATCTTCTCATAATAGATCCTATACCTTAAAATGCCTACAGGGAATCACTTTTTAAAGTCTATAACATGCAGTAGTTTTGATACGACTGGTTGAGCCATGCAGAAATGATTAAAAAAAGAGTAATAAATTCAGATTTTACACCAGGCACCGAGCATTAAGCCAAAATGAAACTACCATACTCAAATCTTCTAGAGCTTAGAGCTAATTAGACCTACATTTCCGAATGGCACAAGCATCATGCAATGCAGCAATTGTTATAATAACTATATTCTCATCTAGTGCTGGATGGTGATTTACACCAGGAACGTCTGCTAGGGCTAATGGATATTGTAGGAGGAAACCTCTGGGGGCTCTGGAGCAAGACTGGGAATTTTGTCCCTGGGCACCTCTCTCCATTGGATTCCTGGTGATTGTGTTGAGTGTTCGGTGGAGCAGAGATATAGCCCAGGAGGAGCAATGTCTCTGTGTATTTTAAGTACCACTGAAACACAGCGTTTCAGATAATGACTGGGTTTTATATAGATTTGAGGAGAAGCAGTAGTTTGTACTACTTCTTGAGATTGTTGGGAGGATAAAGTCTGACTCTGTCTATTAAGTTCTTACCATAGTGCCTAGCACATAGTGAGTACTCAATAAGTGGTGGCTGTTTTAAAAAATAAATGCTTTATCTATAGGTTGGAATGTATGGTTTATCCTAGATTGACATTTGGCTCTAAAAGGAGGCACTATTTCAACTGAAGCAAAGTGGTTAGTGACTTCAATGCCCTGGATTTCCCCAGAAAATTACATAAGCAAGGGTAATCCAGGGTCTCTGTTGATCCTGGCTGACATTCCACACGTCTAAGTATGCTTAGCTCCTGCCTGAGAAATACAGGCTTGATTCAGTGGAAAACGTGTCTGAACATTCCAGTCCTCACTTCTCCTTTATAAAGAGAGCCTGTTGTGCTAGTAGGAAGAACTCCAAATTACTTGCAAAGGGGATGGTAGAGAGGGCAGAAGGTGGGTAGTAGGCTAGCGGCCAAGTGGGTGGGGAAGAGGGGATTCCTCATAAATGCCACACAAATGCATGATCCAAGGGGTTGGTGTGGACTGTCTTCCTGGGGGACCAGATTGCCACATCATGATGATTTTCTGAATTCTTTTCAAATTCATTATTCATACCTTAAAAAATGAAACTCAGATACACGGAATGCCTCTTTTCTATCCAGAACTGGGTCAAGCCTTTTATATATGTGATCTTTTCTAATCCTCTCAATAATCCTGCAATGTGGATATTATTAGCCCCATTCTTTTTGGATAGGGACACTGACATTTGGTGTGGTTACATGACCTGGCCATTAGGCCACCCAGTTAATAGGTAGACTGGAGTCTAGCTCAGTCAAAAAGCCACGATCACACCACTGTCCCCATGGTCCCTGTGGGGAGGTTGTGGGATTGTATTTGTTCATTGTCCCCAGATGCTCTGAGTTTGTAGTACATGACCTCATGCTTTTTGGCTACCAATCAAGGAATGAATTAATCTTCCCACCAGCCTTGATTGATTCCTTGCCTCATACTTAGCACCACACTAGTTAGAGTGGGCACACATTAAAAAAATATGAAACAAGGTCCCTGGTTTCAAGGAAAGAGCACACTTGAAGCATTAGGTGAATAGTACAATATCTTGAGTGAAGAAAGACTAACATGGCAAGTATTGCAGCCATGTGCTGCGTAGCTCACAGCATCTACTTCTTGCAACCCATGTCAGACACTGTAATTCTTTTCTTGCTGATTCTGGACATGGTTTCAGTCTCAGAATCCTTCTCAACATAGCATCTCAGGTGGCCACAACTCTGGGAGCTAGTCGCATCTTTCCTGTAAGTACTGTTGTCAATCAGAGGAGTAGGAGATTAAGAAGGCCTGGAGGGGTCAGTGAAGGCTAAATGGGAATGGTGGGTTGAAGCCCAGCTCCGAGTAAGGGGAAGAATTTAGCAGTAGAATTGTAAGAACGGAAAATATTCCAGGTGGAAAGAAGCACATTAACAAAGCCCCTGAGATGAGAGTGAGGGAGTAGCCTCCTGGGGTTGGGACAAGAGTGAATTTCCCAAAGTGATGCTTTTGGGGCAGACACAATGAGATTGAATAGGACTTTTTTTTGGACTTGATTTTGACCTATTTATGAACACCATAGCGTATCAGAGATAATAAGGTAGTAAGAATAGTAACTCCTATTTATTAAGATTATTTTACCAGTTGTACCACTACTGCATACATGCGTTGTCTTATTTTATCCTTGGAGCAACCCTGAAAGAGAAGTACTGCTATTCCCATTTTATAAAAGGGAATAACTAGTGTTTAAGGATAATAGGCTATATATACCTAGTTACATAGCTGGTAGGGAATGTTACTGAAGTTCAAAAATATCTTACAGATTTTAACAAAAAATATCTGAGACTGTGGACTTTATCTTCCCAGCATGTTCCTCCCTTACATGTGTAAACAGTGACATATGCGTATAAACATACAATACACTCACATACAAAATCTCATATGCAAAGAATCATATACATGTACCATATACAGATGTAGCTACATGTATATACACATATATATGCACATACCCATACATGTTCTTGCACACTTATATTACACACATCCATATATGCACATATACATATACCATATACACACTATTCTTCTAGGAAGAGTCACTGTTCTTTGATCACCATGGTAAGTATATGACCCAGACCAGGCAGAATCAGCCTTTTCTCCCAGCATTTGAATCTTGGGCGAAGATACACAGATGTGGAAGGAAGCTGAGATATCGGATAGCAGTGTTTGGCACAACCAAATTGGGATTTTAAGGTGGTATCACTCAAGGAGAGAATAGGATCTGTTGTGCCTGTGGTACTCCAATGAGCCACATAAAGTATAGAGCCCTGCTTTTATCCCGTAGGCACAAAGAATCCCAGTAGTTGAGAAAAAGAGAGGGGTCTTAAATAACTTTTGATATGTTAATTCCGCCCAATAGAGAAATGTGGACCAGTGATTGTCATAATCTTGCCATCTCATCAATCAAATGAAGACCCTAGTTTTGAACTACTACCTTAGGCTCCCTTGATCCTCATACTTAGCACCACACAAAAGCATGATCTTACATTTTTCAGTGTAAGATAGAATGGACCATTTCTTCTTTCTTCAAATTCATTTTTTCCTTGGCTTCTGTGCCACTGCAGTGACTTGATTTTCTCATTTCTGGTGACTCCTTCTCAATATATGCTCTGTGGGTTCTACTTCATCCACTTTTCTTTTAAATGTTGATATCCTACAAGGTTTTATCACTGTTATATCTCTCTTGGTTTATGACCTTTTCCTGGTCAACTTTGTTATGGTGGCCATCTGCTGTTTTGGCCCTCCTAGTATCCATCCTACCCTTCCTTTAGTTAAAGCGAATTGATTTATTGTGGTGGAACCAACAAAACCTCTCCTAATCTCAGTATATGTGGTTCTGGTATGCTGGTGAATGTTTAACAATCAGCATTCGGGGCGGGGGGGAAGCCATGGTTTTAAACATTTTTTTGGAGTAAATATGCCCACCATAGTTAGTGCCTTTTGAACACATGTTTGTTGAGCACCTAATATGTGCCAGGAGGTACTGTTTTAGATACTGGGAATCCAGAAGGTGAATAGAATTTATTTTATTTTTATTTTATTTTTTTAAGATTTTATTTATTTATGAGAGAGAGAGAGAGAGCGAGCACAGGCAGACAGAATGGCAGGCAGAGGCAGAGGGAGAAGCAGGCTCCCTGCAGAGCAAGGAGCCCGATGTGGGACTCGATCCCAGGACGCTGGGATCATGACCTGAGCCGAAGGCAGCTGCTCAACCAACTGAGCCACCCAGGCGTCCCCAGAAGGTGAACAGAATTTAAATAGTCTTTGTGCTCATGGCTCCTATTCCAGTGTGACGATAGATAAAAACAATTAATTAAGTACATAAATTAATGAACAAGGTAATATCAGGTAATGACAAGTACTATAAAATAAAGTAGAGTAAAAGTAAAAAGAATGATTGAGGTAGGAAGCTATCTTAGACAGTATGTTCAGGGACGTCTTCACTAGAAACTGACATTTGAGCTCAGACCTGAATGAGGAGAAGCAAAACGGTTAAGAGTTGGGGGAGCAGCCCAAACCTGTAGCCCTAGAACTTTTGCTGGATTTATTTGCAAAGAGGTAGTCTTTTTATACAGATGTTACTAAATTTGTAGGATGTCAGTCTGGAAGTGCTGGTGGTGTTCATTTTCCCACCTTGAGGGGAGAGAAACCCTGAGATAAGAAATAGAGGCTGATACCTAGTAGTGCTATTTGGATATTTGGACATCCTTATGCAACTGTATATAATGCCAGCATATTCGTGCATTTTTAAACACATGAGCCAGAAAATACTACTGCCTGTCACCCCCCCACCAACTTTTTTGGTTCATACAATTTGTGTCTTAACTAACATCTTAATTAATATACATATCCACCCCATGTCTACATGTCTTCAAGTACTACTTATTACGGAGCGAATGACTCCAAAATCTCTCTATAGATTGGATCTGATTCTAAAATCCAAATACATGTAGCAGCCACCTAGTAGGTATCTTCCCCTGCAGGTGTTTGGAAACCATGTAAATTTCAGTTCATGATTTTTCTTTCCCAAACTGCTCACTCTGTTTTTTATTTCTACACACCATGCCAAGCCAAAACCCTGGGTGTCGTTCTGTATTCCTTACTCTCCTTCAAACTGCTGAAGAAATTAACCATTAATTCTCATGGCTCATAAACGTCTAGCGAACACACCTCCTGTTTCCATTCCCACAATTCAAGCTCAGGTGCCTCTATCTCACCTAGATTTCAAGTATCTTTCGATTCTTCCTGCCCTTTAGTTCCTTTTCTTATTTTAAGACATTCATAGAATGGTAAATGTGACTTAGGATCTTGTGTCAGTTAGGATTCTCCAGAGAAATGGAACCACAAGGAGGAACCACTAGGAGTTTTATACATATATGCATATATATTTGTATATATGTGTGTGTCTTTTAAACAATTGGCTCATGCACTTGTGGGGGATGGCAAGTCTGTAATAGGTAGGGCAGGCTGGCAGGCTGGCTGCTCAGGCAGGATTTCTTTAGTCTTAAGGTAGAAATTTTTCTTTGGGAAAACTTTGTCTTTTCAGTTTTTGCTCTTAAGGCCCACAACTCACTGGGGGAGGCCCACCCACATTATGGAGTATAATCTGCTTTACTTAAAGTCAACTGATGGTAACAATAAGTCATACCTACAAAATGCCTTTACCACAACATCTAGACTAGTGTTTGGCCAGATAACTGGCCACCAGAGGGAAGGTAAGTTGACACATAAAATTAAGCAACATGGATGTGAAGTAGGTGTTACAGAGCTGGTCACCTCCAGACTTTGAGAGTTCCTGGCTGATTTCGCTAGTTCCTTGAGAAGGCAAGCTGAGGGTTGAAGGCATAGTTTAGTGTGCAAGAAAACCATCAGAGTGCTTGTTGTCAAAAATGTTGGTTCCATTGGGGAAGGTATGTGCGATGGTGAGTGCTGTGAAGTGTGTAAACCTGGCGATTCACAGACCTGTACCCCTGGGGATAAAAATATATTATGTTATATTATATATTTATAATAAATTAAAAAAAAAGTTGGTTCCCTGACTTCATTCTCAGAGGATTCTTATTCTTATTCTTAATCCCAAGAGGATTCTTATTCCTACAGTGGGTATGAAGTTAACTTCATGGATCTTCATCAAGATTTAAAAAAAAAAAGGAGAATGAAAAGATGATAGAATCGGAGGGCATCCCCTGTGGTAAAAGTGGGTACTGTTTCAGTGAAATGTTCGTTTCACTTTATGAGTATGTGCATGAGGTGCTGGGGGGTTATTGTAACTGTGGGTCATAGTCAAGGTCAAAAAAACTTGAAAGACGCTGGTGAGGAATATAGTCACTATTCACCCTTGTGACATGATATGGCAAGTGACTCTTCTCTTACTCTGTGGAATTTTATCGCCATTGACAGCTTCATCCATCCTTAAATGGACAATTTCTTCATCTTCTGGTCTCACTGAGTCCAGTGGTTATGGAGTAATGAATTGTTAAGGCAGAGAGGGTTCAAAACAAGGGTTTGAAATCCCCATTCCAACAAGTTCCTGCATTCTCCTGCTTCTGTCCAGTTCCTCCTCACCCTTCCCTAGAGTCCCTCTTTGCAATTTGTAGGACTTTCTGTTGCCTGTACTGCAGGGACAGCAGAAGCCTGCACTCAGTTGTAGGGTCAAGCACCCCACAGAGCAGATAGCAATAGCAAAGTGTACTTTAATAACTCACTTCCCGAGCAGCTCTGGAAACCAAGTGCGAGATTTCCAGCTCTGTTGCTCCTCGGTTTCCTGGCCCGGGGGAAGACCTGACTGATGGCTTTGAATATCCATCAACAAATAATAAATAATAATAATAACCTGCCTGCCGCAGGCTTGTCGGAGCCAGGGAGGTTGGGTTTGCTGACGCTTTCTCGTTTTTTAATACAACTTCAAAGTCAATTTTAAGCAGAAACCATAGCAGCTTTGCACTGCAGGAATTTCTCCTTGCCACTGTCCTTAAGTCTGATTCCCAGGGTTGGGACCCATCTTAGTAGGATTGTGAAATGGGTGATGTGTCTGTTGTGACCTGGGATTCTCAGATCTGCAGTTTTTTTCTCTCTTCGGATGCACCCTGTCTCGGACACCATTGTATTCTCAAATGTCCCGACTTCCCCCTCCTTTCTTCCAGGTTATGGGTTGGAAAAGACCCAGATTGAGTAAATGAGTCCTGGGGTCTGAGGGACTACCCACTTCAGGGAGACTTGCCCTGCATAATGATTAAGATCTTGGGCTTTGAGCTCTGAATGCCTAGGTTCAAATGTGAATTTCTGCTCTTTCACCTCTGTGTGTGTGTGTGACCTTGAGCATATTACTTAGCTTCTCCAAGCCTCAATTCCTCGTCTGTAAAACAAGAATAGTATGAATAGTAGTAATTATCATAGGCAACATTTATTTAGTGCTTGTTGTGTCCTGGGCCGTATCCTAAGTACTTTATCTGCATTGGTTCTTTGAACCCCACGAGGGAGGTAATAGAATTGTCTTTGGCTTACAGACGTGGATACTGAGGCGGAGAGTAGTTGAGGAGTGTGTACCCCAGGCCACATGGCTGCTGAGTAGTGGGCTGGGATCACTCACAGGGCTGAGCCTCTGCTCCATGTCTCCTGCATGCTAAGTGGCAGTCAGCATGGCCAGGCTTACTTAAAATCCAGACTGTGGGACAGGGGAATTTTCCCTTTAGGATTTTGATTAACCCAAAGTAAATACTTTTAAGTCCAAATTTTCAGGTCCAGGGAGATTGTTGGTACAGATAATTATCCCTACTCTGCTCGATCCCCCAGACAAGCCCTTACAGCCAGGTTCGGGCTTTGCCTCTCCCGAATGTCAGCTCATTGACCAGACAGACTTTGCATTTTGAGATTCTTTACAGCACATTGGAAAGTTGATCCCCAATGTTAAGAGAGTTTTGAAGTCCACTCTGCATGGTGAATGAGTTCTTGGGTGAGGGTCCTGGCTTGCAAGCCCTTCCTACTCCAATTTGTGTAAAGCACGGCCGACCCATGGCGATTCTCCTTTACGCTGCAGTATTCTTGGTTGGAGAAAACTTGGAGACATCAGCTTGTTAGGGTGCCTTCATTTACCAGATTACTTTCCTTTCTCTCTCTCTCTCTCTTTTTTTATTTTTTTTTTTGAAGATTTTATTTATTCATTTGACAGAGAGAGATCACAAGTAGGCAGAGAGGCAGGCAGAGAGAGAGGAGGAAGCAGGCTCCCTGCCGAGCAGAGAGCCCGATATGGGACTCGATCCCAGGACCCTGAGATCGCAATCTGAGCCGAAGGCAGAGGTTCAGCCCACTAAGCCACTCAGGTGCCCCTTTCCTCTCTCTTTTGAGGAACCAGTGTCCCTGCACCCAGGTAGAAGCGCAGTGGGAATGAGGTGTTGACTGTCTGGGTTTGCTTTGTGTCAGCCACCTGGCCCTGGCCTGGACCACAGATTCCGTGTGGAAAACTGCTCTGGGTCTATCCGGGGCTAGACTGAGGGGCCCTCCTGTATTTTACACAAGCTAGGTTCTGGGCTGGAGATCTTGCATTTGTTGTTTTCCACACTCTCTGCTACCTCATTGCTCACACTGAACCACCCAGAGATGAATAATTTAGCTGGCCTAGGAATAAAAGTCCCAGTACCCTCGTCTCACTTCATTTAGGATTCACATTTAGCAGCTAGAGGTAGAAGGGGACGGGGAGAGTGACTGCAAGAGGCCATAAACCCGGGATATGTCACAGCTTTATGGCCTCTCTTGTGAAGGAAGTTTGCCAGTCTCAGGCACGAAATGGCCCAAATCCCAACCGTGGGAAGCACGTTCCAATAGGACTCCTGGAAAATGATTCAGCCACACTCACTCCTAATCCGATTTAATGGTCCTATTTTGATAGTATTACGTATTTATTTGCTGGTTAGGAGAAAAACCACCACCTCACAGCGTCTCCCTCTCCCCACAGGTGCTCTAAAAACAGGCCTACTGGAGGAGCCCCTCGTCCTTCCTCCATTGGGGGACTTAGGGCTCTAATGTGAGAACGTGGCTTTCAGACGGGGGGTGGGCTGGGATGTTTGAAAGGTCAGGGACGAGGGAGTAGGGTGGCTGTGTTAAAAGTTCTAAACAAGCCAGCTGGGGCGGGAGCATGGTCGTGAGGGAACATTATCTGGTGTGATTCTTTGTTTTCACGGCATCACCTCCGATTCCTCAGACCAACAGAATCACCAAGCTGTAAACCGCACACCTTACAAATCAGGGTTCCCTGACGTGGCTGGAGCGTTCATTACCAGCCGTAAAGGCACGCCAGCAAGAGAGGCTGCTGTTCTGTAGCCCAATTTTCCATCGCAATAACCCAATTAACTGGTGTGTGTGTTTGTTTTACAAAGCTCCAAGCTACAATAAACCATACAGATACGTGGGCTGCAGAAAGCTCTGTAATTAGGACAAGGTGTACAAATTAAACTACTCTTTTTAAACTTCAAACCAGCTAACTTCTGACATACTGTACTGCTGGGGCTTCTGGGACCGAACCCAATTAACATCTTAGTATTTTATAAGCATCGTTTTAATTGCATTTGTATGCAATCTTCTCTCCAAGTGCCTTTCAAGGTGCTAGTCCTTGTTCTGCTTTTATTACTTTGGTGATTTAAATCTTCTCTCTCAGAGGTTCCTGTTAATAATGACTACTCTGCTACTTCAAATGCTGGTCCAACATAAAACTCGTCTCTCAAAAGAATTATGCTTTAAAACAGTTACATTTAACTTTATTATTACATTTTTAATTTTTTCTCTGTTTGAACATTATGCCTTGAAACATTTTATCAACCTGTCAGCTCTTGTAATGGCTAGAAAAGAGATTCTTTTTGGAAGGAGGATGATGGCTTTCCCCCACACCGTCGCTTTTGCTCCCCTTTAGTCTGGATTAAAGGTCTTCGGTGCCACTGGATGGCCTGGTGATGAGGGGGCATTTAAATGAGTGAATCTGGGGTTTCTAAGTTTCCTGGAGGGTTTTGGAGCATTTTTGTCTATTTTGGGGCTGGGACTAGGATGAGGCAGGTGAAGTGTTTTCCTCCTGGGCAAAATTTAAGTAGGCAATGAAAAGTGCAGGGATTGAGATAAATAATATTTTAATGCAACATTAAGAAATAAAATCAGGAAAATATAACTTGCAGACCAGCTGGCCTGATTTTGCAAATGAATTTTTCCGAATCCAGGGCTGAAGCTGGGATAAGGTGAGTTGAGGCAACATTGTACAACTATAGACTGGGTTTCTGTTTTTATTTAAAATTCTGGTATTTTGTTCACTATGGATTTTTTTTGGCCTTCATTTCTATTTTTTTTTAAATTGCATTAAACTATTTCTTTTGATTCCTGAGTTTTTGGTACGCCCTTAAATTTTGCACCTGGGTAAGTGTCTCATTTGCCTCCCCTGGTTTAGACCCCACTATAAACCTAAGGGCAAAGAAGACTTAAAAAGGGATTTAAGCATATGAAGAGGTCCCGAAGGCAAGTTTTCACACAGTGAGTCAAAAATGTAGCGAAAAACTCAGCTGTGTGTATTTCTTTCTGAGCATGGTGAGCACTGACCTCACTTTCTACTTAGAAACATCCAAACAAATGTCAATGTCTGAGTTTATGAGAACGACCGAATGCCAAACTCTCCTCCTTCCTAACCCGAGCCCCCAAAAGCAAAGTGTTTCCATAATTTTCCTTTGGTGCTTCTTATTGCAGGAAGGAGTTAGGAAAAATGAGTACTAATGTTGTGCTCAATTAGGATTTCTGTTATCTGGATAAAAATATACAGTCTTGAGCAGGCAGTGAGATCCTCCTGGAATATTTTAAACCTTTTTGCTTGATTGAGTGTCTTGTCAAACAAAACTGGCAGCCTCTCTCCCAGAGCTGCCTGAATCTATGCAGATATGATTTCTATCATGCCTTTATTATGTGTAGTCTGTAATAAGGATGAGCACATATAAATCATCTCTGGATGGCAGTTAGGATGCAATACTCAAAGGAGAAAGACATTTCTGCTTTCAAATGTCTAGCGATTTCAGATATTATATAGCAAGTGTCCCCTGAACTGCACAATCTTCAATTCTACTCAAGCCCTTCTGTGGAAGAATGAGACTTTCATATCTTTCTTTGCAAGAATCACTAGTGAGATAAGAATTGTGTCACTAAGACCGGAGCACCGTATCTTTTTGGCTAGTCTGATATCAAAGTTACATTTGAAAAGATCATCTTCCTGTAATTTGGTTCAAGAGGCTGGTCTTGAGAAATGGTGGGGGAGACCTCAGGTTGGGGGTCTGCTTTGCTTTACCGGGAAATACAGAAGACATGGGGAGGTACAAAACTCTGCAGCAGGACAAAGTACATTTCTGGTGAGATTTCAAAGGGTCAGTCTTCTCCCTGAATCAGGACTGAATCATAAATATCTCAGCCCCCCTCTCCATGACACAAAGGGTAATTTGGTAACAAAACAAAACAAAACAAAACAAAACAAAACAAACACTACCACAAATCCAAATGGAAAGGCTCTAGACCTGGCTACTAATATTTCTGAGTGCTTATTTGGCAAGAATTAAGCATCTCCTTGTACTACCTCATTTAGTCTTCAGTAGACTACAGCAACTTAGGTACTATTAGAATACCTATTGTATAGATAAGGGAAGGTAAGCAAGTTAATTAATAAAGTGGTCTTGGGCCACTTCACCTCTCACATCTCAGGAGGCTTGGAAATTGAAGCAAGTGGGAGGTCAGAGGCTCTCAGGTCCCTGATCTCAAGATCTGATGCAGTTAAAAGGCAGAGTCCATAGCAATTCTTTGCTTGGGTTGTAGTGTGTGTGTGTGTGAATGGACTGGGAGTGGCAGTGGGGAGTATGGTAAATCCCAGACACACTGTGAAGTGACATTTATCTTTAGGCTCTCCCATTCTTTGGTCTGGGGTTGTCTCTTCCTCTCTAGGATTCTTGGATTTGACTGTGTAGACCCACCAGACCAGTACTCAGCCTTTCTCATGATGCAGCACACATAGAAAATGACAAATGAGAACTTCAGATGGGGGGCCAGGCTACCCCTGTGTCTGCTGCCCAGCTGCCTGCAGGCTGAGGGAGATTAGGATATGTACTCCTATAACAGAGTTGTGGGAAGCTGTGTAACAGACCAGGACTGCCAGGAGGTCTGGAGCCATGTGTCTTTGCGCCTAGCACAATTGTTGACTAGATACATCAATAGAACCATGCCTGGTGCAAAGGGACACATTGTGATAAAATAATTCCCACGAAGTTCCTAGCGATTTAACTAATTAATATACATATGTCAGTCTGCCCTTCATTTTGGGAACATTAACTCTTATGAGAGGGTGATCTTTGGGAGCAAGGAACTTTTCCCAGCACCTGTCATCAAGCGAGTGGCTTCTCTGTCCTACAGGAAGAGGTGAGAGGTGAGGATTAGCATGCCTCTTATCTTATCAGTAAGATAAGGAAGGAGGCTTGGGGAGAGAGCAAAGAACTGAGAGAAGACAAAAAAGGCAGGAAGAGAGGAGCATTTCATGACCTGAGTCTTTTTTAATGGGATTATGGGGCCATGGTTGTCTGAACACAAACCCAGGAAGTAGCTGTGACGTGCACTTTTTCTACTTATCTTCAGGCAGCTCCGGCCAGATAAGGGGTGTCACTGTAATTTCTCACTTTGGCTGCTATGACTATGCTGTTGTCCAACCCCAGGCCTCAGTGTCTGTGCGCGGGCTTCCCTGGGCTTTCTCAGAAATCCAAATGGTTGGCATTAAAGATCCAGACCTTGTCAGCTGAGCTGCTAAGAGCTGAAATCCCAGCTGGTAAGATGCATGGTCCTCCAGAGCGCAGTAGAAGGAGCATTGTTCTGTATGGGTCCTAGATCTCACTCTTTATTATTATAAAATGGAGATAGTAATTTCTTCCCAGACCATCTTCCAGAATTGTCAAAGGCAATCCAATCTCCATAAAAGTGCTTTGAACACTGTAAAGTCCGTACAACTATAAGATATTACCCTGATTTGAGGTGACAATATAATTTCAAATTTGGAAGGGAACCCTGTGTAGAGGTCCGTCGATCTACCCCTTCATCTCAGTGCACAGTGATTTGCCCTTAAGCGATTTGATGCTGGAGGTTGCAAATCCTACTCTGGAACTCTGTACGGGGGGCGGGGCATTCTACAGTCTCATTCACTCCTGTGTCCTTATTGGTACTTAACCTAAAATTTGCCTGTTGCCTCGGGAGCACTTATCTTTCTTTACTTCTGATACAGGTGGAAGAAAGCAAGTCTAAATCATCCACAGAGGCATGGACCTTTGTGTCCTTAAAGAACACCTGGAGTGTCCCCCACGGACTTCTTTTCCTTCCAGGAGGGGTCCCTGCTCTCAGAGGTCTTTTCACTTACTTCCCAATCTCACTTTCTTTCCTTCAGTTATTTGTACTGTTCTTTGTGGTAGCTGAGGTTCCAATTGTCCAATTTCTGTCCTTCCTGTCTTGTGGTCCAGGAGTGAGGATATACCTACCTGGCCTACTCTTGATGGAGAGGAGGTATGATTGAGAAGTCTCTGTGACCAGCAGTTGGTAATAGAGGAGAGGTGGGCCATTTTAGTCCACTGTGTTGCTGATCATTGACCTAAGAGAGTCCTCGTGGCAGTCCCTGGTCAGATTTAGCCTAGCCTCTGGCAGCTGGAGGCCTGTGGCAGGTGATAGTCGCTGAGCAGATTAACTTTGCTAGCTTGATGTAGAAAGACTCTGGGGCATGGCCTAGATAGATTAAACTCAGAATCAGCTGACATCTGCATATGGAAGACATTTAATACATGATTCAGTAATTGCTCAGATGGATGCCTGAGGTCAGCAAAAGAATCTAGGAAAACAGAATTCCAGGGTGCCCAGTTCTAGCCTTTGACAGGCGGTGTGACTTGGATAAGTCACTTGGCCTTGCTGAGCCACGACTTCCTGACCTGTAAAATGAGAGCAATACCTATTTCACAGGATGTTGTACGAAGACTGGAAGAGCTCACGCGTGTGAACGTGTGGAGGGCAGTTAGTTTAATTTTCAAATTATAAAAGGGGTTTTATTATTTTATTAACATTATCATTCACGTCCCTAAACAAACTTCTCTATCTCCTTGGGCAGAAAGGAAGGGAAGCATAAATTCTTAGGATTCTAAGTGGCCAAAAGGGCCAATCATGTCAGATTAGATTTCCCATTCGCCAAGCAGGGACACTGCCTTTCTAGGGTGGAGACTCTGGAGCTTGATTAAGTTTCCTTGTCTGGCTGGGCCCGGACGGACCAGGCTGGCTGAGGTGCCCATGCCAGAGGGGGACTGAGTCTTAATTTTTCAGCTGGCCTTTTGAGTGTTATGTCAGGTTGGTTGAGGGTCCATTGTCTTGGAAACCTTCTTGAGGCTAAAGAAATGGCTCTGACACTGACCCTGCACTCAAGACCTTCCCAGGGTTCAATCATTCCTTCATTCAGCTGGCATTTATTATGCTACTGTGTCTCAGGCACTGTGCTAATTTTCAGGGTACCATCATAAACAAGACACATACTGTCTTTACTTTTATGGAAGCTACATTCTAACTTGCTGTGGATGGACTTCAGGGCATCCACGAACTTCCTAAAATTGGATACAAAATTACATGTTTTTCCCCCCCTTGGGGAAATGTTTGTATCTTTGATAGGATTTTCAAAGGGGCCCAGGACTCCTCCGAAAGGGTTAAGAACCATAGTCTGGTGGGAAAGATAAGCTATTCACATGAAGCAGTAGCTACAAGGCAGGAAGTGTCTTGTAGAGTATACACTGTGGGAGTACACTGTGTACAAAAGAGGGAGTGATTCTTGTCAGCTGGGCTCTTTGGGGAAGGCAGAGTGGAGAAGGATATGTCTGACTTGATCCTTAAAAGATGGGAGAGTGCAGTTCATTGCCTCTTTATTGCATAACTCCTAGAGAAACCATTTATATCATGGTCTATTTGAATAGTGTCCCTTGGAGTTGAGCAGTATACAGCCTGAATAGCCATATATAGCCACGCTGACTTGACTAGGGGAGAGAAACCATCTTTGTGTTGGTGAATTATGGCGTTTTTTTTTTTTTTTTTAAGATTTTATTTATTTATTTGACAGAGAGAGAGAGAGAGATCACACGTAGACAGAGAGGCAGGCAGAGAGAGAAGGGGAAGCAGGCTCCCCACCAAGCAGAGAGACATTATGGGGTTGGGTCCCAGGACTCTGAGATCATGACCTGGGCTGAAGGCAGGGGCATAACCCACTGAGCCACCCAGGCACACCGAGTTATGGCTTTCTTGAGCAGGTTATTCCAATTACTCCTTTGTCGTATCTCGCCAACAGAATAGAAAGACTAACAGGAGAAAGACCAAAGAAAAATTCTGTCATATCACTGCTTGGGGAGCAACCTTAAGTGTGTGAATAGAATCAATTTTCTTATTTTTCCATGTAATTACTTGAAATCCTCACATGACAGGATGCCTGGGTGGCTCATTGGTTAAGAATCTGCCTTCGATTCAGGTCATTGATCCCAGGGTTCTGGGATTGAGTTCCACATTGGGCTTCTGGCTCAGTGGGGAGCCTGCTTCTCCCTCTGCCTGCCACTCCCCCTGCTTGTGCTTGTGTGCTTGCTCTCTCTCTTTATCTTCCTCTCTCTGGCAAATAAGTAAGTAAAATCTTAAAAAAAAAAAAAAATCCTACCATGACTTACTAAAGCAAATCTCCCATCACCCCTTGACTTATTCCAAACCCCAGGGCTAGCTTACTTAGCCTGAAGGGTTGTTAATCTTTGTTGGACACCTACTGAGGAGGGAATTGGAGTATGGTCAATCTTCTAGTGATATAGTTTCTCACTGGAGCATGGTGTGGCTGGTGAAGCATAGTTCTGCAGCATTCTTGGGGGAGGCTTTGGCTCAAGTCTGGTCATGGTAACACTTAGGAACTTAGGTTTTCTTAGCTTGTCTTCACTTGCTCCAATCAAATTTGTCAACAGCATCATCTGCTATGGGCTGGCTTCAAAGTCTACCCCTTCTCCAGCCTAGAACATGGATCTCACTTCTCACCTCTGACCCCTCCCCTGATGTGGGGCTGCTTCTTTCTCAAACCCTCAAGAGGTAGGTTTATTACATCCTTATCTAAGAACAGTTGAGTACTCTCACAATATCTCCCTTTTGAAGAAAGTTCCCATCAGGGATTTCTACCATAACATAGATGGTAAGAAAGAAAAAGAAACTTAGCCCAAGCTCACTCTCTGGTAGACAGTCCTCTTATGAGCTCTCTCTCTACAAACAAGTTTCACAGGAAAGGTGGTGCAATGGGAACATCATGAGTTTTAAAGTACGAATTTGGATTTGGAGGCTGCATCAGATCTGTGGCATTGGACAGCTTATTTAATCTTCTCTGAGCTTTATTTTCTTCCTCTCTGAAATCTTTATATATTACCCACCTCAGAGGGTTGTTACGCAGATTAAATAAGATGATGCGCATAAAGCGTTTAACACTGTGCTTGGCTTAGAGGTAGTACTCAATAAACTTTATCTAGAAGTAGTAGTAATAGATGAAGGAGAAGAGGAAAAATGGAAGGAGGAAAAAGAAAATTGGACAAGTGGCTGCAATGGCAGGAGCCATAGCAGATAGACAGCACTCAAGTTCGCCCTAATGTAACTCCTGTATCATACACCAGCAGCCATCCTCCCTATAACTTCTTTCTCTCAAAAGCAGAAGAAATTGTAACCAGGGATTTCTCTCAGGTCCAGTGTCTTGGGTGCCATTTTGTCTTTGGGGGTTTCTATTTCTTGTCTTTCTCAGTAGATGAGAGTCCTCTGATGCCCTGAGCTGACCTTCTCAGCTGTGAGGCTTCAGTTATCCCCACCTCCAGGCAGCCCAGTGCATCTTCCACATTCTCCCCAGTAGGCCTTCCCTGTGAACCCCAGCCAGCCTCCCACTCAGCTTCTTACAGCTGATCCTTCCTGTTTAAGGCTTGGAGGCATTGGTGTCCTTGGGCCTACTTTCTGTTAGCTCTGTTCTGCTAAGGCTCATTGTAGGGATTAAGAGAGCTCTTCCTAGGAGCCTTACGCCCTCCAGTGGGGTGTCTTGTGGGACTGGGGCCTATAGCCAAGGGATGACCCCAGTGACATAGCAACCATAGAAGTAGGAGTCAGGCATATGTTCCACGCTCTAATTGGCCCCCTACTCTGTCCAGGCAGTGGCCCAGAGTGTGTTTCAAGGAAAATTGGCATTTATGTATTGAGCTCTTCTTGGCTCCTGTTGGTCAAAGAAGAGTACTGTGCTATGCGCTGATCTCCCCCATTAAAAAACAGAAGGGACTAGAATGCTCTGTGCTTCTCTACGGTCTAGTAAACCCCAAGATTCAAGCAGACTTCTGTTTTGCACCCTGAATCCAGTTATGGATGTGGTATTACTTGGTGCCTCCATTTCTCATGGTATCTACCCAGACCCCAGATCTCATGATAATTAGAAAGTAGTTCCAGCATGTCTAGAGGTGGGGGGGAGGGACACTCTCCCTTGCCCTCACTTACACACATCAACATTAGTTTTGTCACCTTGAGCAAGTCACCTTCTCAATTTTTTAATCTGTAAACTGGAAAATGGTAATGGTCGTTGTGATAAGATGACTTGTAGGCCCTTGGCACAGTACCTAGCAGGTAGTAAGTGCTTAGTAAACATTTGTTACTGTTCTCATTTTTTGCTTGAATAGCTCTTTTAATTTCCCAAAGCTTTCACACACCTCTTACTTAAAATCTCAAGCCTAATGGAAACTCTTTGTGGGAAATCAGTCTCACTTGACTGTTGAAGAAACCGAGGCACCGAGAAGTAGGGTGGCTTGACCAAGATAACACAGCAAGCCTGGATGAGGTCAGGTCTTCTGACTAACAGGGTTCTCCCTCCTGGACCTGAGAGAATAAATCCAGGGACTTCATCATCTACAGGCACAGCCCGTACTTGAAAGTTTCCACAAGAAGCTTTGCTACTCTGGCATATGTTGATGTCTTGGTAAGAACTTGTGGTAAAATCTTATTCCTTCCTCAAAGTCAGGCTCAAATATGGATGATGTAAAGGAAATTCTCCAGCTCCCCAGGCTGAATTAATCCTTCTTGCCTTGTATTTTGGACAAATACCTGATTAGGCACTTGATATCATACCATAACTGAATTGTCATTGGCCAGGAATTTTGTGAAGTAAAAAACAATGTCTTATGCATATTTGTATCCTAAATAGTTCAGAGTAGGTGTTCCCTAAATATCTACTGAATTAATTCTACTGATAATGGTGCCACTATGAGCCCACTTGATCTTATAGCAACCCTATGAGCTAGGTTCTATTATTGTCCCCATTTTTTGGACAGGAACACTGAAGTCTAGGGAATAATGAAATTATTACTTAACTTGTTACTTAACCAAGTTACTTAACTTGGTGAGGTTACACAGCTAGAAAGTAGCAGGACTGAGATTTGAATCTAGATCTTACCATCTTCAGCTCTAAGCTCTTAACCAATTATTTCCAGGTTCTTGTGCCCATTCACATGGAGCATCTTCCTCTAGGTGACAAATATCTATTCCAGAAGCTGTCCGGGTCTGCCTGCCAAGAGCAGAAGTAAGAAGGAGCTGGGGAGTTCTGAGCTGAGTGGAACAGAAGAGCCTAAAAAGACTTATTTCCTCTGTATGAAGTTAAAAGGCAAATGGCTTCAACTCTTCCGAAGTGCCTCTCTCCGAGCAGCCCCATGGTTCAGCCATGTATGAGGTTGTAGCATGTTAGAAAGTCTTTGAGAAATGGTATCTCTTCTCTCGAGGTTGACCTTTTCTGGGGCCCATGAGCCAGCTGACCTTTGTATGCCCCCTCAGCAACAGTGGCTGAGGGCTAACTCTTCAGTAAACATTCCTCACCTATTGCTGAATCAAGTAAATGGAAGTTGCCAGTGTGTGATTGGGACCAGGAGTTAGATCTCCAGAAGGGAGATGCTAAATGGAGAAATACCAGTGATAATTTAAGTGGGATTGAACATATGGGGGCACTTATAATGGATAGCTGGAGCTTCTGGGTTGGTAAGTAACGAAGAAAGGGCATGTGCTGAAAGCCTTCAAAGCAGGTCACATAACTGTGTCTGGGTATCAGGATCATCATGGTATGTCTCTTAACCCAGGTTCCTGGTTAAGATCAAAGAAAAAAACCCATGGTTCCTGCCCAAGGCTCTTCAGTCTTTTGACTGGAAGGAACTTTAGAGATAATCTAATCTAGCAAATATATAATTTTCATCTTCCCACTCCCCAGTCCTGTTTCCATAGCAATGGCAGATATCGCTAACTGATGGCAGCATTCTCTCTGGAAAGGCCTAGATGCAACCTCAGAATCCTTTTATACTTAGTGGTCTGTGAAATCATGGAGTTGTCCATAGAAGCCAACCAAGACCTTCGAATTTTAGCTTAGTTCTCTCCACATGGTTCCTTCTTGGGAAGGAGTAGGAGACTTGGGGAATCCTTCCTAGGAAATATAGGGGTTTGTGTCTTTGTTGGATATCACTTAGGATAACTTGAGGTCTTGGAAAGAACACTAAATCAAAGATATGAAGTCAGGATCTGGCCTCGACGTTGTCACAAAGGAATTAAGTGATCTTAGGCAAGGCATCACCTTCCTGGATCTGTATGCCTCATCTGTAAAAGGAAAGGCTTGAGAGGAGTGCATGATTGCCATGGACCCTCTTTTAGTAGTGTGGCTATGTTGAGAAATAGCATGCCCTTGTTCGTAGGGGGCAGTGTCTATATGCCCCACATCACTAAGGGTAGACATGTGACAATCACACTTCTACTCTCCACTCCCATGCCCATAGCTTCCACTGGTAATATGGACCCTGTGTAGACTTGGTCTTAGAGTCATTTTCATTCTTTTTAGCAGGGGGTCACTACCAACTGAGGTTTGCAGGAAGCCACTACCAACTGAGGTTTGCAAGGAAAATGAAAACCATTTGCCATTTGTTGTGGGTTAAGTTGTGTCTTTCCAAAAATTCACGTTGAAGTTCCAATCCCTGGTACCTCAGAATGGGACTGTATTTGGAGACAGGGTCTTTACAGAGGTAGTTAAATTAATATGAGGTCAACAGGGTGGGCCCTAATTCAATATGACTGGTGTCCTTATAAGAAGAGGAAACTTGGGGGCACCTGGGTGGCTCAGTGGGTTAAGCCTCTTCCTTTGGATCAGGTCATGATCTCAGGGTCCTGGGATCGAGCCCTGCATCAGGGTCTCTGCTCAGCGGGGAGCCTGCTTCCCCCTCTCTCTCTGCCTGCCTCTTTGCCTACTTGTGATCTCTCTCTCTCTGTCAAATAAATAAATAAAATATTAAAAAAAGCAGAAGAGGAAACTTGGACAGAACAATGTACAGAGAGAAGATGATGGGAAGACACAGAAGAAAATGGTCATCTGCAAGACAAGGAGAGAGTCCTGGAACAGATCCTTTTTCATGGCTTTCAGAAAGGAAGTCCCCCTGCTGACAACTTGATCTTGGACTCCTAGCCTCCAGAACTATAAGGAAATGATTCTCTGTTGTTAAAGTCACCCCCTTAAGGGTATTTTGTTATGGCAGCCCTTGCAGACTCCTATACCATCCTTGCCTATATGGAATCTGGCAGGAGAGAAGCAAACAAAAATACAAAATAATCAGAGCAGTTTATTTTGTCCTCATTCCCATTGTCAAAGCCTGGCCTTGAAGACCTGGTGAGTTTGGGGTTTATTGTCAAGGAACTATAAAAGTAGAATGTGGAGAGCTATTCCCCTATTTCTATGGGCTTGAGTAAGCTTGGATTTCTCTGAACCTCATCTCCTCATCTCTAGAGGGAGATCTAGATTGAAGCAGATATTTTCAGATTCCTTCAGAAGCATAAAAATTCTTCGTTCAAACAAAATTTAGGCAGACATTTCATAGGTAAAACCTAAATGAAAATGAAGCTGTTGTGATGAGGTAGAAGTGTTGGGGAGGGGAGTGTCTTAAGCCTGTCTTCTCTCTATTCCCTAGACTCTTAGCACAGCTAAAATTGAAAAGACCCCATCCCAAGTCAGACATTCTGCAAATCTGAGAGTCTAACATCTGAGTCTGTTGGACTGTGGAATGCTTGAGAGAGGAGCTGTCTCTTAAGTAACATACCATGATGCCAGGTTATACAGCAGGCACTCAATTCATGTGAAAGGAAGGAAGGAGGAAGAAACAATTGGGAAAAAAAGGAAAGAATAACAGATGTTGCCAGAGAATTCTGGAGGTGGCCTGAGCAGTTCTGCAGATGCATCTTTAAGACATTCTATTTTGTTTGCTTAGGAGAAGTCTCCTGGAGTTCCCTAGCCATCGGGCAGAGCCTGTTGGTTCACCTAGAACTTCCTTGCCATTTCTAGGGACAAAGGCCACAAACTGAAACTAAATCAGACACTGGAGAAATAGGGGTGGCTGGAAATGGACTAAAATCTCCCCAAGGCCAAGGGTTAAACCACTTTTTTTTTTTTCAGACCAGTTGGGGTTTACTGGCTGAGGGTAGAAACTGGGAGCCTGGAAGACTGGGGTTGGAGGTTGGTTTTCTTCTCAGCTCCTAGCTAAGGGTTTGACTTTTCACCTGCTAGATGGCGCTGTCCTCTAAGGAAAAACGCCAGCTCTGCTCCACTGGGGCTCAGTCCAGGAAACAGAACAACTAAAGTTGAAAGAATTGGTGGGCGAGAGGTAGAGGAGCTGGGAACCCTCCTTCCCCCTACCCCACCTCCCCACCCTCGCCCCCAGCGACATCTCCTTTTGTGGTGGTTCTGGTTTCCTTTACAGTTCTTATTTTGCAGTGTGGGTGTTTCACACACTCCATCTGAAAATTCTCAGGGCCTTTTGCTCCTAACAAAAGTGAGTAGGAAGTGTGTGTGTGTGTGTGTGTGCGCGCGCGCGCACGCATTGTGAGGAGGGCAGGGATGGTCCCTGAGCTTCTGCCCCAAGGCTGCAACTTACAAATGACATGTTCCAGCCCTGGTCTTTGACCTTGACTTAAATGAGATCAGTTGGAAAAAAACCAGTCCGTTCTTCATTCTGCTCACCAAGCTGGACCCCTGAGATTCCTGGTGGCTTTCTTTACTCTGAAGCCTTCTCGCTCAGCTCCAGTCTGCAGGGACAGACGACATGTGGGGACTGAGACTCCCTTTCCCCAGGCAATGTTAGTGTTAGACTGACAGGCTGGCTCCATCCGGGTCTGCATGTGAAATCAGGGCCGCAGCCTGCAACTACTCCCACTCTATCAGCAGCCAGAAGGAAGGAAAACAAAGATAAGGGGGGGATGGAAACCAGGAGGGGACCCAAGAGGAGAGAGGGGAGGGCTGAGGAAAGGCAGGAGACAAGGGAACAAAGACCAGAGGTGAAGGGTGAAGGGGGTGGGGAGAGGCCAGAGGGACTGGAGGGACCAGGTGTCCGTAAAGAAAGGAAGGGCCATATAGAGGAGCCGTGGTGGAGGAGAGAGGATGGACCAACGGGGGTCAGGGGAAGACAAGGAAGCTGGAATGGAGCTTTTAAATCTGTGCTAAAGCCGGGAAACTGCGCAGGCAGGGGGAAGGAGGCTGTGCCAGGCAAACAGAAAAACAGAGGGAGAGGAAGTCTAGTAATTAGAGAAAACCTGACCAAGGGCCTGAAAGGAGGAGAAAACCACTGCGGTGGGGACATTGCAGAAAAGCAAGGCAGGAGACAGTGGCAAGGAAGCGTTGAAGCAGGCGGCGGGGGTGGGGGGGGTGATGGAAGCAAGGGAGGCAGAGAGCAGAGCAGCGAGATGTGGAACAAGCAAAACACAGCACAACTGAGAGTGAGGGAACAGGGAGGGAACCGTGAAAAGAATGCTCACCTTATAGTCATAAAAACTGGAATGTGTGTGTTTTGGCCTGCAGCCATTGTCCAAGAAACACAGTGTGGCTTTTAAGCACATTGTGGAGTGGTTGGTCCACACGTTAGTAGCGTGCCCTGGTCTGCTGCTTTGAAATGCAGCTGCTCTGAGCTGCCCACTTGGCGGCCGGTAGCCTGCTGTCGGGGACATCCGATGCAACCTGCTGTCTGTACCCAGGGTCATTCCTGCTCTATTTATGGTGCTCTAAGTTCAGACGCACCAGCTTCTCTTCCAGGGCAACTGCTTTGCTTTGGGGGCTAAGAGTTGAGATGTGTATCATGCTGGTGACCTGCTTGCTGTCTCCTGAATCAGTGGTTCCTTTGAGGATGTTTCTCAATGGGGCTGGCTCTGGGAGAGCAGAGTGGGAGGCACGTTAAAGGCAATGCAGGATGGATGTGAAGGCGAGGGCCCCTTGAGTCTGACAGTTACAATTCTGCTCCTTGTTTTTCCATTTTACTGTGTAAACCAGCGTATATGTTTTAGTCTCTTCTAGCCTCAGCTACCCATCGTACAATTGGGCTCATATCTCACCGATCTCATAGGATTCTGATGACACCTGAGGAGATGATCTCTGCAGCTGGCAGGGTGGCTAGTTCATATTAATGCTCACTAACTGCTAGCTGTTCTTTGTATTATTATTCAAGACCAGATGACGCTGTGTGTGTGTGTGTGTGTGTGCACACGTGTGCGTGTGCCCATGCCCATATGTGTTTGGGATAAGGGGCTTAGATTTAGAAGTGTCTCAGCAAGGGAATGATTTTTTGTGAAGATAGAACCAGCAGTGACATGTGTGCTGCTTTGAGAAGTAGGGAGACCATTTTGGTGACCAAAGCATGTATGAGATAGTAAGAAACTGGACTAGGGATTGGGGGAACTGAAAAAAATATAAAAGAGTATTTTGAGAGGCAGCCCAAACCTGAAGATCTTCATGATGGACGGGTGGCGGGAAAAGGACGTTTTACACATGACTTTAAGGTTTCTGGCCATAGAATAAGGTCAGAGGGAGCTCTCAAGCTAAGAATGATTTTTTTTTTTTAATGTTTTAAAATGATTGTAAAAAACAAAAATGAAAACAAAGAAGAACCTGTGACAAAGACCATATGTGGTCTGCGAAGCCCAAAATATTTACTATCTGGCCCTTTATAGAGTTACCACAACTCGGTTCTACTTAGGGATCAGAAGAAAAGTGTGCTCCCAAATTGGGAAGCCTGGAGAGGTTTTAGACAGAGTGCAATGTCCCCAGAAAATTAGAGGATTGGGACTAAAGCATTGAAACCCACAAGAAATACTAGCTTTTGCTATTATTGAGAACATAGAGGCCCAGGGATGGAAATGAACATGACATATGCTGAAACAACAGTAAGATGGTGGATTGGTTTGGCAAATAACAGTAAACAAATCTCACTTGTAATTATGACCATCACTATTATGACTCTATTTCTGTCATTGGGACTTGGGGTCTTGGTCTTGGGACCCTGGTGTTCTTAAAGCATGAGGTTTGCTAAGATCCCTTCCAATTCTTATTTTTTTGCTCATTTCTCCCTCCTTCCTCATTTCCCTTCCTTCCTTCCCTCTATGTGGAACATGCTTAATTCTCTTTGGCATTTCTGACAGCAGGGCCATTTCTTCTCCATCCTCTTTAAAATCCTGATCGTGTAAGAACTGGTTCTATTTTTCCCTTCACTATTCCCAGTGATCTGGCTTCTTTTTGCAGCCCCTCCCCCTCCAGGCACTTCCAACAAAAGAGTCAGGTCATTTTTCATGCGGTATCAGCCCAGTGTCAGCCTCCAAAGCGTTTGTCCTTGTTTCTCTGAGTGTCGGAAGTTCTCTGTCTTCCCACTAGGACTTTCTGAGAGCATGGAGTGGATCCCAGAATTTCTAATCCTTCCTGCTGCAACCGAGCCTCTTCCCACACTTTGTTTGGGAAAAAAATGATTGGCGGGGGCGGGGGGGAGCCAGTGAAGGAGCAAGGCACTCAGCCCTGGCCAGCTCAGGCTGGGGTCTGTGCTGATGGACCAGCTGTGCCCTCCCTGTTACTCAGGGCTGTCTTGAGAGGCCAGTCAGGGGACAAAGATTAGGGTCATCAAGATAAGACAGAGAATATTCAAACTGGAAGCAAAAAGAGGCTGTTTTTCCAATAGTAAGTAATCAGGGAACAGGAGGATGTAATTTGCAGATTAGGAAAGTGAACAAAGAACATAAAATTAACTTTATAGCAAAGAGGAGCGCAGTCTGTTTGAAGAAATAAACCTCCATAAAGCATTATTGTTGATAAAATCAGACTGTTGATTTAAACTAAATAGGAAATATGACCGAATCAGGGAGAGGATGGGGGCTCAGTGGAAGCTGAAGTTTAAACTTCAGGCAGAAATGGAAGGGTGGGATGGAGGGACCTGATGGGGCATGGTAGCCATGGTGGGGGAGAGATGTAGGACCAGAGCAAGGATGCGTGTGCTAGGGGGCATTGAGAGGAGGGTTGTGCCTTACCAGGATGCCCAAGTCACCTTCACTTAGGGGTTGTCTTCATTTGAAAAGTGGCATTGATTTCCAAGAACTGGTAAATAACAGATACGGTTTTGCTACGCATGCAGTCCCTCCCTACCCCTCTCCTGTTTTTAATTCTCAAATACCCACAAAAGCTCATTTGAAACACTAGCAACTTCCTATTTGAACACTAGTAGTTCATACCAAAGCAGAAGAGTCCCAAAGCAACGCCTTTGATCCTGAGGTGATTAGAACAGGGCTTCCATCCCCTTCTATCAGAGACAAGTTGGTGAGACTAGGATAATGCTCCCACCGTGGGAAATCTAGCTGTGCTGGGAGCTGCCCTTTATTTCCCCATGCCAAGCCTTCTTGGCCCCACATTGCCTAGCATGAGAGACAGATTTATTGTTTTTACTGTCTTTGACCTGCTAAGGCAGGACTCTTCCCAAGACAGGTTCAGAGAAGAATCCCTGTTTAGTAGTGTACTCAGAAGTTGCCATTTGCCCCTCCCAGTCCATTTTTCTCCCTTTTCTCTCTTGCTCCCAACCCTGGAAGCTGCATCTTGGAAATCCATCATCTTCTGGCTTTCTGTAGAGTACAGCTTATGGGAGGTCCCCGTAGGACACAGGTAGGCTAGGATTGAGAGAGAGAGCAGAGCCTTAAGGCCTAGATTCCCTCCCTGCCAGGTTGTAGGCTGGCAGCGCCTTTCTCTACCAAAGGTCAGAGTGAGTTCAGGGCACTGTTCTTGTTTGTTCAGGCCCAGAGGTATTCAAGGTACCCTTATAGCTGCTACACTTGGATTGCTTCACCATCCTTTGTCGGCTTCCTTTAAATGTGTCCTTGTGTTTAATAGTCCCTTCGTTAAGCTCTCTTCTAATGCCCCCATTTGAATGTTGTACCATTCTTGTAGGCCTTTGAAGGATATAAGTAATGAGAGCTCCTACTTGAAGATCAGAAGGCCTGGGCTACAGCTGAGTACCTATTACAAGTTGACTATGGGACCTGGGCAAGTTGCTTCTGCTTTTGGCTTTAGTTTCTTCATCTATGAAATGGAGATGATGGTGAGACCACCTTTCAGTGAAAGCAGGCTATAATTCTGTTTCCACTAGGGGTGTAGTGGGCAGGGTTTTGTGGAAAATAAGCATTTTGAATCCTGGTTTTTATATTTCCTAAATGTGTAGCCTTGGCCAAGTCTCTTGATCTCTTTGAATCTTGGTTTGCATTTTCAGTAAAACATGGGAGGTAACCCTTCCCTTGAAGTTGAAGGGGCACTCCCTTTGGCAGCACATACAGTAAAATTGGAATGATACAGAGGAGATTAGCATGGTCCCTGTGCGAGGATGACATGTAAGTTGAGGGGGAGGATTAAATAAAATTGCATGTTTGAAAGCAGCTAGAATCACTCTCATTACATGGGAGGCATTCAATCCACGTTAGAACCTTTCTTTTCTTTCCTGGCTTTCTTAAAGGGAAAATGCCTGAGCATGAGGGGAAAGAAGTTTGGTGGCTCTGGAGATTTCCATTCTTTCCATCTCTAATTCTGTTTATTTATATTTGTTTACATCTTAGCTCACAGACTCCAATTCATGTATTCCTTCCAATCTGTCTGTCCTTGAAGATTTCTCCCTAGAGCAAGTCCTTCAAAAGGAGGGCAGGTCTGTGGTTAGCTGGAGGGAGGGAACTAGGAGCAGGACTCAGGTACTATGCTACTCGGCTACCTAGTGTTCTGACCAGGACAAGGATTTTTTTTCACAGCTCAGAGTTCTCTGGGATAGCTGACATATTTCAGGAACTTTACCTTTCTTCTTTATGCAGAAGTCACCATCGTAAGTGAAGGATTGAGCCTCTAATTTTTCATGATAATCACTCATACCTAGATTTTAGGCCAAAAAGAGCTCTTGCTCAACCCAATCAATAGTCCTGTTCACCCCCAAACTTGCCATAAGTGATTTTATAAACACGTTTTTAAAAAAAAGTATATGGAGTGGGACTCTTGAAATTTTTTGCTGGAAGTTTTAGTATTTAAGTGCATGACCTGCCACAGATAGGTCTAGATATGGGTAAAGCTGTGAGTGAAAGAAATCTTATTAGTACTTTCTTCCATTTACTCTCACTGTCCCCTTTTTTCATTTTAGTATCTCAGTCTTCAAGTACTCAACATCTGTAACTGCCTGTAGTTGACCAGAGACTCTTGTAGTCAAATAGACCCCATAATTCTAATTGAGTATATAAACTTATCTGTCTTATGTCTGTCGGTACCCACTGAATGTTCTCAAATGTATGATAACTTGGTCCATTCTTTTACCCATTCATCTATTCAATCACCCACCCACCTTACCAGTCAACTGGAAAATACTGATTGGAGATTCACAAAATATGGTGGTAGGCTTTGTTTAATAATTTTAAAAAGTGTGAGTCACAGTTCCAGACTTAAGGAATATAGAATGTGTTTGTGGGCTCAAAACAAGTAAAAAATATAAGAAGTTCTCTCATAATACTAGTGCAAGCGAGGGCTAAGTGTCCAAGAGTGATAGACATTGTTGAGGCTCAAAGGAAAGAAGCAGGACAATGGGGCAGAGTAATAAGGACTGACTTTAGAGAAGATATGGGAATGGAGCCAGGCCTTGAAGGATGGGTAGAGTTTGTGTGAGTAGAAAGAAAAGAGAAAGAGAAGAGAAGGCTGGAGAAATGGGAAAAGTTAGAATTCTAAAAGTAGACCTGTTTGGCTGGAGTAGAGCATTTGAGAAAGTAGTGGTGGTAAGATTGGAAAGGTTGTTTAAGACTGATTTCTGGAAGAGAGGCTTGAATGTGAAGCTGGGAAGCATAAGCATTTCCTATAGGTAATAAAGAACTCTAAACCCTTTTTCTAGCCAGAGAGAGGAATCTAGTAGAAGTCTGCAGATTGATTTTGAGTATGGGGTGTTTGCATTATCTGTTGACTCACTGATTCACTGATTGCATGCAACACAAGTTTAATGAGCTCTGTTAAGCGCTTAACTCAATGATCATAGCTGGACACTAGTTATTATGTCCTAGTTCCTTCAGAAATCAAAGGAGTCTTTGCTTTGGGGAGAGCTTCTTAATTCATCATGACCAAATAGTTAACCCAGAGAGAAAGAATACAAATAACCACTACAGTTAATTCCTTTTTTAAAAAAATATTTTTATTGTAAAATTAAACACAGACACAGAAAACCAAACCAAACAAATATGTGGCTTAGTGAATTATTATACAGTGAACACCCTTATAACTACCACCAAAATCAAGAAATAGAATTGCCAGCCAGCCCTATAACCCTTCCACATGCCTCATCCTAACACAATCCCTTTCTACCTCCCAAAGGTCACCACTGTGACCTTTATAATAACCACTTTCTTGCATTTATTTATGGTTTTATGACTCAATTGTGTACCCCTAAACCCTCTAGTTTAGTCTTGCCCATTTGTTTTTTAATTTGATATGCCTTTTAGGTCTCTTTTAATCTATGGTCTCCTCCCTCTATCTCTTTCTTTTCTTTCTCTGGTGACGAATTTGGGTCATTTGGCCTGTCAAGTTTCCTATAGTCAGATTTGCTGACTTCTTAGTCATGGTACAGTTCAATGTGTTCCTCTGTCTTCTGAATTTCCTGCAAATTGGGAGCTGAATCTAAAGGCTTGACCTGACACAGGTCTGATTCCTTTAACAAGGTTAAGATGGTGTTATGTCTTGTGTTGAAGCAGATGCTCAGTGTCTATAATCCTTAATTCATTGGGATTTACAAAATAGTAATATTTTAATTCTACATTTTCTTTTAATTATCACTTGGGATAATTTTATCAAGAGACACTTCCCCTCATCTATTATTCTGTTACCCAGTACTGTAATTCATAGAGGATAGGTAGGAAAAGGTTTGATTATTTCCTTCTTCTACCCAATTTGCAAGATGACAATTGGATCATTGTTTCCTCAGAAGGTGACCAATTAATATTTCTTAAATATATGCCATAAACTCTTGAATTTGTTTATATTTATATTTGATGAGTTTTAGTCTATCATAAAACTCAAATCTTTGGCCAGTGGAAAACTCTTCAAGGTGCTTCCTGAGTTCTAGTAGTCTTTGACAGCTTCCTTCTAACTGCATGTCAAGATATACCAAACACATCATAAACATTTCCTGCCTCAGACCTGGAATTAGTCATTTCTCCAAGAAATACTAGTTTAGTTCAAGGGGATATGTCATTTGAAGATCAAATCCGAATGCTATTCGGTTGACTTTTGTTTTTAAGTCTTTTTAATGGAAAGAGCCGGGATAAACAATTACCCCATGAGTTCACACTGATATTTCTAATTCAGATTCATATCTACAGAATGTTTACTTAACATCTTCTATTATTGGAGTAGTTCCTTTCTTTCACCAGAAAATCCTTTAAGGCAGGGGGGATGGTAGAATTAGAATATCCCATAATTAGCATTTGCTTTTTTAAACTTTACATATACAACTTTATCAGGATAGTAATATTCATACTATAACTGACATTATTGTTACTGAAAGTAGATAAAATGGTTTTTTTTTTTGCATATGCTGATCATCTCCCCATTTTTTAATAGTTGTAGTGTATTCATACTTTGAATCATATACTAGAGTCTCTACCTTTTAACCCTCATTTATTCTTTTATCTGCAAGTAACTATATATCTAAAATTTGCCAGCAATACCTGTCTGAAAATTGTTCCTTAGTAGACTCCTTAGGAAGGTCTCCTGGGAATAATATTCTCAGAGTCTTAACATGTTATTAGCAGTTTGTGAATTCCTGGATAAAAAAATCCTTAGTTCACATTTTCTCTCCTTGAATATCTTAAATACATTACTCTAATTTCTTCTGGCAAAAAGCTTTGCTGTCAAAAAAAAAATCTGAGGATAATTTAATTTGATTTCCCTTGTAAATTATATGCTCCTTTTTGCCTAGATATCTAATTTTTTCCCCTTTTCTTTTAAATACAATATTTTTTTTCCTAGAATATCTTGTTTTTTGGTCATTCTGGGTCAATATTCTCAGGTACATGGTATGCTTTTTTCAACATATAGTTCAAATCATCTTTTATATTAGGAAAACTTTATTGTATTACAGTTTTTGGTATTTTCTTTGTTCTCTTGAGATTTTTCTGTTCCCTTGGTTACTTTTTCGGGGTCTCCTAATAGTTGTATATTGGATCCTCTTTGCCTATCTTCCAGTTAACTCTTTTTTTAATGTAAATTCCAATTGTTTGGATTTCATCATAATGCATAAGCAGTCTGGGCAAGTGGGCTTATTTCTAAACTGATTTGGGGGTAATGGCTGACCATGGCTTTTTATATTACTTTCTTTGTATTGAGGGGGCATGGAGAATCTGAGCTGTAATCCCCAAAGAACAGTGTGTATTTCCAGTAGAATAATAGGCCAGTAGAAAAGACAGTTTGGTGTCCCGAGACTCATTGTCCCTCAGATCATACGGCCTAAAGATCTGAGATTGGTACTGGAGGTGAATCCTCCACTTTTTATGGAATTCAAAATCCTTTCTTTGGTTCTTCTAATTACTAAAGCCCATTAGGCACGGAAAGCTTCACTTTCTTCAAGCATATAAATTTAAGGAAATTTCATATATTTGTTTCCCTATAGAACCTAAAATAACAACGATGAGAAGGACTCTTCATGCAGGGGGAATGATAGGAGCAAATGTGTGGGAGCCGGTCTGAGCAAAAATGGTTTATGGCTCAATAGGATAATTTTTAATGGAGAAGGGATAAAATAATTATCTTCAGCATCCTGTGTTCTGTGTGGTTCAAAGAAAAACCACTCATTATAATAGTGTGAAGTTGCTGACCCATATGACTTGGACTTTTGTTTCTGAATTACAAATTTAGTGGCTTAAACAATATAGATTTATTCTCTTACAGTTTTGGAGGTCAGAAGTCTAAAATGGGTTAAGATCAAGTGTTGGCAGGGTTCCTTCTGAGGCTAGGGGAGGAATTTGCTTCCATGCCTTTTTAGCTTTAGGTGGCCCTTGGTATTTCTTTGCTTATGGCTTTTTCTTTCCATCATCAAACTGTATCATTCCAGTCTCTGCCTCATCACATTGCTTTCTCTCTGCCCCCAAATCTTCCTTTGCGTTTTTGTTATAGGGACACTTGTGATTACATATAGGGTCCACCCAGATAATCCAGGATATTCTCCTTATTTCATAATCCTTAACTTAATCACATCTGCAAAGTCCCTTTTGCCATATAATGTAAGATTCATAGGTTTTGGGGATTTGGGCATGGATATATTTGGGCAGCCACTATTTAGCCTAACATATGCATAATCTTTTTATACCAAAGAATCTCTAATGACAGAGGGAAGTAAACTCATTTCCATGTTGGTGATTGAGTTGCAGCTCAAAACAGTCTCCTGGAAGCCTGTGGTTTCTTTGAAGACTAGCATTTTACCTTAAAGGTGTTTGAATTTTGTAGGATACTCTACACATATGCTTGCTAGCCTAATTTCCTGCAACAAAAGAAAAATTGGTCTGGGAAGATGGGCCACGGTGCTTCCATGGCTGTAAGAAGTCTGGAATACTGCCTTACACCCTGGTAATAACTGTATTTTATTTGGATGGCATGACATGACATCACAGAAAAGAGTGTGAATTAAAAGGTGTCATTAGCTTCCACTACAATTGATTCAGGTCTAGCTTGATAATCTGGAGGGAGAGGATCCCCAATAGATTCTGATTTTCTCTTGCTCAGAATCCCCAATCATGCCTGAGTCCCATGAGTGAGGCAGGACGTCTCAGTGGGGTGTGAGGTAAAGACAGCAAGTCATACTTGTCCTTCAATGAGAGTGAGTCCCAGGAGATCATGGATACCATCTACTCTACAGTGTTGGGTCAGGAGCTGGTTCTCATGGAATGCTCATCTGTGGATTGAGATTTAGAGTGGACCTTCCTTGTTTTCCTGACCCAGGATCCATGGATGATCTCTCTTTCCTGTCACAGGTCTTATCATGCACAGAGTCAGCACTCTAGGCCTGATTTCTACTAATGGAAGAGGGAGGAGCCCCCCGCCCCCATCCTGCAGCTCTCTGCATGACAGGCCATGCATAGTTATTATGCCCACTTTCTTTGAATCCTTCCTCTCCTTCTACCCCCAACCCCTTCTGCTCTGTAACTGCTCAGGGTCCCAGGACAGTTGAAATTGGGCCAGCTGGGGTGCTATTTTTAACTTCTTCACATAGCACAGCTGAGGACTTGGCCCCCACACAGTTGCATCCACCCACTGTTTCTTCCTCTCGGAGGATGCAGACAGAAAACCAATGCCTGTGCCTGGAGTGGAGGGGGCATGGGAGGCAGGAGGCCCAGTTGTTTTCTCACAACCTCCTGGCTCACCCAGCTCTGCTTACTGCAGTGTGTAGTATGGCAATACGACAGTTCATTAAATGTGGCATTCATGTGTGTGGCACACTGCTTTGAGCCTGTTTTATGCTATGATAAAGACTACATCTGTCAGGCTATATTGGCTCATGTTGGGGTCAGGAAGAGAATTATATTGCCCAGAATTGCTCTCTCCTTTCCTCTTACTAGAGGAAGACGTCTCTTCCCTTCCTCCAGAGCCAGCTGAGAGGCCCTCTCTCTGAGGGACAGAGTGCACAGAAATCTATCTACCCACTGGGTGGATGGATATCCCAGTATCAGGAAAAAGATGGGTCAACTTCAAATTATTTCACTCTTTAAGGGACTTGCCCTAGAATGTCAGAGAATCTCTGTGACCAGTTAACAAACTGACACATTATATCTATATGTCTGTGTACACACACATATATACATATACACAAATACTATATGTGATATAATGTATAATACATATTATAATATTACACATATTTGTGTGTAATACATGTATATGAAGAATTTTTTTGACTGATTTTAGTTTTGAAACTTTTCACCAGGCATTTTTGTTTCAGTTAATCACGTTTCTATTGCAGCCTGGGGACTTTTTAAAACATTTCTAGAACCCTCTATCTTGCTCCCAAAGGCTTAAGCATTATTTGATAATTAGACTTCACAATTATGTTATACATTTTGGAGAGAAGTGTGGGTTGGGGGAGGGTGGGAGGAAGAAAGTTGTGTGTGTTAGTTAATGTGGGAGGAATGAGGGTTATTATCTGGGGATTGGAGGAATGCTTATGAGAGAAAGAAGTTCACTCTGTCAAGATTGTGTTGGTTGCCAGTTCTCTGTGAAACCCTCACTTAGACACAGAGAAGGGTGGGGGTAGGGGGACACTGGAAACTTTCTCGCCTTCCCTAATTAAAATGATGCCAGAAAACAAGATCCACATAGAGGCCAGTTACATGCCACTTAAAAAGAAATATGCTTCATTACAGTTTCTCTTCATTTCCTGGAACTCACAATGGGAACATGAGAAAGGAAGATTTGTTGAAATCCTGGGAAGAGCATTTTGGTACTCACCCACCTGTTAACTTGGTATCACAATAAATCACTCACTGCTAAAATGACAGGTTTTCTCTCTTTCTTTCTGTCTTGTGTTCACATACCTTCTGCCTCTCCAAGTCCACACATTCACGTTAGCAAAATGCACTACCCTGTACTCTTGAAGTCTATTCCTTTGGCTCATCTTCTAGAGGAAACCATCACCTTTTCCTCTTCAAAAGGTACATTTTCCCTGTGTTTTCATTTTATGGAAATTATTGTGTTTTCTTCTTTTTTAAGGGGAAAATTCTGTTTTGTTGATTGGATCTGATTTCAACAAGGTTGGGTATGGGGCTGATTTTAAAAGTGAGAGAGAAAACGAGAGGAGGGACTGTGTGTTGCACTGTATATTGTGTGTGTAAGTACACACAGAGGGCCTAAGCATTCTTGGGCAAGAATTACCCTCAGGCAGAATATTAAAGTAGATGAAGATGTGTGCTAAGGACCACTTTTTTCTTCATCACTTTTATTCCAAGTCCAAGATGTCAGAGGATCATAGTACTTAAACCAAGCTATAGTGGAATTCCAGGCAATACCAGAAAATGGGAAAAGCTTTTCTTGTTTGCTTGTTTACCTGCAATTTATTATTATTATTAGCTTTTCATTGGGAGGAAGGGTGAGAGAAATTACTGAATTTAAGGGTTCTTCTAGAATCACATTACTTATGGTACTGCTTGAGGTTAGTCATGCTAAATGGTTTTTCTCTTGGTCAGGGCAATAAGGTCAGGGTTTCCCAGTTTAAAGACATAGGAGTTGTGACTGTGATGGAGATGAGTGAACTCATCTGAGTGTTAGACAACTGGGAGTGAAGGACTGTGCAAACAGGGGACCACACCACCCAACCTCAGTCATTGCTGTTGGGCAGGAATGTGAGCCCAGTGCTGTCAGACCATTGATTTTTTTTTTTTTTTTCTGGATTATTGTGTGAAGTCTCATGGTTTAAAAGTGCTGATCACTCTTCAAATTAAGGGGGGGGGGAACACCCTACCAGACAAATAAAACAGATCAGATTTCTGGATGTCTCTGCCCCAGAACAAAGAGGATTAAGAGCATTATGGTCCATTAACATGACACATGACCTTGGAAAGGTTTGCTTACTCAATTTTAAACTAAATGATTGGGGTAGATGAGCTTCACAAGTTTTTCTTCCTTAGATCCTTCCAGATTTTTTAACTCTTGAGTTCTGTGTTCTAACCTTCAAGATCCCTTCATCTCCTACTACTTCATGAAGAACTGGGTAGATGCCCAAAAGAAGAAATGAGGAGAAGAAACATATAGATGAGGGTCAGAATGGATTAGGTAACAGGAGATATTGCCTGCTCACTTGCCACTACATGCTTTTGCAGAAAAGCCTTCCTTTGAGTTATTTATGATAGCCATCTTTCCCTCCCCTTAACACCCATAGTCCTTTTCCCACCCTCTCCTTCAATAAGTAAGTTCATTCAGTGTATTTATTAGTTGCCTGCCTGGGGCCATTAGTATATACCCTTATGGCTCCCATCACTTTCCCACTTGTATTGTAGTTATTTGAATAAAAGGATGGAGAAAACTTTTTTCCCCAAATTCCCAGGATACCAGGGAAGGAAGACTGGCCTGTAGGTTGTGCTAGCTATGAGAGAAGCAAGGTGGGCTTACACTTCACAGATGAATGTACATGGTGAGGCAGGTCATCTTTTAGAAAGCCCAGATTTTGGGAACCAGAGGAGAATGAGGTAAAGGGCCACCAAGATGGCAGAAAACTGTATGTGTGTGATGTCACCCCCTCCACTCATCTCAGTTCTTCCACAAAGTTACCAAAATCATGAGATACTGGTGCCCAATCATATCAGCAGACTTAAATGCATCAGCAGAGAAAGAAGGCCAGGAATTTGCAGAAGTCATAGGGCAAACTATGGATTCCAAGAAGTTATGATATTGTCTGAACCAATTTTGAGTTCGGGTGAGCCCCCTAGGTAACATTTGGGTATACGTGGGTACATTCAGGCATGTTATCACCTTGGTTAAATTGTGAGCTTTTTCAGAACAAGATCTTTATTAAAGTTGTTTCTGTAGGTTAAATGCAGTCAACACAGTGCTTTTGCACACAGCAGATTCTAGTAAATACTTGCTGACTGACTGAATGACCAGTCGAATGAATGAATGAGTAGAGGAGAGAGCTGTGAACTCCAGTCTTTGAACGTGAATGCAGGCCTTGCATGGATAGACAGACAAGAAATAAAGCAATCTGGAAAGGGTTAATTTCTGCCTTCAGCATTCACAGGAAGGATAATGTATGCTGGGGAGGGAAAGCATTAGTCTTTCCCTTTTGAAACCCCCGAAAAATTTGTCTGAAGCATGTATTTAAATGGGCGGTATACAGGTGTTTTCAGAGCTGCAGCAGCCCCGGAGAAGGCCTCAGGGCAAACCAGAGAAGACGATACTTGGTAACGAGAAACACTCCTCAGCTACTCTGCATGCTTCAGTGGGAAAATGCAAATCAACTCATTTCCGCTTTTGAGGACAACTTCAGATAAAGGGGTCCCCGGGCAAAGTAACCCCTTCAATGTGCCTGGCTGTCTTTCCCCATTGCTATCTTTTCCTGCACTACCTGCTGTGCGAGCTGTAGGGGGTGGGGAGGGGGCTGTGGATTGGCGGCACAGGAGAGGAGAGAGGAGATGCATAGTAATGAGAAGCTGAGGGAGGAGAGAGAAGGAAGGGGGCTTTCGTGGGTGGGTGCAACTTTGTGTAAAAGGCCTTGAACTAGGAGGTGGAATTAACTCCAGTTCTGTCTCTGTGGCCACCAGCTGAGGGTGACCTTGGGCAAGAGGTGGGATTCACAGACAGTCACTCTCAAGTGAATGTTGAAATCATTCCAATTTCATCATCTAGGTTTTTTTCTTGTTTTGTTTTTTTGTTTTTTCCCCCCACATTGAGAAACTGAGATCTGAGGTATCAATAGGGAGTAAGTAGAAGGCAAGGATTAAAATACAGGTCCCTGGCTGCCAAAACAGAGTCCCTCCACCCATCCGCAGTGTCATGCTAAGAGGTGCCTGGATCAACAGGCGTTGGTTTCCATGTTTCATAATTTGGATGTGAATGTTTGGTTGTGTCTCAGGGCTCAGTTAAGATTTTAAAGATCTGAATAACTCAAAAAATTGTGGTGACCTTCCCTCCTCCCAATTTAGGTGAATGAAAATAAAAACCAGGCAAAACTGCAATTGAATTACAATAAAGTAGAATAGAGAATGATTCTTTTCCATGATGACTACTCTAATAAATTCCAAATAGCAAATTTGACTTAAAATTTTGATTTTGGGTTCTCCTGTTTCACCAGTGTGTCTCAGGCACATGCCTTTTTTTTTTTTTTTTTTTTTTTTTTTTGTTATTGGGAAATCCTGTGTATGGATCTCGAGTGTCATGAGATACCTAATTTTGAATGAGTGCATGAGAGGGTTGTGTGAACAGACATTTGGGCAATTGCTATTTTTGTGTTTATGTGGTTTTCTAAGGTATTAAATGCATATGGGTTTTCTGGGTGAATATGTATGTATACATATGCAGTTTTCTCTTTCTATGGAGTGAGGCAACCTAATTGCTAAAATTGGTAGGCTCTAGTTTGCTAAATGAGATGACATTTGTCAAAGAGTCTTTCACATGACCTGTATTCAATGCACGGTTACTTTTTCCTCACCAAATAAAAGACAGAACTACTCCAAATGAATCCCTATCTAAACTTGAAGTAGTCTGAGTAAGAAAAGCATCTGGGACCTGAATTTTTAGAGAAAGTTGTGTATCATAGGAGTCAAAGATAGGGCAGGTCAGTTTCAGACATTATAGATTTTCATAATTTGCTTTTTATGGGTAGAGGCAAGAGTCAATCAGCAAAGAGTTAACTGTAGTTTTTCTGTGTGTACATATTAGCAACTTATGTGTAAGATACATCTATATATCTCTACCTATATCTCTATATCTGTCTATATAGACACACATACATACATACATACATACATACATACATTGCTTCATATTGGTGGCCTTTGGTTTTGGTTTGGTTTGGCTCTCCAGGAGCAGGAGGTAAGAGGGTTCCTGCACATCTTCGTCTGTAATCCATAACCTGGAGTCAATATAAGCCCTGCTTGATTCCTATTTGCTCTAGAGACTCCTCTGGAAAGAAGTTTCTGCATGTTAGCGTGAGATACTCATTCAAAACAAAGTCTGAAGTTATATTCCCAGTGATCATCACAAGAGTGGGAGGAATTCACTGTAGGGTACCCTACATTTTTTCCCCCAAGTAGCTTTCTCATCTGTCCTGCTAGGTTTGTCTCAGAAAAGAGTATTTTTTTTTTAAGATTTTATTTATTTATTTGACAGAGAAAAACACTGAGAGAGGGAATGTAAGCAGGGGGAGTGGGAGAGGGAGAAGCAGGCTTCCCGCTGAGCAGGGAGCCAGATGCGGAGCTCGATCCCAGGACCCTGGGATCATGACTAGATCGGAAGGCAGACACCTAACGACTGAGGCACCCAGACACCCCAGGAAAGATGATCTTTTCTATGCTAGTGTTTGTTGAGTCTTTAATGTAGGCCACTGGTTCTCAGGGGTGGCAGTTTTGCATACCATATTTACCTTCCCTTTCCAAAGGGTATTTGGGAATACTTGGAGACAATTTTGGTTACCAAAACCAGGAGAGGAGGAGTGCTCTGGACATCTCGTGGCTAGAAGCAGAGATGCTGCTAGAGCACAATGCACACACTTTCTCCCGCCCAACAAAAATTAGCTGCCCCCAAATGTCAGTCATACTGAAGTTGAGAAACCCTGGTGAATGCCAAGCTGTCTGTTCCTTCATGACAGGCAAGTTTCCATTAACTTCTCACAGATCCAGTGGGCTAGGTACCGCTGTCCTCCGCCTTTGAAAGTGAAAGGGTAATATGGCATGGAGAGAAGAAATGACATGACCGAGGCCACTAAGGCCCAGGTGCAGGACTGCGCATAAGCCAGATCCATCTTCCAGACCGTTTTAAGCAGCACTCTGTGCCGCAGACATCCTTATCTGTGTTTGACCGGCATCCCAGAGAATGAGCTATTTCCACTCAGTATGCTGCAGCACCCACAGATACAGGTGACTTGTTCCCGCCCAGGAGAGACCAGTCTAGATTTTGTCATTCTCTCTTACCGCATGGTGTATTCTGTGCCAAATGTCACCTGTAGAGTAAACTTTGTCCCTGTTTACCCCCTTATTTCCTTTCATTTCTTTGCCTGGCCCTCTTGGTTTTGCTTTTCTCAGACTGCAACAATCTAGCTCGCCTTCTAAACTGTAACTATAACCCCTTTCTTAAAGAGCCATCCAAGTAGCTGGAGGGCCACCTTTGCGGATGGCTAATGAGATGGTTATCCTGGGGGACAGAGTATTGACAATTGCCACTGGGCCGAAGAAGAGGACAATTTCCTCTGAAACAGGACAGTCCCTTACATTCATTTTTAAAATTTTTTGATGAAATTCTCTGGCTGTCCAGAGGCTAGGAAAACAAAAATAAATCTGAATTTCGGTTCCAGATTGTGCCAAGATTTCACAGGAAAGCTTTCTTTCACAAAAGCCTTCTGAGAAATTCCTTTATCAGGAGAGAAAAGCATTCCTGGAGATCTCATTAGGTAAATTACTCTCAGATTAACATATTTTATTAATTACCTATTATGAGACCCCCTAAGCTAAACAATCATAAAAACAACAAAAAGAAGTAAATATAGTTCCCAGTGACTAATAGATGCCATAAAAGACATAATCAGTAAAATCAATTATATGCATTATTATAATGAAAGGTACAGTTAGTGCTTTAAAAAAATAATTAGGTTATTGGGTAAGAGGAAGCTAACCCCCCTTCATTACCCCTGGAGCAAGCCCCGGAGGCTTCACTCAAAGGCTTTTAGTATAGAAATCATTGGTTTTATTGGCCAGGCAAATTAGTGACTCCATTAGCTTCACCAGTGGGGGACCCTGGTTTTCCTAAGTCACCAGGTGCTTTTGATCTGGTTGTACATTTTCTCGAGTGGAAAAATAGGGGGTTGGAACAATGCATCAAGATGAGTACAAAATATTTGCCGGTCTAAATGTGTGGCAAGGGGTAGGAACCAAGGCAGAGGAAGTTAAAATGGGGGCGGGTGGTGGTTTGGCTGTGTGTGGACTGGGGCGCCGTGTGCATACTCTCTGTGCTACATGTGCGTGCCCGCCCAGCACACATGTTTGTGCCACTTGAGAGCTTATCAACATTTCCAAACCTCTGTCCAGAGCTCAACTTGCCCGTCTTGTTTTGTATGTAAAAATATTCCACTTAAACCTGTAGCCGAGCTACCTCCAAAGTGCCAATAAATAATATATGCAAAGTTTTTTTTTTTTTATCAATATAAAGAAACGTGGAGTTGTGAGGCTGGTGAAAACTCGCATTAGACAATGTAATGAAGCAGGAATTAGAACAGCGTAGTTCCTCTGGCCATTATAAATGAGGACGGTAGCTACCTGGAGAATGGGAAAACTGATGAGTACAGTCTGTTGGGGAGAGCAGGAGGAAAATTTCCCTCAGGAACACATTTCAAATTACTTATTTATGAACTGATGAACTGGGAGACCACCTATCGAGACATCGGCGTAAGCAGACTGCTGCAGACAGCTACAGAACTCCAGCTAATTGTGCGGCTGTTTTCTGTTAGAACTCCTGCTCTCCAGCTGGGCTTTGGAGGCAGGAAATTTAGGCTATGACTAGAAGTTACGCTTTTCCTCTTTCTTGTCCGCATAAATATATACATACATATTTTAATCTGCTTGAATCGGTTTGGCGGGGGCCTGGGAAAAAGCCGCTACAACCGGCCGGGGAAGGACTGAGGTGAAGATGAGGGAGGTTTGGGTGTTGAACGGTTTAGCAGGTTATGCCCCACATTCTGGGAGGGAATTGAGTTCGGGGCTCCTGTGTCAGCTCTCAAAAGGCTGTTGGATCAGGCCGTGGAGAGCCACATCTTCCTCCTTCCCTTCCCGGTAGGTCAGCGTCCTCCTCCCCCTTCTCAACACCTTTATCGCCATGGCGACAGGGTATTGCATGCTTGCTCCGTGCTGGGCTTTCTGCAGTGTTTTACATGAATGATCTCATTTTATCCGCATGAGACCCTATGAAGTAGGTACATTGTTGTCCCCATCGCATAGGTAAAAAAACCGAAGGATGAGGGAAGTAAAGCAACTTGGGCAAGGCCATGAGTCCAAAGCCATCTGATCTCATGACTCAGCCTCCTAATCATCTCCTGGGCGGCTGTAAATGTTCACGGAAGGAAGGAAAGAGCATCTCCCATTGGGGAAAGCTATGGGCTTATGCTCCGAGTTGCAGACTGCATGGTGAGGGGAAAGGAATCAGACAATCAGGGAGCCAGGGGTGTTGTTGGGAGACAGTGTAGCTGACTGGATAAGAGCTAAGTCCCTTAGGGATTTTTATTATTACCTCCATTTTACAGATAAGGTAACCGAGACTCCACAAAGTGCTGCAAACTTGTCCTAAGTCACATATGTAAGTTACAGAGCTAGGATGTGAACTGGGTCTAGGCTGTGAGCTTCCCACTAGGTAGACTAGCTCCTTGAGGGGAGGGTCTAAATCTTATTCAAGCTTTAATTCCCAGTACCTGGGAAAATACCTTGGGTAATGGGTCCTCAATACATACTTGCTGAAATGAATTTTCAGCTTTAAATTCAGCGAGCTTATGGAGTTCTTGCAGAGGTCCCCATTCCTTGGCCAATACTGCAATAATAGCAGCTTATCATATTTATTGACAATTAACTGTGTGCCAGGCTCTGTGCCATGCCAGTACACGATCATCTCATTCAATCCTCAGAACTTGATGAAACTGGTTTTTTTCTCATTATTATCTCTAGATTATATTGAAGGCATTGAAGCCTGGAGATGTTAAGTCAGTGGTAATCAACTGGGAGTGATTTTCCTCCCGACTCCCCCAACAAAAGGAACAATGGACATTCTGAAGACAGCCAGAGTAAGGAAGGTGGGCAGGTGTGCTATTGGCACCTTAATGAGTAGAAGCTAGGTTGTTGTAAACATCCTGCAATGCACAGGGCACCTTCCCACAACAAAGAATATCCAGGCCAAAATGTCAATATTGAGATAATCCGGGTTAAGCGCTTGCCCAAGCTGTTAAGGAGCAGAGCCAGGATTCAAATTCCCTATCTGACTCCAGGGCCTGTGTGCCGATCATCTACTGAACAATTCCCCCAGTCCCTCTCTGCTTGGATACCCTATGGTTTGCTCGGAAGACACAGTTCTATTATAACATGAATTGGGGTTGGCTTGGGGAGGTAAGTGACTCGAGGGAACAAACCAGGAGCCTCTAGTGGGGATCTATGTGCAAAGTAAATCTGTATTCTCAGCCTGCCTGATCTTGGGGTCCTGACTATACCAAATAAATAAATGCTCTCTGCGTGGCAATTCCGTCAGGACCAGATAAAGCTGGAGCCGGGGGGACTTGGTGGGAGGACTGCAGGGCTGGGGCATCCCAGATGGCTGACTGCAATCCTTCTTCCCGTGTAGCTTCTGGAAATCCCCAAAAACTCTCTGAGCTTTTATTTCTTTAACTGTGGGACAGACAAGGCTCCAGTCTGCCTGATTGTCCAAGCTGTTTACAAAACCACGTGAGCAAATGACTGCCTAAGAGTCATTGAAAAGGGCTTACACATTGGCTGGGATTCCCTTCTTTACTTTGACAAACATGTAATGATAACAGTGAAAACTTAGACCACTCGTACTGAGTATTTGTCTTTGCCAGGCATTTCTCTAGACTGGATATACTCATTTCATTTGTTCTTCAAAACAATTCCATGAAGAAGGTACTAATTTAGAAGGGCCCCATGCTTGGTTCAATCAATACTCTGGTGTAACCATACCTCTGATATAAATTCCTAATAATATTTGAACAAGGGGCCCTGTATTTTTATTTTTCAGTGAGTCCTGTAATTTATGTAGCTCATTTTCCCCCTTTAGATCTGTCTGCTTCTAGCCTAAATGTATAATAAGCCCTCATTAGCGCACCTGTCAGAAATGGCCTATTGCCCCCTGTAGGGTCACAGAAATAAGGGTTTTTAAAGTTGATTATTTCCCTATGAAAAGAAGTGGTGACATTTACCAGGCTTATCAATCAGTACTATCTACACATTGATCAGGTAGAAAGGGCAGGAAACTAGACCAGAGGGAATAAAATAATAAAGAACTAGTTAAATAGTCAGGCTCTGGGTTCAGACAGCATCACAACAACAGCTATGGTAATAATGATAACAGAAAGAGTATAATCCACAGCAAAACCTTCCTGAATTTCCCATGTACAAAGCCCTATGCTAAATGCTTTGACATGCATGATCTCCTTTAATGCTCACAGTAAATCTTGGGGTATGCATTACATTATTATTTCTGTCTTTCAGACGCAGAAATCATGGCTAAATGGAATGACTTACCCAACACATCATGTAGCCTGAGATGGGAGCCTGGCTCTATTTGTTGACTATGATGCCTTGTGTCAGCAACCATTCTGTACCTCACTTTGAGTGTGTGTGAATGGGAATATAGCTTACTTTATAAAATTATTATACATGTTGAATTAGGTAATGCAATCTGGGAATGTAGAGGAAGGGCCTTGCCCATTTTGCTTATTGTTGTATGCCGTATTTTAGAAGAGTGCCTGGATACACAGTTGGTGCATCAGCTATCCACTGCCAAAATGCCATGCAATAACCACTCACAAAACTTTAATGGTATATAGTAATAAGCAATAGAGTGTAACTTTATTGCTTGTATGTCAAGTCAGTTGGTGTAGTCCCAATAGCTTATTTTTTGCTTTTGTTTCTCTTGTCTTAGGAGATACACCTAGAAAAATTTTGCCATGGATGACGTCAAAGAAATCATTGCCTAAGTTTTCTTCTAGAAGTTTTGTGGCTTCAGGTCTCACATTTAGGTCTTTAATCCATTTTGAGTTTATTCTTATGTACGGTGTGAGAGAGTAATCCAGCTTCCTTCTTTCATACATAGCTGTCCAGTTTTCCCAGCACCATTTGTTAAAGAGACTGTCCTTTCCCCATTGTATATTCTTGCCTCCTTTGTCATAGAATTAACTCATATAATGTGGGTTTATTTCTGGACTCTCTATTCTGTCTCATTGATTTGTTTTTATTTTTGTGGCGATACTATACTATTTTGATTACTACAGCTTTGTAGTATATCTTGAAATCTAGAATTGTAACGTCTCCAGCTTTGTTTTTCTTTTTTAAGAAGAAGATAGCTTTGGCTATTCGGTATCATTTGTGGTTCCATACAGATTTTAGTATTATTTGCTTATTTTTGTGGCAAAAAACCCCCCAAGAACTATTGGTACTTTGATAAAGATTACATTGAATTTGAATCTGTAGATTGCTTTGGGTGGTATGGACACTTTAACAGTACTGATTCTGGGACTGCACCAAAATAAAGAGCTTTTGCACATTGAAGGAAATCATCAACAGAATGGAAAGGCAACCCACTGAATAGGAGAAGGTATTTGCATGTGTTATATCCAACAGATTAATATCCAAACTATATAAAGAACTTATACAATTCAACACCAAAAAAATCTGATTAAAAAATGGATATAGGAACTGAATAGACATTTTTCTAAAGAAAACATACAGATGGCAAACAGACACATGAAGAGATGCTTGACATTACTGATTATCAGGGAAATGAAAATCAAAACTACAATGAGGTTTTACCTTACACCTGCCAGAATGGTTAGAAATAAAAAGATAAGAAATAGGGGCACCAGGGTGGCTCAGTCAGTTAAGCATCTGGCTTTGATTTTGGCTCAGGTCATGATCTCAGTGTTGTGAGATGGAGCTCCATGTCTGGTTCCATACTTAGTGTGGAGTCTGCTTGAGATTCTCTCTCCCTCTCCCTTTGCCTCCCCCCACTACTTGCACATGTTCTCTCTCTCTCTCTCTCTAAAAAAAATAAATAAAATATTTTTTTGAAAAAAGATAAGAAATAACAAATGTTGTTGAGGATGTGGAGAAAAAGGAACCTTGTACACGGTGGGGAATGTAAATTGGTGCAGCCACTGTAGAAAACAGTATGGAGGCTCCTCAAAAAATTAAAAATAGAAAGACCATATGATCCAGTGATTCAACTACTGGATATTTGCCTAAAGAAAATGAAAACACTAATTGGAAAAAGATATGTGAACCCCTATGTTTATTGCAGCATTAATTACAATAAACAACATATGGAAACAACCTGAGTTCATCAATAGATGAATAAATAAAAAAGAACTGGCGTATATATACAATAAAATATTATTCAACCACAAAAAAGATAAAATCTTGCCATTTCTGACAATATGGATGGACCTGGAGGGCATTATGCAAAGTGAAATAAGTCAGAGAAAGACAAATACCATATGATTTCACTTATATGTGTAATCTAACAACAAAACAAAACAAATGAATAAACAAATAAAGAAACAGATCCATAAATACAGAGAACACACTGATGGTTGCAAAGGCGAGGAGGTAGGGGAATGGGAATGGGTGAAAGGGAATGGAAGATAAAGGGTTTCAGTTATGGAGTCAATAAGCCATGGGAGTAAAAGGCACAGCATAGAGAATATAGTCTATGGGTGCTGTAATTGCATTGTATGGTGTCAGATGGTAGCTGGGTACAGTTTGGTGGTGAACACAGCAGAAGTATAAGCTTGTTGACTCATTGTGTTGCCCATCTAAAACTAATGTAAAAATGTGTGTCAACTATCCTTCAATTAAAAAAAAAAGAGTCTGTTGGACTCTATCTAGATAGGTCTACTGATCTTGTGTGGGTTTGCTCATGGGTTTGAGGGTCACTTGGTTTTTGTCTAGGGTACCTGAGGCAACTTAGTTATTTGCCACATATCTCTCTTCCTGCAGAAGGACAGCCTGAGCACATTCTTATAGTAACATCAGAGGTACCAGCGTGCAAGTAGAAATGCACAAAGGCTTTTTCAAGCCTCTGGTTACTTCACATCTGCTAATACACCACTGGCCAAAGCACCACTGGGCCAAGCCCAGAGTCAAGTTGTAGGATAGGTCACCTGGACCAAGGTGGGAGAGGTGAAGAATTGGGGCCAATTTGCAATCAATGTACCATAATTGATCTCAGTAAATATTTGAAAAAAGGATTTTAAAGTGCTTGAGCGTGATAAAGGATAAAAAAATGGTAGTTTACTCGTTTTGGGCAAAATAGTTGAAGGGAATTTAAGAGGTACAAACTTACAGTCATAAAATAAATAAGTCATGGGGATGTAAAGTATAACACAGGAAATATAGTCAATAATATTGTAATAACTTGGTATGGTGACAGATGGTAACTACACTTACTGTGGTGAGCATTTTGTAATGTGTATAAATGTCCAATCACTATGTTGTACACCTGAAGCTAATATAATATTTTATGTCAACTATACTTCAATTGAAGAAAAAAAATCCTGATGGTTAAAAAAATCATAATAAAAATAGTAGTCAAAACAATTATCAAAATTACCTGATAAACTGTGGGTTTTATAAAAGGGTTAATCCAGGGGAAGGATTTGACAATACATAGCCTTTTGACCAATCATGCATTTTTATTGTTGTTTTTCTTTAAGTTTCCAAAATATACTGAGGGTGTCAGCTAGACATAGTGCCACTTTTCTTTTAAAAAGGGCTAAGATTTCACAGGTCACAAAAGTAAGTGATGAAACAGTTTCTGCAGAACCAAGGTAACCATAAGGCTCTTTCAATTTGTCAAAATAAATTCCATTCTCAGCAAATTTCCTCTGACACCTTTTCATATCATGGTTCCATGCCTTTGTTTTAATCCAATGGGGCATGGACTTGGGTTTTGAGAGTAGTGATTGTTTAAACATTCCTTTTGACAACTCCTGACAGAGCCTAGGATGGAAGCAGCTCACCTTAAGCCTGAATTTGGCCCAGTGCCTCTTGGCAGGCCCTGTCTAACTGCTCTTGAGTGCTGCTTATGGAGCAATAGGCCCCCCAAATTCTAATTTCTTCTAACGGGTTGAAGGGTTTGCTTCTAAGTGAGCATGTGTGTCTCAGAGCTGCTGCTCTGTGCAGCGACGATGATGACAGGTTGGTTTAATGCAGCTTTTGCCAAGATTAAGGGGTTGTCAGACAAGTATCATGGGAGACTGAGGGATTACTCTGAAAAATCACTCTGAATTGCTAACAGAGAGCTAGCATTCAAGTGGGGGTAGGCTTCCTTGTATTTGAGGAGCTGCAGAGAGGTCCTTAGCAGACCTGACTTCCCTCCTCGCTCTGAGAACAGATTAGGTGAGCCACTGAGATGCCTTCAACCTACGGTTATGGGTCCCAGGAGGGCCCAGGATTAGACATTAGGGGCTCTATCAACCTTGTAAAATAGCATGCAGAAGTATATCCTCATAAACATAGGACTTTTTTTTTCCCCCCCTAGGAGAGAGGGCCATACCTTTCATCAGCATCTCAAGGGTTTGTGACTCTCAAATAGAGAGCTGTCCTGTTCAGTTCTCCAGACAGGGCTCTGTGGTTAATTTTAAGGAGTTTTTTCTGTACACTGTAATGAGCAGCCAGTAAAGTTTAAAGAAGTAAGGCGGAGGGGCGCCTGGGTGGCTCAGTGGGTTAAAGCATCTGCCTTCGGCTCAGGTCATGATCTCAGTGTCCTGGGATCGAGCCTCTCACAGGGCTCCCTGCTCACTGGGGACCCTGCTTCCCTTCCTCTCTCTCTGCCTGCCTCTCTGCCTACTTGTGATCTCTGTCAAATAAAGAAAATCTAAAAAGAAAAAAAAAGAAATAAGGCAAAATGAGTAGGCTTGTCTCTTCTAACCAGGATCTGTTTTCTCTGGATCCATCTTATGAACTTGTACTTGATTTCTCTCATCATCTCTGATTTCTTTAGGTTGGCGAGCTAGTTTCAATTTCACCTTGGGATGTTGCCTCTCAGGATACTCACCTCAGTTTCATATTCTGTAGTCAGCTTCTGACCCTGTACCCTAGATAGGCTCCTGGGACCCAGTAGTCCGGCTTGGGTCAGGACCCCCAGGCTCCTGCCTGGCCAGCAGGGAATTAAATACAATAAATAAAAGGAGATGTGGCAAAGATAACATCTTACTCATCACATTTTTTCCTGTTTGTGAGCATGCAGGAAGATTACATTTCCAAACATCCCTTGCAGCTAAGTTGTTACCATGTAACTGAGTCTGGTTAATTGAACATGGGCAGCAGTGATGTACACCATTTCCAGGACTTGGCCTTTACATGGTCATGTGTGATTCTCCAGCCCTTTCCTTCCCTGCCATGGGAACCATGTGTTCTAGAATTGTGTCAACAAAGTGGAGAGGGGTCACCTAAGTTCCATGGCCTATGATGTGAATGGGAAATAAAACTTTGTTGTGCTAAGCTTTAGGGTTTATCTGTTGTAACAGCTTGTGTTAACAGGTGATAACATATGAAAGTCCTTTGTAATCTTCAAAATAACTTATATTTTGTGATTTAATCATTATTTATATTCTCTCACTGATAAAAGATATGCAGTGATCATCACATTATCATAATTGCTCTTGTTTTTACCTCTTTATGTTGCAAATGGCAGAATCCCACTCGGATAAGCTCTATAAGAAAGGGGGAACTTTTGGGGGTGGGTTGCATAAGGGTTTTGGGTAGAGGATTTTTGAGGCCCAGGGTTCTAAATATTATCATGACTTGTTTTTCTCTGTCTCAGTTCTTCCTTCCTTACTGTTGACTTTATCTGCATTTATACCCTCTCCAGAGGTTGGGGTGGGAGTGGGGTGTCCCTGGCTATTCAAAACTTGTATTCTACCAGCTAGGAAGAATAACAAAAATCCGAGACCACCTTTTTACCATTTGTTCCAGCAAGTCTCTAGGGAGTGCCTTTATGGCTTGGCTTGAGTGACCCTACTCATCCCTGAACTGGTCAGGCACGGTGTGGTTGTTTGCTCAGGCTTAGATTATAGGGTCACCCTTGGAGACTGGTGATGGTGACAGCTTTCCACTGCCAACCACATAGGTTAATATTGGTGTAGAAATGTCCCTCAAAAGAAAACTGGATTGTTAGTCTCCAAAAGGTTAATGGATATTCACTATAGCCAAATTATAATAATTAAAATTAATATTTATTAAGTACTTGCTGTATGTTAGAAAAGTGTGAAACATTTTTCATACAGTATTTCATTTAGACCCCCCCAAGAACCTGAGGAGGTAGATTTTGTTATTTATGGAGTAATGGCAATGGCATCATTGATCATTTTCCATAATGCAGATTTGATGTGAATTTATACATATTTTTTAGTGCTAACATGATTGCAGCAGTGACCATATCCATTGATAATCTAATTGTTCTTGCAGTAAAAGAACAATGGAATTTCAAGGGAAGAATCGTCTGGCATAGGACTGTTCTTGCTTTAGTGATTCAGGCCATCAAATGAACAACAAGAAATATGGGCCTTACATTGTATTTATTCGTGGAAAGATATTCATATAACACTGTTCCAGTATCATCAGTACAACCATAATTCATGATGCTGACAACAGAGCAATGCATTCTGTGTGGTCTCACCATCGAGGAAACCTGAATTTGAAGCTGAAGCTGCCAAAACAGAAATAAAAGCCATAAATCACAAATATTCAAATTCTTCTTCCTGTTCTGACACATACAACTATAGCATTTCAGGGCCACAGAGATGAAAGGAACCTCCTGTTTCACACCTCTTAAATTCTCCCTTCAAACTGGACTTAGGTTGTCAGATGGTTGGGCACACTTTGAAGCTGATCATGGAGGGTGGAAAGGGGATGGGGAAAGAGTCACAACTCAGCCTTTTAGCAAATGTGCTGAGAAATGGGGACAGTTAGAGGGCCATTTAATGAATGTGTGAAAAAGAAATAGTGTAAACGGCAGATTTCTTTCATCCACAGGCAAGGAGACATTTTCTCCTTGGCTATGAAGGACATTCCTTCCTAAGAGTTCACCACAAATTTACCCTCTGATTTCCTGTTTGGTGAATTGAGTTCAGTGACACTTTGATTAATGCTATACCTATTTTCACTGACAGAATAGTAGCTTTTACTTGGGGCTATGTATTAGGTGCTTTTCTCAGCTCAACTTTAGAATCCCAATAGAGAGTTAGTTTGTTGTGGCAAAGATGGATACCTGTCCACCAGAAATTTGTTATCCTCATTCTATACCATGTAGTTATCACCGCAAAGCAGTTGCTTAGTCAGGGACTACATTTTCCAATACCCAATATATCCAATGGAATATGGAGGAAACTTTTCTTGGGTTTTCTAAGAAGTCAGTGTGACAGTTCTGTTTTCTTTCTTTCCATGTACTGACTAAACACAGAGGCCTCCAAGATTCTAGGGGATGCTTGTGGAGCTACAAGAGGAAGGTGCCTGGGTCCTGAATCACTACATGGAGAGAGAAAAAGGTCTCCAATTAGGAAAGTCCAAGTGAACTTCCAGGACAATGACAACATTTTGGAGAGTCTGACATTAGAACCCTATAACCTCATAGACCCTGGATTCTAAGATCTCTTATCAAGATTGGCCTTCCTGGGAAACATTCCTAATTCTAGACCTGTGCTGTCCAATATGGTAGCCACTAGCTACATGTGGTTACTTGACATGAATTTTACATTAATTAGAATAAATAAGACAAAAATTTCTATTCTTTAGTTGTACTAGCTATATTTCAACTTGACATGTGGCAAGGGGTGTCATATTGGACAGTATGCATATAGAATATTTGCTTCATTGCAGAAAGTTCTATTAGGCATACTGCTCTACAGTATGGGAATTCTAGATGGTGAATTTATCTAGAGGAAATAGCAGGGAAGTCTATAAGTAGTAATAGGGCTTTAGCATCTGGACTACAATTCATTTGTTTTTTCACTTGTCCCTCTTCTTGCCAGAGTTTGTGAGGTGTTTAGAGCAGGGATTACCTTGTGCATCTTTGTATCTCTAACATTTAATATACATAATAGGTACTCAGGAATATCTTTTGAGCAAATGAAGGAAACTCAGTTGTTGGGATAATTTGGGAGAAGGAATTCCAAAGGGTTGGTGACTGGCATTGCTTGGATCATTCCTGTTCATATATGGTGAAGACTGGTCCCAGAGATGAAACTAAACCAAATGATTTCAGGGGCAGGAAAGGGAGACACAGAGAGACAAGAAGCTATATAGAGCTTGGCACTATGTGGATTTCTTTGAGGTTTTAAGGTATTAGCTGGCTAAACTGGCAAATTAAATTATTCTAAATGACCTCCTGGGTAAACTCTCTCAAGACCTGTGCTGACTTTGCACGTAATAGGCTCTTCATTGATAGGGGTCGAATGAAAGTATTTTAATAGTATTATGTTATCTTTGTTTATTTTCTGTTTCTCAACCCTGCCGTCTGTCTACCATTATATCCCTCAATGGAATGAAAGTTCTGTGGTGGTAAGGGCTTCATCTCTTTTACTTATAGCTGCATCTTCAACTCCAAGGACAGTGTCATAGCTAATATGTCATAACTCAACAGATATTTCTGGAATAATGAAGGAAGAACCTTAAATAACTTAACCCAAAGAACTGCATAAAGATGGAAATTCTACAGACTGGCAAAACAGAGAAATAATTTTGGGGACAGAAGAGACACATCTGAGAGTTCTCAAATAATCTCTTAAAATGATCCACTGACTGCCTATGTACAGGACTAGACCAGCCCTCATAAATGATATGCCTCAATTTGAAATTTAAATCCCCATAGGACTCTAGGTGCATACACGGCATAATACTAAATGGCTGATAACTTATGACATTTATTTCCCCACATGAAGAACCACAGGGCAGCATCTCTTGTCAGGAAGGAAACAGATTTGTCAGAAAGGAAACCAGCCATCATATGCTCTTTGTATTTTTATGATTTATGTATTTATTGGATGCACCCACCACTTAACAACCTCTGGGTACTTTTATATGTTTCATAGACAAAAGGCAGACACTGCTTTTGTGGATTATGAGGTGGAGAGGTACCAAAAAAATAACATCCATAAATCCCAAAGCACATCATAAAATCATCAAATGCTACAGAAGCTGTATTTAGGTTCTCCCAAGTAATCAGACACCTAAATGGAAAATACTGGAGACCTGAGCTTTAGTTCTGGCCCTGGGATATATTAGATTTCATGGCCCTAATCTCTCTTAGCCTCATTTGTTTATCTCTAAAATGGGCATAATAATAACAGTAATTGCCTGGCTTATCTTGCAGGGCTGAGGAATCAAATGCTCATTTGATTCATGAATCACAGAGTCCCCAGATGTAACTGACTAGCATTAAAAAAAAAAAAAAGCTCCATATCTGTGTGAATTTGAATTTCCTTTTGACTCTCTGTAATCTGAGTTCCAAAATGATGTTTTGTTATTACTTTGTGTTATACTCTTCCTCAAATATGATTTGTGCTCCCTTCCTTGATGACTTTGATCATGATCTTTTCTCTGTTTAGTATTTCTCATCCAGTCATTGTCAGTTGTTAAGATTTTTAGGCCTCTCAATTCATACCTGAACTACCAGAAATAAAAGACAACAAATCAGACTAATAGCTCTCAATTTATTAAGTCCTTACTGATTATCTGACATTATGTTTTTATGTACATCAGCTTAGTTCATCGTCATAAAAACCCTATGAGGTAGGTGCTATTATTATCCCATTTTATGAATGAAGAAACTGAGGTTTAGAGAAGGCGAGTAACTCGACCAAGGTCATGCAGATAATAACTGGCCAAATCAGAATTGCAGCTTAAAACTCACGTTTTTGACCTTTAGTTTTTTCCTACAGTGTTATTAACTATATTCTCTATGCTGTATTTTTAATCTCCATGACTTATTTATTTTATAACTGGAATTTTGTATTTCTTTTTTTTTTAAGATTTTATTTATTTATTTGACAGAGAGAGAGATCACAAGTAAGCAGATAGGCAGGCAGAGAGAGGGGGATGCAGGCTCCCCACTGAGCAGAGAGCCCGATGTGGGCCTCCATCCCAGGACCCTGAGATCACTACCTGAGCCAAAGGCAGAGGCTTAACCTACTGAGCCACCCAGGCGCCCCATGGAATTTTGTATTTCTTTAATCCCTATTATACATTTGCCCATTTTCCCACCCCTCCCCTCCCTTCTGGCAACCACCTCTTTGTTCTCTGTATTTAAGAGTATGGTTTGTTGTTGTCGTTTGTTCATTTGTCTTGTTTTTAGATTCCACATATAAATGAAATCATATGGCACTTTTCTTTCTCTGTCCTACTTACTTCACTTAGCATAATACCTGCTAGGCTCATCCATGTTGCTGGAAATGGCACAATCTCTTCCTTTTTTATGGCAGTTAATATTCCTCTGTGTGTGTGCGTGTGTGTGTGGCAGTGCCCATATGCATTACATCTTCTTTACCCATTCATGCTTCCATATCTTGACTATTGTCAAGAAAATTCTCATTTTTCCTCAGTGTCTCCTGTCTCAGGAGAGGGCACTGCCATTCACTCACTTGTTTAATCTCTAAATCTAGGAGTCATTCTTGGTGGCTTCTTTCTTCACTTCTCCTTTCTTCAAATCCAGCAACAAATCCCATTGATTCTACTTTCAAAATTTTTATCCCCCATCAATGATAAGTACTTTGTATTGTAATACTTAGTTTTGTCATATCAAACTCAGTAGCTACAATGATTAGGAAGCAGACGTTAACTGTTAATATAAAGAAAGAATTTACTGCAGGGAATTTTGAGGTGAAATGCCTCTAAGCCTTTGGGTGATTGTGAAATGTTCACAGTATCATATAGATCTACATGACCATGACTGCAAGGTGAAAAGCTGTACATAATTCTATCTTTTTGCTACATTCAGGTTGCTGTGTTAGTGTGCAACAATATCAGTTCCATTGCGATGCTCTGGGCAGTTTTGAAATAGCTACTGGTTCACAGGTTGGATTGCAGAAGAGTGGGAATTCATGCTATATTTGGGGTTGTCACAGAAGGCTTTGTTGGAAAAGTGGTACTTGGATTAAAGCCTTATTATATTGATTAGAGTATATTAAATACAGAGAAAAAAAAGAGTATTCAACAAGAGAGGAGTTTTGGGAACAAAAGTATAAAATATGGGGTTATGCAATTTATATTTAGGTAGTCCATGGGAGCAACAGGAAGGCTAAAGTGAAAGGTTTAAACAAGTTATAGGTGAAAAGTTTCACATTGTAGATTTCACTTTTTTTTAACCCAATATTTATGGAATACATGTTATCTAGGCAAGTGCTGCATGAGGTGTTTTTCATGCTTTCTTTTTTTTTTTCTTTTTTAAAAAGATTTATTTATTTATTTATTTGAGAATGTGAGAGTTGGGGGTGAGGTGGAGTGGGTAGCAGGGGAGAGGGAAGGAGAGCCTTCAACAGATTCCACACAGAGCGTGGAGCCCAAATGGGGCTCAATCTCATGACATTGAGATCACAATCTGAGCTGAAACCAAGTGTCAGTTGCTTAACCAACTGTGCCACCCAGGCACCCCAACATGTGTTGCTTTATTTAATTATTGCAACAGTCCTATGATGTGGGTACTCTTCCTTCCTTCCTTCCTTCCTTCCTTCCTTCCCTCCTTCCTTCCTTCCTTCCTTCCCTTTCTTTTGATGTGGGTACTATTCTCATTTTTATTTTTATTTTTATTATTTTTTAAAGATTTTATTTATTTGAGAGAGAGTGAGAGCAAGAGAGAGTAAACAGGAGCAGTGGGGAGGGGCAGAGGGAGAGGGAGAAGCAGACTCCCTTCTGAGAAAGAAGCCCCATGCAGATCTTGATCCTAGGACCCTGGGATCATGACCAGAACCAAAAGCAGACACTTAACCTGCTGAGCCACCCAGGCACCCAGGATGTGGGTAGTATTTTTTATCTCATTTTTTACAAGAGGAGATTGGCTCAGAGAGGTAAAGAAACTTGACTGAAATCATGTAGCAAGGGCTAGAAAGGGGACTCAAATCTAGGCATTTGAATTTTAGAGGCTCTGCTCATTCCCACTGTGCTACGCTTCCTCTTCAAGCAATATTACCCCATGGTGATGCAAGTGTAGAGATATTAGAGCTTTGAGATGGGCAGAAGGCACATATTTTTTGTTTCTAAAACTTCTAAAAAGAGACAAGCTTAGCTTATCTCCAGAAATAGGAGTTATTGCAAATTTTAGTCAACCTTAGTGGACACAACATTCTGGATTCTGATATCTTCAAAACTGGGATATATGGCAAACTGACAACTAGCTCAAGCTGCCTCACAGATACGTCATACCTTTCATGAGAAAGGATCTAAATCTGCCAATTTGTCCTCACTCAGCATGAAGCATCTGTTGGGTGGGGTTTCAAATCAAGCCAATTAGAGACAGTTCTGTCTTTTCCCATATTCAGTCTTTAACATAGATGCTTTGTTGGTACTGGGGGAATAGAATTGATTTCTGTCAATACAGGCACTTCCTGATAGCAGTTGCAAAGTCATTGGTTACAGAGGCCAATAGTTAATCACGGAGGCCAGATAGAGACCACAGGGATTGTACGAAGATGTAGCCAGCACTCAACTTTTGCGGATTCTCACCATATGAAAATAGAGGGTCAGATGATCTTCAAGAGATGTAAAATCCCAGTCAAATATCCTGATTTTTATATATTGACAATAAATTAAATGAAAACAACAAAACACTGTTCGGACCAAAGGAAACAGACCAGTTTGCCACTGCTGACTTTAATGTGCCTCTTTAGTATTGGGAGATATCTGGCTTTTCAAAACTGGCTTTGGGATTAGTTTCTCCAGGAGACTTCTTAATGGAATTTTCAAGAGTGACTTAGAGACAAGTTGGATTGCCCTTGGTGACCAAATCTGATGCATCCAAGCCTTTTCGTGTTTAAGGCCACTGATTCTCCTATGTCCTTCATGCCAACTGAACTCCTAAATATCCCTCTGTGTTTGTGGAAGTTTGGGGAGTCTAGAATCAATAACCCAGTAGTGTGTTTCAGGAGTACCACATCCGGAATGAATCACCCTTCATTCCCTTTAATAGATCAGTCATCAGGGGAACCTGATTGCTCCCCTATCCATATCATACTTTGATTCATTTACACTTAAGTGATGAAAGTGGTCTTTTTTTCCTCTCTCTTTAAATGGATACTAACCCAGGAGGGGCTTGGGGAGTTGTAAAGGGGAGTGCTGACTCCTTGGACATGCTCTTGGTTGCATTCTCAAATGGCCCACTCAATTAGGGGTAATATTTCATTGACTTATGTGTATGATGGCTCCCTAGCCAGCAGTGTTTTCTAAATGGTCCTGAGGCAAGACTTTGGGCTTTGAAAACAGCCCTTCATCACCTTTATGTCTGAGGCTGCGTTGGCACAGCCCAGATTGAAGCAGTTATTTTCATCAGGGGGAGAAGCCACAGTCTCTGGTTGGAAATGTCTTGACTTGGCTGTTTTCACTTGTCAAAAGAATGGTTGTTCTGACACTATCTGGGGCTGGGTTCATGCAGCTACATTATCTACATGTTGAATCTGGCCATTCAGGTACCTGTCTGGATTTTCTATCATGGTTAAAAAAAAAAAAAAAGATTGTCAGATTAAAAAAATATCAGGCTTTTCATATCCCTTCTTACACAGATAGTACAGCTGCTTTCAGATAACAGTCATTCCTACAGAAGGCTTTAGGTCAGTGCTTGCTTTAAATTGGCCTCAGGTTCAAGTGTGAAGCATGCAGTTGCCTTGTTTGATATTTCTATTAGCAGCAGAACTTCCAGACAATGGGAAGGTGTATGTGTCTATGTTTGTGTGCTCTAGTCTCTAGGTATAGTGGACGAGGGTGGAAACTTTTCTGGCAGGTGGGAGAATGCACAGTGTAGGTGACCTTCTACTCTAATTATAAGACTGGCTTGATCTGAATCTGTATGAAGTAACTGATTGGATTCAGTGATAAAATGTTCTCAGCAGAGAAACCTCAAACATCTGTAAATGGCTGTACCTTTGTCTCTGAATTAGTGGCTGGGTATAATCTGTGGCAAATACAAAGTTTGGAAAGCAGCTGCCATTTGAAGAATACAGTAGCCTTGTGAGGGCAAGAACTACAATAATAAAAGCCAAAATAAACTTAGGGTACTATGTAGAGATACCTTTCTGATAATGTTGATACTTTATGTCTGTGGATTATTTAATCATCACAGCAACCCTACAAGGTTATTATAATTATAATATAATATGCATATATTATATAATATATAATGTATATTATTATATAATTATATTTTATATATAACATAATATAGTAAATTATTATAACATAATATTATATATAACATATAATATATAATATATAATAAATATATGTATATATTATATATTATAAATATATATTATATATAATATAATAATACTAATTATTATTATTGTCATTATTACTATTTTATAGATGAGAAAATGGAGGCATGGAAAGATAAATCACTTGCCGAGGTAGAAGTAGTAAAACTTGGACTTGAAAATAGGCCACCTGTTTCTTTTATACTGTTTCTTTACCCTGTCTACCCTGCAGTCATGCTTTTCTTGTTCCATAGTTGAATCTCCGAGTCTTACACAGTACTTGGCACCTAGTAGATGGGTTGGATAAATGCTAATGGTTGGATAAAAGCCATTTGAAAGACATGAATTTCCATACAAATGCCAAGTGGTATTGTTATTGCTGATGCTATTATTGTTAATAATAACAGTTACCATATACTGGGCTCTTTTTATGTGCCAGGCACTATGCTAGCACTTTGAAAACATTATTTAATTTCCTCCTCATAACAATTTCATTTGGCAAATAGGAACACCGAGGCACTGAACACATAATTATGTACACTTAGAAGTTCTGCTGGAAAATAACAGTGCCAGAACTTGACCAGAGGTCTGCTTTTATTCCGGAGCTCATTGCCATGATGATCAGTGCTTATGAAAGCTTCTATTTATTTATTCTGTCAAACGATTCTCCTCTTGATATTTACTCAGGATATATTAAAAAAAAGCTACTATGATGATAAGCAAATGATAGCATTTGAGGTACATTCAGTTGACAAATATTTGTTGGATGATATAAAAAATATTGTGCTCAATGGCCTAGGGCAGTGTTTCCCAACACTTCAGTCTTTGTACATCATCTTCATGATTTTTGCCGAATCTAAATTCCCTGTGAACTTGGACTTAACATTTTTCTACAGAAATTCGTTTTTGAAAGCTATTATGTATTTATATTCCACAGTAATGATATTTTGAGGGGTTCTTTTTTAAAAAAAGATTTTATTTATTTATTTGAGAGAGAGAGCATGAGTGTGTGTAGAGGGGGAGGGGCAGAGGCAGAGGAAGAGGGACAAGCAGACTCCCTGCTAAGTGGGGAGCCAGATGCTGGGCTCTATCCCAGGAAACTGAGATCATGACCTGAGCTGAAATCAAGAGTCAGTGGCTTAAATGACTGAGCCACCCAGGTGCCCTTGAAGGATTCTTAATGTGTTTATATCTAGGACACATTAAAATAGTATTGGTACTCATAGAAAATGCTTTCTAGGGGCGCCTGGGTGGCTCAGTGGGTTAAAGCCTCTGCCTTCAGCTCAGGTCATGATCTCAGGGTTCTGGGATAGAGCCCTGCATCGGGCTCTCTGCTCAGTGGGGAGCCTGCTTCCCCCCTCCTCTCTCTCTGCCTGCCTCTCTGCCTACTTGTGATCTCTGTCTGTTAAATAAATAAATAAAATCTTTAAAAAAATGCTTTCTATTTAATATGTAATAATGTTAATTATTTAGCAATATTTTCTCTTTAGAGAAAATGTACTACCATCTAAAGTCTCCTTTCACACTTCCTTTAGTTCACTCATCCCTCCATGGGAAACAGAGGATACAAGGATACAAAAAAATTTGCTCCATCTGCAAATCTATGAAGCAAACAATAGTTTGGGAGCAGGTAAATAAACCATGTGGGCTCCTAATAGCTTACATCCAACTCTCCTTCAAGGAACTCATATTTCTTTGAGGGAAGCAAGCTATATGACACAGGGAATGGTCCAGATAGCAAGGAAGGAGCTCACAGGAGGCAGAAGACACGGGTTGGACAGTGGAGTTTCCTGCAGGATGGGCAGGGTTAGGGAGGAGTTGTGAAAGGGTTACTTCCAAGTGCCCATAGAAGCCCAGTTTCCAGCTCAATAGTTCTTTAACTTCTAATTTGCACCCTACACCTTTAGTGTATGCAGCTCTGATCAAAATCACAAATCAGATTCAGGTCTCAAGGGCAAAAGGGTCATATTTCAGGTCATCTCACCTTCATATTACACTGAAACTGACCTTTTTCATTTTCTTTTTTTTACTCTTAAGTTTATAGCATATACCATCTGTTTTCAATTTTGTGAAGAGTAACAAAAAAAAATCTAATCCAGTTTCTCAAAACACTTAATTTTTTAAGAAAAAATAGTCTTGTTTTTTCATTTTAATACTTTAGTACTTAACAAGTGGTATTTACTTACCAACATAATCTATGCAATTTTTCACCAAGATAATGCATCTGTTTTTCTCTCGTCCATTCTAATACTTACCATCTTCTAGTGCTTGCTATTAAAGATTGAGAGGAGTTAAAGATGTAAGCCAAAGCAGGTAATTTCCTGAAGAGAAGAAATGTACCTTAAATGATTTCTCTTTGTTAGATCTTTTTATTCTCCTTTCATTTGGCTCTTTATGAAAAACAAAAAAGGGAAAAATGGGTGACAAATGTGTTTTGGATCCAGAGAGGTGACAGGAAACCTCTGAAAGCAGAATTAAAAAAAAAAATTAATTTCCCTGAACCAGAGTTGGAGTTGGCCTTTTAACACTGTTGCACATTAATGCTGCTTCCCCTCCCACTGGGAAGCCAAGGCCCGAGTGGCAGTCATTACTGCCAATAGCACAGTTACCCAATGGATTCCTGGAAGGGCTCACTTAAAAGATTCAGCCAGATCCTCTCCAGGGGCTTCCAGTTCCCATCATCCCAGGAATGAAATATTTAGTATCATCTTTCTGCACCTGAGGCTGCCATGGATTAAATTCTTGCTGCCTCCATTACTGGGGCAGCCAAGAGCTTGGGCTGAAGGGATTGGATGTGAAGTGCTTAATGGCTGCACTTGGCTGAGAAAAGGAGAGGAAAAGAATAGGCCAGAACCATAGTGACTAGTGTTGATCAGAGGCTGGAGAATAGACCTTCCAGAGATGCTGTGGCTCCAGAAGAAATGTGCCTGGATCCTGCCCCCCTTTATCTGCCCCACCTACCTGCCACTAAACAGCGTATTTCAAAATCACGTTTCATATATATGTATAATCACCTGTGGTCACCTGTTCAATACAAACAAGCCTGCACAAAGGGTGCTGGGTGATAAGTCTTAATCTGGACACATTCACGTTGGTTTTCCTTCTCTTGTCTGTTCCAGAAATGTGTAAATTTTCCCCCAAATGGTGTCTTTAGTTCTCTGTTTTTACTCTCTACACTCTCTTTGCATAAGCTCCCATCACCTATGAACTATGGGAATGAGTTCCAAATCTACTATTTTGGTGCAGTTGTCGTCTTAGCATATATTAACTGCTTAATGAAAGTTTATTTAATAGTTGAATGGATGAATGAATATCATTTCCCCCAAGTTCTAGACTTACCTTTTTGACGGTGTGTAGAACATCTCTTCCTAAATATCTGTGATACGCTAAATAATGGCTCCCCCAACTATGTCCATGTCCCAGTCCCAGGAACCTGTGAACATTAACTTAGATGACAAAAAGTTAAGGATTTTGAAATGGGGAAATTATCCAGAATTATCCCAGTGAACCTGTTGTAATTACAAGCCTGGTTACAAAAGGGGTGCAGGAAGACAGAGAAGAAATATGTGATGATGGAAGCAAAAAATGGAATGACGTGACAAGGATCCAGGAAATGCTGGCAGCCCCAAGAATCTAGAAGAGGCAAGGAACGGATATTTCCCTGGAGCCTCCAGGAAGAACCAGCTCTGCAAACCCCTTGATTTTTACTTTGTAAGACTACTTTGGAGTTCTGATCCCCATAACTGAAAGAAATTAAATGGCATTGTTGAAAGCCACTAGGTTTATGGTAATATGTTATAGCAGTAACAAGAAACTATTGCGATGTCTTATGATGATTCTAACATAACAATCCCAAAGACAAACTCACCACTTCTCCCAATTCTACCTTTCAACCTTCCCTAATGGCTAGCTCATTCTCATAGTCTCTTGAACAAGGGAAATCTAAGTCTCTTTTGCTTTCCCTTTCAGTCATTCTAGACCTGGAGTGTTTCTCAAATCTGTCCCCTTTATTTGGAACTCTGACAATATTCCCAGTAGCTGGAACACACTGCCTGGTATATAGTAACTTCTCATGAAATGTTTGTTAAATGAATGCGAGTTGTGACTCCTCCTTCTTGATTCCTTTAAAACGTTCTTTCCTTTGTGTAGAATGACCATTGTGAAATCTCTGAGGGTAGGGGCAGTGTCTTTTCCCAACCCTCCATACAGTTCTGAAACTATGGTCACCCAAACATGGTGAAGCAGTAATTAGACTTAGTCCTTTTCACTGCTCGGCTATTGAATACTGTTAGTGGGTGGTGAAGAGCACCAATTCGGGAGTTAGATGCAATTGTAGTTAGATGGTTTCTATCCATGCTCTGTAATTATCTTGTGTGATTCTTTCTGGCAAGACACTAACCTTTTCAAACTGCAGTTTCTTCAACTATAAAATGAGATAACGATTACACTTACCTTTTGGGTTATTCTAAGGAATGCACTGGGGTTTGCCTCAGGGTAATAAATGGTCAATACGTCTGAGTTCCTATCATTATTTCCCTGTAGACAAGGGAGGACCCACATTAAGCCTCTTAGTTAGCCAGTGGCTGAAGTGTGGGTTGTATATTCATGTGTGGGGGTACAACAGCATTAACAGAGAAAGAGGGCAAAGAATGGGGGTGGGGAAGGCAGGGAGGCACGCATTTTGCATTCAGTAATCGAGCACAATTTGGAAACACTTGCCTTGTGTAGCCCTCAGCTGCCTGTGAAATTCATCTGAATCTTGTTCCGTTGGCCTATGGGGTATTTTCAAATACAAATTAGGTTGGCCAGAATTCCTTTTCTGCACCAACTCTCCTGGGTGCAACTTAGAGGTTATTAAGATGCCTAATAAAAGGAGAGAGCACATTTAATAACATTACCATGAGCTCGACGGAGCTGAGCTATGCGGGCCCACGGTGCCCCAGAGCCTGCAGCCTCCTGCCACCGGTGCACTTGCTTAGAAGAGGCCCTATAATTATCCACATTTAAAAAGCACCATTAAATCCATCGAGGCAGTCATGTCCCATATGCAGGGCCTTTCTGCCCACATGACCCGGGAGACTCAGGGCCTGGCTTCTTGAGGTGGGAGGAGGAGAGGGAATAGATGTAAGTTCTTGGGCTAATGTGACGGCTGGTTAAACTCACAAAATGGCAGATCTGCTAAGCACCATTGTCATTCCTGTAGGAGCATCTCCTCCCTTTCCGTATTTATTTACCAGACCTTTATTGAGCATTGGCCAAGTTTCAGCACTGTACCACTGCTTCTCTGGCAGGATCCCATTTAAGCCTTACAACAACTCATTCGGTAGATCAGTGGTTCTCAACAAGCAGTGATTTCCCCCCGTGGACATTTGGCCACGTCTGGAGACATTTGTGGTTGTCACAGCTGGGGTGAGGGGTGCTGCTGGCAACTAGTGGGCAGAGACCCGGGAAGCTGCTCAAGACCCTGCAGTACAGCAAGCAGGTCCCGACAACGGTGGTAGATGCTACTCCTTTCCTCATTTACAAATGAGGAAACTGAGGCCCAGAGTGATTATGAGAGTGTCTGATGTCACACGGCTGGTAAGTGATGGAGCTGGCAGAGGCTGAGTGCTCATCACCATGCTAGATGGCTTCCTAGTGTCTCCCTCTGCACCCATCCTTCGCTGGTGAGCTTCCTCTCCGCCCTCCCAACAACCAGTTACAATTATGCTTATTGGGAATAATACGATGTTTGCTTTGGTGGGAGTTATTTCCTATAAAGAAGATTCCTTTGAGCACATGTGAAATCATTGTACAGCTTGAATGTATTAGTGGCCTGTGCAAGAGTGGAGTCTACACTTAGCTTTAATCTACATGAAATGTGGATATATTACTCTTTTTCAAGCACCTAATATCTACATGTGGTTTTGGAGATATTCCACTCCAAGTAAAGAGCTTTCAGTGGTTTCAGAGGTAGTGATCTGTGGGGGGAGCATTTGTTGGCCTGGAACAGGGAAGGCGCAGTGCACTAGAAATGATACTGATCTGAAACCAGGCGCTCTGCTCTGTTTGGCCCCTGGGCCTTTGCACAGCCATTGCCTCTGTTAGAACACTCTTCCTTCTTTTCTGGCTCATTCATTTTCTTCCTTCAGGTCTCACTTCAACAGTCGTCTCTTGGGAAGCTTTCCCTAGACCTTGGCTAAGCATCTTCCTGTGTGCTTCCTGAGCTCTAAGTCTTAGATCAACTCTCTCCATAAGGAATATAATGAGCTGCATATGTAGTTTAAGGTTTTCATGGTAGCCCCATTAAAAATATTAAACAAGGGACAGATGAAATTAATTTTCATAATCTATTTTATTTAACCCTATATATTTACAACATTAACATCTTAATATGTAATCAATACAAAAGTTATTAATGAGATATTTTACATTTTTCTAACTAAATCTTTGAAATCTGGTGTGTATATATGTGTTCATATTTATAGCTCCACTCAATTTAGATGCTAAATTTTCAATGGTTAAAGTGAAATATAGTCCTGCCAAAATAACAAAGCTGCATTTAATAGAAAAATATTTCACACTGCTTTAGTTTTTAAATTTAAATTTATTAAAATGAAATTAAATTAAGAAATTCAGTTCCTCGGTTTCAGAAGCCACATTTTAAGTGTTCAATAGCCACATGTTCTAGATTACTGCAAGTTCCAGTTAGCTGAAATTGCCTGTTGATTTGTCTTTTCCTGCCACCAGATCATAACCTTTTTGAGATCAAGGATTAGGTCTTGTTCACTGTATTTGCCAGTGCCTGGCACAGATTTTGGTACATAGCAGGCACTCAATAAATACCTGTTAAATGGCTTGAGATAATACATCTAATCATGGTTTTGTCCTTGACTTACTGTGTAATCTTCATAAGTCAAGTTCTTCTCCAATAAAATGGGAGTTTGGGAGGCTTTTGGAAGCCTGTTGCACTGGGTGGTAACAAATATCATGGGATCAAAGGGATCTGTGGTCAAACAAGTGTGAAAAACACGGGGTCCAATAAAAGGAGCAAGTTTCTTTACTGTAGGGCTTCTCAAGGCCTTGAAGGTTTCAGAGCACTATGACTTGACAGGATTAAACTTTTAACTTAATTTAATTTTAATAAATCAAAAACTTTAAATTAGAGAAGATGTCCTGGAGTGCCTGGGTGGCTTAGTCAGTGAAGCGTCTGCCTTCGGCTCAGGTCATGATCCCAGCCCCATATTGGGATCCCTGTCAACAGGAGCCTGCTTTTCCCTCTTCCTCTGCCTGCTGCTCTCTCTCTGTCAAATAAATAAATAAAAGTCTTAAAAAAAAAATAAAGACGATGTCCTATTATTCCAACATGTATTACAGTAGAACTTTTCTTCTCAGAGCATTTGCAGGACTGGCTCTCCCTGGAACACGATCCAGGAATCCCTGGGTTGCCATAAGTCTCTTCAGCTTTATATTCCTCCAGATTTAGTCTGTGTTTAAGGTCATGGTCTCAAGGGCTTGTGACAATGTGCACTGATTTCTTTTCAGTTTTATTAAATCTATCTTTCTCTTGACAAGAAAAAAGTGGGGGTGTAGAGTAACAACTCACTCTTTGCCATCAAGTGACGCAGAATCAGTGCCTTAACTTACTCAAGATGGTTTCCAGATTAGAAAGTAGGAGTTCTTAAAATATTGCTCATTGTCACAGAGGCAGTGAAAACAATCTTCATTTATTTATTTCCTCCTCCCATCCCACCTGACAAGGTACACAATGAAAATATGTTACTTGCCCTTTTCTTAATGGCTGACATAGTGTTTTCAATGAAAAGGCAATGTTTGGTTCCCATTAGGAATGAATTTTAGGGTGCCTGGGTGGTCCAGTCGGTTAAGCATCAGCCTTTGGCTCAGGTCATGACCCCAGGGTTCTGGGATCGAGTCCCACATAGGGCTCCCAGCTTGACAGGGAGCCTGCTTTTCCTACTCCCTCTGTTATCTCCCCGCCCCCTACTTGTGCTTGCTCTCTCTCTCTGTCAAATAATTAAATAAAATCTTTAAAAAAAGGAATGAATTATTAAATGGAACTATATGAATTTACCCATATTCAACCACTTTTGACCTGCAAAACATGACAATTTCATATGATTCAACATACTAATTATAATAAGTCCCTCTACTTGTAACAGTTATTGGAAAGCTAAGGTGGAACTGTGTTTATGAAGTAATATAGTTTAGAAATACATAGCAAAGTATTTTTTTATATGCAAAATCACTATATTTAAGCCTTCTGAAGAGCAAATGTTGAGAATTGTGTGTAAACTAACAGATCAAGCCACATATACATCATGGATTCAGACTGTAGTCCCACAGAATAAACCTTTATATATTGTAGAGTCATTATCGAATTACCACCCAGTCCTGTTATGCTAAGAAAGCCTAAATTTCTCATCCTTTCTCCACAGTCTAATATTTATCCTCTAAGGCTTTGTTGAGTTCCCAGCACCCCACAGCTATGTTTTCTTGTCCAAACCTGTACTTAGTTTTCTTAGGGATTTTTGTTTGGTACATTCAGTCAACTGTCTTCATCACTGTGAACAATGTTGCTCCAATCAGGTCAGTTAACAACCACTCAGAATCTTTAATTTATTCACAGTGGCCAGTCTTCTTATTCTGCAATTTTGTACTCAACGTGCCAACTGCCAGGACCTGAATCTTGGACCAACAAGCCATGAGGAGGCCCAGCCAGAGCAGAAAGGACATTTGCTTTGGTGTCCAGCAAACTTGTTTTCGATACTAGCCCTGCACTTGACCAGTGGTAAATTTTATTCTCAGTGTTGAACTTTCTTAACCCCCTGTGTACCAGCTTATTATGAAGGATTTTATAAAGTATGCAGATGAACAGCCCCATGAAGAGGTATAGGGTGAGGTCTTCAATAGTCCCTAGAGGAGATTTTTGTCCCTATGGAACTGGGGTGTACCACCCTCCTGAAATGTGGATGTGTTCACCAGCCTGGAAGCTCTCAGAGCAAAGTTTTAAATGTGTGTATATATGACACTGCAGTTCTTTTCTTTTAAAAATTTATTTATTTTTGTGAGAGAGAGAGAAAAAAGAGAGCAAGCGAGCACATGAGCGGGGGTTAGGGAGCAGGATAGAAGGGCAAAGGGAGAAGAAGGCTCCCTGCCAAGCAGAGGATGCAGGACTTGATCCCAGGACCCCAGAATTATGACCTGAGACAAAGGTAGGTGCTTAACAGGCTGAGCCACCTGGGACGCCCATGACACTGCAATCTATATCCAGGAATTTATCCTAAGACCTTAAAGGATAAAAACACAAAGATGTACATATATACAGGGTTGTTTGTTGCAGTGCTATTTTTTTTCCATTTTATTTTATTTTATTTTTTTTAGTGTTCCAGCATTCATTGTTTATGCACCACACCCAGCCCTCCATGCAATACGTACCCTCCATAATACCCACCACCTAGCTCCCCCAACCCACCACCCTTCTCCCCTCCAAAACCCTCAGTTTGTTTCTCAGAGTTCACAGTCTCTCATGGTGTGTCTCCCCTTCCAGTGCTATTTGTAATAGCAAAAATTGGAAGCCACTTAAACTTCCAATTGGTTAATCATCATAAATCTACACAGTAGAATATAAGGATGGTATTAGAATGATGATATGTATCTGCATTTGTTGGCATAGAATGTCTGTGGCATATTTTTAAGGTAAAAAGGGTAGATTTCAATTTTAGCATTTGTAGTATGATCTCATTAAAATAAATATTTATTTGTGAGTATAGGTGTATAGTACAGAAATATATCTAAAAGGATTTATGTAAACATATTAATAGAAATTCTATCTAAATGGTAAGTGTAAAAGAGATTACTTTCCATATGGGATAATACTTAAATTGCCCTTCATATGTAATGCCCTGACATTTCTATTGTAGGAATTTCAAGACTCTTGGCCTAGGTAAATAGGGTGGGTGAAAGATGGAGACAAGTTTGTTTGTTTTAACTCTGTGGACTTTTGACTGAATCTCTCTGTGAGTTTAACTTAGGGAAGAAAACTCTAGGTTGGCTTTGTAATTTTGGAAGGGATTCAATGCTACTCTAGTATATATTAATACTTTATATGAATAATGTCTTGCTTTCCACTAGCTTTTTGGAATGCTGGCACACACATTACAGCACTCCAATTTACTAAATACTTGTAGGTGGCTGTGCATACATCTCTATTTTTACACTCTCTTTACAAGGTAGGAAAACTCCCCATATTGCTGATGAGAAGACTAAGCCTCAGGGAGGACAAGTAATACAAGATCCCATTGCTAGTGAGGGCTAGGTTGGTGTTTTTTCCATTGTATCATGATTTTATTTTGTCTTATTTTGCCCTAAATCACCCTCCATCTGATTCCTCCAACATACTAAGGGAGACTGACCCTCCTCCAAAGTTTTCAACCAGGTGTGGAGAAGCACCATGAAGATAGTATTGCAATGAAACACACATCTGTGGTGTCAGAGTTCATGAAACTGAAGCCTCCTCTACTGCTTACTGGCTATGTAACCCTTGGAAAATTACTGAACTTTTTCACTCCTTCATTTTTTCTTCTGTAAAATGGGGTAGTAATAGTTATACCTACGTTGTAGGCTTGTGAGAGGACCAATGGAAACAATTCAGGTGTTCTAGTTCATAGTAAGTGGTGGTAGAAAAATGTTAGTCACTGTCACTAACTTCCTTCTTTCTTTTCTTTTCTTTGTTTTAAAATTATCGTCCTTATAAAAGCCTCACATGGACCAAGGAATGGAGACAGAAGTTCCATGCCTTGTCAAAGGTGATGCATAGTTGATAAAAGATGGAGTAGCTCTTTTTCAGTCTTCCCATTCCGCAGAGGGCACGCATGGGTTGTTTTGAGTAGAGGGTAGAAGTTGTAATGGGGGCTCAGGGTAGAAGGGTGTTTCTTCTGGTAAGACATGCAGTAGGTGAATGGAATGAAACAGCAACTAATCCAACCCAGCCCCAAACCACAAATGTCAACAGATATTTTATGGCAGAGAAGGTGCCAACGAACATGTCACATGCTCTTTTGAAAATAAATGAAGCCACATAGGGACTCTAAAGTAAAAAATAAGAACTGGGCTGTTTATGGATCTCCTCTGGCTCCATTTTATGGTGTTTCAAATTCCACAGCAGGAAGAAGCACTGTAGGAGGAGCCCCACCGTATGATTGAGAGGTCACCCGGCTCCCTGTTATCTAGTTGCACCACACGGGGCAAGTCACTCAGGGCTTCTGCAGCTGCCTCATCACCGGTGGGGTAAATAAACTGTTCGTGGGTTTGTTAGGAAGATAATTCCAGTATTGAGTTTTTGATTTGGTTGCTCTAAACTGAAGTTCAAGTCAAATACAGTGGTCTGTTCCCCAGAGGGCTTGACACCTGCTTCCCTTTGGAAGTCGTTTCGAAGGTGCTTCATGGAATCAGACAGTAAAGTATCTCAGAAATTATCTTGTGATTGTATTTCACTGATTTTTAATTTTTTTTTTTGTCAGTGGTAGATTCTTTTTTGCAGGGGAAATTTAATGTAGAACCTCAACATATAAAACACGAAAGGAGAGTTGCCCTAGTTGAAGCAAAAGGGCCAACCTTGTCCACTTTTCTTGCACCAGAGCCCATCTCTCTGGGTCGTCTCCAGAACTAGGGATCCTGGAGAGCATAATTTGAAAATGTGCTCTTAAACCTTGATAGGTGCAGAATCACTGCTGGTTACAAAGCAGATGCCCGGGTCCCACCCCAAAATGAAGGAATCAGAATCTAAACTTTCAACAAGGTACTCACATTCTCTAAAGTTCAAGAATCATTGTGCTTTCATGTTACAAGCATGGAAACTGACATCCAGAGCAGGGAGGTTATTTGTCTGTAGTCACACAACTAGTGATGGGTCCACGCCTAACAGCCAGGGCTCCTGGCAGCTCACATAGATTCCTTAGTTGCAAGCAATAGGAACTCTGGCGAACATAAGCAGAAGAACTCATTGGAAAGTTATTTTATGCTTCAGAAAGTGGAAGAGAAAGCACAAGACCCAGGAGTCAGTAATGCTCCACTGAAGCAGGAATTAACAAGAGTCCCTTCAGGACACCACTGCCCAAAACAGTCAATTAGCACCAGTGTTGGTCCTTGGGGCACTTTATCAGTAGTCAGAATCTTGGGGAAGAAGGTCTGATTGGTACAGCTTTGACAAGGAGGTCCCCTTGGCTGATCACAGTGAACCTTGACCGACAGTTCCAGGAAGACCTTATTCCCTTATTTGCTGGGTGTGATAGATCTCAGTAAGGTGATGCTACCATAGAAAGTGAAATGCAGGTTAGGAGGCAAAAAACATCATGCCCATATCCTCAGCCACCTTTCCCACCACGCTGTGCTGTCTCCTCTGTCGGTGGCTGGAGGAGGGCAATGCTTCACACACACACACACACACACACACACACACACGCACAATCCAATTGAAATGAAGGAGTTAAGGTAAATTCTGTGGCTTAACTATCAGCCAAATGACATTTTAACAGCTTTTTTAGCATAGCCTGACTGGACTGAGACCTTCCCTGCAAAATGCCTTAATCCCTGGCCTCTAAATAGAGAGTTATTTTCAATTTCTTCAGTTCCTAATGTTTTAAATGGAACTACTGTTCCCCTTAGAGCACCCAGTGGCTGGCTGGAGACCTTTATTGATATATATATAAATTACCCCAATCCCCTCCGCTGCCTACAGATCCAATCATATTGAACTAATGCGCATATAAATAAAAACCTGGAAGTGTGGTTTATGGCAATAAGTAGTGCAGCCGAAGTTTATACCATTCTGCAAAGACACCTTGATACATTGCTGATAATCTTCATAATGTGTTTAAAGAGGCAGTGTGTCCGCTCAAGCTGGAGCACCTTGGGAACTGAACAGGAAATCTGATTCCCGAGCTTCTGATTGACCAAGAGAAGAATCTGTCCTGCCAGGAGGAGGCTTACCCCAGGCAATAAGTGGCCCAGAGGCAGGAAATCCTTTCCCAAAGTCTCCATAAAGAGAGGGGCTGACCTACAAAATGTACAGGGGTTGGACCATGAGTTCTCCTGCCATCTTTTTGTGCCTGTGTTCTGTGATTAATCCTGATAGCCTGGCTCCAGAGAAGATGCGCCTAGGCTGGGAGCGTTTTGCAGAGCAGAAGTCTTTTACCCCATGAAGATGTGTCAGGGGACACCCTGGAGTGATGTGTTCATTCCTGGAGGGCCATGTACCGTACCTCCCTTACCTGTCTTCAGTCTATTCTATGCAATGCAGCCAGAGCTATCTTTCTTGAAGGTAAATCTGATTTTGGCTGCTCTGCACACTTTCAATGACTTAACTAGCCTTGTGAGCCTTTCAGGCTTTGAGCCATGCCCACCCCTCAGCCGCATCAAGTTCTGCACTCCCTAGCCTGTCGACTCCAACCACTGTGCTCTTTTCCTCTTTTACTTTGTTGTGAATGCTCTTGTCTCTGCCTGGACTGCACAGTTCATATAACATAGGACCAGATCCCCACCTGTTGTGCACATCTTCTATTCCACTGAACAAGTTCCCCTACCTCTTTGCCTTTCCTCCCCATTATCCCATGAGTCCTAAGTGCACTTCCTGGCTCTTCTGAGTCCCATCCACCTGTGCTCATATCTTCTTATTCGTGTACATTTCCTTTACCCTTCCACCTGGAAAGAATCTCTCTCATGTCTCTTATAATGAACTTATTACTTTTAACTTAATATCGTATTGATTTATGTGTGTGCATTAATTTCCCTTCTTGTCTGGATATGCCTGGGACTGGTTCATCTTTGAATTCTCTTGAGCTCCTATAGTACCTTCCTATAATAGGGGCTCAGTAAGTGTTTGTTGGTTGTAAGAATGAATAAATGTAAAAATGCATGGCTATTGACCATAGCGGGAGGTGCCAGCCCTGGACAAGAACTCAAAGTGGGAACTTTGGGCAATGGGTATGAAAAACATGAAGCTGCCTGTGTGCCTGGGAGCCTGGGAAAAGGGGGCATGTAGCATGGAAGTGTAGGGAGGGGAATGGAGAGTAGAGGTAGATAGGGGAGGTAGGGAAGAGGGATTGGTTCTGTTTTTGAGCATTTTGCTTGGGACAAGCCCTAAAGCTAAGCCCAAAGAGGAAACAGAGGCAAAATAAGGAGAACACATTATCCTTGCTCTGTGTTGTAAGAAGTGGCTGTGTGTGCCCCAAGTATTGGGCCCAATAATCCTTTTGGGGTTTGGGTAGAAAATATTAGAATTTGAATTTATATGGATTTCTCATTTAAGAATTTCCTATTTTTCTTATGTTTTAATATGTCTCTATTGCATTAGTGTTGTGATACATGTATGTGATATGTGATATGAAAATAAATATGTGCATATATAGATATTTATACATTGGATTGGATGACACCATTTTTTTGTTTTAAAGATTTTATTTATTTATTTGTGTGAGAGACAGTGAGAGAGAGCATGAGCAAGGAGAAGGTCAGAGGGAGAAGCAGACTTCCCATGGAGCTGGGAGCCCAATGTGGGACTCGATCCCGGGACTCCAGGATCATGACCTGAGCCGAAGGCAGTCGTCCAACCAACTGAGCCACCCAGGCATCCCCCATTTTTTTGTTTTAACTGATGGAGTATGCAATCAAAGTTTACAGACTGCTGGGGGCCCTGATTGGCTCAGTTGGTTAAGTGTCCAACTCTAGATCTCAGCTCTGGTCTTGATCTCAGGGGCGTGAGTTCAAGCCCCACATTAGGCTCCACACCGAGCTTTGAGCCTACTTACAACCGAGCCTACTTAAAACAAAACAAAACAAAACAAAACAAAACAAAACAAAACACGTTAACACGGTGTCACTTTAGAGATTCAATCCCTGTGCTGAACTAGATGCTGCCAATAACCATTTAACCTTGAAGTGATATTAACAGTTTCACCTACTACCCAGGAAAATAAAAGGAAGTTCCTTTAGTTTACCTATCTGTATGCTCTTTTAAGATCTCATTCGAAGTTCAGTGTAATGTAATAAAGTACACTGGCCTTGGGATCGTTCAGCCTTTGTTTCTAATTCTGGCTCTGCCCCATACTAGCAATGTAAACTTGGGCAAGTCAGCCTCTCTGGGTCTCAGTTTCTCATTTGTAAAATGGGATTGATATCAGTCCTTATTTCAAAAATGAGATAATTCTTGTGAAACATTTAGTAAAATGCAGGACACATACACCATAGCTGCAGAAGGACCTGGTCCAGGCATGCCATCCGCTGGTGACCACTTCTTCCTGTGCCCATAGCAGACATCACTAATTGATCTCAGCCTTTTTCCTTCTGGACTTAGACTAGACCTCCAGGATTAGGTCACATAATGATTTTTCTTTCCCCTGGGGGTAGCTGCAATCTCTGAAAAGCATTCGCTATGAGAAGCTGCTAATGTACAGAAACAACTTTGTGGACTTTCTAGCAGCAGGAGAGATCCCAGTGAGACTTGAGGAAGAGCTTTTCCTATTTAAGATCCCAGTGGGATGTTATCAAGCAGGTCTTTGAAAACTTTCCTCTAGGGATTTTTGGGGCTATGGCAACAACAATGAGGATAATGCCTCACATTTTGAGCAGTGCTTTATAGTTTTCAAAGCACTTTCATGCACATTTTCTAACTTCATCTTCATAGCAACCCTGCCTGGCAAAGCAGAGCCAGCATTAGACTCAGAAAAATAGCAATTTTTTTTTTTAAGTGAAAAGAACCCTAGAGACTTTGTCCAACCTCCTCATTTTATAGACAAAGAAATTGATGCCAGAGAGGATGACTTGTTCCAGGTAAGTTACCTGAAGCCCAGGCACTTGCGTTCTACTTCTTGGTATCATCTACTATTCCCAGTAAATGCTTAAGAAAGATTAGTCGAAAAAGGAATGAATGGAGAAATGACTCTATAAATCAAGGTAGTCTCTTAGTAGCTAAATCAGGATCACAGAACCTCCTGTCTGTGATGGGGGTGGCAGGGAACATTTTCTTCCAACCCCCTACACCTATTAATTGCCATTGCCTGTATGTTCACCTGGCAGTACCAGCAGGTTCCAAATATGAGAAATGGGTCAGCACAGGTTTTGGATTTTACCAGAAGCTAGAAGTAGGTGGGAAGTCTAAATTCCATAGTGTTTGTGTTAGGGCTGGTGAAGGACCTTTTATTGGTGATGATTTTGAAATATTAGACTCTTGTAGATTTAACAATCTCAAAATGTTGAAGTTTGCTTTACCTGTGGTTATGGTAGTACCTGGGTCTCTTTGCTGATGCTCGTACCTGTTCTTCCTTCCCTACTTCTAGGACTAAGGGAATCCCACCTCTTCCATATTATGTGTTTTCTTAAGTTTCCCTTAATGAGGAAGGGAGTCCATACATGGCCGATCTTATAGGAGATCCTAATTTGGGTTGACTGATATCACAGGGTCACATGGAAATAATGAGAGTGTGGTTTCTTGGTATTTGGGATGACTAGACTAGCAGCACGAATATTTGCCTAAGCACTAATGTGAATTAATTCCCTCCTCTCTTCCTTTTGAATTGGATACTGACTTTCCTAAGCACTCTAAGGAGGTACAGAATTTGAAGACCATTAGGAAACAGCAATTGGGAGATGAGGCAAAATATCTACAAGTGAGGTAATTAAGTGATAATTTGTAGATCTGACCAGGATTAAGAAGGGGCACAATTATAGTATTAGGAGTTCACTGAAGAAGTTCACTATGGGCTATAGCCTGGAACTTGAATTGGATGTAGAAGAACAATATCTATATTATTTACCTAAGAAAGAACTTATTACATGCCAGGCACTATTGTTATAAATACTGATTCACTTAATCCTCCTAACAAACTTTTCAAATAGATACTCTTTTTAAAAAAAATATTTTATTTATTTATTTGACAGACCGAGATCACAAGTAGGCAGAGAGGCAGGCAGAGAGAGAGGGAGAAGCAGGCTTCCTGCCCAGCAGAGAGCCCTATGTGGGGCTTGATCCCAGGACCCTGAGATCAGACCCGAGCCAAAGACAGAGGCTTAACCATCTGAACCACCCAGGTGCCCTCAAAAATATACTCCCATCACCATTTTATAGATGAGGAAATTCAGCTAAGTGGATGGAGCTTAAGTAACTCACCAGAAGTCGGGTGGGATTTGAACCCAAGGCAGCCCAGTGTCCAGCATCTTAGCTACTACTTACTCTTGGAGTAAGGAATTGGGAGGGCAGAGAACAGGGGAGAGGTGTGGGCAACAAATGAGGAAAGAGTATTTACAATGGGTACAGTGTATTCAGGACAACCAGCTGGGCTGGAGTTTGGATGTTAATACTGGGGATACCAGCAGAGAATTATGAAAATATGTAAATAGGTTTGGGTGTGATTATAGTTTGTGGTGATTAGAACAGAATAGAACAGAATAGAACCTGATAATACATCTGTGGTGGTTTTAGGTTTTAGAATCCATGGATTCTTCGATATTCCTCCCAGAGGTGGAACTGGACTGCCGTCCTCTTAAGTATAGAGTGACTCACTTCTAATAGAATACAGTGAAATGAAGGTGTGTGACTTCTAAGACAAGGTCATCAAGGCATTGTGGTTTCCTCCCTCTTTGTCTCTTTTGGGTCTTACTTTGGGGGAAGCTAGCTGCCAGGTTGTGAGGTCACTCCAGAAGCTCCATGGAGAAACCCACCTGGTGAGGAGCGGAGGCACTTGCCAACAGCCATGTGAGCAAGCCTTCTTGCAAGTGATTCCTGTAGCCTTGATCAGGTCTTCAGATTACAGTAGCTCTGGCCAGCAACTTGACTGCGATCTCATTTTGACAGCTAAGACTTTTCTGGATTCCTGAGCACAGAAACTGGAAGATAATGCTTGTTTATTGTTTTAAGCTGCCAACTTTGGGGATAACTTGCTATATAGCAATAAATAATCAGTGCAACCCTTGGTGCTATGTTGAGTTTAGACTTTATCTTATAATCCTAGCCCCATGCTTCGTATTGAGTGCCTGGCTGATGAATGGGTCCCAGAATGAATTAAAGATGATAGGGAGTCACTGGACGTTTTTGAGCAGGTGAACAACATGATGACAGTTCATTTCTAGAAAAATTAATGCAGAGTGAGTGGGCAGTGAATTAGAGGTGGAGGACATTTGTGGGAGGGAGGCACTTCAGTTGGCTGAAATGTCTTCAGCATGTAAGGCTTAGGTTTAGGGTGAGGGGAAGGAACAAAACAAATACAAGTTCCATGAGAGTCTGGCCCTTGCTTGTCTTTCTTTACACAAGAGCCCCAGAGCCTTGCACAGCACTTGGCACATCGTAAGCATTCAATAATGTTTATTGAATGAATGAACGATTGAATGAATGAGTGAGTAAGTGGGTGAGTGAATTAAAAAAAAATAGAAATGTGGTGCTCCAGAAAACTTGGTTCCTACTTTTCTTTAGAAATGAAAACTCTCCAAAGATTCTATAGGTAATATCTGGAGTAGTTCTCAGTGACCTCAAACTCTATTTTCTATTTCTGTGATCCTGATTGGGGCCAGCTTGTTTTCAAAGCCCATTCCCATTCTGAAGTTGATTTTAAAATATTCCTTTTCTTTTCACATCATTCATGCCACAAACATTTACTGGGCATCTATAATATACTTGGCATTGTGATGGGCCCCAGGGGGAGAAGATGAGTGAAGGATGGTCCTGTGGTGCTTCAGTATTTCTTTCTCTGCTTTTATCTCTAGTCATCTCAGAAGTTTATTTTTGAAATAAAGATTCATTTTCTTGGTGGAATTCTTAAGTGGGGAGCGATGAGATGAATTCGGGCTTTTAGGAACTGCTTTTAGAACTTGTGGATGACTTCCACTGTTTGCTGCTCACCCTTGCTGATATGCCCTATTAATATTCAAAAGCTGTCACTTTATTTTATCTTTGTTCTTTAGTAGACTAGACTGCTGGCTGGGAGAACCTGGTTTGTCTGGGTTAGTCTTGTCACACTGTGGGGTAGGACAAAAAGAGACATGGCTCAAGGTTGTTAGCATTTTAAAAATTTGGGGGGGGGAGTTTCTGCATATTTTTCATGGTATCACACTCTATTTCATTGACTTCTGTCCCCTTTTCTTGTAAATAAGATTTAACATTGTTAGGAGCAATCCCAGGCGTGGCCTGCTGTTGAGTGGACAGTTGCTAGAGGGCACACAGTCTGGATTTAAGGCTGAAGAAAAGCTCCAGGGATGGCATTCATCTATCAAGGCCATAGTTCTCTTTAATAGCAGTGACTGGAATGTTGTGTTAGAAAGGATTCTAATGCGTACTCGAGCATGGTAGGGAAGAGCAGTGTTAGTGATGGCTGCCCAGGGGCAAGGGTATGGGGACTTGCAGCATCCATTTGGAGCAACTATTGAAAGGCTGAGCCTTAGTTTAGGTGTTCTGGGTAAGGAACCAGATGAATGGAGCCTAAGAAAAGTTTCATTTCCCTTGACTAATCTTTTCTCCATCTCTTTATAATCTTCTCTTTCACTGTTGCCTGTTCTCCCTGCTCCTATTTCCCTGTTCTTTCTTCTCATGCTCCCTTGTTTCTCCTTTTCTTCTTTCTCTGCCTCCACATACCTCTCTTTCAGCTGATTTAAAGTGTACCTCCTCACACCCAGCCAGCTACACACATCTGACGTAACTATGGCTCTTCTGGGTTAGTCTAAGTATGTTCAGAACTATGTAGTGGTTAGGGTGATGGAGGTCGATGGCTTTACAACACCCCAGGCTCTGTTTTGCCTCTAATCCCTCTGGCCTTCTTTGATATGCTGGCAGAGGGACTAAAGAGGCCAGGTCATTGGATCTGCAAGGCCACAGTCAAGTACATGACCAAGAAGGAGCTCTCAACATGAGGAAGATGTACACACATGTAACCCTCTGCTTCCCCTCTCCACACTATACACAGATGGACAAGTAAGTCTCCCCCGAGTCTCTCTTTTCTCTGGTTCTTCTCACCAGAATTAAATTCACTTAACATTTTAAAAGAAAAAACATCTGAAAATATTCACACACTGGACTCTAAAGGAGGAACGGTGTTTCATTTACATTTGCTTTCCATTTAAGTCAAGGTGCACACACTCAAAGCTGCTTCCTCTAGCAGATGCAGACTCGACTATTATCATAATGCTTCCTTTTTTCCCCTTCTCTCCATTTGATAACCACATTTTACTCTTAAATATTTCGTTTTCTTTTATTCAGTCTTTTAGGTTGCTATATTGGAACAGAAGGGAGCAGGGAGACAGTCTTTTTCTCGTCCCAGTTGATATTCGTCTGTCTGCCTAAAATTTTTTTTCCTTTTTTTTTTTTTTTTTCACTTACCACCATTTTGGCTTGTGGATATAGGTTTTTTTTTTTTTTTTTTTTTTTTTAACCTCTAAGCACGTTGAATGTCTTTAGGCTTCCACGTTAGACAGGAGACTGATAGGATAATGATGATGGAATGTTAAATGCTATCTATGTAAATCAGCTCCATCAATGGGTACAAGATTCAGCTACTTTAGGCCTTTTTTTTGACATACATTTTCATTTTTTTTAAGGAGAATAATATTGGATTGTTATTAACCTACTTTAGAAGGATCTTTGTATTACCAGACACATTACTATTTTGCATAAAGTCATATTAAATTTTGGTACGATGTACAACATCGTTTTCCCCTAAATGCTGCTTTTAACCTCCAAGTAGTTTCTTTTGTATTTTTGATGGAAGATTGGTTTCTGATAGCCAGATCCCAATTGGGAAGTAGAAAGGGAAAAATGAAGATCTTTACATGCTCTCTGAAGGCAGGGAAAAGCAACTTATGTTTTCTCCACTTATTCGAAGTATGAAAATCAGCTGGGTAGATTCTAAGAGTGATTATGTTTTGAGGTGATCCATGAAACTTCTGCTTCATCTTTGGGTTCTAGAACACAGCCATTAAGAGCTAAGTTTCAAACAGGGTTGGATTTGGTTAAGGGCATGAGAATGGTTATCACTCTCGGTTGCAACTAAGACAGGCTTTAACTTAGACCTGGTTGTACGTGAGAATACATGAGGATGCGTGTGGCCTTGAGGGTGGCCTGGAAGTAGGACTTCAAGAGACGTCATCAGGTTTCTGTCTTTTCTCCCTCCCTCTTTCCCATCTCTCTTTTCCCATCTTCCTCTCCCTGTTTTTTTTTTTTTTCTCACTGCCCATTTTTACTTTCCTCTCTGATTTATCTCTGACTTATCTCCCCATCTTTCTCTTTCTCCCTGCATCACTCTATATTTCATTTCGCTTCTCCATTTCTCTCTCTTCCCACCCTTTCTCCCCTGTTGTGCTCTCTCCATTTTCTCCCCTCCATCTTTCTTTCACCCCATTTCTACCCATATCTCCATATCCCATTTTTCCATCTCCCATTTTTGTCTCCCCACCTCCTCCATCTCTCTCCTCTCCTTTCTTCTCCCCAACCTCGCTTCCACCTGTCTTTCTCTCATCTCTCCTCCAACTCATTTTCTCTCTACCCCATCTGACTCTCTCTCCTCCACATCTTTCCCATCTCTCAACCTTTTCATACAGACTATGTAGTTGTTTCCTCAACATAGTGGGGGACATGACACAGGCAGCTCCAGTTTTACACGTTCCCAGCTTGATGACTCCATAGCAAAAAGAATGCTTCTCCCCTAGACTCCAGTTTTATGTAAATTTCAGAGAAGTTTTTCATTAACCTGGCTTGGGTTACATGCCTACCTCTTGGAATTAATTCACTTACACCAGCAAAATAAGATATCTCATGTAGGTCAAATGCCTATCTGTGTGGCCAGTGGCGATGAGGGTAGGGGCAAGGTGTTTAGATTGGCAGCCCCATAATAATCACTTAGAGCAGGAAAGGAGCCTTCCATTGAGGAAATGAGAATATTATTAACAGAAGAAATGGGAGACAGATTCTGGGCAGACAAGAACAGCAGATATGTACCACAACCACCAAGACAGGGTTATGGCAAGAAGAGAACACTTTCCCATACCACTATCTTGTTCTGGCCAAAAAATGTGTACTGATAAGTGGGTAGGAGTTGAATTTCTTGCTAGTGCATGTGGATGATCTTTTCTCTTTGGTCTTAGAGATCCTTCTAGCTTGTAGAAAAGACCCAGTTTTTAATCCCACCAGTGACCTTTCCTCCTTGTCACTTATGTCTTCTACCTCCCAGTCTGTTGTAAGGGATCGCCTCAGGTGAGTCAAAAAAGTCACACATCTGCCACCCTTGGTCTCTTGCCTTAGGCTGCTTCTCATTCTAACCGTAGCACTCCACCTGGTTCCTTGGGGTTTCTTAATTCCCACAACAGACATGAGCTAAACCCTCTTTATCCATGATTCATCTTGAAACAGTGAGCACATTTCAGAAAAAGAAGTAAAAAACAGGAATAAAATAATCACAAGCAAGAAGGAATAATATAATTCAACATTTCGGTATTGTAACGGCAATTGGGGGACTGGAGTGTGAAGGAGTATATTCCGTCTCATGGTGTATCAGCAGTTTGAACTGATTTACAGAGACAGAGATTGGGCCTACAGGAAGATGGGGAGAGAACAGAAAAGTGAAGCCAGGAAGCCACTGACACTCCCTTTGCTTTCTCTGCACTAAGCTAGGGGTGAATGTCCTTCACTCAGTATAAACAAGCCAGGAGTTAGGAACTTGGGTGGGGAGAATGACAAGCATACCTTTAATTGGTATGGAAAGCATTTTGTTGGATCTACTTCCTTCAAAATGCCTTAACTGAAGAGAGCCAACCCCCAAAATGACTTGAGGCCAATTCAATTTCTCCCTGATAAATAGAGCCAGGAGTGTTGACGATGTATGTCAACGGAGAAACCAAACTCATGGATCCTGCTCAAGATGTTTATGGAAGGAGGTCGTGGGGCAAGAGGGGAAACTGGGCTCAGAGGATGGTGCTGAGAGCTCTGTTTCCTCCACCAGGATGTTAATAGCAGTTTCTGGCTGAGCTTGTGGCTTGAGCTGCCCATTTTGGATTTGGCTGGTGACTCTTCTGGGCAGGCTTTGTGCCTCTGCCTGTTTGTGTTAGAATGCGACACATGGACCCAGCAGTCAGCCAGGTGCCAACCATGTAATCTGACACCATATGTTCCCAAGTCAGGAGAGAATAGAGCAGATTTTTTTTTTTTCCAGTTTTGGAAGTAGGTTAATTACATTCATCTATATTTTCGGCTCTGAGGGTCAGAGATGCGAAATGATTCCTGACATATTTAGGTGGTCATTCATGACCAAAATTATTAAGTATGAACTTTACCATTTACAAGATGGGACAAAGAGAATATTCTTAGAGTGAGCCACAGCTCAAAAAGATATTCCCTTAGTAAGAATGTTCCTCATTGGCACCACTGTTAAAAATGGATTTAAAGTGTTGTTTGGAGGGGAAATCGGTGTTGCTCATTTTATCAGCATTCTCTGCCCAGGTGTTGGTTTGTTTGTGATATTTAACTGTTTTTTTCACTGGATGTTGATGGATGGAGCCAGCTGTGTCATTTCTCTGTGGCTTTTTGTTCTTAAAGTTTAAGTATCAAAGCCAAACTTTTGACTAAAGAATGAAGTCTAATTGACTCAGAGCATTTAACCAATGCAAGCTAATGACGGTCTTTCACATGGCTAGCGTTTGTTGAGAGTTTGATCAGTGCCAAGAAGGTGCTGAGATGTTTACATGCAATATCCTATCAATCCTTGAACAACTCCTGTGACAAGAGCTCTTCATTGTCCTAGTCTTACAGTTAAGAAGTGGGATATGCCTGTTATCCTGCATTAGCCCCTCTAGGTGTATACCTCACACTTTTGCACACTGTTCAGTACCTGGAAGGCTGACAGATAAGGATCCCATCCGCTGTTCCCCTGTCCTCTGGCTTCCTTCTGGGTTTGGCAGTGGAGAGCCCTGATAATGAAAGCTTCCTAGCTTTTCTTAGAAAGATAGCAGGATAGGGGCACCTGGGTGGCTCAGCAGGTTAAAGCCTCTGCCTTCGGCTCAGGTCATGATCCCAGGGTCCTGGGATCGAGCCCCACATCAGGATCTCTGCTCGGCAAGGAGCCTGCTTCCCACCCCCTCTCTCTGCTTGCCTCTCTGCCTACTTGTGATCTCTCTCTGTCAAATAAATAAATAAAATCTTAAAAAAAAAAAAGAAAAAGAAAGATAGCAGGAGAGAGGGAGGAGAGTGATCTATAACTAAAGTAGTTTGCCACCCCTGCGCCCCTGTCTATAAACCCAACCTCTTTACTCTGAGTAAACTACTAAGCATCTCTGCCCCTCAGATTTTTATCTCTGAAATAGAGATGAGTCTACCTATCTCTTGGGTGATGGTGTGGAAGGTCAAATTAGATGCTGCATTGGAAATTACCAATAAAAATTAAAAACCAAATCAAAAGTTTGAAAAAGAACAAAATAAACCAAAACAAAGCAGAAGGTAGAAAACAAATAGCCAAAACCTAATGTTTAGAAAAGAGAAAAAGGTAAAACTAATAAACAAATTAAAAAGCTGGTGTTTCAAGAAATCAATAAACAAACCACTAGCTCAGTTAGTCGAGAAGAAGAAATGGGAGAAAGTGCAAGTATACAAAGTAAGAAACAGTAAAAAGCAAACAAAACTAAAAACATCATTAGAAAATACTTTGAATTCTGTGAAATAAACTTGAAAACCTAAATAAATGTATAATTTTAAGAAAATACAACTCACTAAAGTGATCCCAGTAGACAAAAGCTGAACAATTTCCTAGAAGAAAAAAAGAAATTATCAAAGACCTACCACAAAACAAAACAAGAAAACAAAGCAACAAACAAAGCAACTGGCCTAAATAATTTCATACAGAAACTGGACCTATAATAAAACATAATATAAACATAAAATAAAATAAAACATAATATAAACATAAAATAAAAAATAAAATGAATAAAATAAAATAAAAAATGAAATAAAATATAAAATAAAAAATAAAAGCACACTCCCTCTGGCATAGAAGACAAAAGCAGCTATGGCAGAATACATTGTATGCAGGTGATGTCCCAGGTGGGGCTAGGGGATCTGGGCAGGATATGGGTGTCTGCTGCATTAGGGAACGCTCTCTAATTGCAAAATATCAATATCAATAAAAATATCAAGGAGCCCACAGGCTACTTGTACAATGTGAAGGAAAAGGAAAAACACACCTTTACATTGCCTAAACCTGCCTTGGTAATTTCCAATGCAGCATCTAATTTAACCTTCCACACCATCACCCAAGAGATAGGTAGACTCATCTCTATTTCAGAGATAAAAATCTGAGGGGCAGAGATGCTTAGTAGTTTACTCAGAGTAAAGAGGTTGGGTTTATAGACAGGGGCGCAGGGATGGCAAACTACTTTAGTTATAGATCACTCTCCTCCCTCTCTCCTGCTATCTTTCTTTTTCTTTTGTTTTAAAGATTTTATTTATTTATTTGACAGAGAGAGATCACAAGTAGGCAGAGAGGCAGGCAGAGAGAGGGGGCCGGAAGCAGGCTCCTTGCCGAGCAGAGAGCCCGATGTGGGGCTCGATCCCAGATGAGACCATGACCTGAGCTGAAGTCAGAGGCTTAACCCACTGAGCCAACCAGGTGCCCATGTTTTATAGATTCTAACATATGTAGTTCTTAAAAATGATCACTATAATGTTTTCTTTATCACATATTAATTTTCATGCATATTCGAGCCTCTGTTCTGTTCTATCTGTATCATTTGTCCATCTTTTATTTTTTTTATTTTATTTTTTTTATAATTTTATTTTTTATAAACATATATATATATATATATATATATATATTTCCCCCCCCCCAGGGGTACAGGTCTGTGAATCTCCACGTTGACACACTTCACAGCACTCACCATAGCACATACCTACCTTTTATTTTTTTAGGATCAAAAATTTTAAGTTACTATAGGTTTTAGTTCGTTTATGAGAACAAAATTGATTTTTGTGTATTTCTTTTATAAATGACCACTTTATTAATGTTTTTCTTGTTTCTACTTTTTTGTTTATTCTTTTGTGTTTTCTAAGTGTGATATCACTTATGCACATAATGACAAATTGTACATTCATTGTTCCAATAATTGTATCTCTTATTTTGTTGATTTTAAATGTACTGGCTGGCACTTTTAGAACAATATTAAATAACAAATATAAAAGAATGTCCCCATGAGTGGGGGACAGGCCAAATGGGTGAAGTGGAGTGGGAGATACAGGTGTCATTATGCAATGAATAGGTCACAAGGATAAAAGGTACAGCATAGGGAGTAAGTGAATGGTATTATAATACTGTTGTGCAGAGACAGATGGGAGCTACACTTGTGGTAAGCATAAGCATAACATATAGACTTGTCAAATCACCATGTTGTACACCTGAAACTAATATAAAAAAAAAAGAAAAAGAAAGATAGCAGGAGAGAGGGAGGAGAGTGATCTATAACTAAAGTAGAACTAAAAATTGTGTGTTAACTATACTTTAAAAACAAAAAGAAAAGAATGCCCCTCCCACCCCTCTGTCATATTGCTGGCTTTAATGGAGATCCTTCTAGTGTTTCACTAGTTAGTAGGATTCTTCGTGTTTTTTAAAAATATGATTCTTAATTTGGGGCAATCTATATGTGTTTTTTTTCAAAAAGTAAGTTTTTTTTTTTTTTAACTTGGAGATGGATTTAAATTTTAACAAATGCTTTTGGCAATTTTCTTGGTAATCGTAGTTTTCTCCTTTGACCTATTTATATGATTAATTTCATTAATGGATTTTTCTGAGATTAAAAAATACTTTTGAATTCCTGGAGTGAATCAATATGCCTAATGTACTGCCATTACTCTCATTGTTAACATTTTATTTAGGACTTTACATTAATATTTTTAAAGTTAGGATGGTTTGCATATTTTCTATTTGTGATATTTTACTTGTCAAAAATTTAATTCTTAATGGATTTCTAATAGTCTACCACATGGATATGGCACAAATTAATGTCACTATGGTTCCTTTATATAGACACTTATGTTGCTTCTAGTTTTCAGCATTGTAAATAAGTGACAATGAAGAGTCTTATTAATCCCTCTCCTTAGTCTCAACTCATTCACCACTTCGTAAAAGAATCCCTTCCTGACCCTCTGACTCTATCAAATCCTTCAGTTATCTGGAGTTATCTTTTCTTCACAGAGCTTGTTATGCCTATAATTTACATAGACTGTATATTTAGCTGATTGCCATCTATCTTCTCCAGCTAGGTGGTAAATGCCATGAAGTCCAGGATTATGACTGATATTGCATCTTTCAAGGAGCTCAGTGTCTAGCCCATAGTATGTGCTCAATAAACATTTTCTGAATACTGATTACCATCTATCTACATGCATTTACTTCTAAGGAGAGTAGGCTTATTACAGAAAGGGAAACTTTAATTTTAACTTTATTTTCAGTGTATGTTGAGATAATATTTTGGTTGGAGCGTGGGATGAACTTGATTGTTTTCATAATAGACAAGAGAGGAATTGATTAGAGTTGGGATGATGGAGAAGGGGCAGGTGGACAGTAGTTAGAAAGGCTGTGATCTGTGAGAGGGAAGCTGAAACATAGGCCCTAGAGCTGATGGTGAGGACAGTAAAAAGTTTCAGAGAAAAGATTTTTCATATGAAATACCATACAATGGGATCTTTCTCCACAACTCTGAAGTCTTCAGAAAAGACTATTCAGCTTATCAAGTGCTTAGCCTGAATTGATTTTTTTTTAAGATTTTATTTATTTATTTGACAGAGAGCACAAACAGGGGTAGCAGCAGAAGGAGAGAGAAAAGCAGACTCCCCACTGAGCAGGGAGCCCGATGCAGGGCTTGATCCCAGGACCCCAGGATCATGACCTGAGCCGAAGGCAAAGGCTTAATGGACTGAGCCACCCAGGCACCCCCTGAATAGATTTCTTATGAAAATTATTTTTGTGAAGCTAAGACAGAGTTGGTTATTCATTAAGTACAAAAATGACACTGTCATCTAAGTTTCACCTGATTAAGTTTAACAGAAGGAAATGTAAAGCCCTGCGTATACATTAAAAAAAAATCAGTTGTCCGAATAAAGCTTTAAGGAACACCCATTTTTGATAGCTTTCTCTTTGAAAACATGAACGATTATCTGAGTGCAACATGAGCCAATTCTTTGTGGTCAGTATTAAAACTAAAAATATAAATGCGGTAATTAATTGGAGGACAGAATCCTAGTCAAAGTACGTTATAGTTCTACTTTAGCCTATTGGTCAGACTACATTTAAAGTATTTTTTATAGGCTTTTACTTTAGTTTTTGGCAGACTTGATAGAACCCAGAATGCTACCTTGTAGAGAAGAGTTTGGGAAGCCATGTCCTAAAAGTAACATTTGAGGGGAGTTTAGTCTTAAAAAGGAAGAAGCTTGAGGGCCACTTGTTGGCTGTCCTCAAACATATTGAAGGACTTCCATAATGAAGAGGGATAGATACTGTTCTGTGAGATAAAGAAGACATATTTGAAACAATGGGAGATATTGCAAGGCAGAAGATGTAGACTTAATATTTGGAAAAGCTTTGTAGATTAAACTGAGCTACACTGCTGTTAGATGAGGGAGCTTTCTGGATTTGAGGATTCTAGGAGAAGCTGGATGGCCATCTGTAGGAGACATTCATAGAGGAGATTTCTGCATTGACTGGGTCAGATACAAGGCTTCTTCATTCTTTTTCAGTGGAGAGGCTATAAAAAAGGCTAGCTGCCTCACTGGTTTCCTTGTTACTAGCTTATTATCTCCTTTACCCTGTAGGCTGTAAGCTCTGTGAGGATGAGGGCTATCTATGTCTATTTTGTTCACACTGAATTACCACAGCCTGGCATAGAGCTTTGTTTTCAATAGTTACCTAGTGAGGTAAAATGAATGGTTGCCATCCTAGGTAGCCACGGCTAATGGAGCAGCTTAGCTCCAATGGAAGAAAGGAAATTAATCAAAGGGACTGTGTCAGTTGATTTTTGTCTTTCCCTGGGCCCTGTCTTTTATGTACCAGGTATTGAGCCAATAGGAGACCTTTTAGGTGTCGCCTTCCTTTCTCCATTCATGAGCTGGCAGAGTGGTTAAGAGCACAGTTCCCAGAGTCAGATTCCTTTGTATTACTTTCATAGAGTTGTTATGAGGATTGAATGTGTGTGTGTGTGTGTGTGTGTGTGTGTGTGTGTGTGTGTGTGTAAGCTGTTATAAATTGGTATAAATTCCTAAAATTAAGCTGTTGGAAAATATAGGACACACAGTAGGGCTTTGAGTAGTATACAGGATGGTGAATTATTTCCCTATATATATAGGTGCTTACGAAGAAGCCCTCTAAAAAAAATTTTATTTTCTTCTTCACATTAGGGAGGTAGAAGGCTGGATCCAAGATCCAGCTTTGCCATAAGCTATGATCTTAGGCAGGTCATTCCCGTCCCTGAAACATCAGTAATATGGCTCTGAAAATAGCAGTCTCGACTACCTTGAGAGTAAAATGAGCTAAAATACGTGGTGGGGGCTTGATAACTATATAGAATAAAATGCATACCTTTAGTGTTATTATGCTTATATCTTTATACCTTGCCCCCAGTACACACACTTTGTAGTGGAGACCTGGTTCAGCTACTGGATTACAGGAAAAGGATTTTTCCATTCTTCCAGGTTTAGCTCTTCTCATAATCTCTTCCTGAGAAGGGGAGGGTGGAGGGAATACATCCTTTTTGCTTTAAAGCTGATCAGGATGCTCAGTTGTAAGGTCCTAGATCAGAAAGAAAAATTGCTATTTTGATTTCCACACTGTTCTTCCATGCCGTTTCTTTCTCAGCCCCTCTTGAAATTTCTCTAGTTCTCCTGTGGTATAAAGTGAGTCAGAATGGCAAATGAAACATGCAGGAGACATAAATTCCAGGCATAAAATATATATCAAATATACATCTATCAATTGGCTTTATGCTATCTGAGCTGCCCCCAGGGTGTCAGTGGATCAGGTGAATGGATTTCTGCCACTGTGGGTAATTCCATAAGGTAATAGGGTGGGCCCTAATGCAGTGGAGAGGCAATATTCTCCCAGTTATATATCATGGTTTAAAAGGGGAATTTGTATATTTTGATTTTGCGAGTCAATGAAGTTGAATCCCCAAGGCACTCTCGGAGCTCAGGCTTTCTGAGGCTGTGGAGATGAACTGGCGGAAAGCCAGGAAGGCAGCCTAAAGAGAAGGAAGCCACCTCCACTACAGAGGCCTGGTCCAGAAAGGCTCAGTCCTGAGACCTTCCAGAAAGCTCAGGGTAGAGATAATCACCATATAAATGTTATATATTTTTCCCATTTAGTTGGCCAAGCTAAGGATAATACCAAAGAGTGAATTTATTTAACCAAATAGGAAAAAAGAAATTGGAGCTATTTGATTGACTGACAAAACTCAGTCAGAGGTGCTCAGTCAGCTAGTTGTGCTGTGAGAATTCAGTGAAAGTGAAGAAAGATAGAGATGAAGAGAGAAACACGATGAATAGTTAATACTTATTAAGATAACATCTTGTTTTCCAGGTACTGTGCTTAGCACTTTCCATGCACTAATTTAATACTTTCTACAACTCTCTGAGGTAAGAACTATGATTATCATTCACATTTTATGGTTGAGGAAGTTAAGGCATGGAGAGGTTAAGCAACTTGCTCAAGCACCACCTAGTCAGTGGTAGAGTAGGGATTTGAAACCCCTCTTAACCACTATACCTTACTACCTCCAAAGGAGTAAAGCTCTTTCCAATTTGAGGAATGATTTTCTAGGCTCCAGGAAGTCTGATGACTTAGGTTTAGAAAAGTTTAATCGGAAATGAGAGTATTAGAAATGCGCCTAGAAGCAGGTTAGTACTTCTTAATATGCTAATACGCTTAAGAACTGTTTCTGCAGTTCTGCAAAATTAGTTGGGGGGTAGGAAGAAGCCTAGTTTGACCTGACTTTAGATAAAAATCTCTGTTAGCAAAATCCACACTTGGACTCAGCCCAAGGAGCCCGGTTAGAGATCTGACTTGCCTTAGATGTAAGAGATTTTGAGATTCCAAAAATAGGGTCCTGAAGAAGGATGCAGACTTTGATTTGATTACTGAAGTAGAGCTGTGCTAAACATTTCCTATCATTGATGAGTCCCAAGTCCAGTACACAGCATGTGTACATTAATAAGCAGGATACAACAAATGAGTCCCTAATATCCAATCTCTTCCTGCTAACAGAACTCAGTTTCATTCAGGCAGTCACCCCCTGCCCCCACCCTGCCCCCATAGAGCCAGTTACCTCAGACACAGCCCATCCCAGTCTCAGATCCCAGGGGTAGATCAGATTGGATTTAGGGTATTCCAATTCCTCTAGCCTGTGATTGGTTCAACAATGGGCGTATGACTTGATACTGGCCAGTCAAAATTGAGAGGAAGTGGGCGAGGAGGGAGAGAGGTTGAGGTGTCCGGGTAAATTTTCTTCTATTTTAAGAGAAAAGCTCAGAAAGTTTATCTTTTTCTTTACTCTGGAAGTAGCTGTGTTTGTATAGTGATAACTATATATATCTCACAGAGCTTTATAACTTTCTGGAAGACCCAACTAAAATCAGCTTAAAGAATATGGGTTTATTTTCTAATTTGTCACACAAGAAGTTCAGAGGTAAGACAGTTCCAGTGTTGGCTAATTATAGGGGCACAAGTTTCCTTCCATCTTTCTGTAATGTGTGTTGGTAACTTTCTTTGTGGTGACAAGATGGTCATAGCAACTCCAAGAATCATTTCACACAGGAGAGGCAAGAATGTTCAGAGGCAGGAAATGGGGCAAGTTCCTGACTTGTATCCCTTTACACGAGTCTGGAAAACATTAGAAGGGCCAAAGCTGACTTCCCCTTACATTGCCAAGATTTGTTACATGCACATTCTTCAAACAATTGTGGGAAGACAAATGGAATGGCCATAATTGGTTTAGATAATTAACCACCAGATTTAGGAGGAGTTAATGAAGTACACTGATGTCTGATACCCGAACAAAGCAGGGCTACTTTGGAAAGGAAGAAATGGGAGTGTGTAACTGTTGGATAGATAATCAATAGGGTTGGCCACAGGCTGCAACAATTGTCACCAGGCTAACAGTATGAATGAAACCAACACAAGGATGACAGTGTAGACAGACAGAAAGAATCCGAGTCCTTGATGACATAATGAGCTACTGAATCAAACCAAATAGAAAGCCTGCCCAACTACCTGTAGACCTTCCATTATGTGCCATAAATCTGTTCGAGGTTTCTGTAATTTAAAACTGAGATCACTGAACGCAGATACAAGGTCCTTAATAAACACTTGGTAATGAACAAATGAATGAATGAACAAGGAAATGCATTTGAAATTTATGTTCTAAGAATGAAAGTTTTTATTGTATCTGACATTAGAATGGGCAAATTTTAAAAAAGTAAGAATAAGTCAGATTTTGATGTATTGAGAACGCACAGTGAATCCTTTTGAAAAGACAATTTTTTATCTTATGAAATTGTTCTTTTTTAAAAAAAAATAGGAGTAACTGTGGTTATTATGGTTGAAAGAAAATTTCTTTCTTTCCTATCTTTCTCTTTCCTTTTTTTTTAAAAAATTAATTAATTATTTATTTATTTGACAGACACAGATCACAAGTAGGCAGAGAGGCAGGCAAAGAGAGAGGAGGAAGCAGGCTCCCTGCTAAGCAGAGAGCTCGATGCGGGGCTCGATCCCAGGACCCTGGGATCACGACCTGAGCTGAAGACAGAGGCTTTAACCTACTGAGCCACCCAGGAGCCCCTCTTTCTTTCTTTCTTTCTTTCTTAATTTTATTTTATTTCTTCAGCGTTCCAAGATTCATTGTTTATGGAGCCCACGTATTGCATGGAGCCCAGTGCTCCATGCAATACGTGCCCTCCTCCATACCCACCACCAGGCTCACCCATCCTCTCTCCCCCTTCCCTTCCAAAACCCTCAGTTTGCTTCTCAGAGTCCACAGTCTCTCATGGTTTGTCTCCCCCTCTGATTTCCCCCAATTCACTTTTCCTTTCCTTCTCCTAATGTCCTCCATGTTATTCCTTATGCTCCACAAGTAAGTGAAACCATATGATAATTGACTTTCTCTGCTTGACTTATTTCACTCAGCATAATCTCCTCCAGTTCCATCCATGTTGATACAAAAGTTGGGTATTCATCCTTTCTGAAGGAGGCATAATATTCCATTGTATATATGGACCACTTCCTCTTTATCCATTCGTCTGTTGAAGGGCATCTCGGCTCCCTCCGCAGTTTGGCAATTGTGGCCATTGCTGCTATGAACATTGGGGTACATATGGCCCTTCCTTTCACTACATGTGTATCTTTAGGGTAAATACCCAGTAGTGCAATTGCCAGGTCATAGGGTAGCTCTATTTTTAATTTCTTAAGGATTCTCTGCAGTGTTTTCCAAAGTGGCTGCATCAACTCGCATTCCCACCAACAGTGTAAGAGGGTTCCCCTTTCTCCACATCCTCTCCAACACTTGTTTCTTGTCTTGTTGATTTTTGCCATTCTAACTGGTGTAATGTGGTATCTCAATGTGGTTTTGATTTGAATCTCCCTGATGGCTAATGATGATGAACATTTTTTTCATGTGTCTGTTAGCCATTTGTATGTTGAAAGAAAATTTCTATAAATAACCAGGTCTCTTCTCAATGGATACAAAGTAGGGAGATTAGATAGATATACTGGGAAAGTATTTAATAAAACCTTTATCAAATACCTGTTGAGTGGTTAGTATGTGTCAGGCACTGTGACTAGCTTCAGGGATATAATAATGTACAAGATGGACATGAGCCTGGCTTTCACAAGTTTGGAGCTTGATTTAACAATTATTTCTTCTATGTTTTAGATTCTAATAGATTCTAAACCAGTAAAGAACTATTAGTAGCAGTTTTGTTTTACTAAAAATTATACAAATTGAATATGTAATATTTGCTGATTTTATAACACTTATGAAGAGTAGATATATAAAAATTACTATGAAAATCATTAACATTAATAGGTATCTACCATTGATTGAGGACTTCTTATGTGCCATGCACAGTTCTAAATGCCATATATGCATAGTCATATACTTCTAATAGTACTCCTGTAAGGCGGATACAATTAGTAATCCTGTTTTGCAGAAGAGAAACTTGAAGCAGAGAAAGGTTAAATATTTTTCTAAGGGTACACACCTAGTAAGTTACTTAGCTGGGATTTGAACACTGCTATTTTTGTTCCAGAGCCTATTTTCATAACCACTACTATATGAGCATGGCATTTTATTCCCAGTGGTGCAGATGTGAATCTGAGCCTCAGACAGTGGACAAGATTCACCCTCTTTACAGTTGAGGGAATTTGTACCTATCTCATAGAATGTTCTAAGTATTAAATGAAATAATATACTGGAAGAATATGTAAAAATAAATGTAGTGCCTGGTATAGAAGAAGCCTTAAAAAACAGAGGGCTTTATTATTATTATAAGTCTAGATCTTGGTTTTCTGATCTAATGCTAGGGATTATCAGGAATCTCTGAATTTCTTAAACCCACAGTGTTTCTTTACCACACTCATTTTTTTCTTAAACCCTCTCAACGTATAGCCCCTACTTGTTTTGCAAGTGTTGCTGGTGGACGTTATAAAAGGTGATGGAGACTCATGAATATAAGTTAGAGAGACAGTCGTCTCTAATTGCATCATTTCACTTTTCTGAGAGTGGCCAAGATTAGCATAAGAAATCTAGAATGGCTAGGCAATGAGTTCTATATCAGTTAGCAAAAAAAAAAAAAAAAAAAAAAAAAAAAAAAGTTATCACAGAATTGTAGATTGAAAGGGACTCGAAAGCATATGCAGTCTAACCTCCTTCTTTGGAATCCTCACTAAGGGATACTTTCTGAAATTTGAATTTGGGCCTGGGGTATATGTGAAGATGTTTACCAGTTTTCTATCACACAGAGGAAAACAAACCAGGTTAATTCTTTTTTAAAATACATTTTGACTTGAACTACCACATATATACAGAAAAGAGCACTAACCATGTAGCTCTATTTTCACAAAATGAAACAACAGAAAATAGCTTAATGAATTCTAACAAAGTGAACACACATGTGTAACCAACATCCAGAGAAGAAATAGAACTTTTCCAGCACCCCAGAAGCCTTCTTTGTGCCCTCTTCCTGTTACTAACCCTTCAAAGATAATTGTTATCCTGACTTTGATGCCACAAACCAGTTTTGCACATTTCTGAACACAATATAAGTAGATTCACACAGCATACGTTCCTTGTGTCTGGTTTCATTCTCTCGACATAACATTTGTGAGAGTTATCCGTGTTGCATAAGACTATGGTTTCTTCTTACTCATTGCTATGTGGTTTTTTTATTGTATGACCATATACAATTTATTTACCCATTCTTCTGTTGATGAACAATTAGTTTTTTTTCTAGTTCGGTTTATTAATTACAGTGTTTCTGTAAACATTCTTGGACGTGTTTTTTTTTTTTTCCTAGATTTTATTTATTTATTTGACACAGAGAGAGAGATCACAAGCAGGCAGAGAGGCAGACAAAGAGAGAGGGGAAGCAGGCTCCCTGCCAAGCAGAGAGCCCGATGTGGGGCTCGATCCCAGGACCCTGAGACCACGACCTGAGCCGAAGACAGAGGCTTAACCCTCTGAGCCACCCAGGTGCCCCTTTGGACGTGTCTTTTGGTGAACATTTGTTTCCATTTCCGTTGGGTATATACCTGGGACTGGAATTACTAGGTCATGGGAATGCATGTTTTTGGCTTTAGTTGATGCTGGACAATTTTCCAGGATTGTTTTCCAGTCTAGAAAGATTTAGTTTAACTTTTGAGAGGACAAGACCTAGTGGGAAACATTGGAAGACCCATTGTAAGTGTGCTATATTTGGGCTGAAGCATCAGAAGCTTCTGGTGAATAAACTCATTTGTTTGTCATATATTTATTGAGCACCTACTATGTGCTAGGCCCTATGCTAGAGGCTCTAAGCCTTTGAAGACCTTATGGTCTAATGGAGAGAGAAAATTCAAACCTATAATCTCAATACTATATTTACAAACTGTAATAAGTACTATGAAGGAAAATTAGAGGATGCCATAAGCCCAATAGACTAATGTCCTCCCCCTTTTTTTTTCTTCCTAAAGGGAAGAAAAAAAAAAAAAAGAAAGAAAGAAAGGCAACCTACCTCTAACTGTAATAGCCTTAATTGTGAACTAGCTTCTAAGCTGTCAGATTGGAACCTAATTAATCACTGAGGGTGGTATGGAATTGATGAATTGCTTTGGTGCTCTTTTACTAGTATAAATCTTTGATTTAATGATTGCTGCTCTCTGATTCATACCGTACTACCCCAGTGATCAATATAGATGATGAATGGCTGATTTTCAAGAACCACCCACTTGCTAATGCTCCTTTACATATACAGTGTATGTATATATGAATTAGTACACAAGACGGATTTCTGACAAAGAGGCGAAGGGTGAGGTAATATTATAGGTTGAAGAAGAGGAGGGGCACAGATGGGTGAGATGAATGGAATTTGCTAATAACAGTTGGGAGGAAATTTTCAGAAAGGGGAAAATAAACCTCTCAGTGGGAGAATCCTCCTTTAACTTTTTACCAGGCTTCTTCAACTAAGCCTTCCAGTTCAAGGATTTGTTGTGGCTTTGGAGGAGACTTAACTATCCACAGCTCTTTCAGAGTGAGAAATTCATGGTAGGATAAGAACTACAGATAATTTACTAGCTATGGATTTCTTTGCTTCATTTCAGAGTCTCCATTGCTGAGGGGGAAGCACGCAGGCGGGGGGGAGGTTGACTGTGGTTGCAGCAGTCCATGAAGACCTGTTTTGTGGTTTGTTCATTCAATCTAGAACTATTTATTGAATACCTGTCATATTCTAAGCCCCAAGCTAGGTACTGGAAATATACTGGTGAGTAAGATTAAACCTCTATCCTCAGGGAACTTTTTATCTAGAAGGATCAGTGAGGCTACTAGAATCTTCTATTGGTCTGGCCGATATGCACATGCTGTACTTCCCCCCGGTGTTTTTGAGATACCTGTTTTCTAGTTTCACAGAATTATCTTGAGGCCTCTCTTACCCTCTCTGTGTCTCATACACACATGTATCTTGTGATTTCCTCATCTGTCAAATCTTTACTCTCTCAAATTTATTAGGGAAAGCTGGATTTATGCAGTGTAACTGTGAATGAGACCTGTTCTGTTGTGAGTTTTACAGAAACCAATCTTTTTATTATCATGCTATACCTATGACACCAACTGAATAGTGAACTATTACATAAATATAAGGTGTTTTGAATTCCAAGTGACTTCTCTGGAGGACATAATCAAAGAAATCTTAAACACTTTCTTGTTGCATGATTGGTTTTGATAGCAAGAAGTTGCAAAACACTTAAAGACCTGTCACTGAAATTTATGGTCAAATGTGATGAAATGATTCAAAATAATTATGTAATTATAGAGACCTCCGTTGATATGAAAAGAATTTCCCATCATATGATTGAATTAAAAAAGGTTAAAGAATAACATGTATAATTATGATTGTTGGCACATAATACATATTCAGTAAATATTTGTCAGCAAACTAATCACTGGATTTTTGTAGCTTTCCACTACTTCCCTATAAGCAAAAAAAAGATGAATGGAATAATGCTTCCTGTAGTGTTAACAATAGTTATCTTAGGGTAATAGAATTTCAAGTGGAAAAAAAAAGACATTTTAAAAAATATGTGTTCTTAATAGGTTGATGTTTTTTATAATGAGTGATTTATTTATATACCCAGAAAATATGAACTATTTTAATTTTTTTTAAAAAACAGTCTTTTGAGTAAGAACAGTTTCCATCTGTTCAAAGGGAGGCTCGAAACCTCTCTTCTCTGGGATTTGATCTTCCTCAGTATGGGAGAGAATTAAGAAAATCAACTCCTGGGCAAAGACTAGCATCTCTTTCACAAGGCCTGAAGGGCTGATTCCGTCAAAGCCCCCTTGGAGAAATCTTAGTGATTCTGCGTTTCTCCTCCTGGGAGCTGGTGTGCTCTCCCTCTCCTGAAACTAGGGGATTCTCACGTTTATTACTATTGTGGCTTTTCCTCCCCTTTACCCACTTCACCCAGGCAGATTTCTTGTTTTATCTGGCACCCAGTAGAGCTCTGCTGAGCTGAGGGCCTGTTCTTTCCCACCAATCCTCATCCAATTAATTGATAAAAAATTAATAATTTAATTTTAGTGATGGGAATTCTATACCATTCTCCAGGCTCCCATTTCACTAGGCATCCCCGAGTCGCCTCATACAGACAAGCACGTGAAGCGAGAAGAAGGAACATTTTTTTTTTTTTTAATATTTTAAGTGGATTTGGCCACTTGAGCATCTTTGGAGAGCAGGTGAAAGAACAGGAGGCGCAGAGCAAAAATGGTCCCCCTAGAAATCAGGAGGTTGAAAGGAAATTGGTAGGGAAAAAAAAATCACATTTGTTCCCTCTGTGCTTGTGGATATTTTTGGGACTTTTGCCAACCTACTTACTTATTTTAACCCTGAACTGCATATGAGTGACACAACTCCATTGATTTTTGGATTCATTTAAAAGTAGGAGCTCTGAACTCAGACAGTCTTCACTAGCTATGGGACCTTTGGCTTCAATGTTTTCATCTGTAAAATTGAACTAATGAGACAACCTTCCTTGTAGCGTTGTTGTGACGATCAGTGAGATTATGTGCTCGTAGCATTTAGCCTAGTATTTGACATTTCACAAGAGCTCAAAAAGTTCTAGGAATAATAATGACTATTCTTTCTGCAAGTGATTATTTACAAAGAGGTTGAGCTAAAATTTATCATGTTATTAGAAGAGGATGTTTCTTCTTATACTAATGTTAGTCTAAGAAGGAAGATTTATTTGAAGAAATTTGCTCTTTAAGGCCCTGGTATAATAGAACTGCAATGCTTGAACAACTCAGTATAGTTTTCAGCTCCCCTCATGTGTCTTCTAAACCCTGCTTATAAGCAACTGGCATAGAGATCATATATTATTTTTAGGTACTTATTTAAGTATACCCTCTGCTACATATTCTGTCAATACTAATTTGAATTACCTTAAGTTTTAAAAATATTGCTTTGTTAAATATGTTCTCTAAATCAGATATCTACTTAAATCAAAGGGACCTTTACCTATTTTTTAACAAATTGGTGGGGTTTCAGTGTACAATAGAGTTGCTAGTTTAGACTGTGTTAAAATTATGTGAGTATCTGAATTAAACCCTTTTGAGTTTTATTCATATAAATTCCTTGATGTGAAGAGCCGTGACATTATTTGTAAACATCTTCATTCTCCTTTATTCCACAGTAAACCCATGGAGACTAATAACTGCTCACTTATCTTTTTGTCATACACAGCCCACACACCATTTGTAGCCTTATGTATAGTGCAGAGTAGATGCTCAATAAATATTGAATGAATGGTGGTCAAGAGTTTGTGGGAACAGGTATTTGTAGGGCTGGCTAAGGGGAAGATGGTCTTAAACATGACCATTTCATGTCTGCCTGCTTTTATCTCCTACACAGATTATGAAATCCTTGTGCTCACTATGTGTTTTGTATTTCTTTTGTGCCTTTTCTGACCATGTCTAGAGTGGTGGAGGTTTAGTAAATACTTACTGAATTGGGCTAAAGTAAGTAGAAGGAGGCAGAATAAAATAGGCTGCTATTGATCGTAAACTGAGAAAGCAATTGCTCTGATTTAAGACCCTCAGTCGAATTTTTGTGAGTCTTCCCGCCTTTCCAGTGCGTGGAAACAAAAGTTGATTGCCCATGGAAAACGGGTCATATCAAGAGAGAGTCTTAACTCCCCCACTTTTTGCACAAAGGATTGTGACTTATTTAAGAAGTTTAACTGTTGACACACAGTTTGGATTTTATAACTAACTACCATATTTTTTTTTAGAATATGCTTTCAGCTATGGAAGGACCCTGGAGCAGTTACCTGGGTAATTATATTTACCAGGCTTCTCCTCAAATGGAGATAGAAGAGAGCATAGAGGGAAACATTTGCTGCCTTTCCAAACTGAGATTTCTTTGCTTGTAAAGCAGAATGAAGCTACAAGCTCAGCCTCATAGACCCAGGCTAACACTGACTCTGTCATTGGAAGGACACTGAACTTTCCCTCCCAGCTTTAAGTGATATGTTGGCTTGACTGGGCATCTCAAAGCTTTGTAGCTAGGAGGATAGACCTAGGGAACAGGTAGAGGACTTGAAGTTTGAGGAGAGTGGGGTCATTGAACAGCTGATATGATTGGTACTTCCTCAGTAGTTGCAGGGAAAGAGGCTGCTCCAAATCCCATCATAAGAACCATATTCTGTGTAACAAGGAGAGGCCATTTCCCTCATGAAAAGTAGCTGAGAATAAATAGATAATGGGAGAGAAGAACCTTGGAAGTCAGTCCTTCAGGGTGTTTTTATTTCCCCACTCCTAGAGAGGAGTTAGTGTGGCATAGTTGGGTGAGGGTGAAGAAGCTACCGACTTGGATACCAACAGCTGAGTGCACGCAGCCTCTGGAGCACAGAGCTCACCAGCCAGTGAGGCCTTTATGACAGCTGCAAAAGCAATGGCTACATAAACTTTCTCAAGGAGGGGAGAAAACGGAATGAGAAAGACATTCTTGCAGTAAGAAAAACATAATAAATCCAAGAGCTACACATAGCCTGGGAGTTTTTATGATCATAGCCAGGCATGAAGGAATGACTGAACTTAACTAAAGCTGTTAATTACCTGGGTGAGATCAAAAGCCCAAGTAAGGGAATATATTTATGATGCACCTTACAGGATATGCTTCAACTTCTTACTTTTTTATTAATTGGTTTGATTAAATAGATTTAAAGAGCCTGAGCAGAGCCTTTTAAATCATATTCCATATTGATCTAATGAAATAGTCAATAAATTTACTAACATAGCCCCTTTCCTTTGTACAGTCTGGAGGGAAATGCTTCACTGAATGGTTATAACTCAACTCCGAACCTCACTGCTATTCCCACAGTGACTCATAGAGAGCAGGGGGATGCTGGGAAAATCTTTCAGGCCATTTGTGGGAGTGCTTGAATAAGTGGTTTAACACCTGTTACAGACTACTCACCACCCTTTATCCTACCCCCCCTCCCAAGCCCTTTGGTGCTTCATGGCAGACTTTACTTGAGCTGGCCAGTGTTGTGTGCCTTGTAAATTCTACGCATAATTTACCAAATTTACTTATGTATGCCACCATCTGTTATAGCCCTGATTCTGGGGCTTCAAGACTCCAGTGATATTTCAGAACCTTTGACTTTTATTCATTTGTCTATCCAGTTCTGTAAATAGTGACAAAATGAGACTCTGTCAATAGATAAAATATAGTGTGCTGGGGTAAGTAACCTCTACAATGAGATTCCTCAGTCTCTCAATAAATCTGAACTAAATCATGGGAAACTTTGAAAAAGTAGCTTCTTTGTGTCCGTTTTCTCACCTTCTATGGTAGCGAAGGGAACCTAGACGGTGGAGAGCATGTGGATAAGAGGTCTCTTATGTGATTTTGTTTAGACACTGACATTTCTTTTTGTTGTTGTTTTTTTAAGATTTTATTTATTTATTTGACAGACAGAGATCACAAATAGGCAGAGAGGCAGGCAGAGAGGGGGGGGGGGGATTCTCCCCGCTGAACAAAGAGCCCGATGAGAGGCTCGATCCCAGGACCCATGACCTGAGCCGAAGGCAGAGGCTTTAACCCACTGAGCCACCTGGGCACCCTTAGACACTAACATTTCAAAATTTCTTTCATTGAGTGTGAAATGGAACAAGAACAAGATTTTGAATTTGCCTTATAGCCACTGGTACCCAGGGTAGGCCTAAAAGCAATGTTCTGGGGATACAGTTTCCTTGGGTTTGAGTGTCAAGTCAGCACAGAGGTGACAGAATTTGAAAATCCCTTTGAAGATCCCTTAATGTGCTCATACAAGACAGTTAGTGATTTTGTGCTTAAAATTCTGCAAGTAATTCTTTAAGTATGAGAAATGCTGCAAAAAGGAACAGGAGCAGGATAGGTGTTCAGGTCTGAGGAATTCAAGCCATTCTACCTTTAAAAACCCCATGAAATTCTTAGCTGTGACTAGGGGATGTATTGGAGTTCCCAAAGCCAGTCTGGCTACCTACAGGTTTTAGTGGACCCTATTTTAATATTAAGCCGCTATATCTCATCTTGGGGGACTGGGGTGGTGGGAGGGTGGTAGGTCCAGGCTGCAAAATCTTCAAGCCTACGTTAAGTTAGGGCTTGACGCAATTTCACTGTACTCCACACAGGGCAGTTTGTGGATGGAAAGTGACTTTAAAAATTAAACACCATGGTGAATTCAAATGCTGAACTCATTCAGAGCGAAGGAGAAACCCCTGTAATTGAGGCCTTTCTCGCTGCTTCTATTTCCCCTCCTCCCCCTCATTGTATCTTCAATTATCTGGGTAATTTGGTCCTGAGGGCATAAATTCCTTTATAACTCAAATCCATTATGCAGAGAAGAGTCATCAGGAAATTACTCAGATTGCATCCCAGACGCAGTGTCAAGGTTTTGGAGCAGATCCGGACTTCCATTAGCGCAGCGCTGCTCTTGATTTTAGATCTGAGCCTGGAGGCTGGACATCCACTGTTCTTCCCTTCGTCCCTCTTTGTTTCAGCAAGAGCTGCCTGTAGGGAAGCCCCGTGCTGGTGCTGGCTGGCGATGGCTTCTCTCCACCCGAGGCCACTGATGCTGCCAGCTTGCCTTGGACGGTGTAGACACGCTCATTCCAGGCCAGGGAGAGCTGTTGCCAGGCGGGCAGGCATATGTTTCTGCCTTGTCTCGCCGTCTCCAAGAGCCAGGGACCCAGGCCTTTTAATTCCTGTAAACCTCAGGCCTTCTGGTGGAGAGCTGGTTTTCATGTTTGTGCCCTGACAGGCACTGTCTTTGTGCTGTCGGTGGTCTGTGAGCTGCCTGCCTTTGGGTTTACAGGCGCTCCATTGCAAATGCAAACAATTTCGATTTAGATTTTGGAAGAGGACATTTTAGTATCTTGCTAGCTACGTTATCTGGCTTTATTCTTTGTAGCTTTCTGGTTTACTGGGGATACTTAGTTGTTTCTTTTAGAAAAAAGAATGGGTATGGGTATGTATTTTCCCTCTTGTTCTTTTTTGTTGCCATACAGTGGTGATCCAGAGGAAGACAGCTTGGATGGGTCTTGGATTTTTGGTGTCAGGCAGACTTACGTGTATTGCATTTTATCTGTCTCCCCTCACAATTATGTAAACATCCTGAGAACACAGATTCTTGTCTATTTCCTGTTGTATCCCCAGTGTCTGGCATTGTGTCAGGTACACAGTAGGTGCTCAATAAATAAAGAATGTGAGTAAATGAATGAATAGACTCTGATTCGCCTCCTGAGTTAGGATCTTTGTGATTTTATGCAAGATATTTTTCAAATATCCCATTTCTCAGTTTGTCACCTGGAAAATGGTTGCAAAATGTGTAAAACCATCTAGAAAGTACCTGGCATAGTCCTATGTTCGATAAATGTTAGGAGCTCCCTCTTCTCTTGTTTGTCAGCCATAGGGTGACAAACTCTTTATGGACAAGGATCTAGTTTCATTCTCCATATCCAGGACCTAACACCATCCCTACACTTAGTAGGCATTCGGTTACTGTTTGTTGAATGAATGAAAGAATGAATGAGTTTAATTCTCCATGTGAATAAACGAAATTGTTGAAATCAAGCCCAGAGAAGATATCTTTCAGTTTTTTCTCATTCTTGTATCTCAGTTTCCATTCAGGGGAAATGAACTGAGAATTCTCCACAAATCATCTGGATCTGTGGATTATGTAGACCATTTGAAATGGAATTTTATCCTGGAATTTTCTTTTCAGCCCCAAAAAAACTATTCATAGGGTAAAACCCAGGTGATTTTCTGGCCATAATTCTTTATACACTTATAAGATTTTGTGTTCTATATGTAATTTTTGCATATTTGTGATGTTAGGTTATTAAACCCACTCTCTGAGTTAAGTACACTTACTACTATTGCACCCATTCAGCAGGTAAGAAAACCGAGGCAGATCATGGAGATTTGCCAAAGTCAGACTATTGTTTAGTGGCATCCAAGTTAGAAACTGAATTTCCTTGCCCCAAACTCTTTTCACTAGATCATGCAGCTTTCATGATTATTGAGCTGAAAGGGGGATACAGGTGTTTTGTTCTCCTATTCACTTTGTCAATATTGCTTATTTGCAAAATCTCCTTGCCTCTTTTTTTAAATATGATGTGAAGTCTGTATCTGCCATACCATTTACAAATTGCTCCACGCTGTATTTTTATTGTTATTTCTAACATATAGTCAATTTCTTAGCTTGCAGCTCAACTAATCATGCTTGAGTAATTTTGAAGGGAACTTTTGTTTAGTTGAAATTTGGAAGGTGTTGAAGAGTTGGTCTTCCGGGTTTCAGCACTGCTTTCGCTAGATCTAATGCAGCTGAGAAATTCTATATTACCTACCATACCATGTTAAGGTATGGTTATTTCAATGTTCAAGACTGTTTTCATTAGTTATATCTCTCTTTTGGCAAAATAGGAAGAGAAGAATCTTTTTGAATAGATAACGATAAAGAATAAACTTTCCAAAAGATGTGTCTGTGCTGGGAAAATTTGAGAACTTTTTTCTTTTTTTTAAACTTCTGATAAAGTAACATGTAAACTGAACACAAATCGAAGGTGACATATGATTTATTTACCATTGACCATCCTGATCCTGTCCACAGGGTGATATATTAAGTACTTCTTCACTTAGTACTGGAGGTGTTCAGTGCAAACCTTTTTTGTTTGTTTTGCTTTGTTTTGTTCTCAGAGCTAACCTTTTAAAAGATGAGTTGGAGCATTTTTACAAAGGGCAGTTAATGCAGTATGGTAACCTACTGTGGAGACAATTACCAGAATGGAGATGATTATGATTCTTTTCCAATGCTGCTCTAGGTATGAGCATTTGGATGCAAGAAGTGTCCTCAAACTGTGGAACATTACATCAAGGATATCCTTAGTTAATTGCTGAAACATAGAGAATTCCAAAATCTGGTTCATGCATTTATTCTTTATTGTACTGAACTAACAGCTTCCATATCAAGAATGTGTTTTCATGACTTTAGTGCAAATCCTACTGTGGCCTGCAAGTTCCTGTCTCATCTGGCACCTTCCCAACCTCACCTTGCTTTACTCTAAACTTTTCTCACTGCATTCCATCTACATTGGTCTTTTTTCTTTTTCTTCCAATGCATCAAGCTAATTTCCATCAGAAGGTTTGTCTGTGCTGGTCCTTCTTGTCTGGAATGATTTTCCCCTTGGTCTTCATATAGTCCATTGGTTCCTGAGCAGGGGTTATTTTGTCCTACAGGGGATATTTGGCAATGTTTAGAGATATTTTTGATTGTCATGACTTAGCGGTGGGGTTGCAACTAGAATCATGGCTGAATGCTGCTGAATATCCTATAATATACAGGATAACTCCCCACAACACAGAAATATCCAGCCCAAAATATCAATAATGTTGAGGCTGAGAAACCTCGAGTTATAGCTGATCTTTCTCCATGTTCAAGTGTTAGCTCAAATGTAACTTCTCCCTCGGACAGGGATCTTCCCCACCACCTTCTCTAAAGCAGCCTCTCTCCTATTACTTTATTTTCTGTTCTCTATAACTCCAAGCGTCATATGAGATTTTCTTTCCCCCACTTTTTTTTACTGTGTTATGTTAGTCACCATACAGTACATCATTAGTTTTTGATGTAGTGTTCCATGATTCATTGTTCGCGTATCACACCCAGTGCTCCGTGCAATACATGCCCTCCTTAATACCCATCACCAGGCTATCCTATCCTCCAACTCCCTCCCCTCCAAAACCCTAAGTTTGTTTCCCAGAGTACATAGTCTATTATGGTTTGTTTCCCCCTCCAATTCCCTGCCTTCATTTTCCCCTTCCTTCTCCTAATGTCCTCCATGCTATTCCTTATGTTCCATAAATAAGTGAAACCATATGATAATTGACTTTCTCTGCTTGATCGATTTCACTCAGCATAATCTCCTCCAGTCCCATCCACATTGATGCAAAATTTGGGTATTCATCCTTTCTTATGGCTGAGTAATATTCCATCATGTATATGGACCACATCTTCTTTATCCATTCATCTATTGAGGGGTATCTTGGCTCTTTCTACAGGTTGGCTATTGTGGACATTGCTGCTATGAACATTGGGGTGCGTATGGTCCTTCTTTTCACTATATCTGTATCTTTGGGGTAAATACCCAGTAGTGCAATCGTCAGGTCATAGGGTAGCTCTATTTGTAATTTTTTGAGGAAACTTCACACTGTTTTCCAAAGTGGCTGCACCAATTTGCATTCCCACCAACAGTGTCAGAGGGATCCCTTTTCTCCACATTCTGTCCAACATTTGTTGTTTCTTGCCTTGTCAATTTTGCCATTCTAACTGGTGTAATGTGGCATCTCAATGTGGTTTAGATTTGAATTTCTCTGATGGCCAATGATGATGAACATTTTTTCATGTGTCTGTTAGCCATTTGAATGTCTTCTTTGGAGAAGTGTCTGTTCATGTCTTCTGCCCATTTTTTGACTTATTTGTTTTTTTTGGGGTGTTGATTGAGAAGTTCTTTATAGATCTTGGATATCAGCCCTCTATCTGTAGTGTCATTTGCAAATGTCTTCTCCCATTCCATGGGTTACCTCTTTGTTTTGTTGTTTTGCTGACTGTTTCCTTTGATGTGCAGAAGTTTTTATCTTGATGAAGCCCCCAAAGTTCATTTTTGCTTTTATATCCCTTGCCTTTGGAGATGGGTCTTGAAAGAAGCCACCTTCCCTTCACCCCTCCCTTTTATTTTCCTTTATTTATTTATTTATTTATTGTGGGTCCTTTTGTTTGTTTTCGTTTTTGTACTTTATAAATCTTATTCTTAGGTTTCATTTTGGCTGGTTTTTTTTTTTTTTTTTTTTTTTTTTTTTTTTTTTTTTTTTTTTTTTTGGTGGTGGTGGCTTCCAATTGCTCTGAACTTTCCCAGGGTACACCTTATCTGGATTGTGGTTAATATTTTCAGCTATACATACCCTCAACCACAACTTAACAGAATGACTAGGAGGAGGAACTCCCAACAAAGAAAAGACCCAGAGACAATGACTTCTCTCACAAACCTAAAGGATATGGATATAAGCAAGATGTCAGAAATAGACTTCAGGGTAACAGTTATGAAGACAATAGCTAGGCTGGAGAAAACTATTAATGGCAATATAGATTCTCTAAGAGCAGAAATGAGAGCTGATCTGGCAGAACTTAAAAATGCTGTCAATGAGATCCAATATAATCTAGATACTCTAAATAAACAAGGCAGAAGAATGAACTAGTGATCTGGAAGACAAACTGATAGAAAAGAAAGAACAGGAGGAGGCCTGGAACAAACAGCTTAAAATCCATGAAAACAAAATTAGAGAAATAAATGATGCCATGAAATGTTCCAATGTCAGAATACTGGTATCTCTGGTGGGGGGGTGGGGTGGAGAGTGAGAGAGGACTAGAAGATATATTTGAGCAAATCATAGCTGAGAATGTCCCTAATCTGGGGAATGAAACAGGCATTCCTGTCCTTGGGAGGACCCCTCCCAAGATCAAGGAGAACAGGCCAACTCCCCAGCATGTAATAGTAAAACTCACAAATCTTAGAACCAAGGAAACCATCTTAAGGGCAGTTAGGGGGAAGAGATTCCTTAAGTACAGAGGGAGGAACATCAGAATAAAATCAGACCTGTCCATAGAGACCTGGCAAGCCAGAATAGCTGGCAAAACATATTCACGGTACTACATGAGAAGAACATGCAGCCAAGAATTCTTTAGCTGGGAAGTCTGTCATTCAGAATGGTTGGAGTGATAAGGAGCTCCTGAGACTGGCAGAAACAGAAAAAATATGTGACCACTAAGGCAGCCCTTCAAGAAGTATTAAGGGGAGTGGTCTATAAAAGGAGATTTTCTTTCTTTATGTATTTATTTACTATTTTTTTGTCTGCCTGTTCTCTCTAAAATGTAAAGTACACTGAAAAAAGGACCTTGTTTGTCTTGTTTACCACTGTCTTCCCAAAGCCCAGACAATGTTAGCATTTAGCAGATGCTCGGTGCACATTTCTTGGAAGAAAAGAAGGAAGGAAGGATGGAAGGAAGGAAGGAAGGAAGGAAAGAAGGAAGGAAGGAAGGAAGGAAGGAAGGAAGGAAGGAAGGAAGGAAGGATAAAGAGAAAGAGAGAAGAAAAAGAGAAAAATAAAGAAAGAGAGAGAGAGAAAGAAATGATTGAATGGATGGAAAGATGGACAGATGATAGATAATGAATAAAGAGACTGAAAAAGCTTATAATATTAAAAATTCTTCCTTCTTTGTAATGATAGATATCAAAAATTTCTAATAGACAAACCCTATTTGACTAACACATGCAATTTTATGTTGTCACAAGAATACCACTGGTAATAGTTCCTGGTGGAAGTATGTACTGTAAATGATCATCAATATGATACCCAGTTTTCAGAAGAAGCTCACTGGATCCATTAACACTTGTCTTCAGTCCGAAGGACTCATGGGTTTCATTAGTTTATTAATAGCACAGCTGGAATCTAGGAGACTGACTCTGGGATCTGGTCATTTATATGAGTATTGATGTTTGTGATTGGGACAATCTTAATATTCTTTTCCATGTATTTGTTCTGAGGATTATGGGATTTTCTTCATTTATTTTCTCAGCCATGGCTGTTCTTAGTTTTCACTGCTTTGTTTGTATTGCTGCCGGTCATTGCTTACTGACCTCTTTTGATGATTACATGTTGAGAATGAACTTTTGAGGAACCTCTTTGTTTTTGGTGTCTTTTATGAATAGTTCAATTAATCAACAATTTTACTTAAAAGAGAATTACAAAAAGTCACCTGGATTATCAATTGTGGAATAAAGTTAATGCAATGTAATGTAGTTGGTACTAATATTAGACTGAATGTAACTGAATTGATATTTTATAATTGGGAAGGCAGCTTGAGATAACAATGGTCTCACAATCATCATAATGATTTTGAATTGTCCTTGCCCCACAGGTGGGTGAGAGTGCCAAGTCACAGAGAGAGATTCTCTGGGTTTAATGGCACATACGTTTACTTTACCACGGAAAACACATGTTTCATAAAGACATGACTTTATCGACTTTTCCTCTGGCTTCCTACTGAGCCTTTAAACTCTGGAACTTTCATCATGCTTCCATCCCCCACTCCCAGCCTCTGTCTTTATCCCCTAATTACATGAGCTTAACTTCCCCTGACCTACAGAGAGTCAAGAAAAATTGGCATATAAAGCTCTGTTGTGTTTTGGTCTGACCTATGGGTCCTTTAAATGAAGCCAGGGTACAGTGTGGGGGTTTGAGCTGTTAATGTCTGAACGCCCTTAAGAAGCATAAATCTCTCCAAACCCAAGGGGGACTTGAATGTGGTGATTTCCAACCTTCTTGGATTTGTGACACCTTATGGCTTGATTTGCTAACACCTTTTCCCTCCTTTTAAAAGTAACAGGTGTGGCATATGTTTATTTAAAAAATTAAAGTAAATAATTATTTATACATTTTTGTTATTATTTTGCTTTATTTTTGAGGGTGAGGGAAGAGAGAAGTACTTTGGAGCCTTTTTAATGGCCTCAATAGCTGGTTCCTTGGGGTTAGCTCAAATTTAATCCTCTCTTTATCCCTGACCCCATTACCATGATTCTAGCTAATTTAACCTTGCCTTCTTTGAACTGTTATTTGTACTCTCTTGTGTGACACTTGGCCATATGCTGTTCTCTCTTGTTCTCTAATTGCTTCTAATATGTTTTAGGTCTCCAGTGTTATCATTTATCTCAGATCTGACGCATTTGTAAGCAGAGTAGATGCACAGTTAAAAAAAAAAATTGAGTACTCAGAGACATCCTTGGTTGGGAGTAGTGGTACCACTCATATTTGAAACATAAGGTTCTCAGTATTCATTGAATAATTTCTAGAGAATAGAGAAGAAAATCTACCCCATGATCAACTAAGGATGCCTCCCTATAAATTCTGTGGAAAGAGCAGTGACAGCCCTACTACCAGACACTATGGATGTCTATTCTTTGTGCTCCTGGATGGAAATCAAATCTTGTGAAATGGAATTCAAATGATTCCTTTTAAGAATGCCATGATGTAGCCAGGAACTCTTAGCTCATTATTCTAAGATTGCTTCTCCTCTTTGAGAATGTAGGAAGAACAACCATAGGAAGAACAACAGGTTGACTTGGTATCTCACCAGTCATCTTACATGACCATGACTTTGGTCCCTCCTGACCTATTGTATCATTCCTTTCAGTAGGAAGTGGGAGGAGAAACTTCTGCCAGCCATCTCATTCCTTGGATAGGGATTCCAAACAGTGTGCCTTTAGTTTCTCTTACATCTCTCCCAGAATTATAATTTTATATTCCATGTATTTCTTTGGTTCTTATCTCAAGCTCCTGAAAGTGAGGTTGGACTGAGAGATAAACAAGAAACATTCCATTATGTAGCTTGCTAAAATCTCTCTTTATATCTATAATAGATCAGTGATGTGGGTTTTTGTCACATCTCCAACCCTTCTTCCTTCAGGATGAACTTTCTGTGTAGGGATTCTCCCAATAGTTAAAGGGTAAGCATTTTACTTGCTCTTTCTTGAATCCTAATTCCAATGTTCCTGGAACCTCCCTATACTAGAAAGTTCAGCAGATACCTTCCTATGCACAGTACTTCCTGAGGGAAACTTCCTTATTCTTTGTACCTCCCTCCAGTGGGTCACAAATATTTAGATTAGAGATGGGTGTAAGACTCAAGGATAACCAATTAATAAATTTGCCAGTTACACAGGTTAGTGTGAGAAATGAGTTGAAGAGATGCATATCTCACCCTTGGGAGTTTGAACTGGGAAACTTGGAGAGCCCAAGGACACAAAACGCCCCAAGCTAGAGCCACGGACATCCGGAATTACATGCAAATAGAATTTGAAATGGAATAGAAACTGTTTGAGTACAAGGAGTATCCAGTTGACAGATGGGGAGAATTAGGCAGAAGTGCAAAGAGTAGCTAAAATAATATGAAAAAGAGACCATTAGACCTGTGTGAAAGCCGGGGAAGGTATTCAGCCCCTAGATAGGGCTCCATTCTTGATGGCTTCCCATTTCTATTTGAAATATGTACTTACAATGAACTCTCCTTCTTATGAGCTTACTTGAGTCAGTCTTCCTGATACCAAATCCTGACCCCACAATCACACAACATTAATATGACATATGATTATTTTTTCCTGGGAAGTCCTTTGGCTTCTTATAAGGGTGTGACTTGTAGGGGCTGACCCTGACATGCTAGAGTTCTCCAAAGGGATGGGCCAATCAGGTCACTGGATCTAGGTATGTTTTAAAGCACATAAAACATATTTTCATTTGAATGAGCAATGTCACTTTTTACTTGAGGGCATTATTAAGCCTCTTAGGAAATTGCTTCAGCCATAGTCATAATTCTTATTCCTATTAATCACTTCTCCACTCAGTAGTGTGGAGCCCAGCCTTGTGACTTACTTTGGCTGATGGAATACGGGTAGAAGTGGTAGAGTGCCAGTCTGAGACTAGAATTTAAAAGCGCTGTAAGCTTCCACATGCTCCTCTTGGACTTCTGCCATCACTAGGAAAAGAACACACCCCAGGAAGCTTATGGGTCCCAAAAGAATGAGAGACACATAGGGCAGATCAGCCCCAGCCATTGTAGCTGAATCTTAAACCTGTGAGCTGGTTAATAAATGCTTATTCTAGTTTGTTACTGAGATTTTATGATTGTTATGTAATCATAGCTGATTACTAATATCTGCGTTCTCGAACTTTCTCTTTCCTTTGACTATACTTCCTCTTGATTTTACCCTCCTCTCTGGTCACTTCTCAGTTTTCCTTATGATCCCCCCCCCCTTTACCTGCCCTTGAAGTGTTGGTATTGTTCAAGCTTCTGGCCAAGCTCTCCTCTATTTTTTTAATATACATTCTCTTTGAGTGATCTAAATACCTGTGACTTCAATGCTCTTTATAATCAGATGGATCTCATATTTTCTCTGGTCTAGACTTAAGTCACTTTCAGATCCATACGTATACAGACAACTATTGATCATTTCCTCCTAGATGCTTTGCAGGCTCCTTGAAATCAGCTTGTCTATGATGGAATTAATCTTTGTTTTCCCCCATCCTCAACTTGCTTCTCCTCCTTGATTTCTTCTGACTTAACTAGCACTGTCCTTTGCTTAGCTGTCCAAACCTTGATTTCTCTCTCTTCCAGTCTTTCGTTTCATACATAGGTGGTCACTAACTGTATAGATTTCTACCCATTAAATGTCACTGACCACTATGTTCCATTCACTGTATTCACAGCTGTATCAGACATCTATCCTCTCTCACAGAAACCACTTCCCAAGTGGTCTTGCTGCCTCTAGTGTGGACCTCTCACCATCCATCCTTTTGCTCTCTTGAAGCCCATTCTCTGATATTGCTTCCAAAGTCATATATGAGCACAGCAAATGTCTCTAGTGGTTTCTTTTTATACCCTTCAGGCAAAGTCTAAACTCTTTAGCAAGGCATATAAATCCCTTCATGACCTGGCCTCCTCTACTTTTTACTGTAATTTTTATTGTAATTAGTATAAGTCACAGCTCTTGTCCTTGGCTCTCAAGAGACTAACAAATACACAGGAAAGTACATGGATTATAAATATGAAGAAAGGAGCCAACAAGTACAGGGCACTATACGCATGGAAGGTGCACCTAACCCATGATGGGGTAGGAGGAGAAGAGGAGGCTTCCAGATCCTCCAAGCTAATCTAAGGCCTGAAGGAAGAGGAAACATAAACCACACCAAGGGGTGAGTGAAATAGGAAGAGGAAAAAAGTGGCCCAGGTAGAAGGACCTGCATGATCCAAGGCCTGGAAGCAAGCACCATGTGCTTGAAGAACTGAGGAAATCAGTCCAGTGGAGCATAAAGAACAGTGCTGACTTCAACTGCAGCTATGCTGGGTCTTATGAGCCATATTAAGGAGTCAGACTCTGTTAAAGCCGCAACTGACAAGCAAGATTAAAATGTTGATCAAGCAAAATAAGTTATATAATTACCTAGAAGAATATTTATTTTGGGGATTCTTGGAACAGACTTGATTACATCGTGGGTTTGTAGTTTTTTAAAGATTGCAGTATTGCTCTAAAATGAATTTTTATTGACTCTCAGAGCACGAAGGTGAAAGAAACCTCCAGAGGTCATTGAGATTTTAGCCCTGCCTTTAGGCAGAACCATACATAAATCTTTCCAGACAGATGGGTGTTTGTTGGCAAAGGTATTCAGCCGCAAAGAAGTAATCGCTGCTTTTGTTGACAGATTTAGAGATGTTTTGCCAAACACTATCTTAAAATACTATGATTAGATGTAATTTTGCAAAAATGAGTCTATAATGGAGGTGATTCACTTGCCGTATCAGCTAAGGAGTATCTTCTATTTACAGTTTATTTAATTTACATTTGATTAATTTACACTGAGTGCAAGCAGTTACTCTATAATTATCTCTTCGCCTGCATCAGGATACATGCAACATTATGTTTGGAAAATTGTGAAGTCAGAAGATGTTAACATAGAAAACACCCATTAAGTAATCTCTTTCACCTACTTACCATCAAAGCAAACCTTTTATGACTTTAGATTCATGAAGGGTTTTTCAAATCTGTATTTCCCACACATCCTAGCACAAAAAATGATTTACCTTCCATTTTCACAATTTAACATCTAAGCTGTCACAAACCATAATTTTCTGTTTGTTTAGTCCTGCTAACTCCACCATAATTGGGGAAGTTATTTAAGACATATCTTTTGGGAAATCATATTCATGTATATCATATGAACTTCTCCTAGGCAAGAACTGTGTTCTCTTGAATCATTTATTCATTTAATTTTTAAAATATTTATTATGCACTTTGGAAATTATGGTAGATGGCACTCAAACTTACATTTGACTCCAAACACTAAGCCAAGGGTTGGCAAACCATAGACGTTGGGCCAATCTGACCTGCTGCCTGTTTTTGTGTGGCCTTCAAGCAAAGAATAGTTTCAACATTGTTTTCAGTAGTTGAAAAACATTCAAAAGAAGACTATTTCATGACACATGAATATTATATAAAACTTGAATTTCAGTGTTCATAAATAGTTTTACTGGAACATAACATAATAACACTTATTTTTTTACACATTATATATGGTTGCTTTTGTGCTGTAAGGGTACATTGAATAGTTGCAATGAGACTGTATGGTTCTCCATGCCTAGAAATATTTACAGTCTGGCTCTTTACGGAACAAGTTTGCTGATCCCTAGCCTACAGTAATCGTGGTAATCTCATTTCCCCTGCGAGTGAATGGTTTGAGAACAAACATAAAACCTAATCCTGGGAAATGGAGTATCAGAAGTATGCTAAGGGTTTCTGGGAGATGGTTATGGCCACTCTAAAAAAGACACAGGAGAAAAATGGTTCCTTCTTCCTCAGTTATTGTTGTACCTGGATGAGAGGCCTGGAACTGTGGCAGCCATCTTATGCTCATGAAGACTCCACGTGAAGGCAAGGCCACCTCCCTGAGATGGCAGCAGGAAGGTGGGAAGAGCCAGGCTCTTGATGTGACGTTGAATCATTGCATGAGCCCTGGATCCCATCCTGCCTCTGTATTTGGTGTTGTATGATATGGCACAGTTCCTTAATGCTCAGCCAGTTTGATGTGGGGTTTTCTGTTCCTTGATGCCAAGGCATCTTACATAGGTCTTTACAGCCCGCCAGCCACTATGCCAGGTGTTGGGAATATAGCATCAAAAAATAAAATAAAACATAGTCCCTGTTCTCTACCAGCTCAGTTTAGTAGGGAGACCTCTCTAAGAAAAATGGGATAAAGAATATTTAAGGCTGTCTTGAGAAGTTGGGGTGAATTTCATAAATTCAGACAGTGATTTGGACTTCATCAGGCCAATTTACAGGGGACTGACACTTCCAGGAAAGGAGAAAGACATATAAAAAGACACAGAAGAGATGAAACAATATGGTGTTTGGGAGTAACCGCAAACAGTTTGGTATGACTGAAGAGGGAAGGAGCAGGTAGAATTTCCCTGGTTCAGAACTTGGATGTGCTGTTGCAACAAACACTAGGACAACTACTACTAGTACTACAAAAAGAATTGGCACAAACAACAGATATTATTTATTGAGTACAAACTAGAGGAGGCATGTTAAATGTATTCTCTCATTTCATTTTATTCAGGGAGGGTTCTACTTAGTCGTTCAAGGCACAGTGAAGTTCGATGACTTGTCCAAGGTCACTTAGTGAATATGTGTAGAGGTGTGAACAAAACCTTGATCTTTCTGATTCTAAGCTGGAGTCCAGACTAGCATACCTAAAGCCTTAGAGGTCCTGTGGGAGGGTTTGGTCAAATCTTATTGTATATTGTATATTTCTACTTCTCTTTATCTACCAATGCTTCATCTAAAGTTATTGCCATCTTTGTCTGGGCCACTGCAGTAGCTTCCAGCCTGACCTGAATGCATCTACCCTTGCCTGCACCCAACCCTGCAGTGGATTCAGGGACCCTTGTGTACCTTGCACCATCATTATTGTAGTTCCATCCACTGCAATACAATTGAATTGCAAAGTTAAAAAAAAAAAAAACAACTTCTAAAAGTACACATTTGGAAGTGAATATGGAAATCTTAGACATGAACTTAGACTTACCACTTCAAATGGCCTTCATGACTGTGCCAGTGGGCACTCCTGACAGTGTAGTCTGTACAATAGAGAATCCTGGTTTTTTTTGTTTTGTTTTGTTTTTTTTAATGCCAGTGTCTGTGTATTCTAATATCCAGTTGCAGTAAAAATATATGTTATTCTACCTGGTTACATTCTAAATATACATGTCCTAAGATCTAAAATGCAAATTTCCAATACCCTGCTTTATGAAGCAAAAATTTAAGGTACAAGGAGAAAGAGGACAATTTTTGAATTCACAGGCAATGGCAAATAGCTGGGTCAAATGAAAAGCAGAGCAAAAGCCGGGTTGTCAAATGCCTGGGTGTCAGAGGCAATTAAGAGAAGTGCTTCAAGAGTGGGGCTGATGGAAAAGGGAAAAGGATATGGGAGAGGATCTGGGGTCCCATGAGAGTGCAGTGACAAAAAAGCATCAGGAAGGGAGATGGTAGAAAATGTAGGAGGTCACTTGTGGGTGGGTATGAAAAGAATGGGGTGAGTTTATAGGTGGAAGGGTCCAAGCGGGAGTGGGGGGCAGGCTTCTGTGGCCATGCAGAACCATTGTGACATGCATGGGCCATGGGGTCAGAGGGCCTGCATTCCACTGTCAGCTCTGCCACTGCACCACCTGGAGAGGATCACTACATCTCATGAGCCTTTGTTTCCTCATCTGTAAAATGGGAATAATCATAGAACCTACCTCGTAGGTAGGTAGGAGGATTAAATGAAGTCATCTGTGTTAAGCACCTAGGTTAAATGTAAGTGCAAGAGGCAGAATAAAAGGTTTGGTAATTATCAGCTGCATTGATATCATTATTATTATGTCTGGCAGGATAGAGCGCATCAGTCTTCCAGACTCACACAGAATCTTCCTCATGAGGCAGAATGCCGATGTCTGTCCAGCACAGCCATCTGTTGAATGAGTGAATGGCTCTTACCGCTTGAATTGGTATCATTAATATTTTTTGGTTGGACCATTTCTGCAGTTGATTTACCCGTCCTCTCGCAGGGTATACAGTGGTGAGAATTTTAATGCATGAGTGGTTTGGGCAACAGCCTCAAAATGTCTTATTTTTACTACGTATTATTATAGCATTACATTCATAGTTAGGGGTCAGCTGCCATTTCCTGAGGTTTATAACATGCCTGTTTTAATTAACATCAAGCTAAATTTTGGCATACAGGTGGTCAGCCCAGATGTGAATGTTATTTTTAAAAGTGCCTTATGGCTGTTAAATCTCTTTCTTTAAAATAGCAAAACATATATGAGTATGTGTGCGTGGTGGGGGAAGGGGCTGGAGAGTAGTAAAAATCTGAAATACTGATTATTTCAGGCCTTCTTAAGACAAGCTTCTATGATGAAAAGATTCCTTCAAAATTATTAAAATATGCTTTCATGGACCACAAACTAATACATTGAATAGAAGCCAGAATAACAATAAAAATGAGGTGACCACACATTGGATAGATAAAAGAAAGTATGTAGAGGGCTGTATACACACTCTGCAGTTTAGGAAAATAAGCACAGAACAGGGATACTATGTCACAGGGATGCAGTTAACAGAGATGGGAGATGGGCATAGGATTTCTAACTTTTATTTAGAGATAAAATAGTCCTCAAATTTCTAGCTTATCTAAATAATATATCCTGGATATGTGTGTATACACAGTATACACACAAATACTTTTTCTCACTTATATACACAAATCATGCATATAGATACTACACACTCATAAGCATGTGTTATAAACTCAGTCGCTAATAGATATGTTGATTTCTGGAAAATTAATTCACTCTCCTTGAGACTTACTCTTTTATTGCTAAATAAGGGTGCTGAGCTCAGTGACTCATGCAAATCATCATTGATAGCCCCTTCTTTATCTCCACATCCAGTTCACTGCCAGGTCTAGTTAATTTTACCTCCTACATACTTATCAAATCTTTCTACTTCTCTTTATCTACCAATGCTTCATCTAAAGTTATTGCCATCTTTGTCTGGGCCACTGCAGTAGCTTCCAGCCTGACCTGAATGCATCTACCCTTGCCTGCACCCAAAGCTATTTTCCATACTAGTCCTAGAGTTATCTATTTAAAGTGAAATCCAAACATATTATGACTGTGGTTAGGGCATTGGCCTTCCAGTCATTGCTCTTTGGATAAAGACAAGAAACCTTCACCTTGGCCTTCAAAAGTCTGCAAAATCTTGGCCCTGCCTATTTCTCCTACATGACCTTCTGGTTTTCTACACTCTGAACATACTGGATTTCTTTATTTCCCACACTTCTTATTAACACAGAGGTTTGCTAGGCAGTCCTTTTTGCCTAAAATGGCCTTATCCTTTCTTTCCTTCCTTACCCAATCAATTGAACCTAAAATTCCTTAACTTGGGGACAGTCTTTCTCTCCACAGTGAAAAAGCAAGAATGCAGACACCATTGGGGTGAGGCACACACTGATTGTGTGATGGTGTAAATGACATATCCTGAGTTTCTTACAGATAGTATGTCTTGACAGAGGGGGGAAAAATCAGAATCAATGACTGAATTTCTAACCATTATTCAAGAACACTGACTCCATAAAAATTCCAAGTTGAATATACCTCTTCCTCCTCAGAATCCCATCTGAGCTATAGGACGAGGGAAGTATTATTATCATTCCCATTCTGTGATTGAGAAAACCGAGGGTAGGAGAAGTTGAATAATCTAAACACATCTAATTGGTGACTGGTTGGCCTGAAATTCAAACACAAGCTCTATTTGATTGTAGATTTATAGCTCATTCCTGTTCCTGGTCAGCTACCTTCATGTGGAAGAACAAAAAGGCACAAGCATAGGGTTTTAGATGCCAGTGCTAACAGCTATCAAAATTCAATACAACTTTAATGTCTAGCATTGTAAGTCAATTGTTTATCTGGTGTTAAAGGAAAACAATCCAATAAAACTTGACCCAGTGACCGTGTATCACCATTAGCCTCTAAAGTCTTTTATATAACTGGATATTGCTGGTTTCCAGTGGAACCTCCCAATGGAAGTTTTTTGATCCTTGGATGATACCCTGGAAATAGCAGAGTGAGCAAACCCCACCCACAGAGAAGTTAATTCTGGCTTTCTTGCCATGTTTATGGCAAACATTCAGTGAGCCTGCTAGAATTAAATGGCAAAATTCATCACAACTAATTTCTATTTGTCATCTATTAAGCTACATTGTTTTGTCCTCAACGTCAGGTTAAATAATGAACCTCTCGCAATGGAGTAAATTAACCTCCACTTTATGTTCATGTCATTGTCAATGGAAACATCACTTGCACAAATGAAAAAGATTCATTAGTAACACGAATGCACAAGCTCCAGGCAAGTAAAAGATAAGAGCGATTGAGACCTTGTCATAATGCACTGTCACAGAGCCCCTTGTTATTTATGATGCTTGCTATAATCTGTGGAGATTATTTTTGGCAATGGCAATTAGCCCACAGTTCATCGGGGCAGATATGGGGCTGAGTCTGCCTTTGACAGGTATGTTGCCCTGGCTTCGAGGGGCTGTTATCCTTGAGAAATGTAATCCCATCTACATGTTGCCGGGAGTTCATCTGGCTTTCTTGTCAGAGGAGGCTGGGGACGTAAGCTATGCATGGCCGGCTACTTCTAAATGCTCAGCTGCCTGACATGAGGACACTTCTCGTTTACATTGCTGCCTGATTCTGAAAGGTCACGGCCCTTGCTCATAGATAGGATCCAGCATCATCTGTCTTTTGCCTGATTTCATTCATACTTTGTCAGGGCAAACATTTCTCAGTTGTTCAGAACATGGTTGTCTAAATGGTAATTTATTTGGATCCTTTCCTTCTCTTTTGTTTCACTTGTTCCTTTTGGCCATTTTGCGTTTTCTTTAGGAAGCAGATAAAAAGAATAATGATAATACATTCACATACTGGTGGGGATGTAAATTCATACCCCCTTTTGGAAAAGCAGGTCAGCAAGGAGGATCAAAACCTTCAAAAAATGTGAGTACCATTTGACCCAATTGTGCCACTGCTGTGATTTTACCCTAAGGAATCAAGTGTGTGCACATACAAAGATTTAGTGGCAAGTCACCTTTATCTTAGAGGGCTTAAGATAGGGAGGGGGAAAGATGTGTGTTTTTGGTGGGCTCTTTTTGCAGAGGTAGAAGGTTTATTGAAGACACAATTTGGGATGGCTGCTCAGGCCACAATTCCTCTGCTGGGATATATCTTGGCTAATCCTCTTTTTTGGGTAGTATTCCATGCTCCCATCGGCCATGGGGGGTGACCCATGTGATCTAGACCTGGCCATCCATTTTCTGACCTCAACAATTGGTCTAGGTGTAGGTATCCATACCCAAACCACCCAGTCAGAATTCTTCTTTGAGATTTTTAGCAAAAAGAAGCTTGGATGATAAATGCACTTTCTTTCCATTTCTCTTTGTAGAATTGTAGGGATGTGAGCTGCCTGCGTGTTTCCAAACTTGTGGCAAAGGCATACTGACCAGTGACACTGACATCCTGAGTGGACCATTTGCAACTGAAAAGTGTGTGACGTGGTATCTCAGTCTGAGACCAGTGATCCAGACAAGCCACATTTTCCTTTAATTCCTCTTGAAGTCAAAAAGTGGAAGCAGTGACATTCTCATCTTTTTTGAGTAGGGCCTCAGTTTCTCCATATTGTAAAATGAACTCAACAATACTGATCTGTTCCCACTAAGGGGTGAAGCAAGGTTATGTGAAATTAGAGTTCATCAAATACTTTGAGATCCTGCCTGGACTGAAAATCACCTGAAGCTCTAAAGTGCAATTAGCACCTTGTTTCTTCTTCTTTCTTTTTGGCATAAAGTTTCGAAAAAGTTACTTTAAAATGTTCTATTAAATTGATTTTCAGGATCGTGAATGCTGGAAGATTGACAGCTCTGGGAAGAGCGCCATCTCTCAAGTGCGCATTTCAGGAGTAGCAGTGAGTTGAAATTGCCCCCCTCTCACTACAGCATGAAGCCTCTGCTGACATGACGTGATGTGCCCAGCGCTCAGCAGGGGAGGGAGATGTTTCCGTGACTCCTTCGGCTCTTTTTTTTTTTTTTTTTTCCCATTTCCTCCTAGTTGCTATGACTTCATGGCACATCTTTGTGAGTGTGAACTGAAGCACTTCTAACTTGTGCCGTCTGGGTCACTGACTATGGTAACTAGGGAGGATTGGGAAGCAGGTACAAATTGACTTCAACTTCCACTGTCTGACTTAAGGACAGATTGTCTGCAAAACCCAGAAACAGCCCCACTGGCAAAAGTAAAGGTGAAAGTGAAGTTTTTTTTAATGCCGATGGCCATCACTTGTTTACACAGAAAGCAAAGTACAGTTGGGTCCCTCAGAGAAAGCCAGGAACCGAGTGGTTTTGGATTTTTCAAACATCCCTGAATCTCTCCAGTTCTCCCTGCTTGCACAGGGTCTGAATGGACCTATCAACTTCTACTAAGTCTCTACTGTCCTCAGTCTCTAAAAGTCCCCTCAGACATCTAATCAATGGAGTTTCTCTATGCTTCTTGGTTCAAATGAGAGAGACAGAGAGAGAATAACTAATAGTTCAGTGAGCCATTGGTTGATATTCCTTGCATCAAGTGTCATTCTTAATCCAGTCATCTGTATCTAGAGATGACCATGGCTGTGTGGGATTATAGAGGGGAGAAGAGTAGTTGGGGGTGCCCATGAGTAGGCAAGAACTGGCATTACTAGTCCATCTTTCAGTTGATGGATGGCTTTGTAATATAATAACTTGCTAGGCTGGACCTCATGTCCCCAAGTCGTCTTCTTGGTATGTGTCCAGTTACGGTGGGTCGCAGAGAACTTCCTTATGTGAGATTTGGAGGTTGGAGATGAAGCTGTCGTCATTCTGTAGCTCACACATTGTGCCTTATCTGAAGGGTTACTGCTGTTGCATGAGGAAGCAGTCAGGCACGTCTCCCAACTATTCCTACTTCTTGGGGACCCTCCTTCAGATTTTTCTAACTCTTGGGCAATGTGTGTGTTTAGATCCATGATGAAAGACCTAGGCTTCTGGAGGAAATCCACACCATCTAGGTCAGAAGCAATGAGAACTTACATGGCTCCAGGACTTCTTTGTGGGCTCCAGCTCACATAGTGGCTTCCAGCTTGTCTTTGTTCACTTTGATCCCTTCCCTGGCTCCATGATTCATCAGGGAAGGAAAGATCGCAGCTTTATAAAGTCTATTTAACAAGCTACCATAATTGTGTAGAGTTAAATTTCCTGTACTACATCTTATAATATGTACATGTACATATCTACACACATACATGTCCATTCTCCTGGTTCTGCTTCTCTGATTGAATCCTGACTGGTAATAGTTGATTGTAAGCACGCTCACTTAGTGACAGTGATTCTTTCTTTCTGGCAAAATACTCAGTGCTACTATCTTCTTTTTATTATCCAGATTTTTTTTAAACGTTTTACTTATTTATTTGAGAGAGAGAGCACAAGCAGGCAGAGGGGCAGAGGGAAAGGTAGAAGCAGACTTCCCGCTGAGCAGGGAGCACGATATGGGGTTTGACCTGACTTTCTGACCTGAGCTGAAGGCAGACACTTAACTGACTGAGTCACCCAGATGCCCCAGTGTCCAGATCTTCTCTTCAAACTGTATTCCTTGGGGGAAATTTCTTGTACTTTTCATCTTCTTTTTATTATGATCTACCTATGAATATAGTAGATTAATTCACTCTAAGGTAATAGGAGGTGATTGAATGGTTGGGGACAATCCCCTACTTTTAGCTCTTCCTTGCTCATTGCAGTACAACCAGAATTCCTTCTTCCAGTTCCTTGAATATGTCAGTATCATTTCACATTTGTCACTTTTTCATGTGTTGTTCCTTTTGCCTAGAATGCTCTTCCTCTGACTTCTCAAATCTGTCTTCATTTCATCTTCAAGTCTCATGTGAAATGGACTCTGCTTGAAGAGGCTTTCCTGTGTCACCACATGTTATGTGGAACTGGTTGATGGGTAACAGCTGTTTGGACCATGGTCTTAAGAAGGATTCTGAGGCTGAATCTATGCCTGTAAGGAAAAGTTGTTGTGATCAATTAACGATGCCTGCCATAGGTATGGGATAGAACACTGCAGAATCTTTTCTGTATATCTCTTCTTTTTTGGCTGAAAGAATTTTGCATTAACTAAAGCCCAAAATTCAGGCTCTGCTGCTGACTTGCTGTAAGATTTTTACTTAATTATGTGATCACTCTGCCTCACACTCACCAACAAGTACCCACAGTGAACTCAGACCACCAAGGCATGTGGGTGTGTGTAGAGGGAGATGGGGTTTCAATAGATAAATGTGGATATTCAATGACATCTGGAGTCCCTGAGAAAGCAAGGAAACTTAAATACCTTATTTTTAGAAATAATGACCCCTTACCTATATTTCTATGCAAACATTTATAGGGAGAAACTATTAATCTTGCCTTTTAAAAAGCTAGGGAAATAAAAAAGAAAGACTATGCGGAAACACCTTCTGGCTGCCTCATTCTCTGAGGATACTAGAGAAACTGGCTATGTCTGTGGGTTGTGTAGCTACTAACCAGATTGTGACCTTTGAGCAAGTCCGTTAACCTCTCAGGGCATCGACTTTCTAATCGGTAGCAGACATATTGCACTTCTTCTAAGATACGGTGTCAAATTTCCTGTAATAAAAATGTTGGCAAGATGGAGAGACTCCAGAAAGTGGTGAAATTAAAGGGTAGGAGAGAGATTCTCTGGGGAAAACAATGGGGTTTGTTGACTGCTGATGCAGGACTGCAGTGTCGCTTTAGGGAAGGCAGGGAATCTTCAAATCTCTTTTCCCTGGTGTCTCTATCCAGTTTTGATCTGTGACTTCAAATTAGTGTGTGAATGACAAGACACTACAAAGAAGCATTAGGTGTTTTGTGGGCAGCCTTCATGTGTCCAGGGTGGGAGAGAGGGCAGGGCTGGGGATCAGCCTTGGTCCAGAGAGACACTGCTGCCTGCCAACTGCCCCTTGGGGAGCCCAGCAGCAGTCTGGGGAGCTACATGACTCCAGGCAAGTCTGATCAATAAAGGGCATCCTTACTATAGCAACGCAGCACAGTGGCAGGGCTGCCTGTGGATCACGTGCCCCTTCCCCAGACACAGTGGAGTTTGGAGCAGGCAATTAGAAGTTGGGGGCAGCTTCTCTCAGAGGTCGAAAAGCTGACAGATGAGCAAAGAGCTTTTCTGCTCTTCCATCCCATTGTGGGCATGGAAGACTTTTAGCCTACTCACCTTTGGTATTAGCCCTTCTTGGATTATATAATAAACAAAAAAAATCACAGGAAAGACGTAGGAGTAGAAGCATGGGGACATCCACAAAAAGGGAGGAGATTCTCTTATTAATAACAACAACAATAATGACAATTAATTTTTATTGTTTGTGTGACTCTTTGATTAATGTCTGCCCCTCCCCAAATGGTGGCTCCCTGAACACGGAGACCATAAGTGTTTTCACATACCCCTACGTCCACTGCATCTTGTGACTCAATATACATTTACTGAATGAGTGAGTCAACTGTTTATTGCAAGAAAGATACCATACTGGGGCTTTAACATAGACTTTCTCGTTCAATCCTCATAAGGATTTTGTACGATAAGTATTATTATTACCCCCATTTTACTGACAAGTCAAAAAGAGGCCATGACTGTTAAAGCAAGTTGCCTAACGTCAGCCAGAAGTGTCTATACTCTTACAGGAGGGTACGTTGGTTTTGTAGTTACTAAAGCAGGGTTTCCTAACCATGACAGTAGCTGGCTTTGGGGTTCGATGATTTTTTGTTGTAAAGGGCTGTCCTGTGCTTTTTAGGATGTTAGTAGCACCCCTAACCTCTATTTACTAGAAGCCATTAACACACCTTCCTCCTCCCCATTTGTCTCTAGATGTTGTCAAGTGTCCCCTTGGGGAAAAATCACCCCCAGTTGAGAGCTACTGTACTAAAGGAGAGTCCAAAGTGAGCTCAACTCTGAAAGATGGTTTATTTTGCCTGTCCCTCACAGTGTGTATGAACGGATGGTGTATTTGTTACACTTATTATAGGTGTAGGTGTTGCCTGGTGAAGCTTTAATGGGGTCTTTTGTAAAGCCACTTAGGTGTGTTTATGTGTATGTGAATAAGGGAGTCATGTCGTATCAGGTCTTTGGGGTCATGGCTCATTGGTTATAAACTGGCAAGTCCCTCATCCTGGAAGCTGGATGAAGGGAGAGGACTCCAAAGGGTCTATGGGTTACTTCTGAGATTCATGTTAGCTTTAATATAAAATTGCATCAGTCCTAGAATGATGGCTATAGGTAGCCTGATATATAGAAAGAGCAAATGCTTAGGAGACCTTTAGACTCTGATGTGAGTTTTCCTGGACAAGTCATTTAATTTCTATGAGCTTGCTTCCTCATCTGTAAAATTAGGGATTCTGGGAAGATTGCTTTAGATGATAGTCAGTTCTAAGACACCCAGGCTGACATCGGCTCCTATCTCCAGGTGTGTGTGTGAAGGCAAAGGAGATGGGCCAATCCAAAGGTTCCTCAAAGATTACATCTTTATTCCTATTCCTGTCTTTGTAATTTGTAACCTTCACTGGGCACTTTTTATATGCCATTATTCTAAGAGCTTCATATGTATTATATCAGTTGATCCTCATAATTCCTGATAAACACAGACATAAAAATGCTTGGCTAGCTGATCACATAACTGGATTCCAATGTCTTTCCCCTATTGACATTGTTTAGAGAATGTGGTTGAAGTTCAATGAATTATCAATTGAATTCCACAAAACAATTTTGTTCCTATCTGCTGGATATGGAATTTGGGAGCCAGTGATATTTTTTATTCCGTATAACATATATGATAGGATAGTTTCATAATTATTCTTGAAGCAAGTTGGGACCTTCATGCTGATGGGAGCAGCAAAATAATTTCATGTGATTCTCCCACAATACAATACATATTGCATAATTTTCCTATTGAGAAGAATGATGTTTTCCAGATGCAATCATATATAAACCTAATTATGAAATGCCCACCAGGGTATAATTTAAATTAATCTATTCTGCTTTTAAAAAATGCATTCTTTCCACACTGAGATATTTTATTTATGCTTTGGAAAACTATATAATTTGAATTTTTAACTATCATGCCTAATTCCTCAAAGGAAAGCAATTAGTCATTAGAACTTCTTTCATTTGCTGTAGCGAATCTTCTATTCATTTCTAAATTCTACTTAGTTTTTCCTGCTCTTTGGGTTTGGAGGTCCTACAGTCCAGGTAGGTATAGTAGTGTTCACAGACCTGTATTCTAAACTGTTCTCTTCTACCATTTTGCTTAAGGTGGTTGTTTACAAACTTTATCATGTCACATCACTATCAATAAAACATCTTTGAGCATGCATCTCTAATGTATGCACAGTTGTGATAAATTATATATATATTTGTAAAGTTACATTTGTTTCCTTTTTTTAAAAATGAAAATAAGGATTAAAAACAAACTGTATTATTTTCATATCTGTTTGAGTCATTTTCCACACATTCTATTTGAGAGTCCATTTTGACAGAGTAGTAATACAGTCTATTTTCTTATTTCATTAATGGGATTATTATCTATCTTGTGTATTTCACAGGATTGTGAAGAGCATCAAATGAAATAATAGTGACTATAATAACAGTATCAGTTAGCTATTGCTATGTAACAAACCACCCAAAACTCAGTGGTTTAAAACAATAAGTATTTATTGATTTATAATTCTGTGGTTTAGCAGTTTGGACTGGGTTCTTTTGCCAGCCTTAACTGGACTCATTCTTGTGGTCACATATCAGCTGGTGGCTTAGGGTGAGCTAGTGATCCAGCATGACCTCATTTCATTTGCATATCCGGGGTTGGTATTGGCTGTGGGATGGGCCTCCATGTGGTCTCTCATCCCCAAGGAGGCTAGTTTGGGCTTATTCACATAGTGATGGGATTATGCTAAAAAGGTGAAAACAGATGAGAATCCTCTTAAGGCCTATACTTAGAACTGATATGTTACTTCTGCTGCATTCTACTGATGAGAACAAGTCACAAAACCAGTGCAGTTTCCAGGGGTGGAGAGAAAGACTCCATCTCTTGATGGGAGTTGCAGAGTGCTTGAAGCTGGGTTATTTTAATGATTCTCCCAAATAAACTTAAGATATATTGCTATACTAAGATGTTCTTCATAGTTTGGGTTGAAAGTCTTCGTTTAGAGGACTTACCATAAGTTTTCAACTGTGTTTTGCTAGAAGTTTCATTCTTCTTTGCACCAAACTATTAGATATTTTAAATCCATAAGTAATCATCTAGTGCAAACTTTTCATTGGCAGATAGTGAAAATGAGGCTTAGGGACATTTGTTATGATGATTATTTTTGCCTCATATACTTTCCAAAGATCTGAGTAGCCTTATAATAGAAAATACAGATATAATAGAAGTGGGTTCATGGGTACAAATTTTGTTCGTCTGTTTTAGTTTTTTAAGGTAAGGTGGAAAGAGGAATGGTTGAATCAAAAAGTCTAGGCTGAGGAAAGTCATTGCACTTGGAGATAAATATAGGTTCTAAGCTTTCAAATGCTTAGGGCCAAAGGAGAATGTGTCTGCGTAGCTATAATTATCCAGTGAAATACAGAAAACCTCTTTCATTCCCTAAGTTTGAACTTGGGAGGGGGAAGATTTACCTCACAGGTATTTGTATAAGAAGCATCGTGTCTTGATTGCTGTTGTTATTATGAGCTATTTAACATATATCTGGTTTTTATACTACTTTTCCAGGAGAGAGAATTATGTTGAAGGTAATAAATTGAGACTATAAGACTCTTGGGGAATTTGTAAAAGAAAGCAAATAAAACTTAAAAAAGTAAAATTATTGAAATAAAAAAGTTACTGGGTGAATCAAATTGCAGATTAGACATAATTAAAAAGCAAATTAGTGGATTAGAAGACAAACCTGAAGAAATTACACAGAATGCAACACAGAGAAAGAGGAAAATTGTTAAGAGAAAGAGTCATAGATTTAAGAGAATCTAAATTATGTCTAAACAGTTCCAGAAGAAGAGAATAAGAATGGGGATAATATTTGAGGGGATAATGACTGATGATTTTCCTGGAGTTAATAAAACTTTCAGATTAAGAAAGAGTAATGAGCAGGATAAATAAAAATAAATCTGTAGCCAAACACATAATAGTAAAACAAAGAAATCTTAAAAGCAAACAGAAAAAGACCTCCAGGTCATCTATATACTTAGTCTTAATTTCTACAAATGAAAAATAATTAAACAACAAGCACTGAATTTCAGTAGCTACAATGGAGTCCAGAATATCTTCAAAGACTGAAAGCAGAAATCTGTCAATCTAGAATTATATATCCAATTAAATCTTTCAAGAATGGTTGGGGGGGGGGAAAGAAATATATATAATATATATTATATATTAACACATTATATTATATTATATATTAACACATATATATAATTATTAATATATATTAAGTCAATATATATTAACACAGCTATATAATCTTTCTTTTGGCTGCCTGGTATGCCTTTTTCTATCATTTTATTTTATATAAACAGCGCCGCTGGTGTAGTGGTATCATGCAAGATTCCCATTTTATTTTATATATATATGTGTTAAGGCAGAAACATTACTGAGGATAAAGAGTGCTACCATTTAAATGAAAATGTTTCAACTCATCAGGGAAAGATAATGTTTTTAAGTTTGTGTGTACCTAATAATATAGTTTCAAATTATATAAAGTAAAAACTGAAAGAATTACAAAGAGAAACTGACAAACACCTTAGTGGGAACTTAAACATAACTTTTTTCAAAAACTGACAGATCAGGCAGATAAAATATTGGTAAGAATAGAGAACATTTGAATAGTAAAATTAACAACATTAATTTATATGTCACATGTAGTTCTATAACTCATTTTCAAAGATACATATAACATTTATGGAAATTGACTCTTTACTAGGACATAAATCAAATCCCAACAAATTTTTAAAAAATCAACATTAAGAAAAGAAAAAAATCAGCGTCATGTGGATACTGATTCACACAGACTCTATTTTCGTACCGTAGATAAGACATTAAAAAAATGAATTGTCCCTCAAAGTATTTTATATATAGAAGCTAAGAAAAACATAAGTCTACACTTGATCTTAGCCAAAAGGCTGAGAAGTGATGAGAAAAACATCATTCTAAATAACTTGTGTCAAAAGGTAAATTATAATGAAAATTAGAAAATTCTTGGATCTGAACAACAGCAAAAGCATAACAGAGGCACATGGGTGGCTCAGTGGGTTAAGCCTCTGCCTTTGGCTCAGGTCATGATCTCAGGGTCCTGGGATCGAGCCACGCATTGGGCTCTCTGCTCAGCGGGGAGCCTGCTTCCCCCTCTCTCTCTACCTCCTTCTCTGCCTACTGGTGATTTCTGTCTGTCAGATAAATAAACAAAATCTTTTTAAAAAAATTTCATATTAAAATTTGTGGGATATAAGAAAGATGGTGCTAGAAGCAACTCAAAGCTATATTTGGTTAGAATAGAAAAGAAGAAAGGCTAAAAATTAGTAAGCAAACATCTAATTTAAATTAGAAAAAAATGAGAAACAAAGAATATAGAAGCAAGGAACTAGTAAAGATAATAAAGAAATTAATGTAGGAGGGAGCTTTGAACTTCTTCCCATGCTAGCCATGATTGTCACTAGTGCAGTTCACCAAATATTTCCACTCCTAGGCTAATGGGATGGCATTTTCCCTGGCCTTGGCATTATGTGTGGCCATGTGATTTGTTTTGGCTGATGAAATGTGAGTGGAAGGAGGATGTGTCACTTCTGGGTGGAAAACTTGTTTGTTAGTGCAAGATTTACAAAGAACTCTGTCTTTCCCTCTGCTCTGCTGAATGAATAGCAATGTTCCAGATGGTGGCTGCTCCATTAGCCTGATACAGAAACAGAGCTCCCATCCTGCCTACAATGGACAAGTAGTATGGGCAAGAAATAAAAGTCACTGGTTGTGAAGTGGCAACTGTTTGTTATAATGGCATAACCTAGTGAGTAATTCCCAACTGGGTGTTGATTTTGCCTTTGAGGAAACATTTGACAATGTCTGGAGATAACTTTGGTTGTCACAACTCAGGGTGGGGGAGTTGTGCTACTGATATGCAGTGGGGAGAGTCCAGAGATGCTGCTGAACATCCTATAGTGGACAAGACAGCCCACCGGACAAAGAATTATTTAGCACAAAATATCAATAGTGCCAATGCGAGAAAACCTGATATGGTATATGTGGCTTGATAAAATAGCATAAATATTCTAAAAGTCTACAATTCTGCTCTATAGGAATGGTAGAAATGGCCTTGACTTGAAGATACTGAGATAGTAATAAGCAAATGTTTACCAAAGCAAGTGGAATCCCATTGAGATTTTGGCTTCTATTGCAGGGGACTCTTCACTAGGTCCCCTGACTTTGTTTAGCATATTCAGGCCATTTTTTTTTTTTCTCTTCCCTCCAATGTGGCTTGGTGAAAATCAAGCATAATGACTGGACCAAGAGTGTTAATGTAGAGTTGAGTCATTCTGTATGTAGTGATGTGGGCCAGGTCACTCACCAGTGGAGGATTCTCTCTCTCTCTATTTCCGGGTAATTCTCTTCACTGAAGACATAAGTCTGCTTATACATAAGTCTGTCAAATGGTGTCTGTACCTGCCCCTCTCTCTGTCTCTGGGTCTCTTTATCTTTTTCCTCTGGCCTTTCTTCTTTTTCACTTCTGCCTTCCATGCAGCCGAAGTACTGGCACGGCCAGGGTGTTTGCCTCAGAAACAGTTGAGTCATTTCTCTGCAGTTTCTTCTCCTCTGTGGCAGCTAAGTGTGCAAGCTACTTCCCTGACCACAGCCCAAACCAGCTTGAAGTGGGGCATTGTGAGAAAACATGCTCTTTTTTGTAGTCTGTGGATGTCTGAGTTTATTCATTTTGGAGGTGGCATGTATGATACATTGACCATCTAACTAGACAAAAGCAGTGTTCCACATGGTCCAGTCCAGACCACAGATTCTCTGCACTGAAATTTGGAGCCCAGGTCTCTAGTGATAGTATTACTTTGATTTCCATCTGCCATTATTCCTCGAGCCCATCAATCCCCTGAGCAAGGCACTTGAGGGGATGGCTGCAGTTTGGGATAAGATTGGGGTATTTCAAGATCCCTTGGCCATAATATTATATAACTGCAAGCCAGATAAACCTTATTTCTAACACTCTTTGGCAATTTAATTCTCTAGTTTACCAAGACTAAGTCATGATTGATCTCAGCAGAGAACTTTTATCCTCTTGCCCAATAAACTCAATGATGAGTTAGTTATCAGCTAGCATTTTTGAGCACTTACTATTTACTAAATGATATTATAAGCATTTTACATGAATTATATGTTTAAATTCTCAGGAACCCAATTTTAAGCAGATACTATTACTATCCTGATTTAACATCTGAGCCCAGTGGAGAGCAGAGAATTTAAGAAATTTGCTAGTAAGTGGAACAGCGGGCACTGCAACATGGCACTCTTGGACTCCAGAGACTGTACTGGTAACCTCTATGCCATATTGCTCATCCTATGTCTTAGCTTGTAGTCATCCCATTTTTATTACAGGCCAGAAGATGGTGGTCTTCCTGTGGTGGGCCACATGGGCCATGTAGAGACCCATTGTGGGCAGAACTGGTTGCTGCCCCTTCACTCAAGCTTGTCCTGCCTGGACCTTGGGAACAACAATTCAAAACATTGGGTCTTAGTATGTAACATCCATACTCAGAAGTCAAAATGGAAAACGGACCTCGCGCGTTGCTGTGCTTCTTTCTCTTGCATTGAATACAAAGACTTTGGTAGACCCTCAGGGGATGTCAGATAGAAAAGCAAGTACATCAGGTTGATTTGGGAAATTGGTGCTGTAAGCTCCTCAGAATCACAACCCCCATGTTTCCTTAATTAGAGAGGTGGGCCTACAATCAATATTCTTGCTATTGCTTGCTATGCCATTCCCCCTGCTTCCCAGCTAGCTACTCTGGGGATTTTCAGCTGACGACGGTGCAATCCTCCTGGGACTGTGCAAGGCACAGAGGGGGAGATGGAACACAATTTGTTGGCCTGTTATATGGGGTTGCTAAAGCACAGGACTGCATTCATCAAAGCCAGCATGGTTCCCCTGCAATTTTATATTCAGAATGCGTGTTGCTTAAGGTTCACTTACAACTGATGGCAGGATGCAGTAGATAGGCTGAAACATTGTCTAGAAGTGTTTAGGCATTTTAATTTTTTTTCCCTTTTGCTGCAAGAAAAGAATACGCAAAACTCCAAGTAAGAAACACTGTCCCAAGCCCTGAACTCTGCCCAGATGTCTGTTACCTGCTGCTCAGAAATATTCAAGTATTCGAGGAAAAAGGATGCAAATTATCTATCACTATGGGAATCCGAAACCGGTTTATATTTTCTTACCCAATGAAAGAAACAGAGGTGAAAAGAAAGAAAATAACTGATTAGTCTTGAGGCATGGTCAAAACAGGTCACTGAGGCTGTGTTTATGGGGATAATATAATTACAGCCATTTTCAAAAGTGTTCAGCCTCCCCCAAAATAAATATTAGTGAGGAAAGATAAGTTAGGAGCCCCAATTAGCCAGATTGGAACAGTTTCACTGCTTGGATATGTAAGTCTCCAGTTCACTTTTCTTGTATAAACACAGCTGTGATGTACCAGCACATGCCTTGGCATGCCCTGATGCAGAGGTAAGATGGAAGTTCTTAAGGAGAATTCTGGAAGCTGTGTTTATCATCTTGTCCCTTGCCACCTTGCCTTAGGACCATGTCTTTATTTGGCATAAAATTGACAAAGAAAACACAAGCTCAGCTAAATGGTTCCTTTGTAACCTGAAGAAAAGACCTTGAGCTGTGACCTCAAAAGAGTTATATCAATAAAAAAATTCCCCTAAAACACTTATTCTTCTGTAATTTAAGCCCTTTCACTGTTGTTATTGTTAAAGAATGAATTGGTATATTATTTTACTTGCTCTGCATCTTGGGACAGAGAATGGTCTAATAAAATGTCAGGTTGCTCTTCAAACAGGATTGTCCAGCCTGAAAACGTACCCTTCCTAAACATAGTCTTCATTTGGGAAATTAGCTAATGACAATCAAAGAGAATGTTTAGAGAAGCAGTGAAGGGAAAGGAAAACAAAGGGAATTAAGTTTGAGCAGGGGTGAATTTATACACTCCAGCTTCAGGGTTTGAAACAGCGTGAAATCCAACAGCTATTCATTGAAGACCTCCTCAGCGTGAGGGATTAATGCTCTGCATTGGGGATAAAAACAAGAGTTTGTTAGCTCCCCGTGTTGGCGCTCAGTAACTTTATAACCTGAGGTGAATGGAAGCTTACAACCGAGTAGTTGGTACTAATGCCTTATTTATTTATTTATTTTTAAAATATTTTATTTATTTATTTGACAGACAGAGATCACAAGTAGGCAGAGAGGCAGGCAGGGAGAGAGGCAGGCAGGGAGAGAGAGCAGAGAGCCCGATGCGGGGCTCGATCCCAGGACTTTGGGATCATGACCTGAGCCAAAGGCAGAGGCTTTAACCCACTGAGCCACTCAGGTGCCCCTAATGCCTTATTTTAAAAAAAATTTTTTTATACAACTGTCTGGGTTAACAGTGTTCTTCCCTAGGCTAACATTGGCACGGTCAGAGGAGGGAAACAGATAAACATGGGATGGCAAATAGATTTCCTTTCTTATGACGATACTGATCAGTAGAGTCAACTCTGAGAAGATGACTGAGGCCAAGTCTGGATTTGATTAATGATGTCTGTCATGGGTACAGGAGGAGAGAATGGTGGCAGGATATGGTATATTTGATATCGTGATGTAAACTGTATTGTTTGAGCTGTAGCAAAGGCTATGTCTATCCCCAAATAGCTTCTTCACTATTTTGCTGAAGTACTTGTAAATGATCACCTCTTATTGCTGCTTGGCCTACATTATTATTAAAAAAAAAAAAAAAGAAAAAAGAAAAAGAAAGAGAAAGAGAGCTATCATGTATTGGGTTCTTCATATATGCCAGGCAGTACTTGCGCTTTGCATATATTATCTGATTCATTCCTATTGTGTAGATGAAGACAGTGAGACCCGTTCTCTAGAAATTGAACCAAAGTCTTTTGGGCTCCAAAGTCTATGTCTCTAAATACAGTTTATATAGCAGATTGCTTTTGGGCTTTCAGTGAGGCCTTTCGTGCCTCTCTTCATTATGCTGAGAAAGCATGTCTCCTGAGAAACCAGGAGAATATTGAACAAGAGTGTGGAGAACAGAAAATGCAAAACACAGATCTGGAACAACTTTGACCTTAACCCGTTGCAGGCCACAATTTCCCAGGTCAAGTAACCCACTGATTCTTCAAAAATCATTGGCCTATTTAGTGGGGCTCTTCCTTAGGGATCCAATGTACTTCCTAAAATGATGAGTTTGTAAAATTTGCTTTTATTAGGCAATGACTTAAAATTGCAGAGAACACAGAATGGGGCTATGTTGGCGAGAGGTGCTCCGATGGGTCTGAGGCATGAGATGCAGCAGAGAAGACAAGTCAGAGTAGTCATTGCAGAGAGGAACAGTACTCACTTCTTTATTCCATTGTTCATTTACCCAACAAAGACTTAACAAGTATGTGCTTAGCTCTAGGCATTGCACCAAATGTTGGGGATGTAGATAACTGAACATAGGAAGGTTTCAGAAGGGAGGAGACTAGCTCCGAAAATAAATGATACACTTAACAGAGTTTACTTAAGGTTGCACTGACTTCCACCCTTTCCACTTAGAGTCTGCTTTCTTCACTATTAATATCATTATTATTACAGCACTCATATCACCATTTTAATTCCAAACAACATAGATGAGACATGAACATATGTATGCATCATATTAAATAAAGAAAGGTCAAATGCAATATTTTATCTGGAATATGATCATAGCCATGTAAAAATTATATGAGTGTAGCAGGATGACCTAACTAAAACTGTGTCTGAAGATTTTGAAACATTTATGAGTAAAAGCTGAAAAAATTCCTGTCATTTAGAAGCTGCAAAGATTTTCTGTCTTATAAGAAAGTCAGCCTTCTGAACTTGTCTGGGTCAGACTGGTTTTTGTTCTAGGAGAATCACCGAATTTTCTCTATGTTACCCAAATGTAAAGCAAGACCACCTCTTATTTGGGGGGCTTGTAAAATCATGGAGATACTCTTGACTGAGAGGCTGAATGCCCTGTATGATCAGTACATTTGTGGCCCATGTATGAGCCAGAGCTCCTCATGTTTCTGTTTTCTGGGTGATTTAGAGGGCACAGTGCCTTAGATATGGTTGCCTGTGTGCAGGTGACCTGGAGATTGCTATATGATCTACTGCCTCCAGGGGAGGTGATTTCCAGAAGGATAAGCAAATGAGATCTTCCATTTCATCCTGGGAGGATCAGACTGGTTTGAAGTAGAGGATGGAGTTTTTGATGATCTATTGGAGATCTAGTAATCCAGACTTTGAGAAATGCTCCGATTCTGGATTATTGTTCTTTTATATTAATTTCATGCTGGGACCAAAGAGTGGGACCACATTCTTGTGGGAGAGGATAGCCTTTGCTTTAGGTGGGAATGGTATAGCCTCTGTCAATCACCCTGGCCAAGAGTGGATCTACTAAGAATGAAGATTATGGTCTGAGATGATCTTCTTGGGAGATGTGGCTGTGGAACCCGGACTGTAAGGAAGGGAGATGGCTTTGGCTACACTTTGAATTGAGGCTAGGGCAGGGGATATCTCCATAACTGACTCCCAGAGGGAGCATCCGGACCTATTCTAGGGGTAGAGGCAAGTTTTTCTCTGTTGTAGCTTTCTTTTGTTCTTCTTGAACTATAAATGGAATTGTATTAGAAGTTGGAGGCTAGTCTCAATACTGCTGTGCAGAATCAAGGGAAAGGCCTCTTGCATTTTGGGGGTTCTAGACTAGAGAGGAGATTCACTTCTGTTCTGAGGCCACTGTGATGGAACCAAGACCTGGAACTGCTGGAGAGGCAGGGTGCGGGGAAAGTAACGTAATTACCGACTCCCCTCCACCTTCCCAATGCCTATCCCTCTGCCCACCCCTAATTCTCCTAGATACAAAAGGCAAGGGAATCCTGAAAGAGTGGGGTGGCTCCTAAAATTTGACATTCAAGCTGGTAAGGCTTAAAAACCTGGGCAGGCAAACTCATTTTTAAATAACAGAAAGGAAAGTGATGGTAAATTTAAAAAGAAGAAGAAGGAGGAGGTGGGGTGGGGGAGACAGGAAAGAAAAGAAAAATAGGAAAGAAGTGAACTTGGGTTTTCAGTGCCCTTTCTGTGGCTTCCCAGCCCTTGTACTTTCCAGGCCCAGGCTGTGTTATTCCAGGATCTTTCTCTCTTTATTCACTCTCATTTTCATGGTTAGTGTCTTCACAGTATGTTTTCTTCTCCCCATAAACTAACAACCCGTGCTTACTGCAGACAAGTTGTAAAATGGAGGAATCTATAAAGAAGAAAACAGTCCCTACTCTGAAATCACCGGTGCGAACATTTGTCACCTTCCACTGACTGTGTGTGACCTTTGTGTATCTGATTGCTTGAGCTGGATTCTTTCTCGGAGCCTCTCTTTTGCCTTTGGACTTTTTAACTCTCTGGTTTGTAACTTGCTGTTTCTCAGCACCTTTCTTTCACTCTGCCTGTTCACACAGGATTCCTAGCTGTGACGCGGGCTGCCGTTAGCCCCATTTTAAAGCACTCATGTGTAGCATCAGCATCTCTGGTGAAAACAATGATGCAGTCAGCTTTATCCTTGAGCCAGGTTCAGTGCGGCAAAAAGCTCCCAATGTGAGAGGCACGAGAAAACCAGGACCAGAGGTAGGGAGACCTGCCGATTCAGTATGCCTGATTCAGTCACCGTGGTACTTGTGTCTTTTGAGAAGAATGGAGGGCAAAAATCACACACGCGCTGGTTAAATTTTCTATCTTTCCCTCTCATTATTTTTTCCACTAAGACCGTAGACAGCGGTTGAATTTATGTAATTGAATGTGCAAATGACATACTTTCTCAGTAAAACAGAGCAGCCAGAGGAGCTAAAACACTTATCTTTCTAAAATATCAAAAATCAGTCGCTCCACATTAGCGCATTGTTAACGTAAGCTGTAACAGCTACCCGAATATTATATTTTACCTCTAGAATACGTCTGTGAAAGAGTATTTGGTTACGTGTGTGTTTGTGTGCATGCGTGTCTCACCATCTAGGTATATATAAAACCAGAGTAACTAATTCTGTATCAGGTAAATGGATTAGGGAGTGTTGAAGAGGAGCCATTTTCTTCACAACGTTTCAATAACGAGTAAATGGCGTAGAGAAATACAGGTTGTCCCGAGAGGCAGAGCCTGTCCTTGGCTCTGGGCTATGCAAGCCCTGTAGGTTCTGAGCACCAGTGATACAAATTGTGCCAATCTGTTAGAGCAGACCCGGCTTCCCAGTGGTTTTGTGACTGTCGCCTGCCTCTGCATCTCTTATAATGAAATGGTTCTTGGACAGCTGGGTTATCAGCAAAGAGCTATGTAGGAAATGCCCTGCCCAATTAATCAGATGTCATTCTGACCAGATTTCTTTAGCACATTGCTTCATAGTAAACAGCAGAGATTAATAAATGAAAATCAAGAAGAGACAAAGAAGAAAGGCATCATTTCTATGTATACTTGTCTTAAGGCATATTTTTCCATTTCTGAAACTTGAAAAATAACCATCTGGAAAGAATCATATTATAGACAAGGCATGTCATGACATTTACAGCAAATATTTTTGCTGTGAGGATCAGTATTCTCTCATTGCCCCATCAACTGCCATATAATCAGATACCCATAAAGTATTCAATAAATAGAGGGTTCCTGCAATAAATCAATAGTGCAGGAATAATATGGTTTAAGTGTTCACATTTTCCTTTGTTTATCCTTCTTTTTAAACACACATTTTTGCATCACAAGCCTCCTTAAACGCTTGTCTTTGTTTCTTTGCCTCTCAGCCACCCAGTCTCGGGCAAATGACATTAGACTGCACCACTGCAGAGAGATCTCTGGCATAAATAAATGTATCAGGAGGTCAAGAGGTCAAGAGCATAAATGAGGCAAAGATTTCAAAGAAATCACCGACCAAATGATTTATAAATCATGGAAAATACTGCTCCAGCCATAAAAGAGAAATTAAATTTATACATCATGAGCTTCAGGATGCTTTGGGTTCTGGTAGGTAACTGGGTTAGAAATGGAAGAGCTTATGTCATCCTGTTGTGGGTTTGGAGCCTTGTTATAGCGGCATTTACCCCAGGACTCTAAATCAGGAGGATTGAGATTAAACTCCCCCTCCCTTCTCCTGTGTCTCCAGAAACATTTGCTTTTACCTCTGACCTGGAATTTCCACCACACCAGGCTCGGCTCTGGAGTGGGGTAAGAATCAATTCACTGTTGGGCAGAAATGGTATAATACCCGTGAGTGGAGACAAGCCTCCCATCTGTTGGTGAAAGGCTGACAGTCCCACCTTTGTGTGTAGGAAAGCAAGGAAGAATTATAGCATCTGCCCCAGCCGGCCAAGGAAGCTGTGAAACTGGGGACTTCTGGAACACAACAGCCGAAGCATCTATAGGAGAGAGTAAAAAACATGAGCCAGTCTCTGTAAAAAGAACAATAATACTTTATGCTATAATGATCTGTAAAGGGAATCTTTCCAGAACTTTTACAGCTTCAAAATAATCCTTTCTACTTTTTTGCCATATTTTCTTCAAAGACACAATGTTCAATCATTTCTCTCTTCTCCTCCCTGTCCACTCCTTTTTCTCCTGGATTTGGAAAAATATCAGATTGAAAACTGTGAAGCTTGAAAGTGTCTATTTATTTTAGCTCTATATGAATTCGTGAAATGTACACAATGATCTCTACATAAAACTGAAGTAATTTCATGGGGAAACTTGCCGAAAACACACTCAATTGGGAACGTCACTTCCGAGTTAAACAGATGTGAAGCAGCAAATGACACCATGAACAGCCATCAAAGTTTGGAATTGATTGCTGCTCTTTATGACCTAACCGATGGAGACTGAAACTTGGGGCTAGTTTTAAAGTTTTCCTGGAAACAAATTTTGCTAATCCCACTCAATGGAAACAATATGCTGGTTCCTAGCTTGAAATACAGATTTGTGGTGATGACAGAGAAAAACAATATACTGTGTCAGATTTCCTTTGTGCTCACAATGCAAGGTAGGATTTCAGTGGAGTTCTAAGTTTCTTTCCTTCTCTCTCTCTCTCTCTCTCTTTCTCTTTCTCTCATGCTTCGGTCTTTAGCTTTCAGATGTTGTAAGAACAAAATCTGTTTGAGGTGTGTAAATTTTTGGTTGTGTGTTTTGATTTTTAAATGTCTTCAGACATTTTGTACTCAAGCATTGAGAGAAGGAAATGTAAAGCACATTTTCCCCCCCTTAATCTCCTTTTCCTAGTATTCCTAGATCTAGGTGTATATTAAAGGAAATTTAATCCACAACTTGCTGATGCACTTATGCTTAAGTCATCAAAATTGGATTTTGAGTCACCTTGCTTAATAAGTCACTCCAATCCCCTTTTTCTTTCTAATTGGGAAATTGGGCCTCATGGGTGGGGCCATAGATTCATATTATGGTTAGAATTCAGGCTCCTGAGGATTGGTTGGCACCATTTTCTTTATCTCTGGAAGGATACTTTATCTTCCCCTATCTTGGAATCACTCTAAAATACCCCAACGGGCCCTCTATCCTTAGAATCATTCTTTTCCCCAAAGAAATTTAGTATAAAAAGTTGAATAGGTTAAGAAAAAGTAATCTCACATAAGCTGTATCTGCTTTTCTCTGCCTTAACTGTTTCACTTTAAAGAGAAGCAAATCTGAAAATAAAGTAGAAATTTTGCAAAGATCTGAACATGTTATTACAAACCTTTTCAATAGTTTTCCCCAATATTTTCATAGGCATTGGCTTGAGTTAAGTCTTTATTACTCAATGTTAAGGACAAAAAAGAGGATATTAATTTACATCTCATCAAAAATGTATAAAGCATATGTTTGGAGAGAAACTGTTAAACTTAGGACTAGGCTAATGATGAATTTATTTGCATTTTTTTTCTGGTGAATTGTTAGGAATTTTGAAGGTTTTTCTGTTGAGCCATGGTTGTTTGCCCTTTTAATCTCTTCTGACACCCCATCTCCACTGTTTACAGACACAGCTCTGTGTCTCAGAGTTGGGCTTTCATATAGTTGGGTCTGTTGTGCCAGGGAATGGAGAGATAATTTTTGCTGCCAGTAAAAGAAATTGCTGAGTTTGTTACATCTTAAAATTTTATTTGTTTTCATGGAAGTGAGCAACTTGTTTTGCCATATTTGCCTTTTCTGGCCCATTGGCTTTTGATCACATCTCATGGCTTTTTTTAGCACATGATGTTTTATTTGCACTGATAAAGTTGTAATCTTGAACATGCAGATGGAGAGGGGGCTGCGGGATCCTGTAAATAGACTGTGTGATGAGATTTATCTATTATTACACGGCTGCTATAAAACGTGTAACACACCCAGGATGACAGGCAGGGTGACTGTGTGTTGGGAATCCAAGTAGAGAGTAAATAACACAGTAATTCACTAATGCTAGTCAGAACTAGGGTGGGCCAAAAAAAAAAAAAAAAAAAAAAAAAAAAAAATTCCCTAATCTCTTTGTCTGATTTTTAGCATGGAATGTCTTTAATATGATCTGACTTAATGGGTATCAGATATGATTTTTCAGAGCCTGCTTTAAAGAACAGAGAAGAATTTTTTATACATAGTCCATCATGTACAGAAGACTGTGATTTAAGAATTCTTGACATTTTTTTCTTTTGTTGTCTAAATATCTTCTCCTTCAATTTCTCTTTGCCATTGACAATCTTATTTAATTTGTAGTGAAAACGATTAGGAGAATGGCCTCTGTGGTTAGAAGTTCGAATCCTGCCTCAACTATGATCACTGTGTGATTTTATGCAAACTGCTTGACCTGTTTGCTTCAGTTCTCTTTTTCCTGGGTGGTGAAGAGAGTATTACCTACCAGGTAGAGTCGTGGTGAAGCTTAAGTTCATGGAGAGCAGAAGGTTTCTTGGCATAGGGTTAATGCTTATTCAGTGTTAACTGTTGATGTGACTTAGCTAATTGCCTGGCACACACATTTGAATAGGTAATTTTAGGGAAACCAGGCCAGTCCACGCTTACATGATTTTTTTTTTTTTTTTAAGATTTTATTTATTTATTTGAGAGAGAGGCAGTGAGAGAGAGCATGAGTGAGGAGAAGGTCAGAGGCAGAAGCAGACTCCCCATGGAGCTGGGAGCCCGATGCGGGACTCGATCCCAGGACTCCGGGATCATGACCTGAGCCGAAAGCAGTCATCCAACCAACTGAGCCACCCAGGCGTCCCCGCTTACATGATTTTAACCCAGTCATGTATGAATTGCTAAAATTACTCAACAACTCCTGAATTAAGGCTCTGAGATCCTCAAAGGTGAACTGTAAAATCAAGCATTTGGTTATGTGTCAGAGAATACCGGCATAAGTATGAATATTTTATGGTTAAGAAAAGCAGAAATGAGGAGTACAAATCTGATACCCAGGGAAGAGTAGTAGATTACGAATTAGAAGATGTGCCACCAAAAAACAAACAAACAAACAAAAAAAAAAAACCCCAAAACAAAAAAGCATGACCTTGGGCAAATCACATATCCTCCTTGAATCTCATCAGCCAAATGAGAACGAGAGTGATGAGACCCACTCTGTGTGTTTCCCAGGGTTATTATGGGAGCCCATTAGAAGAAGCATGGGCAAAAGAAGGCACTCTGAAAAGATGAATGTGCTGTTCTGGCAGGAGGTGATGCAAGTTGAATGACAGAGCAGGTTCCTGCCCATCAATCCTGCATTTCCGCCTGTTACTTCTTCAGTCTGGGATGTTGGAGATGGCCCAATTGCAAATTCTAGGGCATGCATGTGGCCTGTTGATTGCACCGGTGCCTGCCATGGAAAAGGAGCTGGGGTACATTTTTATGTGTCAGGTCCAGGCAGATAGTTTTGCTTTGGGAATAAAGAGGCATTCCTGAGTGAGATGGGACACATGGATAGACCCCAAATCCTCCAAACGAGCATCCAAATGTTTGAAGCATCGTGCCCTTCGATGTCTGAATGATACCTAGCAATTTTATGACAGTATTCCTTAGTCAGAGTCACAGAGTTCAGCAGCCACCCCCTAGAGCCCTGGCAAAGGCAGTCTCTGAAAATGCCAGAAGAGGGGGGAGTTAATGTACAGTGCAGTAGAGCAGGGCCCAGGGAGCCCAGATCCAAGCCAGGAGACAATGAGAGAGAGAGAGAGAGGGGGAGAGAATATGAATGTAAGGTACAGTTGTACACGGAGGACCAGAAACTGGCCTAGGCCACCAATCCAGATGCAGAAATAAGAGGAGGGGGTTTGGTGGGGGCCCCAATCCATCACTCAGCCTGGCGCGGGCAGGGAAGTCACGAGCCTGGCACCAGCCGCTGCGCTCTGGGGCCGCCTCCCTGCCTTGGGCGGCAGAAGGGCTGCAGGCTGAACCGTGACGTCCTGGGCCTGTGCTCCTCAACAGATGGCACTGTAAATCTGAAATATTCCACAGGAGAAAGACAAATGGGAATCAGCCGAGAAGGCTTGGAGCCTGACATACGGAGTGGAATAAATAGAGGCCCGGCATCCTTATGGAGCTGTTCCTTCCTCCTGCTCTTAAATATCATACTTCTGAAGTCATCTCCCCCTGGAACTCCCAGCAGCTGAATGGGTCCATAAACACGGTTCTCTCCAGGCAGAAGGAAACCAAAAACCAAGGCAGTACTCCTATAGTTCCAGCCCACGGAAGTGGGCTGGAGAGGTGTGGGGATGTTTACCTTGAACTTTGAATAATTTCATCCCCCAACCAGCTCCCGCTGGTGACTCCCTGCCCTGGCCCCCAGCCCACAACACTGAGCTGCAATAAGCTCTTCCCTACTCTTCCCCTCAGATTTTCTCAAACATTTATTGATTCATCCTCTATCCAAGGCACTATCATTTATTCACTCATGAGTCACTTATTCCTTCTTCACTGAGCCACTTCCTTGTGCCATATGCTGTTCTAAGGGACTGAGGCCACAAAGATGACTGTGATGGTGATTTCTCTTTAAGAGGTTCAAATTTGGTCTCATGGAAGGGTATTAAACAGGCTTAGGAAACCAAAAAAATGGTTAAAGAGCCCACTCTGTAGAGTTAGAGAAGCTCTGAAGGTCCTGATAAGATTTGGAGCTCAGTATCATTCTATTGGTGGTCCAATGAGCCCATTTATGACAGCCTTCACCTGGGGTGTTTCCGAAGGTCGGGTTTGGGACCAACACATAGTTTTATGAAAATATTAAAATGTTTTCACAGTGCCCATACAGAAAATAAAGTTCCTCTCTTACCCATTATGCTGTAGCTTTGCCTGCCTTCTCATACGCCCACCGCTTTGCTGCCTCTGGATCTTTGTGCACGCTGCTCTGATTTCACGGAAAACTCTGCCCTTTTCCTTGCATGGATACCTCACTGCAAGCTTGATGGTGTGAGCATAAATAACACCTCTCCAGGGAGGCAGGATCATGTCGTGGTTGAGTGTAGAGCTTGGGACAGACCTGACAGGATTAAAGTTCAAATCTGCTAACTGCTAGCTCTGTGATCTTGGGCAAATTCCTTAACCTCTCTGTTATTCAGCTTCCCTTTTTAAAAAATGCGGGTTGTGGGGTGCCTGGGTGGCTCAGTGGGTTAAGTCTCTGCCTTCGGCTCAGGTCATGATCTCAGGATTCTGGGATTGAGCCCCGAGTTGGGCTCTCTGCTCCGCGGGGAGTCTGCTTCCCTCTCTCTCTCTGCCTGCTTCTTTGCCTACTTGTGATCTCTCTCTGTGTCAAATAAATAAAACCTTTAAAAAAATGCGAGTTGTTATGATATCTATCCCATAGGATTATTTGGAGGTTTAAATAAGAAAATATATGTAAAATATTTAGAACAACATTCAATAAATACTAGTTTTTATTGTTCCTTGACCATCACATCTAAGCTGGTTTGCCCCTATTAATTAAGCAGAGAATACTCTGTTATGCTTCCTTTTGGTTTCCATTAAAGCATTTACCACACTTACACATAGCAATTATGTAAGGCAATTCTGTATTTATTTACTTGTTAATTATCTGTATTCCTCATTAGATTGTAAGCTCCACAAGGCTCTTTCCCTTACCAAAGTATCCCTAGCACCTAGTATAGCGCCTGGATATAGTAGATGGTAAATAAATATTTGTCAAACAAGTGACGAGTAAAGGAATGAACAAATAAATGAATGTTAAGCCAAAAGTTCTTTGGATAGTGGGGCTCTTTAAAAGATGCAATGAGAAAGCTTTATAAAGCATATGAATTTTTTAAAAAAAAGTTGAGGATTGATCTTTGAAGTATGGGACTTGGAAATCATTTTTTCCTGGTTTCCTAATGAAGGAGAGTTCTGGGTGCCAGACAAAATTCCATAAATTTTCCCATGTTGTAAGGGGCTTCTGCGGATATTCTGTATAGAGCATGAAATATATATGAATTGTAGCAAGTCTCAAAAGGGAAAAAAATAGCTGTATCTTTTTCAGATACAGGTGAGAAGTTTGCATTGAATCTTCCTAATGAAAATCAGTATCCTAAAAGTGAAATTAAGTTCATGCAACTAAATATTCATTCAGTCTAACTTGCTTGTTAGCAAAAGCACCCAATCCACCACTGGGATCCCTGTTGCTAAGTTGCCTCAAGAAACAAATTGATTAATGGATTTTCTTTTTTCTAAACGCCTTTCAAGTTAGCAGGTCAAATAGCTAAGATTTCATTAGGGCTACTCTAGTCAGTGATAGCTGTGCAGTTTGGTTTCAAACACCTGATTTATAGATTGCTCAAAGTCCCCACAGAATTGATTGTGTTTGGGGGGTTTTGGAAGCCTATGCATTGTCATTAACTATCTATAAGGGATTTAGGGTCAGGAAAGGGGGCAGGAAGCCCTGCCAAGAAGGGCAGTTCAATGAGATGAAGTGGTAGAGCCAGTACACTCCCCCTTCAACCTATGTTCTCAAAACCCCAGTATATATTAAAATTGTCTGTGAATATCAGTAATGTTTTAAATGAGAACTTACGTGGGGAATTGGGAACCAGCAAGATACAGTCGCATGCTGATGGGGGATTCAAAAAGAACACAGAAAATGACAGTAAAACCCAGTGGCTGAAATTTGATAGGGAAAAGTTTATTTTTGATAATTGAGACTTGTCTTATTAAACTTAGTCAAGTCTTCAACTGTCTGCTTCATTTTGGTACCTGATGGTACCAAATAGCATTAGTACAGTAAAGGTGAAGATCTATATATCTATACATGTATTTTTCTGTGTATGTATCTGTATCTATGTTTATACCTATATTTTTGTCTATGGCTCTGTATCTAACCATGCATAATTGTGGTTCATATCATGAACCAATATAGTAGGTGCATAGAAAATGATCTATTTTTTTATGTATTACCGAAGGAATTGAAACTGGGAAGATAGCTAGAAAACCAATGGTGGAGAAGGAGGACCAGGAAAGCAAAGGTGGCTGAAGAAACCCAAGATTCCATAACAAAAGATACCCAAAGATGGAAACTCTAGGATCCAAAAGAACATAATTTTCTAAGATAAACCAATATTTGAAACTGTTTTGGAAATTAGAGTTTACCTCTGAATTTCCAGGTATGGTTGAAAGTCCATAAGTGATAAATTGCCAAGGTAGCTTTTTCTTTTCTTTCTTTCTTTCTTTCTTCTTTTTTTTTAAGATTTTATTTATTTATTTGACAAACAGAGAACACAAGTAGGCAGAGAGACAGGCAGAGAGAGCGGGGGGAAGCAGGCTCCCTGCCAAGCAGAGAGCCTGATGCGGGGCTCAATCCCAGGACCCTGGGATCATGACCTGAGCCGAAGGCAGAAGCTTTAACCCACTGAGCCACCCAGGCGCCCCACCAAGGTAGCTTTCTTTAAAGGTTAATGTCAAGTGCAATTTTTTAAGCTGGAACAGATCTTATAAGTTCTATTCAAAGATTTTTAATAAACTTAGAGAATTTTTAATAGTTTTACATTGATACAGAAGTTGTAGGAATTACAGAGCATTCCTGTATAGACTGTGCCATTTTCCTTCTTATTGACATTGCTCTAGTACATTTGTCACAACTCATTAACCGATATTAAACACAATCTTCTCATTTTGCAGACAAAGAAAATGAGTCTCAGAGGGTTAAATGATTTGTCCCTTGCCATGGCAAGGGGACAACCAGGACCTGATTTCCTTGACTGTCAGCCAAGTCTAGTAAACTGTGCTTCTCTATCTTGTGATTTCATACACTTCTCTGTTATTTCTGATGAATCTTTACAAACAAATCTGGTTCAGAAATTTAAGGTGTGAAATAGATAAAAGCAGAGCCCTTGTGGGTAAAGTGTCCCCCGCCTATCCCCCGGGGACACCTGAGGCATCTTTGAATAACTCTTCGGACTCAAAGGAGGAGAGTTTGGCAACAGCTCAGCAGTTCCATAGCAGAACTTGTAAGTGAACCATCTGGCACCATCTGCCCTGTGAAGCTGGAGGTGGGACTGTAACTGACTGAGCTAAGAGCCAACATGAGAAAGGAGGTAGACCAGGTACACAGGTCACAGGTGGGACCCGCTATTCGATAAGAAGTGTAATCTTCATCCTTTGAGATTAAACTGATTAAAGAGAGGAGAGTCGGGGCGCCTGGGTGGCTCAGTGGGTTAAGCCTCTGCCTTCGGCTCAGGTCATGATCCCAGGGTCCTGGGATCGAGCCCCACATCGGGCTCTCTGCTCAGCGGGGAGCCTGCTTCCCCCTCTCTCTCTGTCTGCCTCTCTGCCTCCTTGTGATCTCTGTCTGTCAAATAAATAAAAAAAAAAAAAAATTTAAAGAGAGGAGAGTCAAATAGCATATTTGAGTTCATATAAATCTCCTAACTGCATCCTTAGTATCATGTATTCTAGAGAAGATTGGCTATGTTTGGGTTCTCTATTATGTATCCACTTTCTCTGTATTTCTATTATGTATCCACTTTCTCTGCTTTCCCCATTCCTAGAAAAAAATTGCTTCTTCCCCTTCCTTAATTCTTCCTTTTACTGGTCTTGGCTAGAGGAAAAGACAGTGAATAAAAGCCTAATAATAATAATAATAATAATAATAATGGGAAAAAAAGAGAGAATGGAAAAAAAAAAAAAGGTAGTATGAAACGGGACCTAAAGTTGCAGCCCAGAATGAGAAACATTTGTTTAATGCCCAGAACTGTCATACACAAACTGTATGATGTACAAGGAGTTTTTCCATCTCTCTGTGGAACACCAGTGATAATCTTGTCAGGTGCTCCAGTATGTTGCTAAGGTAATTAAGTGAAATAATGGATTGAAATAGTTGTGCCTCCTGCTTGGGACATTGTCAAGTGTTGATAAACATTGGTTGTTATTGTTTTTACTAGTACAAGAACTGTTTGTATTATTATCAAAAGGGAAATAAATGCATGAGAGTGAATAAGCAGCTTTTCGATAGTCAATCTTTTGTTTTTAGGAACCATCTATTGAATGTTCACCTTTTCCAAAGTACTTGCTTTTCCCCTTGAATCTTTTTGACAATTCTTTATTTCTTTAGTAATAATAAAATAATACAGTCTCTCATTCATACAGTATGATTAGCTTGCCAAAATCAAATTAACTAACTTCATAAAGGTGGGTTTTTTTTTGTTTTTTCTTTTTTGTTTTGGTTTGTCTGGTTATTTTGTTTTTTGTTTTTTGTAAATAGTCTGATACTCTACTGACAGAGCTATCTGGGCTATACTATCTTTAAAAACAAAATTGACATTTGGCACTTTTCTTGAACCAGTCATTTATTCAACAACTGTTTACTGAGTGCCCACCATGTGCCAGCACTGTTCTAGTCGTTTGGGACACACAAAACAAATATCCATGCCATGAGTCAGAGCTAAACCTAAGATAATAATAGTAAATTTTATTATATGTCAGAAGGTAGTAAGTGCCATGGAAAAAGAAAAAAAAAATGTAGGGCAGGGTAAGGAGAACTGGGATCACAGAGGCTGGGTTTTATTTTGCTTTGTTTTCAATCAAGTGTGACCCTCTTAATATCTCTTTGAGCTCTGTAGGCAGACCTGAGCATTTGGAGACAACTGGATGCTGAAAGAACTATATTTCTGCCATTCTTGGCTGCTTCTCCATTCTGTTACCTTCTAAAGGGTCAGCTTTCCCTGCTGCAGCAGCCTATCTCACATACATAGCTCAGTTCTTGTCTGCTACCAATGCCAGCAGATCCTTTTTTTTTTTTTTTTTAACCAGTCGGAACCAGGCCCTTACAGTTATCCCTACCCAGAACCCAGCCAGTGGCACATGAAAAGTGATGTTCTAGAGTGTGGGCAACTCCTCTCCTCCTGGTGTCTTTCTGGGATTATGGGCAAATGAGGGAACTCCATCTAGATGTTAGGTGGAGGTCCCTGAGTTTTCTAGCCCCTCTTATAGGAATCCCAGCTTTCATTCCCAGGTGAGCTGCTGGAACACTCAAGCACAAGGTAGCATTATCATTAATCTCCCAACCAGGGCTCCTATTAATGTGTCACTGAAGCAACCTATTTTTTTTTTAATAACAGTTCCCACCCCTTTGATATAGTGGACATGTGTCAAAAAAATCAGAGGCCATCCGTATCTTATCTTACATTAGGAAGAGTCATGTAGAAATGTCCCTTCATTACCAGGACAGTCATGTCAAAAAGAATCGACTTATTGTCAACGTTTCTAACCTAACAATGTTAATGGAGCCTTTAGACATCCTTTCTCCTCATTTGTTTCTTAGATGCCTATCAAGGAGACAGTTGTGCGAGAGTTTCCAAGCTCTGGGGAGCCCTGTGTATATGTATAAAATGACAGCAATCTAGGTTGCTTATTATAAAAGGGTATAGGGGTAGGTAGGAAGATTGAGGTGGTGGGGGGAAAGTGTGCTTTTGGCAGGGTACCGGGGTGGCGAGCGACCCCAAGCAAGACTTGACTCAAGCTCCAAAGCTAGCTATTATTTTTCCCCTCTCCTGTCCTCCCTCTAAAAATTTTCAGTACTGCATAACAAATATTTTTACTGAATGAAGGTAACCTTTAAGACAGTTCCCAGCAAGGTTAAAATACTTCTCTCCCTTAATTCATATATGTCGTTAGTTCGTTCCTCCCTTCCTCCAACCCTCCCTCCCTCCTTTCCTTTCTTCATTCTTTTTTATTTTTTCCTTTTCCCTGAGGCAGAGGAGGAAATAGGGGAAGAAACCACTGGCTGGAGAATTTTTTACAGCCTTCAGAAAGTACCTGGTGCTGGGTAGGAGGATTTGCAGGTCAGGGCCAATCTTGGAAGAACCAGCTCTCTGCCAACATGCCGTCGGCCATTCAGTGCTAATCAATGGTAACGAGATGACAGGTTGATATTAGTGAATAAAGCAATAAGCCATTTCCCCTGTAGAAGTTACACAAATGACTTGTCCTAACAGCGTGAAACTATTGGAATTTTTCTAGGAAATGCCCGTGGGCTCTTACAGTAAATCTCTTTCAGATATGGATAATTCATCCTTCTTTCTCTTAAAACACAATGAATGTGCTCCTTAGGTCTGTAAGTCCTAATCAACCCCACTCATAGGCATTTGAACTCTGTCCAGTCAGCATGATTCAGAGACATAACCATCAACTCTGTGCACAGTATGTTTATAGCCTTCAAGGGGGTATTTACCATTTGGGAGAATGCTCAGTACCTGAATGCCCCTCCTCTGTAGCGATCTCTCCTGTGTAACTCCTGGAGAAAAGTAGTGCTCTGCCTCCCATGTTGGAAGCTGATAGGATCTAGTTCCATTCTCACCAACCCCTGGCAACCAGACAGTGGGCTGATGATCTGGGTTCAGCCAACTGGATGTTCCATCCTGGCCCTTTGGGTTGTGAGCCGGGGGTGAAATTTTGGTAGAATCATTCATAGTGGTAGACCTAGTGGCAACAGCTGCATCTTTCTGTAGTGATGGCACTAGTTCTAGCAATAGTCATATTCTCCCTCTGGTGTTCCTTTTGAAAACAGTTGTGGATCTCTTGGATATAGCTTGTTTTCCTGGACTTTGAGTTTGGGAGCTGATACTTTGAGTCATCTGACACCCTTATCAAAGTACCTTCCCACTTAAGTTAGCCAGAGTTGGTCTCTGACCATCAGAAAAGCTTTATATTGTTTCGGTCCTATTTCAGTATGGAGAGTGTGGGATTCCAGATACCTCTTCCTACATTTTGTAAAGGAGAAAGCTAAAGTTGAGCAAGGTGACTGACTTTCCCATGTTTTTGCTAGTTAGTGGCAGAGTTGAGACTTGAAGTGAGCCTGGGAGACCCGTGGAGTCAGTGCACATGTCTTATTTAGTATAACATGTCCAGGACCTGGTGAAGGATGTAGCAAAGGACCAGACTCTCAAGAATATTTGCACTCCACATTCAGGCTATAGGATACAGCGTTACCTCTATTTGATAGGTGAGAGACTGTGACCTAGAGTACCTCAGGGCCATTGCTTTCTTTTTTTTTTTTAATAAAACTTTTTTTTTAAAGATTTTATTTATTTATCTGAAGGAGAGAGAATGAGAGAGAGAGAGAGAGAGAGAGAGAGAGAGAGAGAGAATGAATGGGGGGAGGGTCAGAGGGAGAAGCAGACTCTCTGGTGAGCAGGGAGCCCGATGCGGGACTGGATCCTGGGACTCCCGGATCATGACCTGAGCCAAAGGCAGACGCTTAACCAACTGAGCCACCCAGGTGCCTCATCAGGACATTTCTAATACAGAAATGTTTGCTGTTTTTCAGGAGCATGGACTCAGGAAACCTGAAGCACAACCACAGTCACACCCAACTTTCTGTCCAAATTGATCCCATTAGTCAGCATTCCTGAAGGGGCGCATAGTATGGAAGGATATTGTGGGAACTGGAGACTAAAAGGTGGGAAGAATGAAATGCTATTTATTTATGCAGTTTTTAGTGAAGTGCCTGTGTTCTACTGGGCACCTGACGTATATCTATTTCATCTTATCCTAACAATGGTTAACAATATGATGTAGGTACTGTTATTGCCCTTATTTTACAGATGAGGAATCTGAGACCTGGGGAGGCTAAGTCTCTTGCTCCAGATTCATAGCCAGTAAGCCACAGCGCCAGGTAGGACTGATGTCATGGCCCAAGCTTCTAACCCATATATTGTACCAATGGGGCTTGTTGACATTTAAATCTGCAGTTCATTGATGATGGTTGACTGCTTTGTAGTGCATTTCATTTAAAAAAAAATGTATACTATTGCTTATGTAATTCCAAGATCATGATCTTTGAGAGAGATATTCCCTCCTCCACTATTTTCTTTTCTTTTCTTTTTCTTTTTTTTTTTTTTTTGTGGGAGAAAGCTGAAATTTGGAAGACTTGGCAAAGAGAGTGTTAATGTGCTAACATCAAATGAATTCCATGGATTTTCTATTCATTAAGGCCCATTTCCCCACACATAACTCACCTCAGTTTGGTTATACTACTCCAGGGTATGCTAGTAAAAGGGAGAAAAATGGGGAAGCCAGCCAGAAGGAGGTGTTTTTGGCTGCAAAAATCAACTTACACCTACCAACAAAGAAAAACAGAAAGGCTTTGCCAAACAGTAAATATCAAGTTCATTGCCTAAGCCCCAGAAGAAAACGTATTAAGCAATTTATGATACCTTTTTGAGTCTATGGTCACCTGATACTACTTGGCTGTGAATTTTGGGAATTGCAATTCAGCAATTGGGAGATGAATTACAGCAAAAATTCTGGTCATTTTATACCTCTGATAAAGTATTGGGGATGACAAAGCATGAGTCTCCTTTGCCTGAGAAAATGTGCATTTATTTATTAATTCACTGAATAAATTTACTGAGTACCTACTATGTACCAGGCATCTTTTAGCACCAGGGATAAAGCAGTCACCTTGACTTGCAATAGTCCTCTCTTACAGAGTCTAGCTAGGGAATATGGATAAAATTAAGAAGACAAATAAATGAATAATTTCAGAGGATGGTGAGTGACTTGAAGAACACCAATTAAGTGCTTTGATGGAGGATGGAAGGTGGAGAGGGAATAATTTAAATTGGATGGTCTGGAAGCTCTCCCTGAGGCCTTAATGTTAAGAAAAAGGCAGCCACTCAAATGTCTAGAGCCAAACATTCTGGACAGGAGGGTGAGCAAATGCAAAGGACCTCACGGAAATAGAACTTGGTGTGTTAGAGAACCAGAAAGAACCATGGGCCAGAATTTAGTGAGAGAAGGGAGAGAGGGAAGGGTTGAGGTCAGAGGTCAACAGAGCAGATCATGTTAAGGCCTTTGGTCCTTCATGTTCAAGAGTCTATTCCTTAACCTAAAAAGAGTGAGAAAGTCTTGGGAGTATTCAAGTGAGACTATTGACGTCTAATTGACAATGATTGAAGGTTCCCGGGGCAGTTTCAGTAGAGGGTGGTGGGGAGAGGCCTAGGAATAAAAGCTGAGAGAAGGGTTAGGGCATTGTAGCCATACTATAGAAATGTTAGTGTTGTTGGGCAGAAGAGTGTAGGTCCGTAAAGTAAGCTCAACTATTAAAAAAAAGTGGGGGTGGGTAGTGTGTGTCCTAAAATGTATATTCATAGTGGCTTTCAACCCTGGCTGCACCTTTGAATCACACTTGAAACCTCTTAGAAATATAGCTACCTGGGGTCTCTCCCAGAATATTTTGATTGAGCAGATCTGGGAAAGGCATGTCTTTTAAGACTCAAACAACAGGAGATTCTAAAGTGTAGCAAGGTTTGAGACCACTGGTTTAAAAACGTTTCCACATTCACTACTTCTTTCGATTGTCTCAGAATTTGTGAGACAGCTGTTGTTGCTGCCCCATTTCATGGATGAAGGAACTGAAGTTCGCAGAGGGATGGCAATTTATTTACGATCACGTGGTGAGCAGAAGACAGCATCCTGTTCTCTATATGCAAACCCAGCGCTCTCTCTCTTACTCCACCGCATACCCCAGAAAGTAGCCAGCAACTAGGTCACGGTCTTTAAAAATCCAAGATAGAGAAGGATGTTCACCGTCAGCAAGCAAAGAGCAAAATGGAAATTTGCAGACAAAGTGGGAGACCATGACGGGAAGGTGATGTATAGAGGCCCTCCTTCGTGGTATTTAGAAAGATGGATCAGATGGCCTGGAAACTGACAGGGTGGTGAAAACGTGTTTGAGGGGATTCAGAGGGGAGAGTTTTGAGGGAGGGTGGTAGAGATGATTAGGTTTGGGGGGATGAAGATGCTTCCATGAATCAATACTCTAGTGGTTATCCATTATTTTTTGGTGGTTTAGCATCCATTCCAATTTCTTTTTGGAGACAAACAGAGGTGGAGATGTCTTCTCCATTGCTTTGAGTCACTTGAATTGTAATCATGTTGAGCCTGGTTTTGCAACCTGCCTTTGATCCTGGGATACCTCTACATCTTCTAACAAATCCCCTTTTTGCTTATAGGGGTCCAGAACCAGTTTTCATTGCTTTCAACAAATTAGTCCTGTCCCTGTTTGATGTGGTGAGCATTTATAGAAGGAAGACTGGGTGTGCAATTCCCTAAGTTGGCAAGCAGCCTAAATTTGCATTCTCCTATCCCACTTTCCACACTCAACCTTTCTAGGTATCTCTCTGTTTTCTGCTTTTGTAAAGATCACTGATTTCTTCTCTGGAATGCACATCTTCCTCTATTTATACACAGTGAAATGAGTGCCAAGAAAGAGAGATAATGGATAATCAAGAAGGATCATTCCTTCAATCCATTCTTTATCTAGCAGCCAGAGTGATTTTTTTCAAAATGGAAGTCATGGCACTCCCAGGCTGAAAACCCTTTAGTGGCTTCCTATTGTGACTAGGATAATGATGAATCCATTAGTGCCTATCAGGCCCCAGGAGATGTGATTGCTTATAAGGATTCAACTTCCTCTTACCCCATCTTTGATATCTATGCTCTAAACTTACACATATTTTTGTAGTTACATGTAGGTACTCTGTCCCAGCTGCCAGAGGACCTTTGCCCATTCTTTTCCTTTACTCAAAGACTCTTCTTTTTCCATTTTGCCATTTTGTAAATTCCTTCTTTACACTTTAGAACTACACTATTTCCCCAGATAAACCTTATCTACTATCCTGATTAGGTTAAATCCAGCCGCATTCCCCTCTACTCTCTCCTGCCCCCATCCTAGGCACCACACATAGCATATCTCATTGTAAGCACCAGTCACAATGGCAATTTCACAATTTGTTTTTGTGGTTCCTCATATTTGATTAATGTTTAGGCCCCAACGAGTCTGTAAATTTTGTGAAAGCAAATCCCATATTTTTTTTTCATCATGTTCAAAGTTCACAGCATAATGCTTGATGCATAATGATAAAAACGGTAAGAATAGGACTAACAATAACAATCAAAGTAGTAGCTTCCATTTTTTATACTACAAGGTGTTTTAAGCCCCTTACATGTGTTCTCAACAACCTTATGGTGCTCCGCCATTATTCCCATGTAAATATGGGGAAGCAGATACAAAGAGACTAAATGACTTAATAAAGGTCACACAGCTAAAAAGTACTGGAGCTCAGGTGACAACCTACACAATATGGTTCCAAAGTTGGTGCTTTTAACTATAATGTTACCTTTCTTCTATGCACAATAGTTGTTCAGTAAGTGTTCACTGAATGAAGAAATGAATGAAAGTGGGAAGGAATGAACACATGACCCTAGAAATCTGGGAGTAAAATTCCAGAGATCTGAACTCAATGCCAACTCTGCCTGACACCTCTGTGTAATTTCATCCTTGAAGACCTCTGTTCCCTTTGTGTGAGCAAGGGGGAGTGAGACAGACAAGTGTTAAGCACAAACCCTCTGGGACTCTAAGCTGGCATGATTTAAAAGGCCACATCTGGATTTAGCTCTTGGACTTTGTAAGCTTAAAACAAAAATGACCGAGGTAGAGAACTTACTCCCTAGATCATAAGGGAATTCGTGGTCCCTGGAACTGAAACAATAAAAGGAAAAACCATGTGGATGGAACCTACATCATGATTTTGGACCAAGGAAACAAGAAGTTGTAGGCCTTTCTCTGTCCATTATTTTAGGTATTGTGCAAGGTGCGATTTAGGGGATAATTCTCAACCATTACTTCCTTCTTGAGATATACTCATTATTAGCAGTTCTGAATGCCTGCTGGAGGAATCGCAGAGCTAATTTTTCCCCTTCCTAATGTAGTTATACAAAAGTCTCATTGCATTAATATTTTTGCAATTGTGCTGTAACTGAAGCCACAGAAAACTGCTCACCAGGGATCCTGAGCCTTGCAAACAAGTCTCCCTAAGCCTGCATGGAAAATGCAGACGTGCTCCTCTGTTGCTAGTTAAGCTTGCTGGAACGTTAATGCATGCCTCCTACAGCATTTTAGACCCAGGCCCCAGACCCAGGCCCCTCTCCCCACCCCCCAATGCTGCCACCAGGGTCCTATGTGCCTCCTAAACACTTGGCTGCAGCACTTGGGACATTTTATTGAGGCAGCTTTACTGGAAGGATCCAATTACAGGGTATAGCGAGTTAGATTCAGTGCCCCGGTTAACAATGCTATGGAGAACACTGAGGTTCCTTTAGCCCTTCCTGGTATAAAAGAAATGAACAGAGTAATGGCAAACAGCCCCTGAGATGGCTGCTGCTTCTGGACACGAGCACACCACTGGGTTTTTAAAAATCTTTATATTTTTATTCATGTATAAAAAGCAATACATCCTAGTTGCAGGGGGAAAAAAAGTCAAACAATAGGAAGTAGAAAGAGTAAAAAGTAAACCTCTCCCTTTCTACCTTTAAAACCCCACATTACTTCCCCTGAGGTAAGCACTGTTTTCAGTTTGTTATATATCCTTCCAGATCTTTATTTATTGAATTTACAAACAAAATTATATTATACTTGAAAAATTTCTGTCCACATTTTTCTGCAACTTTATTTTGTGCCTTAACAATACATCGTGACGTTTTCCACATCAGTGCATGTAAGTCTACCTTTTAAACTGGTCCTTTGCAATTTCTAGTATGTCTCTATTACACAATTCTCTTAACCATTTCCTCTTGTCAATGCATGTTTAGATGTTTCCAAAATTTTGTCTATTACAAATAATGCTGCAATGAATATCTTTGTAGTTTCTTTGAGTATTATACTGTGCACATGTGGAAATTTCTTTAGGGTAAATTCTATCTGGGATGTTCAAGTTCAGATTTCCTGAAGAGCTGAGACCAACCTTTGGAGGAGTTTGTTTTTTAAAATCATAATTAAAAAAGTAAAATAGCGCTGTAATCACATGACAGATCTACATATTTGCTCTATTATTACTGTCCTTCATCCAGCCAGCTAAACCACCAACCCCACAGGTAACTACTGCTGTTTCTTAGATTTTCTTCTGAAGCTTTTTGATGCATAAACACACAAATATGAATGTATTTTCTTATTTCTTCCTTGTTTTTTCACATAAGAGGTAACATATTTTGTACACTATTCTGCTCTTGCTGTTTTCTCTCACTCATACATCTGATAGGTCTTTTCATATAAATAGAGAGCTTACCTTTGTCATTACCTTTTAAAATTTTTAGCTAATAGACTTTATTTTTTAGAATGGCTTTCAGTTTACAGAAAATTTGATAGAAACTACGAAGATACAGAGAGCACAGAGTTCCCATATGATGCTGCTTCTGTCCTCCCCCACATTTCCCCTATTATTAACATCTTGTATTTGGGTGGTACATTTATTAAAATTGATGAACCACTACCAATACACTTTTTATTAACAAAAGTCCATAATTTTCGTGAGGGTTCATTCTTTGTGTTGTACGCTACTATGAGTTCTGAAAAATGCATAATCTCTTGTTTTTACCCTTACAGTATCATACGAAATAGTTTAATAATTGCCCTAAGGATTACTTGTGTTCCACCTAGTTGTCCTTTTGTCCCTCCCTGGCAACTATTAATGTCTCTGTAGTTTTACCTTTTCCAGAATGTTATATAGTTGGAATCATATAGTAATATGTAGCCTTTTCAAACTGGCTTCTTTTACTTAACAATGTGCATAGCAAATTTCTCCATGGTTTCTCATGGCTTGATCACTTTTTTTTTTTTTTTTGGTATCACTGAATAATTCATATAGATGTACCACAGTTTGTTTATTCATTCACCTATTAAAGGACATATTGGTTGCTTCCAAGTTTTGGCAGCTATGAATAAAAACTGCTATAAACATCCATGTGCATGGTTTTATGTGGTTATAAGTTTCATACCAAGAAGTACAATTGCTGAATCATATGCTAAGTGTTGTTTAGATTTATAAGAAATTGCCAAACTGTCTTCCAAAATTGCTGTACTATTTTGCATTTCACCAGCAATCAAGAAAAGTTCCTGTTATTATACATCTTTGCTAGCATTTGGTGTTCAGACTTTAGATTTCAGTCATTCTAAAAGATGTGTACTGGTATCTCATGTTGTTTTAATTTTCATTACCCTAATGACATGATGTTGAACATCTTTTCATATGCTTCTTTGTCATCTGTATAATTTTTTGGTTTGGTGTCTCTTCAGATCTTTTGTTTTTTATATTTTGTTGTTTGTTTCCTTGTTGAGTTTTAAGAGTTTTTGTATATTTGAGGCTTTTAAATTTTTTAAATCTTTATTTTTTTAATTAATTAATTAATTAATTTTTATTTATTTATTTTTAGAGAGAGTGAGTACCCTAGTAGGGGAGGAGAGGGGCTGAGGGAGAGGAGGAGAGAATCTTAAGCAGGCTTCATGCCCAGTGCATAACCTGACTCAGGGCTCAATCTCAGGACCCGAGATTATGACCTGAGCCAAAATCAAGAGTCAGATGCTTAAATTGACTGAGCCACCCAGGTGCCCCAAGAGTTTTTTGCGTATTTTGGATACAAGTTTTTTATTGGATTTGTTTTGCAAATATTTTATCTCAGTTTATGACTTGCCATTTCATTTTCGTAAGTGTCTTTTGCAGAGCAGAAGTTTGTAATCTTAATGAAGTCTAACATAATTTTTTCTTTCATGGGTTGTACATTTTTTTTTTTTGAAGATTTTATTTATTTGCCAGAAAGAGAGAGAGATGGTGCACAGCTGGGGGGAAGGGAGGGAGGGCCAGAGGGGAGATGCAGACTCCCCACTGAGCAAGAATTCCCAACTCTGGGCTCCATCCCAGGAGCCTGGGATCATGACCTAAGCCAAAGGCAGATACTTAACCAACTGAGCCACCCAAGCTCCCCATCATGGATTGTACTTTTTGTGTTATATCTAAAAGCTCAACACCAAGCCCAAACTCACCTAGATTTTTTTTTTAATTAACATATAATGTATTATTTACTTCAGGGGTACAGGTCTGTGAATCATCAGTCTTATACAATTCACAGCACTCACCATAGCACATACCCTCCCCAATGTAAGTCACCTAGATTTTTCCCTGTGTTTTCACCTAGAAGTTTTATGGTTTTGCATTTTACATTTTGGTCTGTGATCCATTTTGAGTTAATTTTTATGAAAAGTGCAAGTATTGGGCTTATTTCTTCGTGTGGGAATGTCCAGTTGTTCCAACATGATTTGTTTTTAAAAAAATATCCTTTCATTATTGAATTACCTTTGCTCCTTCATCAAAGATGAGTTGATTATTTTTGTGTGAGTCTATTTTGGGGGTCTTTATTAATTTTCTGTGATCTATTTATCTATTTTTTGCCAGTACCACACTGTCTTTATTATTGTAACTTTGCAACTAAGTCTTACATTTAGGTAGAGTTACTTGTCTGACTTTATTATTCCTCAGAGTTGAGTTAGCTATTCTAGATATTTTGCCTTTTCATATAAAATTTAGAATCACCCTGTTAATATACAAAAAGAAACTTACTAGGATTTTATTGGGATTGCATTGAATTTCTATATCAATCTGAGAAGAATTGACGTCTTAATATTGGGTCTTTCTATATATGAATGTGGGATATCTATTTATTTAGATATTTACTTTCTTTCATCAGAGTTTTGGAACTTCCCTTATATGATCTTGCATATTTTTTCTTATATTGATACCTATGTATTTCATTTTAATGGGGGAATGGAATGCTAATGCAAATGGTGCTATGTTTTAAATTTTAAATTCCAATTGTTGTTTGTTGGAATATAGGAAAGTGGTTGACTTTTGTATATTAACTTTGTGTCCTACAACCTTGCCATCATCACTTATTGTTCTGGAAATTTTTCTAATGATTCTTTGAGGTTTTCTATATAACTTCTCATGTCATCTGGGAACAAAGACAGTTTTATTTCTTCCTTCCCAGTCTGTTTACTTTTTATTGCTTTTTCTTGCCTTATTGCATTAACTAGAACATCTAGCAGGTTGTTGAAAAGCAGTGGGAAGAGGGGACATCATTGCCTTGTTCATATTCTTTGGGGAAAGTATCTAGAAACTCATATTATGTATTATGTTAGCTCTATTGTAGATGTTCTTTACTATGTCGAAAACGTTTCACTCCATTCCTAGCTTGCTGAGAGTTTTTATTATGAGCAGCCTGATGCTATGTCTCTTGGAAATTTAGTAATTATTGACTCAATTTCTGTATACATATAGGCATATTCAGATTACTTTTTTTATCCTTTTATAAGTTTTGATACATTATACCTTCTAAAGAGTTGGTCCATTTCATCTAGGTTATCAAATTTGTGGGCATGGAATTGCCAAATACACATTTATTATCCTTTTAATGTCCATAAGATTGATAGTGATAGCCCATCTCTTGTTTTTGATATTAGTTATTTGTGTTTTCTCTCTTTTTTCCTCTTACTTTGCCTAGCTAGAGGTTTGCGAATTTTATTGATTTTTTTCCAAAAGAAAACAGCTTTTGATTTTATTGATTTTATTGTTTTCTTGTTCTCAATTTCATTGATTCTTGCTCTGCTTTTTAAATTTTTTTTTCTGTTTAATTTGGATTTAATTGGCTCTCCTTTTTGTAGTTTCCTAAGATGGAAGTTTAGATTGTTAATTTTAGATTTTTCTTTTTTTTTCTAATATATGCATTCAATGTTATAAATTTCCTTTTAAACATTATTCTTACTACATACCACAAATTTTTGTAAGTTGTATTTTTATTTTCATTTAGTTCCAAATATTTTAAAATTTCTCTTGATACTTCTTCTTTAACCAATATGTTATTTAGAAGTGTGTTGTTTAATTTCCAGATATTTTGTGAATTTCTAGCTATCTTTTTGTTATTGATTCCTGGTTTAATTCCACTATGGTCTGGGAGCATACTCTATTTAATTTCTATTCTTTTAAATTTGTTAGAGTGTGTTTTATGGTCCATAATTTGGTCTATCTTGATGAAGGTTCCATGTGAGCTTGAGAAGAATGTGTATTCTGCTGTTGTTGGGTGAAGTATTCTTTAAAAGTCAGTTTGATCCAGTTGATTGATGGTCCTATTCAGTTCAACTATACATTCACAGATCTCCTACCTGCTGGATTGTCAATTACTGAGAGGGGTGTTGAAGTCTTCAAACATAATAGTGAATATATCTTTTTTTTCTTGGAGTTCTGTCACTTTTTACCTCATATTTTGACACTGTTAGGCACATACACAGTAAGGATTGTTATGTCTTCCTGGAGTATTGACCTTTTTATCATTATCTAATACCCTCTTTATCACTGATAATTTTCTTTGCTCTGAAGTCTACTTTGTCTGAAATTAATATAGTCACCCTAGCTTTCCCTTGATTAGTATTAGCATGTTTTGTCTCTCTTTATCCTTGGTTTATTTGTCTTTATGTTTAACATACATATCTTGTAGACAGTGTATAATTGGGTCTTTTTTTTTTTTTCCTTTAAACTGGTCTCTAATAGTCTTTGTCTTTTATTTGGTGTGCTTACACCATTCACATTTAAAGTGATTATTGAGGTGCACCTGGATGGCTCAGTCTGTTAAGCATCTGACTCTTGGTTTCAGCTCAGGTCATGATTTCAGGGTCATGAGATTGAGCCCTGTGTTGGGCTCCACACTCACTGTGAATTCTGCTTGACATTCTCTCTCTGATTCCTCCTATGCCCCTCCCCCAACTTGTGTGCACTTGCCCTCTCTCTTTCAAAAATAATAAACAAACAAACAAGCAAATAAATAAAATATTTAAAATTATAAAGTGATTATTGACATATTTGGATTAATATCTACTATATTTGTAATTAATTTGTATTCATTTCCCTAGTTCTTTGTATCTTTTTGTTTTCCACTCCTTTCCTTCAATGGCTTTAATTGAGCATTTCATATGATTTCATTTTCTTTGCTCTCTTAGTATAAATAGAATAGGATAAAAGTATTAGAATTAAATTCTTTTATTTAATTTTTTAAAAAGATTTTATTTATTTGCGAGAGAGAGAGAGAGCGAGCACAAGCAGAGGGAGAAGCAGAGGGAGAAGCAGACTCCCCACTGAGTGGGGATCCCAACTCAGGGCTCCATCCCAGGAACCTGGGATCATGACCTAAGCCAAAGGTAGATGCTTAATTGACTAAGCCACCTGGGCACCCTGCTATTAAAATTCTTTTAGTGGTTTCCCTAAGTTTGCAATATACAGTATATTTAAGTTTATTCATATATAGACACTATACTATGAATATATATACCATTTATATATCTTACATATGTAAAAATTAATTATGCTGCTTCGTGGTTAATGAGGTTATTTTATATAACACAGTATTCCCACTTCTTCCCTCTTGTATCTTTTTATGACATTACTGTTACTCATTTCACTTATCTACAAATCAAAGTCATCTAATATATATTGCTATTATTGTTCTGAACAAATTATTAGATGAATGACAAATGAAATATTTTAATTTACCTTCTTTATTTCTTCTCTGATGCTCCTTTTTAAATGTTTATCAGAATTTCATATTATTTTTCTTTTTCCTAAAGAATTTCTTTTAATATTTCTTGCAAGTCAGGTTTAATTCTCTCAATTTTTGTTTGTCTGAGAAACTTTTTATTTCTTCACTTTTGATGGATAATTTTGGTGGATACAAAATTCTTGGCTGGTGATTTTGTTTTTTCAACACTTAAATAGCATTATGCTGGTATGGAGTCTTTATATTTTAATATTTGATAATAATAGAATGCTCTCATTTCTCTTGAAAGATTCTGCCCTCCCCTTCCACTCAAAGTTTTACTGGTCATGAATATATGTATACCCACCCCCCCAACACATATATAATATACATATACATACACACACATTTTATATATATATATGTATATATATATATATGAAGATAAAATGAGAATGTCTAATTCTAAACTAACCCCATAAGAAAACCCTTTTTTAAAAAATTGGGATTACATTACATTTATAAATTAATAAAAGAATTTTATCTTCATTATATTGAGTCTTTCTATCAAAAAGTATGGTGTTTTAATTTATTTATATGTTATTTTGTATCCTTCAGCTCTGTTTTAAAGTTTTCTTCTTATTTAGTGTCACATTTTTATAGTTAATTTATCCTCAATAGTTTTATTTATGTTGTGCTAATATAAATATGCTATTTTTTCATCATATCTTTTAACGGGTTATTGTTTATTTATATGTTTATACATACAGATTATTGATTTCTCTGTACAAATTTTCAATCTTATTTCACTCAACTATTACTTTTTATAATCATTTTTGAATACTTCTCTTAGGTTTTTCAGGCATACTAAGTGTCATCTTCAAAAAGTAGTGGATTTACCTCTATCCTAACTTTCATATACATATTTTCTTTTTCTTTTCTAATTGTGCTTTCCAGTACTTCCAATACAGTGTTAAAGAATAGTGCAATAGTAGTGTATGATTGTCTTGACTGTCACTGTAGTGGAAATACTCACTGTTCAGTGGTTCTCATATTAGGGTGATACCAATTCCTTAGAGGGACATTTGGGAATGTCAGGGTATATTTTGTTTTTATAATAATTCAGGGAAGTTGCTTCTGGAATTTAGTATGTGAGTGACTCAGGGATAAAATGTTAATAGAACATTTGTTGAGAAAAAAATGACTCTAGTGTTTTCCAGTGATCATTGGCTTGAGATAATTGTGGTTTTTTGGTTTTTTTTATCTTATTGGGTATTTTTGTTAAGAATGATTAACTTTTTTGAATGATTTCTCAGCATATATGGAGATAAAAGGTCATAAGATTTTTTTTGTGTAAATCTATGTTAATATGATACATAATATTAATATATTAAAATATATCTTTTTTTAGGTGGAGGGGAGAATACAGAGGGAGAGAGAGTATCTTAAGCAGGCTCCACACTCGACATGGAGCCTAATGTGGGGCTTGATCTCACAGCCCTGAGATCATGACCTGAGCTGAAATCAAGAGATGGATGCTTAACTGACTGAGCCACCCAGGTGTCCCAATGGATATCTTAATACTGCAAATTCCTTTTATTTTTAGAATAAACCCCAATGGTCAGATGTGTGTTTTTAAAAATATGTTATTAAATTGTGTTTATTAATATTAAGCTTCAATATTATAAGTGAATTGGGCTAGTAGTTTCGTTATTTGTGTATGTGTATGTGTGTCTATAGGAGCACATGCTTGATATTTGCCAGTTCCTTGTTTCATTTTAGGTAGTGTTGGAATTATTTTTAAGATCAGAAAATTCCCCTGTGAAATCATCTGGACATGTAGAGATGCAGGAATGAAGAATGATTATAACCAAACTAATTTCTCTATGTCTTCTTTGAAAATCAGAGTTTACATTTTTCTATCCATTTTAGAGTCTGCTTTGGTAAGGTATGTTTTCCAAGAATGTTACCCATTTCATCTATGTTTTCAAATTTATTGACATAGAGTTGAATAAAATTGTTTCTTACTTTGTAAAACTTTTATAATTTTATTAAAAAACTTGTTTCTCTCTTTTTCTTGTTTAGGTTAGGTAGTTTATCTTTTATTTTTAGTTTCAAAATAACCAGTTTTGAAAGGCCAGAATAATATGTAAACCTTTGGGTAAGAAAGGGAAGGACATTTTTTTTTTTTAATGCATGTATCTATTTGGGCAAAAGGAATACAGGAAAGGTAAACCATAAACTAAGAAGATTGGTTACCTACAGGGATGGTTAGTAATGGGGTAAAAAGAATGAGGGAATGAGAATGGGGTAGGAGAGATGAGTGGGGAACAATGCATTACTAAGAATGTCTTTTTTAGCTCTGATGCTTAGAACCATGGTAATACTTCTCATACTGAAAAAGAAAATTAATATCCACTGGGATATGGGTGGAATCCAAAATAGAATATAAAAATCACAAATTAAACTAACTGTATTACAGATGAATAACAAGCACACTGAAAGGGATGGGGAAGAAAAGAATAAACCTAAGTAACTCTGGAAATGGTATTTTTACTGTACACTACAGGGCTAATGACAAAAAGAACTATACTTAAATATTGTGTGCTAGCCACTAAATGTGGTTCTCATAGGGATATGGTGAGCAAGCCTGAAACTCTGCATACCCTAGAACTGTACAAAGTAATACATGTAATGAAAGCAGGTTTCTTATTTTCAGAGAAACAAGTTAAAATAAGGAAAGGGAGAAGGCAAAGAATAGGCTGTGTGGTGTTGGATTAAAATTAGAGATGTTAATATGAACTAATACTTTTTAGTATATACAAGATACAGACCTAAATGGAGATATGTGTGTATGCAGGAGATATGTGTGTATGTAGTATACACACGTACAGATACTTCCTAGGTGTGTCCACAAAGAGGGGCTAGACACTGATCCCAGTACTTCAGTTGTGCTTTCCATAGATCATTCTCCAAAAGTAGGAACCAGGGCTTCTTTAAGAAATAGTGGATTTCAAGGATGCAGCAGAGAATACAGACAAGATGAACCTAGAAGAAACCGTGACTCCAGAAGTAAAGAAATATTTTTTCATTGACAAAGACATGTTTGAAAGGATACTGGAAACAACTTGAAGAAGGTACCAGGGTCCAACACAGACATTTTGGACAAGAGAATTAAAAATGCTAGATTGCATTATAATCTGTAAAGTAAACTAAATCATCCATGGGTCTCTGTCAATATAAATAAATGATTAAATGAATAAATGGGGAGAGACACAGCTCTTCCTTATAGTAGTACCCCATTAATAAACATAGAACAAATGATAAAAAGAGAAAGTGCTATTAGCTGGAGACTGCAGTAATTGTAATCAAGAACCATCAATGGGTACTAAAATCAATCAGTGAAAAGCAACGTATTTACATGGTGTCAAAATATTTCCCCAGAAGATGTTCATTAACTACAAGGGGGAAAATAGTAGTTTTACAATGCAGAAACATGACCTATCCCTCCCTACCAAGTTGACATCATCAGTAATGAGACATACAAACATTGGTATGTTCGGATACAGTGTACTTCTGAGATAGTCTTGCCAAAGACTCAAACTTGAATCCGATTATGAGAAAATACTAGAGAAACCCAAATAGGAGGACGTTCCAGAAAACAGCTAACAAATACTCATCAAAAATGTCAAGGTCATGAGGTTAAGGAAAAGCTAGGAATTGTCACATATTGGAGGAGGCTAAACTAAATGCAATGTAGAGTCGTGGACTGCATCCTGGGCCAGAAAAAGGGGATTTGTGGGAAAACTGGCCAAGTTTGAGTGCAGTCTGTAGATTCGTTAACGGTATTGCATTTGTTTAATTGTCTGGTTTCAATAGTTGCACTAGAGTTATGCAATATGTTAACACTGGGGAATTGGGGTAATGGGCATACAGGATCTCTATGTACTGATTTTGCAACTTTTCTGCATACCGAAAAGTATTGCAAAATTCAAAGTTAAAAAATAACTTGCTTTTGATTTTGTCATTAGTTTTCCCATTCTGTTGTATAACTCATTAATTTCTGGTTTTATTCCTCTTATCTCCTTATGCTTTCTTTTGGTTTACTTTATTGTTTTATTTATAACTTTTAAAATCATAAAATTCTTTTGTTTTCATTTTCTATTTTATTGATAGAAATATTTAAGGCTAAGGATTCACAACCCTCCAATGTTGAGAAAAGCTATAGGGTTTTATAATAAGTATCTCATATTCTCATGATCTGGATTTTACAATTAATAGTTTATTGTATTTGCTTTATCACATACCTAGCCCTCTATCCAACACTTCTTCAATCCATTTTATTTTTTTCATGCGTTTAAAAATAAGCAATAGATATTAGTACAGCCTGTCCCCCAAATACTTCAACATGCATGTTATGAACCAGAGTTCGCTATTTGTTTACCTTTTTTTTTGAGGTAAAGTTTCCAAACAATGTTATAGATATTTCTCACTGTCTCTTGCTATTTATTGAATATTGAAGTGGAAAAACTGGGAGCATTTTTCTCCACCTTATAACTGACCTAATGTGGCTCACTGACTCCAGAGTATTCTTTCTTTGTCTTTAAAATTCAAGACTTTCCCAGATATTATCATTGTCTATCTTCTCGGATCATTTTTTCTGGTACACGCTAACATCTTTCAGTGGGTAAATTCAGCCATCTCTAAAGTTTTCTTAGATCTTATTCTCCATATGTGGTCTGGTCTGTTGCCTTTGTTTTATTGAATGTGAACTTCAATTACATGATTGCTACAACTTCTTATCCTTTTTTTTATAAGTATCTTTAATCATGAATCCTTTAAAACTCTTTATTCAGTATTGTTTCCTCTCTTGTTGTCTATTATTTCTCTTACTGAACATCCTACAGTGTCTGTTCTCCCATTTGTTTGTTCAAAGATGGAAGGTTTCTATTTTTCAAACATTTCTTTGTATTTCTTACTGAGTTCTGCCGGTTCTCATTTCATCATCTATAGTCTTATCATCCGTTACCTGGCATTCTATGTCTGTTTTGTAGTATTCCTTTGTAGGCATGTTTGTTTCACTATTGTTTTTAAATTCATGAAATGAAGGCTGGTTCCTTAAAAAAAAAAAAGCCTGCTTCCCTTTAATATTTTTCTAGTGAGGTTCTTTACCTACCTTTTTTGCTGCCCTTCTCCACTTTTTTCGCCACATTATATTTGCATCAATGCTGTATTTACTCCTTTTTTACTATTCATCTTTAAATCATTTGGATTTTTCGTGGCTAGATATTTGCAGGAGTTTCCGAGTAGGGGTGCTAGGCAGTCCTCAAAGTCTGGTAGCACATCTCACATCTCTCTGGATCCCTAAGGATCCAGAAACAGGAGTAAACCCTGAAATAGTAGTGTTAAAGATAATCAGGCATGAAGGGAAAAAGGGGGGGAAAATAGTTTTTCCTAAATACATTTACATATGGTAGATTTAGTAACGGTGTGCTGCCTTTGCTGTTAGTAATATGTCTTTAGTTAACATACAAATAAAGGAAAGTTTTTTACTTTAGGCTGCCTGGGGTCTTTTTGTGCACATCTAACACTGTCATTTGCTCCTACTAGGTGTGCAATGTTTGTACAATTGAATTATTGGGTAGAATGAATTATAATAAAAGAAAAAGAGAAAAAGTAAAACTGAAGCTCTTTCTTTTAACTGTGGAGATGATCCTTATCAGCAGTGGGTGAGGAGTCCTTCTCTATTAAGATCCCACTGCAGGGATGCCTGGGTGGCTCCATCATTAAGCATCTGCCTTCAGCTCAGGTCTTGATCCCAGAGTCCTGGGATCGAGTCCCATTTAGGGCTCCCTGCTCAGCGGGAAGTCTGCTTCTCCCTCTCCCTCTGCTGCTCCTTCTGCTTGTGCTCTTTCTCTCTGTTAAATAAATAAATAAATAAGTAAAATCTTAAAAGAAAAAAAAAAAAGAAGATCCCACTGCATATTGTTTGTATAATTTAATGAAAAAGACAGAGATTTTATCCTCTAGCTAGTTGAAAAAACGACCTGAAATAACACTGGATCATTAGGTTCTTTATGTTTTATATATAAAGGTTCTTTATATTTTATAGGTTCTTTATATCAGACCTTAGTTTCTTTATATTTTATAATCCCCCGTTTTTAAAAGTTTTTAAAAAATTATTTAAGTATTTTGGAGAGAGAGAGAGCACGAGCAGGGGTAGGGGCAAGAGAGGGAGACAAGCAGACTCCCTGCTGAGCAGGCAGCAGACATGGGGTGGATCTCAGGACCCTAAAATCATAACCGAGCTGAAACTAAGAGTCAGAGTCCCAACCGACTGAGCCACCCAGGCGCTCCTAGTATCCCCTTTTATGACCTACAATCAACTTAATAGAGTGGACAGAGTTTACTTTCAGTTCCCTAAACACATATTATTTATTTTTAAAAAACAATTAATTGTGTGTTTATGCTAAAGGACACATTTTGCAAACAAATTTAGTCTTTGATTAAAAAATTCAGTTGAGGAAAGGAAATTCATGGGAATCTTTTTATTCTGCCCCTCATTCCATTGTTATTTAATCCTATAATGGTGGTGATGTGTTTCAATGTTTGAGTTGGAATTTTAGTATATGAGTTTTTAAATATAGGAGTAAATCCTAAAGAAATTTTCTTCTTTAAAATAAAGAAGTCTTATCTTTGCAGTATGTTTTTATTTGCTTTATTCGAGGATAGGGAACATGAATAAATAACCAGTCACCAGCTGTTTTTAGCTTTTCCAAGGTTCAGAATCTTACCTGGGGTGTGAAGAAACAGAGCAGTCTCTTGGTCTGCAGATGAGATGATTACCGAAGCTATCGCATGCTGGCACTGAGCATCTCCAGTTAGAACATGTATTGATGCAAAGAATAAAAAGCCATACTGGGAAGGCTAGGGTGATCAAAATATCTCTGGCTCATGGACGAGGGGGTGTCAGATGTCTCTTTCTTAAGAGAACTGCTGTTTGTGGACTGAGGGAGTGTGCTTTTTGTATTTATATGATGGATTTGAGATTCTGGGATGTGTGTGTATTTAATTTTATGATAAGAAGTAGTCTGATAAGAAAAAGCCTTCTCATTATGTTAAAGGCAACACCTGTTTTGCTGGGGAAGGGCAGGAAGGTACAGATGGACCATGTGGCTAATTCAGCTAAGTGGCCAAATCAATGCTCAGTGGCATATTTGAAAGCAACCAGTTTGAAAGTAGAAACTGACTTGTCTATTTAAAAAAGGATAGGGGGTGGTGGTGGCAAGAAAAGACATCTTTGGAAATTAAATCTGCTTAACATGGCTTAAAAGCATTAAAGATAATAAAATAACAATGCTGTTTCCACAGACCAACTCTCTTGCTCAACCAACACCAAAGCATCATTCAATTTTCCAGATGCAGGGACTAGTTTTCAAAAGATGGATTCATGTTACTCTGGAAAGCTCCCAAACAAATAATGTCTCTTTATTGGAAGCAAATGAAGAAAAAAGAGGATCTGTGGGGGAGTGAGAGCTACATAATTGTATTAAAGCATAAACTTAGCAGTTCAGATAGGGATCCGTGAGAGAAATCATTGCCCCGGGTTTAAGCAGAGAGAAGCTGCAATCAGAACCACTCGATAGGGTAGCCTTGCTAGTGATTGAGAAGATGATGGGGAACAACACAGAGCCCCAACTCAAGAATTCAGCCAGGATTGGATTTAAGCTAGTTTTGTTGCACTTTGGGGACCTGGAAGACCTTGGAGGTTGATTGTCTGGCAGGGGAGGTAGGAGGGAGACTTGGTGAGTTGGGAGAATGTAGCTTCTAACAATTCTGGCTCTGGGGTCCAGCATTCTTGCATGAAGTATGACTCTGCTCTTTAACAGTGCTACAGCTTTGGACAAGCAACCCGATCTCTGATTTTTTTTTTTTTTCTCATCTGTAAAAGGAGCTAAAACTAGTATTGATTTCAGACGATTGTGAGGGGAGATTAAAAATGCTAATATGTACAAGACACCTGGCCCAGATGCCGAGCATATAGTTAGGATACATAAATGTAAGCTGCTATAATATTATTTTGCTAAAATAATAATAACAATAATAATAGTAAGCCCAGGATTTAAGTTTTAGATTCTTCTTGGTTTAAAATGTCTTCCTACTACACAATTTTCTCTTGCATATTCATTAATTATTCCACCAGTTTAGTCTTTGGAAAACTTTCCCCACATCTCAGACCCCTGAATAGGACCTGTATCCAAGAATTGTATTGAAAGCATGCATTTATTCATCTCTCATTCATTCATTCATTCATCAGTGGCCATTTATTGAGAAGCTACTGTATGCTAGATCCCATTTGGAGACAGATATACATATAATGGTGAAAGAGGCAGATTTTTTCATTGTAGGAATTTATGACATGGTAGGCGATGTACATAGTAAAGCAGACCAGTGGGACCAAGTTCTGGGGATTTGGGCAATGGCTTTCTGGGAGAAATATATAAATTAAAACCTGAAAGATAAGCAAAAATTACTCAGTTGAAGTAGAGACATGAATGGATAAGAACAGAGAACTATTCCAGAAAGGAAGAGAAGTATGTTAAAAGCAATAGTGGGAAAGAGAATGAGGCACCGCCCATGTGACTGGATAAGTGGTATGAAGAGAGGAGTGTCCAGAGATCAGAGGAGGGCTGGAGTTAGATATGAAGGGCTTTGTTAAACACATTCAAAGAACATTCATTTTACCCTGAGGGTAATGAGAATGGAAAAGAGAGAATTCTAACATTTCAGTGAAAGCAGATCTACATTTTTTTTCATACCATATTTTAGTTATTCCATTGTTTCTTTATGACAAGTCTAAGACATGGAGAAGGGCAACTATCTCTCCCTTTTTGTAGCCAAGAAAACAGTGTTAGAATCATGTCCTTCCAGGTGACTGCCAAGTTCCATTTTATAAGACAACCTGATGACAAAAAGCATCTCTTCCCTTACTTCCCAATACACACTTATTTCTCCAAATTTAATTGATGGGATGTTGATGCTGAGATATTGTTCAAGGAGAAAAATTTATAGAACAGGGCAAATCCTTCAGGAAGATAGGTGACCTGATATGGGCCCCTATAGCTCCCAAATCATTTGATTCCATGGAGCTCAACATGCCTTGGCCTGCCTTCTCCATTTGGAAGCTCGGTCTGGGTCTGTTCTTGAAACCCATTGAGGAAACCATGTGAGGTTATCTCCATTACTCCCTCAAATCTTCCTCCCTTGGCACAAGGAAACAGTTAAAATGAGTGGGAATTTGAAAAAGGTCCAAGTGCAGCAGTGCATTGATCACACATATCAGAGAGAGTCCAAAAGCAGTGAGAGCAAGCAATATTTAGTCCAGAGATTCATGACTCTCATCAGGCTCAGGTGACTGTATGTACGTACATACATACACAAGTGAGCAATAACAAACATTAAAAACAGGGCTTTACCAGCTTGGAATTTTTCCAGCAAACAATTTTCCTCATTTTCTTCACCTTCTTAATGATTCTTTTCTCCCTTGGTTTTTTATCCTCATGAAAAGCCAATGAATTCATGAACAAGGATAAAATTCTCACAACCTGAGAGAGAGAATGAATAGGAAATAATTGTTGGAGGAGGCAACTTTTTTTTTCTTTAAATGACAAGCTTTTGGATGAAAGATGCTACCCTAGTTACCTAGAAAGCAGAGAATAAGGCTTTGCTTCTAGATATAATAGATAATTTTTGTAACCATATAAGATGTCGTTTACTTTTAGAAAATTATTTTTATTTTGAAATGATTTTAAATTGCAGAAGACCTACAAAAATAGTACTCATAGCCTTCATGCAGTATACACTTATGCTAACAGCTAATGTAACCAAGAAATTAATTTTGGTACAATACTATTAACCAAAATACAAAACTTATTTAGGTTTTACTAGTTTTTCCAGCAATGTATTTTTATGTCCCAGGATTTCACTTTGCATTTAGTTTTATGTTTCCTTAGTCATTTCCAGTCTGTAATATTTCCTCTGTCTTCCCTAGTCTTTCACAACCTTGACACATTTGAAGAGTACTTGCCTATTATTTTGTAGAATGTTGGGCAGTTTGAATTTGTCTGATATTATATTGATGTTAGACATTATTGGGAAGAATACAGAAGAGGTGAGGTGCCCTACTCCAGGCACATGATAGGGGGACATTGTATCAGTGTGTGTTATTGCTGACGTTAACCTTGACCACTTGGCTAACATCCATTGCCTGGCTGGCTGCCTGGACTTTCCACTGTAAACATTTTCTCTTTTGAAATTACTAAATATTTTTTAGAGGATACTTTGGGATTATGCAGATATTCTGTTTCTGTGTAAACTTTTACTCACCAATTTAAGCGTCCATGGATGGCCTTTGTCTACTGTGATGTTTTAATGGTGATCTTCTATTTCTCTCATTCTTTTTAGATGCATTAGTTGGAATTCTTCTGTAAGGAAGAGTTATCACTTCTCCTTCATGTATTTATTTATTCAGTATGCTCGTGTACATTTTTGTTACTTGGATTATGATCCAGTATTATTTTATTTATTTTGTTGCTTGATTATTTGAATTTTGGTCATTGGCAGCATTTCCAGATTGGCCCCTGTGGCATTTCCATATACTATCATTTGGGTTTTTATTGTTGTTCTTTTGTTTTGTTTTGTTTTGTTTTGTTTTGTTTTGTTTTTGAGCCCTTGGGAACTTCCTTACTTTCTGGTCCCACAAGATACTCAAGGCCCCTGGTGTATATTCCTCACTCCAGTCTAGAAACCAACCAGTTGTCCAAGATGCCTGGCTCCTTTTATTGGAGAATGGTAACTTAGAGGGTCTGGGTGTTAGGTGTGGTTATTACTATTGAAGTCTCACTCTTTCTAGGTTCTCTCAGTGAATAGAGCTAGAAAAAACATGCATGTGTACTAACTCATGCATACATACAGATCTATAGTTGTTTATCTGTTCCATAAATTGATACCTTCAACTTAATCCAGCACTCTAGGGTTCATTCTAGTCTTCCCTCTTTCCTTATTTTTAACTACTTTCTATGACAGTAAGAAACTTGACTCATTACTTACAATGAATATATTTATTTGTTCAACCTTATACACAAATAGCACTTCAGAATTTCTAACCAGTCCTCCTTTCCTAAACAGATTTACTAGCTAGAGTATAGTACTTGTGTATAATACTTTCTGTCTTTAGCCTAATAGTACTACCTTCCCAAAACATTATTTCCGAAAGTTACTTAGGCCAACTACATTGTCTCCAAACCCTTTGGTGTGGTTATGTGATTCATTTGAAATTCATTTAAATTTATTTGCTACTTATATAAATTCATATTTATTTATTTATTTATTTATATTTATTTTATATATATATTTATTTATATAAATAAAATATAAATTTATTGCTAGTTATATTTTTCCTGCCACATCATGGTTTGTTATTATTATTTTTTACATTTACGTAAAGTATGGTAGTTTTGTGTTTAACTTTGTAAGAAACCTCCAAACTGTTTCCAAAATGACTTTCCCATTTCATATTCCTACCGACAATATATGAGAATTCTAGTTGCTGTACATCATTGCCTGAACTTAGTATTGCATGTGTTGTTGTTTGTTTGTTTGTTTTAGCCATTCTAATAAGTGTTGTATAGGTCAGAGTTCACTTTTTTTGGACATGCAATTATTTAATCACCATTTGTTGAAAAGACTATCTTTACTCCATAATTGCCTTTACAACTTGGTTAAAAATCACTCAGTTCTATATGTGTGAGTTTGTTTGTGGCTTTCTGTTCTATTCATTGATCTTTGTGTCTATCTTCACCAATACTATGAAGTCTTAATTTATTATGGCATAGAGAAGTATAGGAAGCATTTATTTGCATCACCCCACCCCCCAGTCTGGAGCAGCGGAATGCCAAGATCCCCTCAGAGGGAATTCACCCCATGGGACAAAACAAATGGGAGGATCCCAGAAATCCTTGTCACCTTCCTGGACATCTGCAGCTTTTGCTACTGAGGACCCCTGCAGTCTTCACCGATGCTGAACTCAATAGATAGAGACACCTGGAGTCCCTACCACTTCATCTCCTTCCTGGGGCTGGAGGTGTTCCTGTGCTGAGACCTGCTCCAGATGGCCCAAGTTGTTGCTGTGCTCTGCACTTCTTGATTGGGGTACCACAGTGCCTACCATTTACAGAATTAGAGTTGCCATTGTCCTACACCCTGCCTCCTGAGTCCTAATGACCCTCCACCACTGAGACTATGAAGCTGGTGCTCTGTACTCTGCCCCATGGGTCTTGAGTTACAGATGTGACCCACCATCACCAGAGCTGTGCTGCTGCTGCTCTACACCCTGTCCTCTGGGGCCTGAGGTGGGTCTTAGACTTGCCATCCCCAGGAGGTTAGGCTGCTGTTGTGACACATTTCCTGGGCCCAGGCTAGTAGTATCATCCCTGGGCCCATACTCATTGCTGCATCCTGCCTCCTCACCACTCTCAATTCACCATGGTGAGCCCTAGAGACCCAGATCCTAGTTCTGTAGGTGATCTAGACCCAGATTCTATACACATGCCTATACCTCAGGCATTGGTACCTATGCTACAGTAAATATGCTGTGCCCCAGGCCCCATATATCATAGTAATTTCATGTGACCCTGCGCCCAGGACCCTGGCTCCACTGCCAGGCACTGTATTTTTTTAAGTTTATCTAGATCTCCCCTTTCCCCAATACACATATATACACATACCTCATGCTTTGTTAAGAATTTCCTCAGGTCCTCACTTTATCCCCATCTATCAGTGCTAGGGAAAAGCCTCTCTTTGGATTTCTCTGCTTGAGTCTCACACAGATGGCCTCACATCTTCTAGAAGTAAAGTAGCTCTATTGTTTTATCCCTTGCAACACCCTCAGAGAGAACCAAAGGTGCCGGTCTACTATTCTAGTACCATAATTTGCAGAAACTTAGTCTTAGCAACATGACCTGTTAATTGTGCCCTCAAATATCCAAGTTTGGATCTGAGGCTGGAAAAGTTCTACTCCATGCACAATAAAAGGAAGAATAATGTAGACAATAATAAGAATCTCCCATTGATGTAGATTAGTCAAGTTTATACATTACAAAGATAATTTGGTTTGTGGGTATGTGCAATTCTTTCCTTTTAATTCTCTTAGCTATTCCATATCTCTCCAATAGTTTTGTTTGCTTATTATCAAGAAATGGACACAGAGCCACTTCAATTTATAAGTTTAAAAGATAACTTATGAATATTTTCCTATATAGTGGTAGCACATTACCTGTGATGTACCATATGCATGATTGTAGCCTTAGCAATGTATGAGAAAGCAAAGTTGAAAACTTCTGAACTAGTGAAAAGAAGGGCCATATGCACCCCAATGTTCATAGTAGCAATGTCCACAATAACCAAAATGTGGAAAAGCCAAGATGCCCTTCAACAGATGAATGGATAAAGATGTGGTCCATATACACAATGGAATATTACTCAGCCATCAGAAAGGATGAGTACCCAAATTTGGCATCAACTTGGATGGGACCGGAGGAGATTATACTAAATGAAATAAGTCAAGCAGAGAAATAAGTTTCTGAATCATAAGTTTCAGTTATTTGTGGAACATAAGGAATAGCATGGAGGACATTAAGAGAAGGGAAAAATGAAGGGGGAGAAATCAGAGTGGGAGATGAACCATGAGAGACTATGGACTCTGGGAAACAAAAGGAGAGTTTCAGAAGGGAGGGAGGTAGGGGGATGGGTGAGCCTTGTGATGGGTATTTAGGAGGGCATGGATTGTATGAAGCACTGGGTGTTATACTCAAACAATGAGTCATGGAACACTACATCAAAAACTAATGATGTACTGAATAGTGAATAACCTAACACAATTAAAAAAAGAAAAAAGAAAACTTCTGAACTAGTTTAACTCTTCATCTGAGTTTTGAGACCCCCTTACATTTCTGCCAAGTAATTATTCATCCTCTGCTTGCATACCTCCAGTGACAAGGGATCTCACTTCCTGAGGGAACTCCAATTCTCAATAAGCTTAGTGCAGATGAAGCCAAAATCTATCTCTCTGAAATTTTTCTCCATTTTATTCTATATTTTTAGGCTAGGTAGAAAATATCTGTGAAGAGGTCATGGCACAGGGCAGACTTTTGGCTCTTTCCCTAAGGTCTTAGCCAAACCTTTGATGTACCACTGGACTTGGTCTTGTTTTGTTTTAATGGGGAATTTTACTTGATGATTGAAGCTGATTAGCATTCCAAAGCAGAGATGAAAGAGGACATTTTGGAGCACATCCAACCAAGAGTTGTATTTGAAGCTAATCTACTGAGAGAATGTAGAGGTGTGAAAAGCACAGAGCAGATGACCTTTGCCCTCTCTAGACATCACTGAATACCAGTCTTACCCAAAGGAGCAGTATAGTCTAAGAAAGAAAGTCCATCTCTATGGAAATGCATTTGGATCCATAGCATGAGGGCAAACAAACAAAATTATTTTCTAGACAAAGCAATAGTTTATAGACTGAATAACAGTGTTCAAGAATCCAGATTTTAGAAAGAGACTGCCGGGGTTTGAATCACAGCTCTGCCATTACTAGTCATGTGATTTTAGACAAATTCTTTGATCTCTAAACATCAGCCTCTTCATCAGTACACTAGGAATACTAATAGCACTATGTCATAAGATTATTATGACAGTTAACTGTGGTAAATCACATAATGGATCATTATGGGAAATTATTATTTATGTTTAAAAATTTACATTAAATTTTAAAAAGGTAATTTTGGTAAAAATTTCATAGATAAGTTGACTCACTTTCTTTTTTTCCAAAATAAAAGTTTATCTAAATTGGAAATCAAATTCATTTAAATGGCCTCCCTCTTCTCTTTTTGTTCTCCATTGACTCATGTCAAAAAAGATAGCTTTGCCAATCTCATCTGGACAGCTCTTTACAAAGAATGTCGACAACTGTGGAAATACTGTATTTAAAACCTAAGGGTTTAGGGTTTTGGGGTGCCTGTGTGTCTTAGTCGGTTGAGCATCTGACTCTTGGTCAGGTCAGGTCATGATCTCATGGGTTGTGAGATAGAGCTCCCTGTGGTCTCTGGGCTCAGAGAGAAGTCTAATTGAAGATTCTCTCCCTATGATCCTCTCCCTACTCACACCTGCATGTTCTCTCTCTCAATCTCTCTCTCTCTCTGTCTAAAATAACTAACTAAATAAATAAATAATCTTAAAAAAACAACAACCCAAAAGTAAGATCTTAATAATGAGTACCTTCATGAGACTACTGGTTTTAACTTTCTCTACATAGGAATTTAGATTCATTGAACTTTTCTTCTCTAATGTTATATACACAATCTAAAAAATATTTTGATTCAACTGTTTGGATTAGGAATTCTGTGTAGACATAGCCAACATTGTTGCTGGAGGGAAAATATGAAGAGGGCAAAGTGAGAAAAATCACAGCCTGGGGATAAAAGAAGAATAAAGGGAAAAAACAATTGTGCTCTTTATGAAGAGCATTGAGACCAACATTTGAGCTACCTCCAATGTTTATTGTGATCTGGGGGCCAATGAAATACATGTTCTTTGACAGTGTCTTCCAAATTTTAACTGATAGACCAAAGTGGTGTCTTATTGTTTGATATAACTAAAGTTGAACAAAGTATTTCTTTTATTGTGGACTTTCTGTTCATATCTCTTCTGCCCATTTTCTATTGGGTTTGTGCATTATTTATATTAGATTGTTTTTATTGTTTTCTTTTTGTGTTGTTTGTTAAGCTTATTCTTGGAGGTTTATAAAAACTCTTTACATGTCAAGAAAACGATCCTTTTCACATGAAGAAATGTTTGTGTTTCATATTGTCAAATTAAGGGCATGACATCATTTAAAAATATGAATCAGGAAAGCATCAATAGTTCTGGAAAATGATTATGTGTGTGTGTGTGTGTGTGTGTGTGTGCAAGTTTATTTTATTCAATTTAATTATAATATGAGCATGAAACATCACCAAATTAGCACTTATTCCTATTTAAAAGAAAGTAAAGAAAAAACATTTTATGTTCAATTTTGTTCACTTTTTAAAATTTTTTATTTTTATTACTGTTTCTTTTAGAAAAGCATCCTTTCTTCTGAACCTCTATCAACAAAGATATTTGATACATATTGTGCCACTTTTATTTTAAGGTTCAGTAAGAGTTTTATTCATACATTTTAGTTTTAAAAACATGTCAAGATTGGGTAAGGATCCTGTTAAGAATACCACAGTGTTTATTTTCTCTATTTTTCCTTCCAGATACAGTGTGGGGCAACAATAGTATTTTGCTTAAGGAAGCTCACTGCATATAATTGCTCTCAAGGTACTGTGTTGTGCCGTTACACTGTTTGGTTATATCTGAGTATAATTTCTTGTTTCTCTTATTTTTAACCAGTAATATCTGGCACTATCTTAAACTTTGGGTGTTCAATAATAGATATTAACTAGTGAAATTAATTAAGCCAATTGATACATTATTAATACTTGTCATTATTAATAATAGTAGTGGAAGTAGTAAATAGAGCTATAGTTTTTAGTATTTCTTTTCTAGAATATAAGAAAAGAGGAAGATATGATCAGTTTTCTAATCTGTAAAATAGGAACACAAATAGCATTTTCCCTATGAGAAAATGGTGTCCTTTTCCCATTCCCAATAAAATATACAGAGCTCAGCAATGCTCAAATCACTCCCCAAAATTGCTAAATTAACTCCTTTTTTTAACAGGTTTTTTTTTAAGATTTTATTTATTTATTTGACAGACAGAGATCACAAGTTGGCAGAGAAGCAGGCAGAGAGAGAAGAGGAAGCAGGCTCCCTGCTGAGCAGAGTGCCCAATTCGGGGCTCGATCCCAGGACCTGGGATCATGACCCGAGCTGAAGGCAGAGGCTTTAACCCACTGAGCCACCCAGGCGCCCCGATTAAGTCCTTTTCTAAGAAAATGACCCAAACAGAGGGAGGAAAACAACTGCAAGCTATCCAGTATTGTGTGTGTACTGAGGAGATTAATTACCAGGAGTTTGATTCTATGTTTGACCAAGAGAGAAATGCGATTCTTTCTGAGTTGAGCACATAGGCATTTAGAGACTTTTATCGTCAAGAGTGTTTCAGGAAAAGTTTCCCCTCCATTGTCATGGTTTATTATTGGATTATATGATTTTCATTTTTTCCATCCCCGGACTTACCACTTTAAATGCTCCATCCTTTGCAATCAAATGTATTTCTTAAGCTTCATTTATAAGCAACAATAGTGATGTTCTATGGAATGGAAAAAGAAAAGGAGGGAAAAAATTGAGAAGAGATCTAATTTACCAGAACACATCTTAAGGAATGAGAAGAAGAGAAACCTGTCTCTTGGAACTCTCATGCTCCAATACAGGGCCAGTTGTAGGTTCACAGGGCTGTGGGTTTTAGAGGCAGATTTCTGAGAAACGGGTTTTGTTGGAAAGGGGAGCCACAGAGCCACAGGCCTATTGCAAAAGTGTTTGGGGGCCCTGCTGACCTAACAGCTACTAAAACACTTCCAAGGATAAGAAATGCTAGAAATAATAAACAAATATCACCAACCTCCTTGGGTTAGGAGCAAGATTTGGAAGTGAAGCGTGAAGATGGTGTAGAGCTAAGACCCTGGACATAGAAAAAAACAAGTTCTTTTATAAAGCCTTGTTTGCTACATCTGCCTCTTGGTTCTTGTCTCTGTCCATGCAGAAGGGAGAGAACTTAGTAAGGAGTCTGAAGATCCCAGAGTTCATATCCACGCTTTAATCTCGAGTTATTTTCTCTATGAATCCACAGCCTTGAGGGTCCTCTTGTCATGGCCTGCAGTCTATGATCCTACCTTATAAGTACAAGGGCAAAGCCCACAGTATTAAATATAAGCAAATCCTTTCTAAGCAAGTTAAGCTATTTTTTTTTCAAGATTTTATTTATTTATTTGACACAGAAAGAGAGAGCACAAGCTGGAGGAGTGGCAGAGGGAGAGGGAGAAAAGCAGACATCCTGCTGAGCAGGGAGCCCCATGTCTGGCCTTGATCCCAGGATTCCAGGATCATGACCTGATCCAAAGGGAGATGCTTAACTGACTGAGCCACCCAGGTACCCCAAGTTAAGCTATTTTGATGAATACATTTTTGTGTGAAGTCCTGGACTTTTTGATCATAAAACTATTAATGTCATCACTCTCCCAGCTGCCTCTACCTCCCATCAACCCACCCATTTCCCGTAGATTTTTAAATTGTTTTAGAACTAGCCTGAAATATGCTGACATGTTAGTATAAAATATAAGTTTGCCAGACTAACTCTTGTATCTTACAATTTTAGAGCTGATTAAAAATGCCCTTGGGGATATTCTGGTTCAATTTCCTCATTTTAGGAAAGAGCGTCAACATGCTGTTTACCCAAAGATCAGAAATTGCCACTGCCACATCCAGAGCCTCAGACCCCACCATCGCAGTACAGTTGGCCTGACCGCTAACACGGGGTTCACCTCCTTGCCTGAGGGCTTTCCTTTTGCCCCTGAAGCCCACTCTGTCCACCCAAACGACAGGCCAGAAATGCCTGGGGAATTACTGTCCCATACTCCAGCAGTCTTTTGCCAGTGATAGACATCCATAAATATGTACCCCTGTTTCTTCACCATCAGCCCCCACCTCGCCTATTAAATAATTCTGAGGCCTGTGTTCATGTCTATACTCACCCCAGGGCTCCCAGCTGATTATGTTCTATTTGCTCACAATGGTAACTTATATTATAATTTAATATAATTAGCTTATAATTATATAATAACATTTGTTATAGGTGGTAACTATAACATATTATATATTACAGGTGATTATATATATATTAATATTATACTACTATATATGTATAATATATACATAAATATATACTTATACATATATATACATATGTGTGTGTGTGTGTGTGTGTGTGTGTGTGTATTAGTATAATAGCCCTCCTATGCTGGCATATATATGTATGTATATATATATATATACATACATATATATGTATATGTATATAGCAGTATAATAGCCCCCCATATACATACACTCACACATATATGTGTATGTATGTGTGTGTGTGTGTGTGTGTGTGTGTATACACACATATATAGTAGTATAATAGCCCCCCTTATACTGGCATCCTTCCTTTTTCAGGTTACTTCCCCATTACTCTACCCCTGCTTCCTGGATTGCCTTCCAAAATCTATCATTTCCACTCAGATCCTAATCTCAGGTTCTGCTTCTGGGGGACTTCAAAGATAAACCTTCAAAGATGCATCTTGCACCTACTTCTACTTTTTTCTAGCACATGGTTTCCTAATGATTTGTTTTTGTAGCTGTGACTCCTACCAGTTAGTAGATTTGCTGATGACTGTCAATTGCTTTTCAACTTTGCTTTCTTATGCATAATTAAACTGAACTTGCAAGACTTCCTCACTGGTTACTCCAGAGCTGGGAGGAAGTGCCCAGGGCTCCTGGTTCCTGTGGTTCTCTTCATGCAACAGCATCATTCATGCCTTCTCTTGGTGACCTTTACTGTTTCTGCCCATCCAGCATGCATTCTACCTTTGGCCAATTTCAGTCCTCAAGGATAGGGCTTCAGATCCATACGTAGTTCTTACCTCTGACCATAGTGATTTGCTTAGAGATCCAAATTGATGGAGCTGCTAGGAAAGAGGCTTGTTCTTTCCCTCTCCCTTCTCCTTCCTTCTTGCCTTCCTTCCCCTCGCCCCTGCTTCTTTGATTTCTCTCCCTTCTTCCCTTCTTCCCTTCCTTCCCTCTCCCTTCCTCTCTCTCTCTCTCTCTCTTTCTTCCTTCCTCCCTTCCTCCTTTCCTCTCTCTCCCCTTCCTTCCTTTTCCTTCCTTCCCTCCCCTCCCCTTCCCTTCCCTTGCCTTCCTTCCCTTCTCCTTCTTTCCTACTTCCCTTCCTCCCTTCCTTTCTTCTCTCTCTCTCTCTTTCTTTCTTTTTTTTTTTTAAGATTTTATTTATTTATTTGACAGACAGAGATCACAAATAGGCAGAGAGGCAGGCAGAGAGAGAGGAAGGGAAGCAGGCTCCCCGCTGAGCAGAGAGCCCAATGCGGGGGCTCAATCCCAGGACCCTGGGATCATGACCTGAGCAGAAGACAGAGGCTTTAACCCACTGAGCCACTCAGGCACCCCCCTCTCTCTCTTTCTTATTACTAGAGTTACTAGAGCTTATAGGAATATAAGCCTAAAGTTTCTGGTAAACAGCTGACTATCAACAGAAGAGAGTCTGCTTATGGTAAAACCAATAGGGGGAGAGTAGAATGAATGTTTAGAGGGGGTGGGGGGAGGAGCTGAATCCTAAACACACTTAGTTTTTGCATACAGATGTGTCTACAGATCTTGAACTTTCAGCTATGCAAGTTAGCATATTACCATTTTTGCTTAAGTCCGTTGAATTGAGTTTCTTAGAGTCAAGTACAAGTTTTGTTAAATTACCCACTTTGTAGCAGACCCTGGCCAGGTACTAGCGTGCAGGGATACACAAACTATCACTTTCCACATAGAATTTGCATATTAATGGCTGATTTGAAGAGTAATATTATAACACTGTGCTTTTAATCTTCTTGGCTTCCTTTCTTGGAGCCATCATGTTTCTTCTTTTCTTGACTTTCTGAAGAGACAAAGAAGCTGGTTTATTTTCCTTTCAATATCCTCAGTCACACAAAACTCCTTTCTAGTACTTTTTTTAAGAGGCCAGCATATCCTGGTTGTTTGTTCCACATGATGAATGTCCCCATTGCTTATTAACCTCCAAAATAGGCAGCCCCCACCATTAGGGCTTATAGTCTATATGAGACAACATAAAAACAAGACATATTCTCCCCCATGCACATTTCAAATGAAATGTAACGGAAGAGAAATAAATAAAAATGAGAAAAAAAATGACTTAAATGGTTTATGTTGGAAAATGTTATATGGGCAATAATGGTGCTTATATGGGCTTTGGGCAGAGACTTTGATAATGAAGGTTAAATGAGGGAATGTTGCAAAAAATGTTCACTGTTCATAAAAATAAATCTCTGGTATGAACCAGAATGAAATAAACAGAGTTGCAGGCGCCGGGAGCAGCTGGGGTGACCTCAGCCTCAGGTTGGTAATAGCCAGACTCACCGCAACCACACACTCTCACCTCAGCAGGATTCACTTAGCTCTCCATCACAGGCACTTGGAGTTCCGCAGCCTCGGGGGTGGCTCTTCAGCTGTCTCAGTGGAAAACAAAGGCCTTGTCGTCTCAGGCATTTTTCCAACTTGCGTCCTGGCAGGGTTTCCAGGAACCCTGCCTTTCTAGGTTAAGTATCAGTCCAGGAGTTCCAGACGCAAATGTCCACAGGGGCAGCAGGTTTCGTAGGAGTGAAATGGACTTGGAGAGGATAGTGGTAAATTGGAAAAAAACATGCCCCATTTGAAAGGGTCACCACTACTACCACTACTCAGCTCCAGCTGACAGTGGCAATGCTGTCACTCGGTGGGGTCAGACCTTTCTATTTCTCAAGGGTGAGCTAGAAATCTGAATTTTATATGAATTTTTCTGATTTTTAAGGGTGGGCAATCCGTTTCTGTTGAATATATATATATATATATATATATTTTATATTCTATATATATTATATTCCATATATAATTTTTCTATATATAATTATATATATGTGTGTGTGTGTGTATGTGTGTGTGTGTGTGTATATATATATATATATATATATATATATATATATATATATTTGTAGTGGGGTGGGGGGAAGGCAAAATAATACATGTTTATAGAACAGAACTGGCTGAGCAGCATCCAATTTCAATCCCTCACTAAGTGAATACTGAGATTATAAATATCATTGTTTGGTTTCATTGATTGTTGCTGCAGAATTGTCAGTAAAGTTCCTCCATACTGTGTAGTCCTGGAGGTAAGAGTTTATATTAGAAACAACCATTCATTAGCATGAACTATGTTCTGGGCATTTTGCTATGGGCTTTACGGGGATTATTTCATTATATTCCCCCTACATTCCTAAAAGGGAAGCACTAGTGTTAACCTACATTATAGAAGGGGAAACTGACGTTTCCAGAAATGAAATAGTTGACCACAGTCATTATATTGGATATCCTGTGTACACCATTTTACATCTTCTTGACCTCGCCACTGATGCTAGCCAAGGCTACCACTTTACTTCATGCTCTTCTCTCTGGCTTCCTTTGGTTGTCTGGGGACATTAACACATCATGGGATGACCCTCCACCAATGGGGGGATTAAGTGGATAAAGGCTTTTGTCTCCAGCTGACAGGTTTTTTTTTAATTTAATTTAATTTAATTTTTGTGTGTGTATGTTCCAAAATTCATTGTTTATGCACCACACCCAGGGATCCATGCAATACGTGCCCTCCATAACACCCACCATCAGGCTCACCCAACCCCCAACTCCCCTGCTCTCCAAAACCCTTAGTTTGTTTCTCAGAGTCCACTGTCTCTCATGATTTGTCTTCCCCTCCGATTTCCCCCAACTCACTTCTCCTCCCCATCTCCCCATGTCCTCCGTGTTATTTCTTATGCTCCACAAGTAAGCGAAACCATATGATAATTGACTATCTCTGCCTCACTTATTTCACTCAGCACACCAGCACTCCAGTCCCGTTCATGTTGATACAAAAGTTGGGTATTCATCCTTTCTGATGGAGGCATAATACTCCATTGTATATATGGACCATATCTTCTTTATCCATTCGTCTGTTGAAGGGCATCATGGTTCTTTCCACAGTTTGGTGACTGTGGCCATTGTTGCTATGAAATTTAGGATACAGATAGCCCTTCTGTTCATTACATCTGTATCTTTGGGGTAAATACCCAGTAGTGCAATTGCAGGGTCATAGGGAATCTCTATTTTTAATTTCTTAACCCACTGAGCCACCCAGGTGCCCCTATTTTAAATTTCTTAAGGAATCTCCACACTGTTTTCCAAAGTGGCTACACCAACTTGCATTCCCACCAACAGTGTAAGAAGGTTCCCCTTTCTCTCCAACCCTTGTTGTTTACTATTTTGTTGATTTTGTCCATTCTAACTGGTGTAAGGTGATATCTCAATGTGGTTTTGATTTGAATCTCCCTGATGGCTAATGATGATGAATGGCTAATGATGGTTAGCCATTTGTATGTTGTCTTTGAAGAAGTGTCTGTTCATGTCTTCTGCCCATTTTTTTGATTATCGGTTTTGTGTGTTGAGTTTGAGGAGTTCTTTATAGATCTTGGATATCAGCCCTTTGTCTGTAGTGTCATTTGTGAATATCTTCTCCCATTCTGTGGGTTGCCTCCTTGTATTGCTGACTGTTTTTTTTTGCTGTGCAGAAACTTTTGGTCTTGATGAGGTCCCAAAAGTTCACTTTTGCTTTTGTTTCTTTTGCCCTTGGGGACATGTCTTGAAAGAAGTTGCTGTGGCTGATGTCAAAGAGGTTACTTCCTATGTTCTCCTCTATGATTTTGATAGATTCCTGCCTCACATTGAGGTCTTACTCTCTCTTTTCACAGAAGACATGATACTTTATATGGAAAACCCAAAAGACTCCACTCTGACTACTAGAACTCATACAGCAATTCAGTAATGTGGCAGGATACAAAATCAATGTACAGAAATCAGTTGCTTTCCTATACACTAACAATGAAAATATAGAAAGGGAAATTAGAGAATCGATTCCATTTACTATAGCACCAAGAACCAAAGAAACCTGGGAATAAACCTAACCAAAGGGGTAAAGGATCTGTATTCAAGGAACTATAGAACACTCATGAAAGAAATTAAAGAAGACAAAAAAGGTGGAAGAGCATTCCATGCTCATGGATCGGAAGAATAAACATTGTTAAAAATGTCTCTACTGCCTAGAGCAATCTGTACTTTCAATGCCATACCGATTAAAATTCCACCGGTATTTTTCAAAGAGCTGGAACAAACAATCCTAAAATTTGTATGGAACCAGAAGAGACCCCGAATTGCTAAGGAAATGTTGAAAAAGAAAAACAAAACTGGGGGCATCACGTTGCCTGATTTCAAGCTTTACTACAAAGCTGTGATCACCAAGACAGAATGGTACTGGCACAAAAACAGACACATAGACCAGTGGAACAGAGTAGAGAGCCCAGATATGGACCCTCAGCTCTATGGTCAAATAATCTTTGACAAAGCAGGAAAAAATATACAGTGGAAAAAAGACACTCTCTTTAATAAATGGTGCTGGGAAAATTGGACAACTATGTATAGAAAAATGGTACTCGACCATTCTCTTACACCATACACAAAGATAAACTCAAATGGCTGACAGTTTTGACACATATTCCATAAGATTCCTCAGAAGACTTTAAGTTTTCTCCCATTTTTCTTCCAATATGTGGTTATCTCAGTCTGCCATTCATTTTCCCAATTTAGACAGATATGTGGTCTTGAAAACTATTTTACTTCCTTTTTAAAAAAAATAATTAACTAGTTAAATTTTTAGTTGAGATATAATTGACATGCAACATTGTGTAAGTATAAAGTAAATAATGTGTCAGTTTGATACATTTATATACTGTAATATGATTACACAAGCATTAGTGTTAGATAACACTTCTATCACATCACATAATTATCATTTCTTTTTGTGGTGAGAACAGTTAAGATCTATTTTCTTAGCAACTTTGAAGTTTATAATACAACATTGTTTACTATAATCACTATGCTGTGCATTAGAGATAGAGCATATTTATCTACTAAATGCAAGTTAGTATTCTTAAAAACATCTCCTCAATTTTCCCACCCCCCAAACCCTGTAACCACCATTCTACTCTGTTTTTACAAGTTTGACATATATTTTATTTTTTATTTTATATATATTTTATATTTTGTAAGTTCCACATGTAAGTGATAACATATAATATTTGTCTTTGTCTGACTTATTTCACTTAGCATAATACCCTCAAGGTCTATTCATGTTGTTGCAAATGGAGGGATTTCCTTCTTTCTCAAGGAATGTTATTTCATTGTATGTGTATATACATGTGTGGTACAGATGTATGTACCACATCTTCTTTAGCCATTTATCTGTTGACAGATACTTAGGTCGTTTGCATTATCTTGTATATGTGAATAATGCCATAATGAACAAGGGTGTACAGATATTTCTTTGAGATATTGATTTCAATTCCTTCAGATATGCACCCAGAAGTAAGATCACTGGATCATATGATAGTTCAATTTGTCATTTTTTGAGGTAGTGCCACTGTTTTCTATAATGGTTCTACCATTTTTACAATCCCACAAATATCATGTAAGGGTTCCCTAATCTCTATATCCTTTCCAACATTTGTTCTTTCTTGTCTTTGATAATAGTCATTCTAACAGAACTGAGGTGATATCGTGGTTTTGATTTCCATTTCTCTGATGATTAGTGACGTGAGCATCTTCTCATGTATCTATTGGCCATTTGTATGTCTTTTTTGGTAAAATGCCTATTCAGGTCCTTTGCCTATTTTTAAATCACATTATTACTTTTTTGCTATTGATTTGTTTAACTTCTTTATGTATTTTGGATATTAAACCCATATCAGATCTGTTTTGTGAATATTTTCTCTCATTCCTTAGTTGCCATTTCAATCTATTAACTGTCCTTTGCTATGCAGAAGCTCTTTAGTTTAATGTAATCTCACTTGCTTATTTTAGTGTTTTATCTAAGAAATCGTTGACAAGACTAATGTCAATAATCTTTTCCCCTATGTTTTCTTCTTTGGGTTTTACAGTTTCAGGTCTTATGGTTCAGTCTTTTACCAATTGTGAGTTAATTTTGTGAGTGGTACAAGAGAATGGTCTAGTTCCTCCTTTTGCATGTGGATAATCTGGTTTTCCCCAACACCATTTATTGAAGAGACTGTCCTTTCCCCATTGTGTGTACTTGATGCCCTTGTCAATAATTAGTTGACCGTATATGCACGGGTTTTGTCTGGACTCTATATTCTGTGCCATTTGTCTATGTGTCTTCTGTTGCTCTAAGGAAAAAAAAAACAACAACAAACAACCCTCAAGGATAATAACAAATGGCAGTGAGACTGTCTTTCTGACATGGAAACATGATGGAGTCTGGGAAATAGGGTTACTGGCCCCTCTATGAGCTGCAGCTCAGCTCCAGCTGGCTGTCACTGTGCAGGAATGCAGGTTCTATCATGCCAGATCTCCTAATTGTTCAAGAGAAGTCAGAAACTCAGAGATGTTTTTTAGATGTTGACAATGAATTCAGATTTCTTAAAAAACAGTAGGCAAGCCAACACTGGCAGAGCAAATAGAACACATCTACAAATTGTTCTTTTCTCTCTTTTTTTTTTTTAAGATTTTTATTTATTTGATAGAGACACAGCCAGAGAGAGAACACAAGCAGGGGGAGTGGGAGAGGGAGAAGCAGGCTTCCCGCTGAGCAGGAGCCTGATGCGGGGCTGGATCCCAGGACCCTGGGATTATGACCTGAGCTGAAGGCAGACACTTAATGACTGAGCCACCCAGGTGCCCCTACAAATTGTTCTTTACACACAGGTCACTGGCCTGCTTTCTGTATTATAGGTTCAGCTCTTTGTCCCCCCAAATCTCTGAACCATGTTTTCCTGGAGAGGTGCAAGACTTGGGAGAGTGCATAGTACATGGCAGGCCACTGAATTTGTCACTTAGGATTCTCTTCACTTTCTATTTCTAGGAGAAGTAGGTTAAGATGTGTTTATGTATTTCTCTCTCTCTCTCTCTCTCTCTGTGTGTGTGTGTTTGCTAAGGATTCAGAAAGAGACCTAATTCAAGAGAAACTAACAAGTATTACATTGACTTTCTTCAGACACTATGAAGGGGCCAAGGAAAAACAAATTAATTATCCAAATAGATGTCTTTTGCTGATGGATGGCAATATTTGAACATGTTAGATAGATATTTTTAAAAAGACTTCTTAAATCAGCAAGAAGGGAGTATATGACTTTCATTTTTTTTTTCTTTGTGCAAAATCATTGTGTCCCCTGACCAAATTTCTATTGGCCTTGATGATTAGTTGGCTATTTTAGTTCTTCATTGTGTCAGCCTTTAGTAAGAGCCTCTTCTGAATGGGACTTGCTATGTCATAACTATATAAAATATTCATTAATATGATGCTTTTAATGGATTTGTTTGGAATGAACTTAAGTGGAAGGAGCCATCACTGATTTGTGGAGCAGGAAGGCTCTTCCAGGGCTGTCCTGCCTTGTCCCCAAAGCCCCTCCATCTGCCCTCTTTGCTTGCAGGCTCTAATCTGAGAGGGGACACTGAGACCATTCTGATGGGGGTTTTCCAGACTGGAAATTCTATTCCTTTTGCATGAATATGTTCCAACTTTGGGTTTTTATGTTGTGTTCAGTGGAAGTATGCTACAGCTTTTCTGAATTATACTAAAGTACTTTTGCCATGTAGAATTAATTGCCTAGTGTGTGAATGCTCAAGCTCTGAAATTAGACAAATTTAGCTTTGAATCCTGGTTTTGCCACCTACTAATTGTGTGGCCCTCAGGCAAGTATCTTAACATCTCTGTGGCCTCAGTTTCATCATCTTTTAAACTAGAGCAATGCTAGTATTTAATTCATACAATATTTGAAGATTGAATGGGGATAGTTTGCAAAGTAACCTAGTGCCTGAGACCTATTAAAAACTGATTAACTTTAGGGGTGCCTGAGTGGCTCAGTCAGTTAAGCATCTGCCTCAGCTCAGGTCATGATCCCAGGGCCCTGGGACAGAGCCCCACTTAGGGCTCCCTCCTCAGTGGGGAACCTGATTCTCCCTCTCCCCCTGCTTGTGCTCACTCTCTCTCTTTCTCAACTAAGTAAATAAAATCTTTTAAAAATTTATTACCTTTATCCATTATTCTCTAAGTAGTAGGCATGCAACTGCTGCCACATATCTGGGTCCATTTGAAGTTTTTACAGAACCTTCTGCTAGACAAGTGCCATTTGGTTCTTACTCATACCGATAGAGCAGGTATAACCAAGCACCTTTAAACCAATGAATGAAATATGGACCTGAGAGGTTAAATGAAATGATCAAGACTCCTATGCAAGGTGGTGATGGGACCTGGGAATAGAATGAAATATTTTGACTTCTTCCTCAGCATTAATTCCAATCCTTTATATCAGATTAAAAGTTTTTCTTTTTATTTTTTGCATCTAGAGTACATCTGAACCTAAATCATGCCATTGTTTTTGTTTTTAGAGAGAGGGAGAGAGAGAGAGGAAAGGGGGAGGGGCAGAGGAAAAGAGACAATTTTTTAAAAGATTTTTATTTAGTCATTTGAGAGAGAGAAAGAGAGCACAAGTTGGGGGTAGGGGTGGAAGGGCTGAGGAGAAGCAGACTTCCCATGGAGCAGGGAGTCCAACTCAGGACTCAATCACAGGACCTTAGGATCATGACCTGAGGTGAAGGCGGACACTTTAGTGACTGAGACACCCAGGTACCCTGGAGAGAGAGAATCTGAAACAGACTCCCCTCTGAGCTTGGAGCTGGACACAAGGCTCGATTTCACAACTCTGAGGTCATGACCTGAGCTGAAAACAATAGTTGGATGCTTTAACCGATGAGCCACCCAAGTGCCCATGAAGTCATGCCATAGTGATCTCTACTATTTGATTTCTATCTGTGCACCTCTGTACTTTTCAGTCCTCAGTGCTCACCTTCTTTCCAACCTTTTGAAATATGGTCACATAAGATAAATAACAATAAAAAATTCTCCCTATCTTAACAATATAAACCTCAAAATCTGGACTCTTGAGGCCCAGCCCAGGCATCCAGCAAGCATACTATCGTTTTAGCCCATCCCATCCATTCCTTCCTGGTTCTGAGCACTGTGTATGTGTTAGAGACTTGTAACTCCCCTGTTGGGGAGTGATCTTGGGCAGATATCTTCACTTTTCTGGTCTTTGTTTCTCTGTTCTTAAAATGGAAAATATTATTAATTTATTTACAAGGGAATAATGCTTCCCTATAAAGGTATGGAAGACATTTAGCAATGATCAACTTTGCATGTTGCCCTCTGGGGCTGGGTGGGGCTAAGGCTTTATTTTCATAATCTTCAAACTGAAGTCACAAACAATTTTCATAAGATTGCTGGAATAATGAAACAGCTGTTTCTCAGGGCAGGGTCCAGTGAAGTGACAGGGATGGAGCAACCACATGGGAATGGGCCGGAGGCTGCTTCAAATAGACTCTTCCTTGGTGTCTCAGTCCTGGGAGGGAAAATATGCTCATCAAGATCCTGATTAAGCAGGGATTGCCAACGGCACTCTTTGTAACCAGGCAAACAAGAGGTCCCCCCCCCCAACTTCTGCTCTTAAAACAAAAATCTATCAAGATTTAATCACATTGCTTTATCTCCAGGATCTAACCTCTGAGTGTTCATGGGAACATTTTGCTTTGTCTTCAGGCCCTAAGGCATGTGCCTCCATGGGAGCCATGGTCCCTTTAGGGTTTTTACTTGAGTTGAAAAAGCAAAGATTGCTTTTTGTTCCCCTTTGACTCTCTTCTGAATTAACATGAAATTGAAGATGACTGTCGTTAGGGGGGGGGGGGGAAGAGGAGTGAGAGAGAGAACAATGAGGAAGGGAGCCAGGAAAGAAGGCTGGGAAAACCAGTGTGAAGAGTATGTCTTGGAACCCAAGGGAAGCTCTGTGTTCATCAAGCTGATAGTTCCCCTTCCAGGCCATCAGCAAAATGAAAATGCCTCACCCCACCACATTTAAATCCTTTCATCTAGGTCTCTAAAACCTTGCTCTGGGGAATGCACTTGGGAGTGTGAATTCCTCCAAGTTGATTATCTCAGTGAAATTGCAGATGCCAGCCCCCACCCCATGTTTGGTTGTCCTTCCATTGTAATGGACTTTTCTGGGGCTTCATGGACCAAACTGATGCAGCACGAGGGGGGCAGCATCTGAATGTGTAATTGAGAAACAACACAGACACTGATGTCTCAGTATTAATTAATGGAATTTGATGTTTATTGCTGTCGTGTCAGCCAATCACTTTTTTCAGAAAATTAATTAAGCCATGGGTAGGGGTTTAGCAGCTCCCTACACAAGGCTGAGGGCTGATTGGGAGCCTTTGGGACTGGGAAAAGGAACTGCATCTGTGGTTTAAATCGTGCGTGAGCTTTGTCTAAAACCACAGACTTACATTCCAACTCTGAGAGAATGGAGAGGAATGTGGGGAAGGGGTCTTTGGTGCCTCTTACCCTTAATCGCTCCTCACTTTTGTCATTGGATTTTTCCTTCTCACCTCCTTCCAGTGACCCTCCCTACTCTGTGCAGTGTAAATCCACCTATTTGCCTGCTGAGATGACGTGTGAAATAAACAGTGGCAAAAGAACTCTCATAAGAAAAATCTCAGTAAGGCTGGTTCAGATGCAGTCACCAGATGGCTTGTATTAGACAGAAAGGCCTGGATTTCAATAATCTGTCCTTCTAAAATGTCCCTCATTAGCATTTCTGGATGCTTCTTTCTTTTCTTCTTCCTTCCTCCATCTCTGTTCTTTACTCTTTTTTTGTTCCTGGTTGAACAAAAATGACATTTATTTCAAGTTTTTGAATAACATCATTTTCTGATTATGAACTGAAATGATACATATTCACTTAAAATCCATTAAAAACAGAAAAATATATAAAGAATGCCTATTGAGGAGTAAGAATTCATCTTTGAGAGATTATCAGGTAACAAGCTCTGTGCTAAATGCTCTATGTGTATGATCTCATTTAATCATTTAAACGACCATGTGAGGAAGGTACTGTTTTTATCTGTGTTTTGTAGATGAGAAAATTGAAGAAAGTGAAATAACTTTCTCAAAGTCACATGGCTTTTAAGGAGTAGCATAGACTTTGAACCAAGGCAGTCTGACTCCAAAATCTACGTTCTTATCATGTGCTCTACTGTCTTGCACTGGGCTATACCAACTACATTTTGGACTAGGCACACAGATCAAAATAGAGGGTGCCAATTGAAAAGGTCTCCAATCACTCAGACCAGTGCTCCTGGGAGGCATCTGGTCTGGGAAACTCACTACCCTCTATACTCGGGCTCTCTGCCTTATAGGCTCAGAAGCCCGTTTTTTAATAGGGATAAATTAAAATTAATTGGGTTCGTAGTAACAGTTATGTATGGTACCCAGGAATATTAAGCTTGTTAACTTTCAAGAGCAAGGTCACAGTCTAGAAGGACTTGCATTCACCGACCAGTGCGTCCTCCCTATAGTAAGGCTGCATGACAAGTTAACCAACAACTGTTTTCTTGCACTGGGTGCCTGGGATCATTGCATGGGGACTCATTTAGCTAACTCTGAGCTGAGTTACCTTTTCAGTACCACCCTTTTCCTCTCCTTCTACCTCGCTCATTGTAAGAGTAATGGAAACCTTAACACACTAAGCCAATGTTGTCTCTCCTCTTTATCTATAGTTCTTTGACTTCTCACCCTTCATTTCGATAACACATCCTTACCATAGATTTCTTACTATGTTGTTAGGTTATGGTCAAGTCTTGTTGGTCTGGGAACCATTCTGTCTTCTAAAGGTGGCTTTGTGGATATCTGCCCACATCTGTTATCCACTGATTTAAAGCTCTTCTTCCAAAGGGCTCAATTAAAAAAAAAAATATTGATGCTTACTTTACATATCATAAAGTTTACCCACTTTAAGTGTACAGCTGAATGATTTTTAGGAAGTTTACTGGGTTGTACTTGTCATAACACATTCATCAGCACAAAAAGTCCATAATGCCCAGTTACACTTAATCTCTGTTCCCATCCCCATCTCAGATAAATAAAATCCTATAGTATTATGGTCTTTTGTGTTTGGCTTCTTTTGGTTACAATAATGTTTTGGAGATCTAACCATTTTGTAGCATGTAGCATGCATTCCTTTTAATAGTGTTCTGTTATATGGACATGCCATATTTTGTTAATGGACATTTTGAGTTGTTTCTATTTTTTAGCTATTATGAATAATGCTATAATGAACATTTATGTTCAAGTTTGTGTGGCCACTTGTTTCCATTTCTCTTGGGCAGTTACCTATGAGTGGAATTGCTGGGTTATATAATAAATTTACATTTAACTTTTTAAGAAGCATCCAACATATTTTCCAAAGTGGCTACATCAAAGGGCAGTTTTATTGCCCTAATTCCCAAGCTATTGAGGTATCCATCATGTTAGCTCCCTAGGACTGATAATAAAAGGAATAAAAATGACCCATAATCTCATCCCTATTAATATTTTACTGATGCATATAAATTATTATTTTATATATATTTTATAAATGTAAAAAACTTTATTTCATGTATAATAGAAAATATTTGTTTATATATGTATATCTGTATTTTATGTCAAAATCCATATATTTATATATAGAAATGTATATGAAGATTATATAAGAAGATTATATATGTGTATATACATACTTAAGACATTATATTAATAACTGAGCTTTTTAAACTTATAATGGGATTATGGTCATTTATCTGTTATTAAATATGGAATTTGATTTTAATATCTTCATAATCTCCACAAGGATAGACCGTAATTTTTAAAACCATTGTCCTGTTTTTGAACTTTCAGATTGTGTTTTTACTTCTAAATCATAATTTAAGTATGCTGTACTTTCAACTTTGGATTAAATTTTTAGCTGGTCCCCTTCTCATGCTTTTCTTTAGTATTTTATCCCTATGATTTCCCACGACCATATGTTCACCCTTCACCAAGTTTTCCCTCCCTGCTGTCTCTTATGAAGTACCTATGCAGTCTGGCCCCTTCACCAGAGGAATAATTTAGAAAGCAAACTTGTATTTAAAATGTATCTATTTATAATAATATCAAATCTGTTGATCAGTTCAATTAAAGAAACAATAAGGAGGATGCTAGTTTAGTGAATATAGATACATGGGCTGAAATATTTTATTCTGTAATAGGGTTTTACATTCACTTTGTCAGAGGATGGTGAAAAGGAGGTCACTTTTTAAGATTCTTACAGAGAATGTGGACATTTTAAGAAGGATACCTTAATACTAACAACAGCATAAAGCCCTCAGTGGCCTTCTAACACATTGCAACCTGTAAATCAGTCTCTTGACAAGCCTTCCTACCTCTAGAATAAACCAGAATCAGTACACAGTTCTGATCCTTGAGTGTTCAGTTCTCTCTACACGGTCATTCAAGACACATCATAGTCTCCCACTCTACTGCACAGAACTTACCCAAACTAAGAAATTGTTCCATAAGAAGAGACTCAAACTCTCAACTTGTTTCTTTTTTCTTTGTTTAAATTATAGTGTTATTGAGATATAATTCCAAATCCAAAAATGTCACCCTTTAAAAATATATACTTTTGTGGTTTTAAGTACATTCATGGTATCGTGCAGTCATCATCATCATTTAAATAAAGAACATTTTCATTTTTGTCACCATAAGCTAACACCCTCCTTGTTAGCTTCTCTCCCTGGCTCCTGGCAACTACTAATCTGCTCTCTGTCTCTGTAGATGTGCCTCTTCTGGACATTTACCTAGATGGAATCATACAGTCAATGGCTTTTTGTATCTGGCTTTTTTTACTTAGTATGTTTTCAAGAGTCATCCACATTGTGGATGAATGAATCAGTACAGCATGTATCAGTACTTTGCCCATTTCCAGGCCAAATTATATTTCATTAAATAGTTACAGTGTCTTGTTTTATCAATTTATCATTTGGTGATTTTATTTTTTGACTTTCTGTATAATGCTTCCATGAGTATTTATATACAATATTTTGGTCGACATATATTTTGGAAGTTTTTCCTATAGTGCAGATTGAGTGAATAGATATCATTTAGGAAAACAGCATATTCATATAGTAGAGAATGAGTAGAACTGGAATTAGGTTAAGTGTTTCAAAAAGATAACTTGCCTCTGACTTACTTTTTTCTTCTGAAACAAGTTTATTCCCTTGAAACCTTTCTATAGCAGTGTGTACAAGGCAAGAATCAGTAATTCCTTGAAGAGCTTCCCTGTGCTCAGAAATCTCCTAGAAGAGAAACTATGTCAACAGCAAAAATATAGAGGAAAAAATTCTTGGAATCAGGAGAGAACTGTTGTGGCAAGATTACTGATCTGTTAAAACTGGGTTGGACCTACTGTTATTTTTCTGTTCACTAAGGAACACTGCTTTTTTCCCTCTTGCTGCAGTTGACTAGAGCTAGAAAGAACAGAGTGTGATGAGAAGAGAACTCGCCTCTCTGAGAGTGACCAGCTGGCTACATTCAGAATTAACACAGGAGGAAGTAACTCTCTGATGACTATGATAGTTAGCTCTGAAGTATATGTGTTTTTTTTTTTTTGACCCAACAAATTTTCAATTCTAAGCATTATAATAAAAGAAAACTGCTCAAAAGTACATGGATATAAAACTTGAGCCTGAAGCAAAAATTTTTGCCACTCACCTCCTTCGCTAGATGTCTTCAGCAATTCCCCTTACTCTCAAATTTGAATGCACATCAAAATAACCTAGAGTGCTCTTTGTACATGTATTAGTAGCTCCCTCCCCAGACTTTCTGATTTAGTAGCTTTCTAACAAATTTCCAGGGAATTCTAATGCTTATTGGTATAGAGAGCTTACTGCAAGAGCTGCAGCTCTAAAATTACCATGCTGATCTCAATTTTATCCCATAAAATTCCCTTTTACCTCAATGTTGGTTTTATTTGGCCGTGTGGATAGCAATCTGGTTAAGTCTCCTTGAAAGCTGACTGAGTTTGCTTATTTTTGCATTCACAGTCTCCAGTATAAAGAGCTGGAAATAAGTGCTTACGTTTTTGAGTGAATGGATAGAACTAATTTATACTAAGATGTCAGTGATCTATAGAAACTTAATGTGCTCCCTTTCTGGGATATTTAACTTTTAAGGGAAAATCAACATAAAATTAACTAATCTTGAAATTATGAAAATATGACCCAAAAAAACCATACAACCTAATTTTTAAAAAAGATTTTATTTATTTGCTTGGCAGAGAGAGGGAACACAAGTAGCCAGAGTGGCAGGCAGAGGGAGAGGGAGAAGCAGGCCCCATGCTGAGCAGAAAGCCTGATGTGGGGCTCACTCCCAGGACCCTGGGATCATGACGTGAGCAGAAGGCAAACGCTTAACCATCTAATCCACCGAGGCACGTGCCCCCACATGACCTAATTTTTAAGATGTATAGAAGGTTTGAGAGACACTTCACCAGAGATAGTATCTGGATGAAAAATCAGCACATGAAAAGATATGCAACATTAGTCATCAGAGAAATGCTTTAGAACCAGGATGAAATACAACTGCATTCATAACATTAAACTGACTGTATGACTCAGCAATTCTATTCCTAGGTCTTTATATAACTGTGATAAATATATGTGTTCACGAAAATATGGTGCCCAAAGGTTGGTAACAGTTTTATTCATGCCATCAAAAACTGGAAATAATCCAAATGCCCCTCAACTGGTAAATAGATTAACAATCTGTGGAACACCTGCACAACAGAATATTACTCATCAGTGAAAAAGAAAGTACTAGTGAGACACAGAAAAACACAAATTTCAAATGCATTATGCTGAGTGAAAGAAGACTTGAAGGAAGATGCATGGTATGTTTGTATTTTATATGATATTATAGAAAAAGGCAAATTAATAGGAAAAGAGAATAATTTATGATTGGCAGGAGTTAGGAGTTAGGGGTGGGTGACAACAATGGGTTGGCATGAGAGAATCTGTTGTGGGGGAGGATGGAAGTGCTTCTATCTTGATTGTTGTAGTGGATATACAAGTGTATGACTTTGCTAAAACACCTAGAACTGTACACCACAAAGAATGTATTTTGTTGTATGCAAATTTAAAATAATTATCTTAAAAAATAGTATCACTAAAGACCTTTTTGGAGAGAAATGGGGTGTGAAGCTTGAAGCTTCATGGGTTAGGGGACAGATGACCTGGGTTAGGTATGGCTTGACCAAGTAGTTTCATTGAGTGGTTTGCTGCCAGTAGCAAAGCTAGTGAGTAGTGACTTAACTTTTTAGGACATCAAGGAGAGCCTAGGAATGCCAGGAAGAGAAGTGGCCAATAAAATTAATAATCCATCAGAATAGAAGTGAGGTCATAGGGTAACCACTTCAATTGTAAATTGAGGAGAAAGGGGCCAATGACAGATTGCTTCTTCTGAAGAAGATATGGAAGGGAAAAAAAAAATCTCATAAAGAATAGGATGAAAATGTTCCTCCTTGAGTGATTATCTATAGCAACATTACAGATTCCAAAGAGAATACACCCAGTGGTCCTCACTGGAAATACAACACCAGCCTCCTTATAGATTGGTTATTCTGTGAAGGAAGTTATCCAGAGGGTTAGCCAAGGGTTCACGAGAGGCAGAAAGGCCTAGATGAGTGTCAAGTCTGCCTTTTTAAGTTTAGAGTCCTTGTGAAAACGACTATGCTTTTTTTGATTCTCATTTTCTCCAGCTATGATATAGTGTTAATGATAGCATATCTTCAAGTATTGAGAAAGTAAAAGGAGATAATGCATGTATAGCATTGAGCTTAATGCCTGGAAGCCCTCAATAGGAAACCCTCAGTAATTTGCAGTGAGCATCACATTGCTGCCTGATTTTAGGAGCATGCTTATGCTTATTTTTTTCAAGTTCATACTTGTACTTAATTTTTTTTTTGTCAGCCTCTCATCAATAGGAGATTCTTAAGCCTAAGAAGCATCATCTTGCTGCCTAGAGAGTACATATAGAGAGAGAATTTGATGAGAGACATCTTACTCTCCAAAACATAAAATCTTTTCTACTCAATACAAAGAACCTTCAAAAACAAGCTGTGACTTCCTCGCTCCAGAACTGGTTAACCTGTTGGGATATTTGGTGGATGAATTCTGCACCACGCTCTTTCCTTCATTGTGCAGTAGACTGGGAGGCAGCAGCTGCTCTCTGCGCTCTTCTTCCAACACAGAAAACCAATCTCCCAGCACCAGGGGAGACCATTAAAAAGGGAAAAAATGCAAATGTCCAACACTGATTAGTTTTGCCAGCTGCTCTTCTTCCTCCAGAATTAATGGATTACCCATTTTAGCTGCAAAGTCCATTGGACAGACTCAGGTTTTGTTTTGTTTTGTTTGAAGAAATGGTATTAAAAAATAAATAATCCTTTCTAAGTCAAACCTGTCAAAAAAGTTAACAAATGGAAGGAGGGTTTAAATAAAGAGAAGAGATAGGTAATAGGCCTTTATTGGACTTTTTCTGAAAATATGTTTGACCCTGGGAAGCATCTAGTTATTTTAAACATGGGATTGCAAACTCAGATGCTTTGGAGAGGCCATAGTATTGATGTAAATGAGTGAAGAAGCATCTGGGTGTGAGGTGATAGGGAGTACTGGTGAGTATGGGACTATTTTTTTGTTTTTCACGTATGAGGAGACTTTTTTTTAAGATTTTATTTATTTGACACAGAGAGATCACAAGTAGACAGAGAGGCAGGCAGAGAGAGAGAGAGAGAGGAAAGCAGGCTCCCTGCCGAGCAGAGAGCCCGATGCGGGACTTGATCCCAGGACCCTGAGATCATGACCTGAGCTGAAGGCAGCGGCTTAACCCACTGAGCCACCCAGGCGCCCCAAGAGACTTTTTTTTTTTTTAAGATTTATTTATTTATTTGACAACAAGACAGTGAGAGAGCACAAACAGGGGAGCAGCAGAGAGAGAGGGAGAAGCAGGATCCCCACTGAGTAGGGATCATGACCCTAGCCAAAGGCAGATGCTTAACCAACTAAGCCACCCAGATGCCCCTATGAGGAGACATTTGAATTTAAAAACGTTTCACTTTTTCTCAGCTCTGCCATAGAGGGGAAAATAAAGTAGGTATGATGATAAATGACAACTGATACAACCTCAGAGATGTGGAGCAATCTTGGTTCTCATCATGGTTATACAGTGGACTGAAGAAGCCACAACTAAATCAAACAGCTTTTATTCAACTCCAACCGACTAGTGTTGGTCAAGAATGTGAACCCATCATTGTTAAATATTTAGTTATTCAAGAAACACCCCACATCTTGATTTTGGTGTGATTTCTCTATATCACATCACAAGTTTGATAATTTTAGAGCTGAAAATTCATTCCATTTTGAAAAATAATGGTGTGGCCCAAACACAATATGTCTTTATGTTACTTTAAGCCAGTGGCTATCAATAGAACCTCTGTTTTGAACCTCAGCTTAACAACTGCTGTGAGGGGAGTACAACTTTTTTGTAGATGGAGATCAATGGTAGAAACAACATAAATTATAAATAATCTCTTACTGATCTTTAAAAGGATTGTGAATTAAATTAGTATTATAAAGTATCAAGTTACTTATTAAATCGTTATTCTGAAAGCAAAAGATGGGAAATAGACCAGATGTCTACTAATAAGGGATGGCTATGTAAGTTATATTACACCCAAACAATACTATGTAACTATTAAAAATAAGGGAACTCTATAGTTCTAACATGGAACACATGCTGAAGTACATCATTAAGTTAAAAAAACCAAAGTGCAGAAAATTGTGTAAAGCACGCTACTGTTTTATTTTTTAAAGTGTAATATATATATACTATGCATACTTTATATATAAATTATGCTCTATTAAATAAAATATATAATGGTTTGTAAGATATAATCTCTGGAAGAATGTAGATGAAAAGATAACAGTGGTGACTCCCTTTGGGAAGGAGATGGAGCCTGAGGAACTAAGGACAGGGATAAGGGGAGACATACTTTTTCTTTCATGTATATTTGGTAACATTTGAATTTTTTACCATATGCACATATTCCCCATTCAAAATAAATGTAATAAAAACAACACAGCAACCTCAAATTCATAGGCATAGTCTCTTCTCAAAAGGTAGTGGTAAGGTGGGGATGTGTTGTCATATCATTAGAGAGGATGGACATTTTTTCAGGAAATGCCATGGTTAGGAGGTGCTTCATCATCTTTCCACCACCTGTTTCTGTTGGGCAGTTATGTTGGCTTCAGTGGATGGTCCCGGACTCCAGTATGAAACAGAACATAGTCACAGAAATTATCAATTTTTATTATTAAACTCGACAAGGTCCTATCCATAAAGCACCAACTGGATACCATGGCAGTTCAAGTACATGGAACTTGCTATCAGCTGGGTTTTCCAGGCATACCTTCCTTCCATTCTTTGTTATCCACATCATCTTCTTTGGGATATGCTCATATCCTCAGAAATGTTCCTGGTCTACCTATTGGCTCCCCACTCCCTTGTCATGGTCCTGAGTTTGGCTCATTTATGAACATGATTAGTGTCAGCTATTGGCTTTACTAAATAATTTAGTGTTTCCTAGAATATACTTGGATTTTCCTGAGTTTGTCTGGGTTCTGTTGCAAATAAGTACTTCTTATGAGGAAAGGAATGAGATAACGAATGGACTTTCTTAATTTTACTTTTTTGATCTTTGTATGTAGTTAGATAGATATGGATATGGAAATAAATATGAAGAAAGACATGGGTATACATATATATGAAAGAATATAACAGAAACTGATAATGATGACTGACAATAGTGAAAGCCTGATATGAGTTCTTTTTATGCTTAATAAGATGATTAAGGAATTGACAAACTGTATTGTTGATGTTGTAGGTGAGATGAGGAAAGGAGAAGATATCTAGTTTGAGATATATAAACTATATCTGTCTGAGGAAAAAAAAAGGAAAATTTCTAATCAGAGGAAATTTAGATAATTTAATAAGTGATATTGAGACCTTCCTTGTCTAACCATCTAAAAAATATATATATCCCTACCTCACTCCTTTCATCAAAGTAAGTTTGTGGAGTACAGAGATTAGAATGATCCTTAGGATCTTTGCCTCCTGGTATTTGTGCCTTTGTGTAATCCCTTTGGAAGGATCAGTGACAAATGTGAAGGATTGTATGTGATCACATGTGTGTAATTACATAATGGTGTAATGCCCCTCTTGCTAGAGTCTCTCTCTCTCTCTCTCTTTGGCTTTGATGAAGGAGGATGCCATGAATCCTATAGCAACAGGAAATGAATTTGGGACAATAGTCTGAGGGACCTAAGAAGTGGAATTTTCCCTAGTTGAGCTTCTGATGAGAACACAGTTCTGGCCAAAACCTTGCTCAGAGCCTGTAAACCCTAAGCAAATAACCCAGTTAAATAATGCCCAGCTCCTGATCCATAGAAACTGTAAGATAATAAATGTGTATTGTTTTAAGCTGCTAAATTTGTGGTAATTCATTATGCAGCAATGGAAAACTAACATAGTTCCATATGGATTAATGGATTAATTATAAAAAGGAAAGAAAAGAAAACATACAAATAACTAAAAGAAAATGTAGTAGAATGCTTTCGTAATCTTGAAGTACAAAAGATATTTCTGAAGAAGAAATAAATCCCCAAAACCATACACACACAAAAAAGACTGACACACTTGACCACATAAAATATTTAAAATTCAACATGGAAAAAAATACTATACTATAACTAAATTTCCTTAATTCTTTAGTGTCTGCAAATAAAGAAACAAAATCACCAAAGAAAAATGAACCAAGGATATTAACAATAGGTTCAAAGAAAAAGAAACATAAATGTCTTTAACATTCAACAAAATGTTCAGCATTACTCATAATGAAAGAAATACAAATTTTAAAAAATGATATTTCATGTTTCACTTAACAGATTCATTAAGATAAAAAGCTTGATAACACCAGAGAAACAGACACACATGTGCTATTGCTTAGAATATAAATTGGTGCGGCTTTTGGCAACAGAAATAAAAATTTGTAGCATACATATACCAGTCTTTGTGTATAAAGTCATTCAACAGTCATGTCCACATATATGCAGTGACTTTTGAATAGCACACCTAGAAATAACCAAAAATACCCATTGGTAGAAGGCCTAATAAGTAAACTCAGGGGTAGCTTACTATAAAAAAAATTGTCTTCTGTCTATAAGTCATGATAAAAAATAATTTATTTGCTCAAGTTAAAAAAATCAGCATTCGCACAGTGTATGCAGATGATTTGTTCTAAATTTTTCAGAAGTGTGTGTGTGTGTGTGTGTGTGTGTGTGTGTACATTGGAAAAGAAGAGTGTACATATTGACCTCAGCCTAGGAAAGTGTCATATGGAGATGAAGAGCTAGACATGCATGGTCTTACAATCACATAATCTAGGAAGTAGTAACCTAGATGAAGGATTTAGAAAATTATAGTCACAAGAAGAGAGGCCTAGGAGTAGAAGACCAGCAAGATGGGGAGGAGTAATCATATCCTGGAGGTCAGTAAGTTAGGAAGTCAGTGTCTCCTGGCAGTTCGTGGTTCTATCAACCAGAGAATCCTAGATGTACCTAATTCTGGAGCAAAAGCTGTTTGTTTTCTGAGAAATCAACAGACAGCAGATACCATGCTAGGGCACTGGGGCGGGCGTCTGGGGAACTATAAGAAAGAATAAGAATTAGTCTCCGTAGTCTAGCAGAAAAAAATTAAACATATTAAATTACATAAAAATTAAGTAGCAGAATACTATATAATAGTATTTGTGTATTCACTGAATTCAAGCATCTTGTAATAATCTATTCCCTGGAGTCTAAATTTGTCATAAAGTTCTAGGTAGTAGTTTACACTTAATACTCTCTGATTTGATCTTCTCAACTAAATTTTAAGGGAGTCTTAATACTCCTATATTATAGGTGGGATTCATAGAGGTAAAGCTCTTCTTTTTAAAGACCTTAGAAAGTGGTCTCAGGATCTAGGAGGAACCATGGGGAAGAGTGAGAAACATGGGTGCAGAAGACTAAGGAAAGATTGAATCCAGCTATGGGAGACCAATTTTTAGATACCTCAACCAGTCTACAGTAAGATCATCTTGCCTCAAACATGCTCCTTTTCTGTGTCCTCTATCTTCATAAATATTTTTAGCACCTCCTATGAGTTCAGATCATCGTTCTAGGATGTGGGGTTATAGTGAACTGGATAGACATGTTTGTTTTCTCTCTTTTGAATGGAGCATTCTAGAAAGGAAGCTAGAGAATGAGGGAGTAACAAATAAGAGTAATATTCTGGAAGAAGAGATAGAGAATAAGAGTAATACATACAGAAGCAAGACTTTGATGAGTATTATAAAAAAGAGTGAAGCAAGATAAGAGGACAGAGATTAGTGGTAGGGAGGAGGAGTGGGAAAAGTGTTCTTTTCATATGCTTAGATGAAGACTTTCTGAGGGGAGTCATCTGAGGACAGAGCTGAATAAATGAGAGAGAATCTTAGGAAAATCTGAGAGAAAAGCTCAAGGGCAAAAGTGATAGGATGGTCATGAGCTTTCCTTGCTGAGTGAGCAGCAAGGGCTTCAGCAAGGCTAGGCTGAGGTGGGCAGGAAAGAATGTACAAGAAAATGAGCTCAAAGTGGTAGGCAGAGCCAGATCACATAGAGCATTGTAGGGCATGACGAGGAGCTTGGATTGCATCCATCGGGAAGCCATCAGAAAGTTTGGTGGGGGAAGATTTTTTTTAATTAACATGTAATGTATTATTTGCTTTAGGGGTACAGGTCTGTGAATCATCAGTCTTACACAGTTCACAGCACTCACCATAGCACATACCCTCCCCAATGTCCATAACCCAGGCACCCTATCCCTTCCCTCCAACCCCCAGCAACCCTCAGTTTGTTTCCTGAGATTAAGAGTCCATATGGTTTGTTTCCCTCCCTGGTCTCATCTTGTTTCATTCCCCCCCCCACCCATAACCCCCTGCCCTGCCTCTCAAATTCCTCATATCAGAGACCTCATACGATAATTGTCTTTCTCTGATTGACTTATTTTCCGTAGCATAATACCCTCTAGTTCCATCCATGTTGTTGCAAATGGCAAGATTTCGTATTTTTGATGGCTGCATAGTATTCCATTGTGTCTGTATACCACATCTTCTTTTTCCATTTATCTGTTGATGGACATCTAGGTTATTTCCATAGTTCAGCTATTGTGGACATTGCTGCTATAAACATTTGGGTGCACGTGTACTTTCGGATCACTACATTTGTATCTTTAGGGTAAATACCCAGTAAGTGCAATTTCTAGGTCATAGTGTAACTCTATTTTCAAATTCTTGAAGAAACTCCATACTCTTTTCCAGAGTGGGGCACCAGCTTGCATTCCCACCAACAGTGTAGGAGGGTTCCCCTTGCTCTACATCCTTGCCAACATCTGTCATTTCCTGACTTGTTAATTTTAGCCATTCTGACTGGTATGAGGTTTTGATTTGTATTTCCCACCACTCACTGTGGTTTTGATTTGTATTTCCCTGATGCCGAGTGATGTGGAGCACTTTTTCATGTGTCTGTTGGCCATCTGGATGTCTTCTTTGCAGAAATGTCTCCTTATGTCTTCTGCCCACTTCTTGATTGGATTATTTATTCTTTGGGCGTTAAGTTTGCTAAGTTGATAATAGATTTTGGATACTAGCCTTTTATCTGATATGTCATTTGCAAATATCTTTTCCCATTCTGTCAATTGTCTTTTGGTTTTGTTGACTGTTCCTTTGCTGTGCAAAAGCCTTTGATCTTGAAGTCCCAATAGTTCATTTTTGCCCTTACTTCCCTTGCCTTTACCAGTATTTCTAGGAAGAAGTTGCTGCAGCTGAGTTTGATGAGGTTGCTGTTTGTGTTCTCCTCAAGGATTCTGATTTCTGTTTTTCATCCATTTTGAGTCTATTTTTGTGTAGGGTGTAAGGAAATGGTCCAATTTCATCCTTCTCTATGTGGCTGTCCAATTTTCCCAGCACCATTTGTTGAAAAGACTGTCTTTTTTTCCATTAGATATTCTTTCCTGCTTTGTCAAAGATTAGTTGACCATACACTTGAGGGTTCATTTCTGGGCTCTCTATTCTGTTCCATTGATATACGTGTTGTTTTTGTGCCAGTACCATACTGTCTTGATGATGACAGCTTTGTAATAGAGCTTGAAGTCTGGAATTGTGATGCTGCCACCTTTGGTTTTCTTTTTCTAAATTCCTCTGGCTATTTGGGGTCTTTTCTTATTCCATATAAATTTTAGGATTACTTGTTCCATTTCTTTGGGAAAAAAAAAGGATGGTATTTTGATAGGGATTGCATTAAATGTGTAGATTGCTTTAGGTAGCATAGACATTTTCACAATATTTGTTCTTCCAATCCATGAGATGGAACATTTTTCCATTTCGTTGTGTCTTCCTCAATTTCTTTCATGAGTACTTTATAGTTTTCTGAGTACAGATTCTTTACCTCTTTGGTTAGGTTTATTCCTAGGTATCCTATGGTTTTGGGTGGAATTGTAAATGGGATCAACTCCTTAATTTCTCTTTCTTCTGTCTTGCTGTTGGTGTATAGAAATGCGACAGATTTCTGTGCACTGATTTTATATCCTAACACTTTACTGAATTCCTGTATGAGTTCTAGCAGTTTTGGAGTGCAGTCTTTTGGGTTTTCCACATAAAGTATCATATCATCTGCAAAGAGTGAGAGTTTGACTTCTTTTTTGCCAGTTTGGATGCCTTTAATTTGTTTTTGTTTTCTGATGGCTGAGGCTAAGACTTCTACTACTATGTTGAATAGTTTTGGTAATAGTGGACATCCCTGCCGTGTTCCTGACCTTAGGGGGAAAGCTCTCAGTTTTCCCCCCACTGGGAATGATATTCGCTGTGGGTTTTTCATAGATGGATTTTATTATGGTATTGAGGTTCGTACCCTCTATCCCTACACTTTGAAGAGTTTTGATCAAGAAAGGATGCTGTACTTTGTCAAATGCTTTTTCAGCATCTATCAAGAATATCATATGGTTCTTGTTCTTTGTTTTATTAATATATTGTATCACATTGATTGATTTGCAGATGTTGAACCAACCTTGCTGTCCAGGAATAAATCCCACTTGGTCGTGATGAATAATCCTTTTAATGTACTGTTGGAGCCTATTAGCTAGTATTTTGGTGAGAATTTCTGCATCCGTGTTCATCAAGGATATTGGTCTGTAATTCTCCTTTTTGATGGGCTCTTTGTCTGGTTTGATCAAGGTAATGCTGGCCTCATAAAATGAGTTTAGAAGTTTTCCTTCCATTTCTATATTTTGGAACAGTTTCAGGAGAATAGGTATTAATTCTTCTTTTTATTTTTTAAGGCTTTTTATCTTCTATTATTTTTTTTCCAATTTTTTTATTTCTTTTCAGCATAACAGTATTCATTGTTTTTGCACCATGCCCAGTGCTCCATGCAATCCATGCCCTCTCTAATACCCACCACCTGGTTCCCCCAACCTCCCACCCCCCCCTTCAAAACCCTCAGATTGTTTTTCAGAGTCCATAGTCTCTCATGGTTCACCTCCCCTTCCAATTTCCCTCAACTCCCTTCTCCTCTCTAACTCCCCTTGTCCTCCATGCTATTTGTTATGCTCCACAAATAAATGAAACCATATGATAATTGACTCTCTCTGCTTGACTTATTTCACTCAGCATAATCTCTTCCAGTCCCGTCCATGTTGCTACAAAAGTTGGGTATTCATCCTTTCTGATGGAGGCATAATACTCCATAGTATATATGGACCACATCTTCCTTATCCATTTGTCCGTTGAAGAGCATCTTGGTTCTTTCCACAGTTTGGCGACTGTGGCCATTGCTGCTATAAACATTGGGGTACAGATGGCCCTTCTTTTCACTACATCTGTATCTTTGGGGTAAATACCCAGTAGTGCAATTGCAGGGTCATAGGGAAGCTCTATTTTTAATTTCTTGAGGAATCTCCACACTGTTTTCCAAAGTGGCTGCACCAACTTGCATTCCCACCAACAATGTAAGAGGGTTCCCCTTTCTCCACATCCTCTCCAACACATGTTGTTTCCTGTCTTGCTAATTTTGGCCATTCTAACTGGTATAAGGTGGTATCTTAATGTGGTTTTAATTTGAATCTCCCTGATGGCTAGTGATGATGAACATTTTTTCATGTGTCTGATAGCCATTTGTATGTCTTAATTGGAGAAGTGTCTGGTATTAATTCTTCTTTAAATGTTTGGTTAAATTCCCCTGGGAAGCCGTCTGGCCCTGGGCTCTTGTTTGTTGGGAGATTTTTAATGACTCCTTCAATCTCCTTACTGCTTATGGGCCTGTTCAGGTTTTCTATTTCTTCCTGGTTCAGTTTTGGTAATTTATACATTTCTAGGCCATCCATTTCTTCCAGATTGTCAAATTTGCTGGCGTATAGTTGCTCATAATATGTTCTCATAATTGTTTGTATTTCTTTGGTGTTGGTTGTGATCTCTCCTCTTTCATTCATGATTTTATTAATTTGGGTCCTTTCTCTTTTCTTTTTGATAAGTCTGGCCAGGGGCTTATCAATCTTACTAATTCTTTCAAAGAACCAGCTCCTAGTTTCATTGATCTGTTGTTCTACTTTTCTTTTGGTTTCTATTTCTTTGATTTCTATTCTGATCTTTATTATTTCTCTGCTGCTGCTGAGTTTAAGCTTTATTTGTTTTTTTTCTCCAGCTCCTTTAGCTGTAGGGTTAGGTTGTGCACTTGAGACCTTTCTTGTTTCTTGAGAAACGCTTGTATTGCTATATACTTACCTCTCAGGACTGCCTTTGCTGCATCCCAAAGATTTTGAACAGTTGTGTTTTCATTTTCATTTGTTTCCATTAATTTTTTCAATTCTTTAATTTCCTGGTTGACCCTTTCATTATTTAGTAGGATGCTCTTTAGCTTCCATATATTTGAGTTATTTCCAACTTTCCTCTTGTGGTTGAGTTCTAGTTTCAAAGCACTGTGGTCTGAAAATATGCAGGGAGTGATTCCAGTCTTTTGGTACCAGCTGAGACCTGATTTCTTACCCAGGATATGATCTATTCTGGAGAATGTTCAATATGCACTAGAGAAAAATGTGCATTCTGTTGCTTTGGGATGGAATGTTCTGAATATATCTGTGGTGTCCATCTGGTCCAGTGTGTCATTTTGTGTTTTTTTTAAGATTTTATTTATTTATTTGGGAGAGAGAGGAGAGAGTTCAGAGGGAGAAGCAGACTCCCTGCTAAACAGGGAGCCTGATGTGGGACTCAATCCTGGGATTGCAGGATCATGACCTGAGCCAAAGGCAGTTGCCTAACCAATTGAGCCACCCAGGTGCCCCCCAGTGTGTCATTTAAAGCCTTTATTTCCTTGTTGATCTTTTGCTTAGATGATCTGTCCATTTCACTGAGGGGGTGTGTTAAAGTCCCCTACTATTATTGTATTATTGTCTATGTGTTTCTTTGATTTTGTTATTAATTGGTTTATATAATTGGCTGCTCCAGCGTTAGGGGCATAGATATTTAAAACTGTTAGATCTTCTTGTTGGGCACACTCTTTAAGTATAATATAGTGTCCTTCCTCATCTCTTATTATTTTCTTTAGCTTAAAAATCCAATTTTCTGATATAAGGATTACCACCCTGGCTTTCTTTTGATGTCCATTAGCATGGTAAATTGTTTTCCACCCCCTCACTTTAAATCTGGAGGTGTCTTTGGGTCCAAATGAATTTCTTATAGACAGCATATTGATTTTTTTTTTAATCTATTCTGATACCTTGTGTCTTTTGATTGGTGCATTTAGCCCATTTACATTCAGGGTAACTATTGAAAGATATGAATTTAGTGCAACTGTATTGCCTATAAGGTGACTGTTACTGTATATTGTCTCTGTTCCTTTCTGGTCTGTTACTTTTAGGCTCTGTCTTTGCTTAGAGGACTCTTTCAACATTTCCTGTAGGGCTGGTTTGCTGTTTGCAAATTCTTTTAATTTTTGTTTGTTCTGAAATCTTTTTATCTCTCCTTCTATTTTCAATGGCCTAGCTGGTTATTGTATTCTTGGCTGCATGTTTTTCTTGTTTAGTGCTCTCAATATATCATGCCAGTCCTTTCTGGCCTGCCAGGTCTCTGTGGATAGGTCTGCTGCCAATCCAATATTTCTATCATTGTATGTTACAGACCTCTTGTCCAAGCTACTTTCAGGATTTTCTCTTTGTCACTAAGACTTGTAAGTTTTACTATTAGTTGATTGGGTGAAGACCTTTTTTATTGATTTTGAGGGGGATTCTCTGTTTTTCCTGGATTTTGATGCTTGTTCCTTTTGCCATATTAGAGAAATTCTCTATTATAATTTGCTCCAATATGCCTTCTGCCCCTCCCTTTCTTCTTCTTCTGAGATCCCAATTATTCTAATACTGTTTTGTATTATGGTATCATTTATCTCTCATATTCTTCCCTCGTGTTGTCTGTCTCTTTTCTGCTCTGCTTCTTTATTTTCTGTCATTTGGTCTTCTATATCACTAATTCTCTATCCTGCCTCATTTATCATAGCAGTAAGAGCCTCCATTTTTTATTGCACCTCACTGATAGCTTTTTAAATTTTAACTTGGTTAGATTTTAGTTCTTTTATTTCTCCAGAAAGGGATTTTATTTCTCAAGAAGGGGATTCTCTAGTATCTTCCATGCTTTTTTCAAGCCTAGCTAACCCATACATACAAAAATAAAGGTAAACACGATGAAGGGATGGAATATGAGGCTAAAGATGAAAATTTTAAAAAATTCTAAAAAAGGAATTGATAAGATAAGAAAGGATTTTATTTCTCCAGAAAGGGATTCTCTAATATCTTCCATGCTTTTTTGAGCCCAGCTAGCACCTTGATAATCATCATTCTGAACTCTAGTTCTGACATATTACTAATGTCTATATTGATTAGGTGCCTAGCTCTTGTTCTTTTTTTTTAAGTGAGTTTTTCCACCTTATCATTTTATCCAGATAAGAATAGATCAATGAGAGTACAAAATACTAAAGGGGTAGCAACGACTCCAGAAAAATATACACTAACCAAAAAAAAAAAAAAAAAAAAGGGGAGAGAAGAAAGGAGGAAAAAAAAATATATATATAAAATGAAAAAAATATATAAATATATATGATTTGTCTGATGAATAGAACAGAGTCACACACTTGATTTTGGGTGTATTTTGATCTATTAGAAGAAAGTGCCTCCCAAAATTTTACAGAAAGAAAAACATATACATACAAAAATAAGAGTAAACATAATGAAGGATGGAATATAACTGTAAAGATGAAAATTAAAAAAGATTCTATAAAAGGAATTAATAAGATAAGAAGTTGGTTGAAAAGAAAGCAAAAAAAGAAAAAAGAAAGAAAAAAAAAGAGGAAAGAATGTGATCAAGTTGGAGACTAGAACAAAGCCATGCACCAGATTTAGGGTATATTTTGGTCTATTAGTAGAAACTGTATCCCAAAGTTTTAAAGAAAAAAAACCTATAGTATACAAAAAAATAAGCTTAAGTACAATGAAAGAATAAAATATGACTATAACAATGAAAATTTAAAAAGATTTTTAAAAAGATATTGATAAGATAAAGTAGTTAATACATGTTAAAATTGGAAAGAGGAAAAATTTAAAAAAAATTTAATAAGGTAAATTAAAATTTAAAAAGTTTAACTTAAGACTAAAGGATCATGGGGAAAAAGCCATGAACTCTCTGTGTTGCCTTGACCTAGCTCTGGAGTTCTGCTGTTCTCATTGGTGAACACGGTCTTTGCTGGATATTCTTGCTGATTTTCCGGGGGAGGGGCCTGTTGCAGTGAGTCTCAAATGTCTTTGCCTGAGGCGGAATTGCACCACCCTTGCCAGGGACTGGGCTAAGTAATCTGTTCAGGTTCACTGTCAGAGCTTTTGTTCCCTGAATACTTTTGGTACTGCTTTGGAGGATGGGAATGAAAATGGCGGCCTTCTAATCTCTGGCCTGGCGGAGCCAAGAGCTCAGGGCTCTACTCCTCGGTGCACCCTCAGAGAAAGCAGTCAATCCCTCCCATTTCCCTGGTCTCTGGCTGTGCTCCGTGTTCATCCAGCCTGTGACCAGGCATTTCTATCTCTGGTGCACGGTTCCATTTGGAGTCTCCAAACCCAGCAGATTCCTGTAGTGCACTCCCGTGCTGCTCCTCCTGGAGGAGAAAGAAGGGGGTCTCCCAGGGTCTGCTGCTTTTGGGGTCCCTGCTTAAAGAGTAGTGGTCTGACTGTGCCTCGGATCATGGTTTAAGGTAACCCCAAGCTGAGAGTCCCTTCCTTGGCTCTATCTCTGCAGCTGGCTTCCCCGCTCTGATACCTGGGAGCTCTGCTGCTCTCAGGCACCCGTGATCTTTTTGTGACCCCACACATCATGAGACCACACTGTCCCCATGAGAGCTCCATCCCCTGCTCAGCTTCTGGAGCAACATCCCTCAGTGGAGCAGACTTCTGAAAGTTCTGATTTTGTGCTCTGCTGCTCTACTGCTTGCCGGGAGCCAGCCCCTTCCCCCGCAGTCTATCTTTCCATATATTGCCTCAGATTCACTTCTCTGCATGACCTACCTTCCAGAAAGTGGTCTCTTTTCTGTTCCTAGAATTGCCGCTGTTCTTCTCTTTGCTATCCTGTTGAGTTTACAGGTGTTCATAATGGTTTAATAACTATGTAGCTGAACTCCTGGGACCCAACAATATTTAGGTGTCCTACTCCTCTGCCATCTTGCTCCTCCCTCCCCCCTTCTCCAGAGATGGGTTTTGATTCTTGCTAAGGAAAGATAGCTCTGCAGTAGGGAGAACAGACCATATGTAAGAGTGAAAGCAGGGAGCTGTTAGGAGACTGTCTCAGGTGACAAGTGATGGGAGCTATGAGGAGGGCAGAGGCAGGCATTGGGAAGAAAAGTGATTAGGTACTGGAAGTGGAACCCACAGGATTGTTTAATGGATTAAATATACAGGGAAAGATGAATAATGAAAAATGAGGTTGACTCAGAATTTTGACCTGAGCAACTAAATGGTACCAGTTAAAAAGATGGCAAAGATCAAACCATTCTACTTCTCTGCTTAAGCACTTACTAATTCCACATCACAGGCAGACTTCTTAGCATGGTCTCTAAGCCCTTCCCATAATCTGCATGACCTGACTTTCCAGGCTTATCTCTAGCTCCCCTGTTTATCCCTCTGTGTCCTCTAGCAACCGCCTTGTTCTCCTGCACACCATGCTGCTTCTTACAGTTGTGCTTTTGCTCATGCTCACTGTTCACTACAGAATTCTTGGTCTCCTTGTCGTTCATGCCTCAGCATGGGTATCACTTCCTCCAGAAAGCAGTTTCTGACTTCCCAACTAGTATTACGCTGTGTTAACTAACTGGAATTTAAATAAAAAATTTGGAGGAGAAAAAAGAAGAAACCAGAATCCAGAAGCCTGGACTAGTTAACTGAAACCTCAGAACCAAACATAGAAACTCTGACTTGGACACTGGTGATCCTGAGGAACTTTGAGTACTTACCAGGTGATTTTGCTTAACATAATACTTTCTAGTTCCATCAACTTCATTGCAAATGGCATGATTTCATTCTTTGTCATGGCTGAGTAACAGTCCATTGTGTGTGTATGTGTGTGTATTTATCCACAACTTATTTATCATCAGTTGATGGATGTTTGGACTCTTTCCATAATTTGTATATTATTGATAATGTTGCTATAAACATTAGGGTGTGTATGCCCCTTCAAATCATATTTTTGTATCCTTTGGGTAAATGCCTAGTAGTTCAATTGCTGGGTCATAGGGTAGTTCCATTTTTAACTTTCTGAGAAACCTCCAACTGTTTTCCAGAGTGGCGGCACCAGCTTGCATTCCCACCAATAGTGTTACAGGGTTCCCCTTTAGCCACATCCTTGCTAACATCTGTTGTTTCCTGTGTTGTTAATTTTAGCCATTCTGACAGGTGTGAGGTGATATCTCATCATGGTTTTGATTTGTATTTCTCTAATGATGAGTGATGTTAAGCATCTTTTCATGTATCTATTGTCCATATGTATGTCTTCTTTGGAAAAATGTCTGTTCATGTCTTCTGCCCATTTCTTAAGTGGGTTATTTACTTTTGGAGGGTTTTGGGTTTGGTAAGTTCTTTACAGATTTTGGATACTAACTGCTTATTAGATATGTCATCCATAAATATCTTCTCACATTCTGAAAGTGCTTTTTAGTTTTGTTGATTGTTTTCTTCACTGTGCAGAAGCTTTTTATCTTGACGAAATCCCAGTAGTTCATTTTTGTGTTTGTTTCCCTTGCTTCTGGAGATGTATCTAGTAAGAAGTTGCTACAGCTGAAGTCAGAGAGGTTGCTGTTTATGTTCTCCTCTAGAATATTGATGGATTCTTGTCTCACATTTAGGTCTTTTACCTATTTTGAATTTGTATTTGTGTATGGTGTAAGAATATAATCCAATTTCATTCTTCTGCATGAGGGCTGTTCAATTTTCCCAGCACCAGTTGTTGAAGAGATTGTCTTTTTTCCACTGGATATTCTTTCCTGCTTTCTTGAAGATTAGTTGACCATATATTTGTGCGTCCATTTCTGGGTTTTTTAATTCTGTTCCATTGATCTATCTGTCTATTTTTGTTCCATTGGTCTATGTGTCTGTTTTTTTGTCTTGATAACTACAGCTTTGCGATATAGCTTGAAGTCTGGAACTGTGATGCCTTCAGCTTTGCTTTTCTTTTTCAAGATTGCTTTGACTATTCGGGGTCTTTGTAGTTCCATACAAATTTTAGGATTGTTTGTTCTAGGTTTGTGAAAAATGCTAGTGGTATTTTGATAGGGACTATATTAAATGTGTAAATTGCTTTGGGTAGAATAGACATTTTAACAATATTTGTTCTTCCAATCCATGAGCATCCTTTAAAACATTTTTTGCCCAGAGGATAATGCCAGTACATTAGCTTCTTCCCACAGTACTCTGTTATATATTAGAATTGTGTATGAACATTTACTTAGATAACATTTCAGGGTCTTTAGTTACTGACAAATACCGTGCACTTATTTATAAAGAAGTTTCACATACAAGATGACCAGGAGGTTTGAGCAGTGGGGAGGGAAACTCCAGCATCCTCTAGAGGACATTCATATACTATCCTCCAGGACATTCAGCTGCCAGCACAACCTATCCATGTGCTTCCTAAGTTTTTTCATACCGAAATTCAACCAGGTCATATATTTCTGCTTGTGTTGCATCATTTTCCCTCTTGAATGTCTGTGGGGTCCACTTTCTACCTAAAACTTTCTTTTTGACAAGATTTGAAGTTGGACATTTGCGCTTAGGTACTTCCTTAATGTGCTTCCTTTGGAGGAAGGATTAGCTCATTTCTGTTTCAATTTGGGATTTAAAAGAAAATAAATAGTACTTGATAAGCCTTTCCTTCTTTTTTCTTTCTCTTCTTCCAACACAGAACACCTACCATCCATGAAACGTGTCTTAAAAGATGTTGGAAAATAAAGGCTGGATGCTGCCCTCAAGGAAACTATGATAAGGTAGGGAACCTGACATGCACTCACACAGGTAGCTATGATATAAAGGCAAATGTGGAAAAAAAAAAAAACCCAAAATGAAAGTGGGGAGAACAAGCAAGATTTAAGGAGAATTCATAGGAGGGAGATTAGGCTTCTATTGGGTTGATAAAGGAAGCCTTCATGAAGTAGGTAGTTTTTGAGTTGTCCTAATGGATAAATGAGAGGTTGCCAATGTTTTTTTTTTCTCATATGAAATTACTACAGGTCTTTCAGAAAAACAAATAAGCAAACAAACAAACAAACAAAAAAACAGGGAAATGTAAAGAAAAGAAGAAAGTGAGGGGTACCTGTATGACTCACTTTGTTGAGCATCTGACTCTTGGTTTTGACTGTGGTCTTGATCTCAGGGTCGTGAGATTGAGCCCCTTGTTGAGATTCTTTCTCCTTCCTTGTCTCTCCTGCTTTGTTCCTTCCCCTGCTTTCTCTCTCTTTCAAATAAATAAATAAAATCAGGGGGAAAAAAGAGAAGAGGGATACTTGGGTGGCTCAGTCAGTTAAGCTTCTGCCTTTGGCTCAGGTCATGATCCCAGGGACCTGGGATCAAGCCCCACATTGGCCTCCCTGCTCATTGGGGAGCCTGCTTCTTTCTCTGTCTGGTGCTCCCCTGCTTGTGCTCTCTCTCTGACAAATAAATAAATAAAATATTAAAAAAAGAGGAGGATAATTAGTCATGTTTATAGATGCTTTGGGTTGATTACCCAATATCCTTTCCCTCCTTTCTTAATAACATAGGTTTGATTACATTCAGAGTGGCAATGTTCCCCACCACCACCACCAAATACTACAATACCCAGCAAACTTTGTGACAGACACATTACCCATGAAATTAAATTCTGGCCAATGAGATATAAGTGAAAAAGTGGAAATTCTGGAAGACTCCATAAGAGAGATGAATTCCCTGGAGATTTGGTCCTCTTGCCCTTCCCCATTTTTCTTTCTTAACACCTGGAATATAAAGGTGATGGTTAAGTCTCCAGCAGTCAAGGTAGACAAGGAAGTCACTTTGAGGATGTCCTTATATATTAGTCAGGATAGACTAGTTTATGCTACAATAAGACAAATCCCCAAATCTCTGTGGCTTTATACTTCTTCCTCACCTAAATGTCTAATAGACTTCAGCAAAGAACATGTGCTGTCACCAGCTGACGGAGGTTTCCTCTTGATCTGTGCTTTCAAAATCATCATAGTGAGTAGAAGGACATATATAAAGAATTGTGCACTGGCTCTTAAAGCTTCTGCATGGAAGATATACATGTTATTTCTCCTCGCAGTTTGTCAAAGCAAGTTACATGTCACATGAAAATTCAAAGGAGGAGGGAAGTACAATCCTACCATGTGTTTGAAATGATAGGAAAAAAAACTATTAATGAGTAGAAATAATGACTTCTGTATTATGTGCTAGGATAAGGAACAGAAAAGTTAGAATGCTCCTAAATTCTTAATGACTTTGCAAATTGTCATACCAACCCTGGACTTGCTATCTCCAGATTTCTTCTTCTTGAGAGAATAAACCCCCATGTGTTTAAATTATTATAATTTTTGGTTTTCTGTCACAGGGAACCAAATCTAATCCTAACGGGTTCATTTCTCCCTCACCATTAAGGCAAAAGAACCAATATTATTTGATGAATGTACTGGAGAGTAGACATGCATCTTTGAGTGCTTGCCATGCTCTTAGAAGCTTCTGAGAGTGGGGCACCTGAGTGGCTCAGTGGGTTAAGCCTCTGGCTTTGGCTCAGGTCATGGTTTCAGGGTCCTGGGATCGAGCCCCGCATGGGGCTCTCTGCTCAGTGGGGAGCCTTCTTCCCCCTCCCCCTCTGCCTGCCTCTCTGCCTCCTTGTGATCTCTCTCTCTGTCAAATAAATAAACAAAATCTTAAAAAAAAAAAAAAAAAGAAGCTTCTGAGAGTGGCAGCCATGGCAGAGCTTGGCACATACATTCCAGGTTTGTGTCATGTGATTATGTTATCCTGCATATGAATAATTGGATCAAGGTTACAGGCATCTGTCTATAGGCTGAGCAGACCACTGAACTGGTCTGGCCTGAGAGCTCTTCCCAGTGCAAGGGGCTCCATATTGGGTGATGACTAAGTGACTGAATCAGACCCTCCAATTCATGTTTTTGTTTTTTTTAAGATTTTATTTATTTATTTGACAGACAGAGATTGCAAGTAGGCAGAGAGGCAGGCAGATAGAGAGGGGGACGCAGGCTCCCCATTGAGCAGAGAGCCCAACGTGGGGCTCAATCCCAGGACCCTGGGATCATGACCTGAGCCGAAGACAGAGGCTTTAACCCACTGAGCCACCCAGGTGCCCCTCCAATTCATGTTTTTGAATTTGAGACACACAGATGACAGTAGAAAGACACTGAGAGATCAGCAGAGGCTAAGAGAAGCTGCGTTCATGATAGACTATTAGTCCCTGGAGTATCTGACTACCTCTTGCAGAGCATTGTCACAGTTTTGAACAGTGCACAGGGGGTTCAGTTCTCCATGAGGTCTGGCTGTGTTAGTGCTGAGAACTTTCCTGCTTTTCCATTCTTCTTTGTGTGGCTATACAATACATTTTCTGTGATGTGATAAAAAATTAGAGACCAGCCAACACAGGGTTTGTCCTCCTCCTATGTTCTATATTGTACCTACTGATGATTTTTTAAATGGTACTTTTGTTCAGCCATATATCATGATCATCTTTCCGTGCCATTAAATATTCTTTACAACAGCATATGGCTGGTATATAGTATTCTATTGTATGACTGTGTTATTTAATCAGTCTCTTACTGTTGGATATTTGGTTATCAACTGTTTTTGTTTTGTGTGTTTGTTTTGATTTTATACACAGACTCAAACTCAACATATAAAATTAAATATTTGCATACATCCATGATATTTTTATAGGTAAGAGTTTGACAGGAGAATGATGAGAAGCAAGACATTTTAAACCAGGAATATGGCATGAAATAAATGCAAAGTTGTGAAGTAAAAAGCACAAGGCATGTTATCAAGTACTCAAATTTTGCTAGTGTTGGCTACTTGTAAGGGGACAGTGGCCAAATTATTGATAGACTTCACTGCCAAATTAAGGCACAGTCATTAATGAGGTTGTTTTTTGCATATGTAGACAGAAAACCTTGACAATCTTGGGAGTGAATTTCTTTGTTTCTGCAAGGCTAATGGTTGTGTTAGAGACAGTCAGCAGAAGTTCATTTGGCCCATTTCATATTAATGTAATTTATAGTAAATGAGAAAAATTACCCTTTTTTTTTTTTTTTTTTTTTTTTAAGATTTTATTTATTTATTTGCCAGAGACAGAGGGAGAGAGAGTGAGCAAGCACAGGCAGACAGAGAGGCAGGCAGAGGCAGAGGGAGAAGCAGGCTCCCCGCCAAGCAAGGAGCCCGATGTGGGACTCGATTCCAGGACGCTGGGATCATGACCTGAGCCGAAGGCAGCCGCTTAACCAACTGAGCCACCCAGGCGTCCCAAAATTACCCTTTTTTACTTTGTATTGTGCTTTGTTTAAAAAAATACTATGCTTTTATGGGGATTTTATCAGTATAGAAATAGTCTAAAGACAAATAATATCCTAAGGGGAGGTAATTCTATTATGGGTTCATACCACCACTTCATGTATATGTCAACCTTTCAGAAACAAACTGAGGGTTTTGGTGGGGGGGTTAGGTGAGCCTGGTGGTGGGTATTAAGGAAGGCACATATTGTATGGAGCACTGAGTGTGGTGCATAAACAATGATTCTTGGAACACTGAAAAGATAAAATAAAATTAAAAAAAAATATATAAACAGTGTTTCACTCGATCCCCAAAATAGCCTAGCCTAAACGGAAGATAACCTGCCCATTTTACTGATGAAGGAACTGAGGTTAGATGATCTAAAGAAATAGAATATCAGAGGTAGTATGTCAGAGCTTGACTTTTCAAGATCACCAGAGCCAATGTTTACATCTTCCTGTGGTGACAGTAAGGCTTAGCTCAGCTATTAACCACCATCACACGGTTCTTGCAAAGAAGGTAGGTCTGTGCCCCTTTTGACTTCACATCCTATTTTCTTTCTCCTTGCTATGATGTCATCCAGCCAGTTGGCAGCCGTGTCTGGATAAAGGACCAGGTAGACTTATGCCAAATTCAGTACTTTTTCCAAAAAAACAAGTGGAAATACTCTTGTCCTACTTTCTTTCCTCAAGGAATTCTTAAACTTTAATATATGTAAGAATCATCCAGGAGCTTGTTTAACATGAAGTGCCCCAGACCCAGCCCCCAGACACTCCCTTTCAGCAGGCCTGGGGTTAGACCCAGTATGTGTATTTTTAACAAACTCCTCAGGTGATTATGAGAAAGGTGATATATACAGAGCAGACTTTAAGAAACACTGCCTATCTAATTTTGAGCTTGAAATATGCTTTGTCTCCTCTTCAAGCATGCCTGCTCTTAGAGATGTGACTCCAGCCCCACCTTGTTGTAACCCCTTATCAGTTCTATGTGTTTTGCAAATTGCATTTGCCCTTCATTGATGGACAAATCAGGTCAGCACTGCCAGGCCAATAAGAGCTGGATTTTCCCTGGCCTCATGCATCAGTGACATATTTGCCCACATCAGCCCAGCTCCGACATCCCCGCAATCGGCAATGGTTGATGATGATGCAGGATACACATGACTCGATTTGCAGAGAGCCTGCTAAGCTTTCAGGGAAGTCAATAAGAAAAATCTCATTTTGATCTGCAGCTTGAGCTCATTTGATTTGGAAGTTACTGGTGGCAAAAGAAATATGGGGCCTGGGAATGTCTCTTTAAGCCCCTCTTTGAATGTAATCACCCCTAAGAAGCAGTTTTCTCCATCTGTCTCCTCCTCTTAGATCCAGTGTGTCAGCAACAGAGGGGTGAAAAAAAAGCAGCAACATCTCAGACTTTCTGGATGATTCTTCTGTCTCACTCTGAATGGTGAAGGAAAGGGTCAAAACAGCAAACACACAATTCCCCCAAACCATTCTTTGCCTGTCCTCTAGGAAACCCATTTGGCTTTTGTGACTTTTCACATAGGTCTGGGGCTTCCAGCTTGATGAGGTCAGATAGGAAGAAGTGAAAATATCACATTGACTTGTGAAGTAGCTCTTGGGTCTGAGTGCTCCATAGGCATGTCAAAGTGCATGTCAAAATGGTTACGTTTACCTCCTGAATAATCCACGGAAGTCTGTTTATTCTCCCTGACATTACCTTAATGTCTCCTTTAGAGTTTATGATATCCTCCTTTCTGGTTTCCCTGTTCCCACTTTTTACCATCAAATCCATTATTCACGGGGCAGCGTGGGTGATCTTCATATCCCATTCTTCATTATAGCCCTACGGTGGCTTTGTATAAAGATGAAGTCTACACCTGTGCTTTCCATTGCAGTAGCCACTAGTCACAGGTGCCTGTTGAGTGGTTGAGATGTGGTGAATCTGAATTGAGATGAATTATAAATGTAAACATCAGATTTCAAAGATTTACTAGAAAAAAAGATGTAATATATATTAATAATTCTATATTGATTTTATATTGAATTGAATATTTTAGATATATTGGGTTAACTAAAATATATTATTAAATTTAACTTCAGCTCTTTTTTACTTCTTAAAATGTGACTACTAGAAGATTTAAAATTACGTATGTGGCTCACATTATATATCTTGGACAGTGCTGATCTAGATTCTTGAACATGGTCTGCCCCATCTTGCTCTGTTTCTATCTTGCACCCTCATTTTGGCCATATGAATTTCCTTTACTCTCTTGAATTACTCACTCATCCTCTAGTTTCTGGGATTTGGGTGGGCTATTGTTTCCTTCTATTACTTCTTTTTCACTAACTCTTACTCATATTTTGGTATGTCTTCTGGATGTCAATTCTTAGATGTCACTAGCTCTAGGAAATTATTCTTGACTTTGTGAATCTGGCTTAGATGCCCCTTCTGTGGATCCAGTAGAATCTCTACTCTTTCTCCTCTGTAATACTGTCCATAGTCCTTTGGATTTACTAGAAAAAAAAAACAACAACATATATGTATAAGGGACATATGCATATATATATGTGCCCATTTTACTAAATTGTAGACTCCATTAAGATGAGAGCTAAAACTGTCTTATGAACCTTTAACCCCAGAGTAAAAACACAATAAATATTTGTTGAGTAAGTCTCGTCACTTCATTAAATAAGCAAGGGAATTGAGGTTCAGAATGGAGAGACTTCCTACCCAAGTCACACAGTGAATTCATGGCAGAGTACCTTAGGACATTGGCATGCAACAGGAACACAAATTTAAATCATGTATGACACTGGGAGAATTTTAAAAAATTCTGTGGACAGAGATTTGGGCATGTTGGTTTAATTTTGCCCAAAAAGGTGAAGAAAGAGCTAACTACCTTATATAGAAGCAACTGTTCTGGTTGGAACACTCTCTGGCTTAAGAAAATCCCTACCCCATCAACTCTGATTCAGATACTTTACTTCTGGCATTGTAGGGTTAGAAGGAATAGGAATGGGGAAGGAAGTGACAAGACTGTGGAGATCGCAACAATATATAAGTGGAACAGATATATAGGGCAAGCTGAGTCAGGGCTTTGATGTGCTGCAGGGAAATTGTTTACCTGGATTATAAACCACAGGTCATTTCTTGAGATGTGGGCACAGCCATTCCTCATGTTGACATGTTTCTGAACAGAATGAAACAAGAAGAGTGCTTGAAGCCTCCAGGGTTCTGGTATCATCCTTAGCCAAACTTGCACCTGGGAGAAAATCCTATCGGATTCTAGCAAGACATACTTTAGTGTATTTGCAAAATGTGTCATATCATAAATTCTTTTGGAAAAAAGTGATATAAAGAGAAATCTATTTTCTGTAGGATTTTCTGCTATAAATGCATCATTTTCTCCCCTATATAAGCTCAATGCAGGGAAGTTGGAAAACATTTCAGCACAAAGAAGGAGAGCTTACTCCATAATTTCATTACCACAAATAATCCCACTATTTATACTTTCTATAAGTCTTTTTAATATTCTTCATGTATATTCACTTATATAGCTTTATAAAAGATACAAGTAGGATACTATGAATACTATTTAATAGTATTTTTCCTCTTAGATACATATCATGAACAATCTCTTATGTCAATAGTAGTATGATTTTTATTGCTTAATATTCTAATATATTTAAACCCTCCTAACAATCTTCTATTAATGAACATTTAAATTATTTCCAATTTTTCAGTATTATAAATTACTCTAGAGTAAATTTCTTATGCACATATCTCTGATTTTTCCAAAGGATAAATTTCTAAAAGTAGAATTTTTTACTTAAAAATAATGCACATTTTAAAGAATGTTGGCATTTATTTTTAATCAGCCTTCTAAAAGTATTTTCTTTAAAAATTTTTTAGTATTCCAAAGTATTCTTTGCACACAAGTTCTTTTATGTTTTTAAGCTGTACAATTTACTATCATGAAATTTGTCTCCATTAAGTTGATACACCTAAAAGGGAATTCCCAAAAAATGTCAAAATGAAATAAATATTAGACTCTGAATCATATTGATATCCATATTGATATCATACTGATATCCACTTTCATCTAAATCCTTAGAAGTGGTATTTTCTAAAATGCTCAATGGGAAGAGTTCTGTGTTCTGGTAGGTTTGAGCAGTTGTGTCCTCCATCTCTACGCAGATCTTGAAAAATCCTGCAGTAAATTTGAACAGGTCCAAATCTTTCTTTCTTAAGGCTATTTGGTCACCAAACTACTAAAAAAAAAAAAAAAAATGTAAGCCTACAAATATTCCAATCGATACTCTTAGAAAACCACCTGTTTAAAGTAAGTTCAAGGCGGTTTATATTATAGGGGCTATATGTGTGTTTTTTTTTAAGGTTTTATATTTTTTAAAATATTATTATTTTAAATTTCAGTGTAATTAACATACAGTGTTATATTAATTTTAGGTGTACAATATAGTGATTCATACATTACTCAGTGCTTATCACCATAAATGTACTCTTTTTAAAAAAGATTTTATTCATTTATTTGAGAGAGGGAGAGAAAGAGAGTGCACAAGCATGGCGGGAGGGACAGAGGGAGAAGCAGACTCTCCTACTGAGCAGGGAGCCTGCCGGCAGAGCTCAATCCCAGGACCCTGAGATCAAGACCTAAGTCTATGGCAGACTCTTAACCAACTGAGCCACCCAGGCACTCCATAAGTGTACTCTTCATCCCCTTTACCTATTTCTCTCATCCCTCCACCATCCTCCCCTCTGATAACCATCAGTTTGTTCTCTACATTTAAGAGTCTGTGGGGTTTTTTTGGTTTGTTTTGCTTCTTAAATTCCACATACGAGTGAAATTGAGTGGTATTTGTCTTTCTCTGACTGGTTTATTTTGTTTAGCAGTGTACTCTCTAGATCTGTCCATGTTGTTGCAAATGGCAAGATTTCATTCTTTTTTATGGCTGAGTAATATATATATATATATATATATATATATATATATATACATTTCTTTATTCATTCATGTGTTGATGGATACTTGGGTTGCTTCTATATCTTAGCTATTATAAATAAAGCTGTAATAAACATAAAGATGCACATATGTTTTCTAGTTAGTGTTTTTGTTTTCTTTTGGTAAATGCCCAGTAGTGTAATTACTGGGTGATATGGTAATACTATGTTTAATTTTTGAGGAACTTCAATTCTGTTTTCCACAGTGGCTGCACTAGTTTTCATTTCCACTGACAGGACATGAGGGTTCCTTTTTCTGCACATCCTTGTCAACACTTGTTATTTCTTATGTTTTTGATTTTAGCTATTTTGGTGTGTGTGAGGTAAGATCTTATTGTGGTTTTGACTTGAGACTTTGTATTTGAGTATAGGCGGCGGGGCCAGATCAGCTAAGTCTGATGTCCATGGTCACATGACAGCTGAAGGACTCTCTGCTATCAGACCTTATGGATCTTTCCAGTAAGCCAAGACCATTTTCTGACAAGCAAAGATTAGAATGAAGTACCCCCCAACAAAAACAAACAAACAAAAAAAAAACAAAAAAAAACAAAACTCTATTGTGTCTCCTCCCCCAAAACAGATTTTCTTATGACTATGTGATTGCAAAGGGAAAGTTCATCTATGTCTCATCTTCATATGTATGAAGTCATTATTGTTACCTATTTAATTCCTGCTCCAAATTGTTTTAAAATTAAAATAAGGAATATGTTGAAAGTATATTTGTTAAAAACCTCTCTTTGGCCAAATTTTCTTAGAATGAGGGAAATACAAAGATCAAACAAAATGTTTTGGTGCTCATTGTGTCTGTTTACCAAATATCAGAGTTTTGCCTACAACCATCATTTTTTAAATTGCATTATTAATTTAGTATTTTTCCTTAAATTAACTTAAAATTTTCTCTCTATAGATTATTCTTTAGTTCTTAACAACAGCAAAATATGTAAAAATACATATTTGGCAGTTTGATCTTTTTTTCTAATAGATATTAAAATAAACCTATAACTATTAAAAATAAAACTGTTTGTTTTAAAATGCCTGAAATTATCTCAGGTCTAATGTTGATAAACTTTTTCTATAAAGGGGCAAAATGTAAACAGTTTAGGGTTTGAGAGTCCTACGGTCTTGTCACAATTATTCAACTTTGTTGTTGTAGTCCCAAAGCAGCCCTAGACAACAAGTAAACAAATGGGCATGAATCTCTTCCAATAAAACTTTTATTTACAGACAGGAGGAGGGCTGGGTTGGGCTTATGGGCTGTAGTTAGCCAGCCTCTGCTCCAAATGAAACAAAAAGCTTATTAACATTTTCACCTTCTTAGTGACTACATTGGTTCCTTTTAGGTGTAATCCAAATGCACTAATCTGGGCAATAACTGAATAGCAAAACCTCTTACTTGCATTTCACTCCCTATTTTCAGAATAATCCCAATTTCAAGCCACGTGTCTCAAATTTGGGGATCAGTTTCATCACCCTGAATCTTATAGGACTAGGATTAAAATAAAAATCAGAAACCAGCTTTTGCAACAAAACAACAGACATCCTGAGGCAAATTAACTTCAACTAACTTTTCTAATGAACTTTACACGAATGCCCTGCTCAGTGATTCTACCCTTGCGAAATTATTCTTCATAGGAGGAAGGAAAAAAAAAAAAAACACAACCCAAGCAAAATGGGATCCTAAATTACTGACACATTAAAATTTAAAATGTTAATTAACAGAGGCTCTTATCTGAGAGAAGCAAGTTTGCGATTACTTCCCAACCTTGCTGAATCTAGACGCTTATACATCTTCTATTCACTGAGTTGGTGCAAGGTTTGCCCCAGTGGCCCCAAGATTTATAAGAGAGAAACTTCCTAAACATGGTAGAAAGCAGGGCTTGCTTCTGTAGCACTCATGCATTGCGCCACATCGTTGACCTCTGTAGATAGGAAGAATATATGTTTTCTGTAAAGACAATAAGCCCACCTCCACTTACTACTCAGTGTTTTCCATCTGAGATATTCACAACTAACAATACATCCGAATAGCATTTTTTATGTTTGTCAAGCTTTTCTAAGTATATGGCCTCATTAAAGTTGCTTAGTAATTCCAGGAGCCAGGAATTATTATCCTCATTTTACAGGTGAGGAATCTGGGGTTCATCCTGCAGTTGAACAGCCAGCCACACGTTAGGGAGAACCCTGGTGCTATGATAGCCAAATTCCACCTGCTAGAATGGGATTGACAAGGGCTCCTGGAGGTGATTCTTTTCCCTACTCTGTTCTGCCACACTCTGCTCATCTCCATCATCCCAACTCTTACCCCTCACCCAGCCCTCCACCTACCGTAGTTGTCCCCATGGGGCCCACTCAAGGGTGCATGGCTGGGTCAAGGTAAACCCATCTCTACCACTGAAACACAACTCCAACCTAACGTAACAACTAATAATGTCAACTCCCATCCCTAACTGGACTCATATTTCCTAACTCTATGTCTATTGTTTTCCTATATATTGTAGCTGCTTCTGAGATACAGAGGAACTTAACTTGTATTGACAGAATTGCTAATTCAGCTTTCTGTTACAAAAGGTAATCAGCAAATTAGGGTGAGGAATTATAAAGCAGCATGCATTGATGAGTCTGTCTTCTTTTCATTTGCGAACCATCTGAAAAGTTTCATCCAGAATCCAAGGTTATAACTTAAAAGCACCTTAAAAATCATCTAGTTCAGCTCCATATTTCATATTTAAGGAAGCATGGGAGAACTTTGCCCAAGATAATGGTTAAAATAGTAAGTAATAATAATGTTTGTCATTTGTTTAATACTTAACATGTGCCAGGCACTATTATAAATACTACAAATGTGTAAGGATTGTTACTCCAGTCTACAAATAAAGCATCTAAGATCTGGAGAGAAAAATGCACTTGCCTGAGGTCATGTGTGTATAGGTAGTTGGGCCAGGGTATGAGGTCAGGCCATCTGACTTCAGAACCATTATAGTGTAGCTCTTCTATCATAACAGAGCCCAAAGTTGTGATGAGGACAGCAAAATCCTGTCATGAGAAGGGCACTTTGCCCTGTGGTCTTCCTCTTCAAACCTGTAACAGCAGTCCAACCATGAGAAAAACATCAGACAAGCCCAAACTGAGGGATATCCTACAAAGTTCTCAGCTTGTACACTGTCCAGAGAATGAGTGCCCTGGACCCACCTGCACAGACACTAATTTAACCAGTCTTGAGAGGGCCCAATGTACTGGCATTTTTTAAAGCTCCCTGGTGATTCAGATGTGCAGCCAGAATCAAAATACCGCGAGGCATGCATTTATCCCCGAAAGAGAGTTAGTGAGAGAGCCAGGAGGGAAAAGGAACAGTAGGATTTAGGCTGGGTGAAGCATTGTATCTGGAAGAGGGGTTCCTCAATGCCCAAGGTGTGCAGATTTTTTTTCACTGCAGGAAACAACCAGGAAAGAGGACATGGGGCTGGAGTTGGGATGCCTGAAGGCTGCCAATCTCACCCTTCCTCATCAAGAGGGCTTTTGGGGATCACTTTGGCTCTAAAGATCACCACATCCTTTGCTCAGCAAATTGCTAGTTCCTCTGCCTTTTCCCCTTGAATATCTCCAAAGATTATTTACAGTCAGCCACACACCTAAGTGGACACTTGTCAGTTATGCACCTGAAAGGTGTGTGAACAACCAGCCTTGTCAGCTAAAAAGGAGGCTGACTTCTTGCATTTAAAATGAATATTGACTTAAAAAGAAGGGGGTAGGGGGAGGAGAAAAATAAAAAGTGAGAAAAGTGGCTGACTCAGGCCAACCTCAATGCATATGGTGTGAAATAACATCATTAAGAGTTTGGCCAGGGGTTGGAATTATGCAAGAGCCTCTTTCAGCAAACCTAAGATGTTTGGAAAAATTGCTCTGGAAACTTACATGTTAAACAATTAGGAAGAACTGGAAGGTTACCTGATGCACATAATACTTCAGAAAACTTAAAATAGAGACTCTCATTACTGCAAAGAAATGAGTGCTGTTTCTTTTAACTGATAACCCCAAACTTTTGAGCTCGATAGATGTGAGTTTACACTGAAGCTCTACCACTTGTAAGTTACTTCACATCTCTGAACCTCAGTTTACTATTCTGCAAAATTGGATTAACCATGCTTGCCTCAAGGATTAATTAAGAGGATTAAGTGAGATAATTTGGTGCACAGAAATCAGTGACTTGGCCCACAGTGATGTAATTGGAAATGACAAGGATCAAATTCTGGCCCCCTGTGCCATGTATTTCTATTTTACTTCCAAGGTAAAGGATGCAAAAGCCAGGGAGAATCCAGTCACCTTAATGAGTACTATGTTCTTGGTTAAGAAAACTATATGGACATATGATTTCCAGAAAGGACATTGGGAGGCTTTTCCACGTCCTCAATTTTATCAGGAGAGTCTCTGGAGGAATCTTAACCTTCTTTAGTGAGAGAAAAGGATAATGACCCCAGTGCTTTTGTACAACTTGAGAAGACCATGAGAGAAATGGAAAATCTTACATGTGATCAACATGTGCTAATTATCAACATGCTTTCCCCTGTGTTGTATCCTCCATACTATGTTCCAATGAAAATTTGGGAATCATCAACGCCTGCCTTAACCTTTGTCTCCCTGAACCCAGCCAGTCATCAGGCCCTCCCAGTTCAGCCTTAGTGAAGCCTCTTTCCAAATGAGTCTTCCTCAAGTACATCTTTGACTGTGACTTCTTCTGCTTACAGCTTTCCTGAAAGCCACGTCTCTGTGTAGGGGACTTCAGCTGATATGCTTAACCTTCTCTCCTGACCCTGCTTTTCACTCATCCCCTCCTGTAGCCAAGTGTAAACCAGTGCCCTTGAGCACACCTCAAGTTGTGTGTGCCTTTGAGCACACAAGTTTGTACTTGTCCTGTCAGTTTTCCTGCCACTCCCTTCCCAACGTCCTGGAAGTGGTCTTTTTGTGGTGGTTGGGAACACAGGCTCTGGATTCAAATCCTGACTTGACCTTACAGCATATGTGTTCTGGGGAAAGTTATTTTATTTTTCTCAGCCTTAAGAATAATATGAGGGATGGTAATAATACTTAATTCAAGAGGTGAGTTAATGAGATCAATAATACCTAACTCATGGGGTTGATTAAATGCTTCTCACGGCACCTGGAATGCAAGAGGCACTCTGCAAGTGTTAGCTGCTATTATTATTGCTAATTTCTTATTCTTGTCTTTACTGTTACCTGTTTAAACAAATCCATCATTTAAATATCACCTCCTTCAAGAAGGCCTCCTAAAAACTCCGAGGCCCCTAAAGAAGTCCTCTCTCTTTTGTTTTCTGTTGCTGTAACACTTTGCGGATCATTCATGGACTCACCATTCAACATGTTTTTTTGTGTGTCTTTGTCTTACTCTTCCCTTTAGACTATAAACTCATTTTGGAATTTTACCTTGGTAATCTTTATATCCACAAAAGCCCTAATCACTGAGTAATGACCAAATATTTGTGAAATTTAAACAACTTGGACAAATAAAAATAGTGGATGCCGTTAAATGTAATCATCTAAGAGGCTGTTAGCTTAGGACTTGCTTCATAGGAAATGGTCTGTAAATGTTAGGGGTTATTATTGTTTATTGTTGACTGTGATATTTCATGCATTCTCTAATTTATTCCTCATAACAGCCTTGATCAGGCAGGTTCTATTAATGCTACCATTTCACAGTTGAGGGTTAGGGCACAAAGAAGGTGAAGTAATTTGCCCAAGATCATGTGGCTAGTCAGGGGCAAAGGAAGGGTAAGGACCCCTGGGGATTCCACTATGTTCAAAAACCTTTATCTTAAGCAGTGACTGAGGATCATTAGATTTTATGCCCAAGTAACAGATGAGAAAACTGATGAACTGAGTGAGAATCAATGCTGGGCTGACGAGTCCATTGCGTTCTTCATAGAAAGGAGAGGAGGTCCAGAGGTGAAAGAAATTTTAAGCATTAACTTGTCTCAAACTCAAGTAAAAATCAGATTTCATCAAACCACTGATCAAGGTGCCAAAAATGGTTTAATTTTTTGAAAGCACATGTAACTTATTTTAATCTGCTTGACTGGTCAAGCCAGTAAAAACAGTAAAAGCAGTTTATTCAATGAAAAACACCCACACCCACACTGTGGTTGTTGGGCCAAGCTGGCCAGCCAAACAGACAGTTAAAATAGTCAACCAGGTGTGGGTAGAATCTCAGAGGGAAACATTGAAAGAAGCCATTAGCAAAATGCTTTAATGTCTGTGGTGATCATTTAGAGTATGTACCAAAGTATCCGGCCAAAGAAACTATGGCTAAGCTGCACAAAGAAGGAGAGAGATCATTTGCATAGGAGTCTGGAGACCTTCTATCAGGTCAGGACAGAGTCTCTCCTCCTTTCTTAAAAAAAAAAAAAAAAAAAAAAAAAAAAAATCCCAAGCTGTCTGAATCTGTACCTTTGACAGACTCACTTGGTGGAAGAGAGATCTTGAGATTCTTGGAATAAATAACTCCGAGGGTTGAAATACATTGGTCGGGACTTTAGCCCCTTGTCGTAGTAGAGGGGATGGGTCTTCTGGGCTTGAGAGCCAGAGGACTCTAGAACATGTTCTGATTCAGATCTTCTGGGTTCAACACTGAGCCTTGGGAAGCAGCTGTTTTAGTAAATTAACACATGCACATACACACATACAAACTGATTTGGGAGCCCAGGGAAGTTTTACCCTGGAACAAACCAAATGTAACTTGGATGACCTATTGGATCTTCAGTAGAAATTTGCACTGTCAAGGATGAAGCCCCATGGGATATAGGTTTTTCCTGAACAACCAGCATTTTGCAGGAGTAGGGGAGTTGTCTAGGTTCAGAAAGGCACATCAGAGTTCTGGTTCCACTGGGCAAGAAAGACCAAGCATGACTTCTTCTTAGAATAGCCAGGAAATGGAGATGCTGGGTTTCTGCTAACCAGTTATTGGGTGTATATTGTACTTGGGGGAGACATTACTTGGGGTAAGAGAGAGGGGAGAATGTTCTTCACACCCAAGATAATAAAGCTAGACATCCAGCTACTAGTCACTTTCCAAAATCCATTAGACTTAGATAGAAAGACTGGATAGAGAGAGAGAGAGAGAGAGAGAGAGACCGAGGTAGAATAAAGGCCTATTTAGGAAAAAAAAAAAAAAAAAGACCTATTTAGGAATGAGGGCAGACCTGATGGAAGAAAGCCATTAGAAACACTACACAGGGGTTTCTGGGTGACTCAGTCAGTTAAGTGTCTACCCCAGGCTCAGGTCATGATCCCAGGGTCCTGGGATCCGAGCCCCATGTCGGGTTCCTTGTTCAGTGGGGAGCCTGCTTCTCCCTCTCCCTCTGCCTGCTGCTCCCCCTTCTTGTGCTCTCTCTCTCTTATCTCTCATTCTCTGTCAAATAAATAAATAAAATCTTTAAAAAAAAGAAAGAAAGAAAAGCTACACAATTGAAGTTACTTCTAAACCTGTGTTTAATGAGAGAAATCAAGAAAACACATTTGGTCAATCAGAAAGTAATGAGGACTTTGCAAAAATAGCTATTGACAAAAGGCAGCAAGGGATTTCTCCTGTAATTTAAGCATAACACACACTTTATGAATTAGCAGGTCAGGAGGATATGCCTCCTAGAAGATTAGAATTGGTATCATGCCTACTCAATTTTTGGCGATGATTTCTTCATTTAGCAAGCAGAAATGTGATCTGAAATGCACCCAGAAGCCAGATAAATGGGGTTCTAGACATCTAAACCAGGAGGAGGCCACATATTAGTGACTATTCAGTCCAGGTATGGCTGGTGCATTTCAAGGGAACTAAGCCTGAAGTGTGATGTCCTAAAACACAAGCACGAAAAGGAATTCAAAGGGCAGGCCATGGTCTATTAAGGTAAATTTATGGTGTATTAACCAGCTTTATAACCAGATTATCAGAATATAGTATAAATCATTCCAGACAAATAGTTCTTTCTTTAGGTTATCAGAGGGAAGGCAGTATGCAATCTTCTTATCAGAGTGAAAAATGAGGACATCATTTCTTTTTTGCATGTATATCCATCAGGAAAAAAAAAAAAAAGATAAAGAGCTGACCTCCTATAGTCCTGGATTCCATAAAGTTTCACTTCCAAAACAAACTGTGTGTGTGTGTATGTACGTCTGTGTATGTGTGTGTGCACATTTGGTGGGGAATGGGACTTTGATAGAATCTGGACAGTCTTTTCCTGAAGGTGTGGAATATGGGGAATGAATGCAGGGCTGGTGTTGCATTACAGGCATGGGTCCAGGATTTAGTGTGATCTTGAGCCTGTGAGCACTCCGAAAACTTTTAACCAGGCCATTAAGAAATGATTACGTAGAATGTTAGAGCTAAAGGACCATTAGGAATCACCTAGCCCCGCTTGGTCTTTTTAACCATTTACTAGACCAGCAACATTAACTCCTTTTCTAAAGCCACATGGTAAGTCCATGTCACAACCTAAACTAAAACTTATATTGAGGGGGAATTGTCTTTTTATCATATCATCCCACTTCCTGCTAACGCCAATTTATGGTATCTGTTGCTAACTAGAAGGCTAAATAACACACGTGTTTGGAAAATAATGAGAGAAAATTCCACTGGAAAATAAAGTAAAAGATTCACTTTTAAATAAAGATTCTCTTTATTTAAAAATAACCCAAAATGGTCAGACTTTACTGGTGGGCAAATGCCCTACAAGTAGGCATGCTGGATGAAACTTGAAAGTAATTTAGTTCTACGTTAAATCATCTGGCGAGGGGAAAGGCCTTACTTGGAACTGTTTATAAGGCAACATCACAAAAAAGGAAGGGCAGTTTTGTCAGACTATACTGGCATCTTGTACTTAAATTTTGGAAACGCTTCTAGGTTAAACAAACAAACAAACAAAATCTGGACATTGGAAAGATTCCAGAGAAAAACAACATATAATTAAGGGAATGGAATTGAGAAACTGATTTATAGGATGAATTAAAGCAATACATTTTTTATGGCATTTTAAGGGCACATATTTGACATATATCAAGGACTTTAATTGAAATAATGAGTTAATCCAAAGAGAGATGATTAAGGCATAATATCAGAGGACAGGGTAACATGATGGGATTAGAGAATTACTGCTGAAATGATGAAATTGTCATCTTTCAAACGAAAACGAGACAAATATAGAACAATTAGGGAAATAGTGCTTAATAGTAATTTTATAGGAAAAGATTTGATTTTTAGCTTTTGAAAAAACTGTGAGCCAGTAGAATCATGCTTTCTGTGTTTCCCCAATTCTTGAAGAAACTTGAACTTATGATACATCGTCAAGTTAATAGCAGCTATTAGACTGCATTAAATGTACAGGTTGATTGTAATCTACATCTCACTTTGAAAAAAATGTTAAAATGTGAAAAATATATTCATTTTAGGACTGGAGAACTATGGCAATTATTTAAGTGATATACACATACAACCCTGTTCTGTAGGTTCACTTCCTGATTATTTAAGAATTAACCATATAGCTTGTATGATTGTAGATGTTACAGTCAATTTGCTTGCTGTGTCCTCATCCCCTTCTCTGAGAATCTGTTCCCATCCTGGTGACTGGGAAGCTGACCAACTTATCTGGCCATTACTGATAGGACCAGGGATAAATATGTGACCTGAACTAGACCAGTAATTCCCTTAAAAAAAGAAAAAAAAGAATCAAAAGAGAAAGAGGCAGACGGTGAGATGGGGGTCATGTAAATTTGGGGCCACCATTAGGCCATGGCATCCAACACCACAAATAAATTAGTGAGGGGCAGCAGAGCCATCAGTAAAATGGAGAGTTGGCACAGATTAAGAAAAAACAAGATATCCAGTGAGTACTAAAGAAAATAGGTGAGTAAATAGAAAGCTACTGTATTCCCTTGTACCTTCTTCCAAAAGGTTCAGTGTGACTCCATGAGAAGCAGTTCCACTTTCTAATATAGATCCGAAGCAGTCTAACTGAACTCAGTTTCTAATCTCTGGGTAATCTTAACTTTCCCTTCAATAAAGATACACTTTTATCTGAACCAGTTTGAATGGATCTCATTCCTAGCAACTTGGATCTCTTTCTCTCTCCTTCTGCCCATTTCATGAATGCCTCCCAGTTATAACACATTAAGAAAAAGCTTTTCAGAGCAAACTCATAATGTTGACAGAATGGATTGTCACAAGCATTGTGGTAATGCTCCAAATGAATAAATGATATAACTTCTGATGTCTGAATAACTGGCTGAAAAACCATTGTTGACTCTTGTCAAAAGCCAGGTTGGGTTGACTCTTGTTCAGAAGCCAGGTCCTAACTCAACCTGAGTTTTCTGGATCTTCTTGCTTTTACAGACCCCATGGTAGCCCGTTCTTTTGAACTGTTCTACTGTGAGACTCCTTAGACCATGGCTGGTCTACCCTCCCTCCCTCCCCCCCATCCCAAACATTCTTTATCTGGGACAGTGGGACAAACATTTACATTCTCAGAATGTGTAAGTCCTTTCTTCCCAATAGCCCACATGGTAGTCATTTTGATAACCAGCCATTCTGATTTCAAGAAAAGCTCATTTTCTCTTCTGAATTGCAGTGCCTTCTTCTGCAGTAGTTCCCTAAGCAAATGTATGGGCTGTTTGCTCTGCTTTCAACCCTCATGAATTTTTAATGATTTACAAAGAAAAGATTTTTTTTTCTCCATTTTTTTTTTTACAATAAATTTAATGACTTAATACACATCAAGTGGAATTGTTGGTGTGTAGTGACGGTTTTATAATTCCAAGTTCAAGGATTTTTTTTTCTATTTAATTATGCAAAATAACTCTCATGGAATATAATGCAATAACAAAAACATGCACCAATGTTGGCATAAGAGCCTGTTGTTTATTAGTATTGGTTCTATGCTTTATGTTTGAAATAAACTATTTGGAACTAATGTTGGCCATGTTTCCTCCAAACTAGATAAAAAAAAAAAAAAGTTTATTTCTGAAAACATCATGCTCCAACCTTTGGCGATAAAAGCCAGCAGCTCTTGAGATAGCAAATTAAATTTTATTTGTAGAAAACACTGTGCTGTGTTTTGTTGCTTGCTCAGAGTTATTTTTTAATACTAATAATTTAATAAAGTGGAAGACCGATACATTGACCTGTGTTCTCTGAGGCAGCAGAGGTTTTCCTTGGGATAAAAGGCATAGTTTGCTGAAAGGTTGTTTGTTTTACATTCTAAGCTATTACTTATTTCTCTTGCTGTCTTGCCAGATCTAGCCTTTTGAAATTATTCAATTTTAGAAAACATAAAGTAGTTGAATCTTTAAGTCAGACTTTTAAACCTCCAGTAGATCAGGATTGTTTTTCCTCATATCCAACACATTTGAATTTTGTATTTACGAATAGTAAAATTATTTCCATTCTATGGCTCAAAAAATAAATTCGAGTTTCTTAGTGGAAAGGAAGTAGATATCCAGCCTCATCAAACAAATTCAGCAAGAAGTCTTGTTCAACATTTCTACCTTGGATGGTGAGAGGAGTTATCCAAAGGCCCAGCCTGGAAAATCTGGACTCAGGTGAGGGTTCTGAGAACCCAGTATTTTGTACTGGTGGAGCAGGACTAGTCTGAGGGCTTCAGAGTGTTCAGCCAAACTGGACCCAAAAGACAGTATCTAAACATAAAACCAAAGACCAATCAGACACTGTAAATGAAACAGCCTTCTGTAGGAGCTGGGAAGGAAGGCTGAAATCAGGTGTAAGGTGAGAGGATGGAAACCGGATGCCTCAGAAGAAAGCAAGGATGGAGGACAGGTACAGCACCTGGAGATTGTCTGAGGTCCTGGAGAAAACTAAGGGTTTCTTAGAGAGTGCCTGTGTCCTGGCTGTGGAGGAAAATGTAATGCAGTATTTGAAAGTACAAGCTGGAGGAATATGAACAAGGATTCAAGTTCCAGCTCTACTTGTCAATAGTGATATGTCTGTGGGCAAGTCATGTTCCTTTTTTTTTTTTTTTAAGGTTTTATTTATTTTTTTTGACAGAAATCACAAGCAGGCAGAGAGGCAGGCAGAGAGAGAGAGAGAGAGGGAAGCAGGCTCCCTGCCGAGCAGAGAGCCCGATGCGGGACTCGATCTCAGGACCCTGAGATCGTGACCTGAGCTGAAGGTAGAGGCTTAACCGACTGAGCCACTCAGGCGCCCCATCACATTACTTTCTAATACTCAGTTGCTTTATGTGTGAGGTGGGACAAGTAAAATAAGCCATAAAGGCTGCGGTAACATTTAAACAAGGTAATGCTACTATTGATTATTATTAGTGCTGAGTCAGACAGGAAAAGTTACTAAGTCAGATTCTTTTTAATGTGAAAATGCTGCTTTTAGTTGTATACATGTCCATATTTGTATTGATAGAAATAGATGAGGTTTTGTGCTTTTTACACATAGTGGTATGTATCATTGGGTACCTATATTTTTATTTTTAAAATACTTCATTATTTATTTAAATTTTTTCTTTTTATGTAAACATTTTTTAGTTGAAGTCTAACAATTATTTAGTGAAATGAAGTGTACACCTAGGTGTACTGTCTGATCAATTTTAACATATGCATTCACTGATATAAGCCATATCCCTATCAGAATATAGACTATTTCTATCATTCCAGAAAGCTATATTTCAGAAAACCCTCTCACCATCTTACAAGCCCAGAAGCACATACTCTTTCGAGTTATCATCATAGAGTAGGTTTTCCTGTTCTAGAACTTTATTTAAATGGAACCAATCATTATACATTATTTTGTATTTACATTATTTTGCTCAGAAGAGTGTTTTGGAGATTGATCCATGTTGCAATGGTTCATTTCCTTAAATTGCTGAGTGCTACTCCGTGTACCGTACCGTTTACATTCTCCCATCAATGGAAATTTGGATTGTCTCTATTCTAAGACAATCACAGGGAGAGCTGCTATGAACATTCTTATATACAACTTTCTGAAGCCTAAGTTTTTATTTCTTTTGTTTATATACCTATGAATAAATTTCTGGGCCATAAGTAAGTGTAAGTTTAACTTCATGAGAAAGTACTGGACTGATTTCCAAAGCGGTTAAACCATTACACTCCCATCAACAATGCATGAGAATTCTAATTGTTTTACATCCTCCCAAATATTTGATGTTGTCAGTCTTAAATTTTATCCATTCTAGTGGAAACATATGGTTTTGTACTATGATTCAAACATCCTCAGGGCACCTGGGTGGCTCAGTGAGTTAAGCAGCTGCCTTCAGCTCAGGTCATGATCCCAGGGTGCTGGGATCGAGTCCCATGTCAGGCTCCCTGCTCAGTGGAGAGAGCCTGCTTCTCCTTCTCCCTCTGTTTGCCGCTCTGCCTACTTGTGCTCTTTCTCTATCTCTCTGTCAAGATATATCTATATATCTATATAGATATATAGATGTACTCTTGATATACTCAATATATATATACACACACACTCTTAACAAATTAACCTTTTTTGTAATTATTCAACTAATGATTCTTCTAATTGCTCAGACTGGAAAACTTGGTGTCATCCTTACCCTCTTTCTTTCTTTCTCTTACACCTCACTTCTGATCTATTGACAATTTCTATTAATTCTGTCTTCAAAATGATTATATCATTCATTCACTTCTTGTCATCCCCATTGCCACCCCAGGTCCAAGCCATCATCGGTGTTCACCATCATTAGCCTTCCACCTTGTCTCTTTCTTCAGCCCTCACTCCTTGCGGTCTGTCCTTAACACAGGAGACACATCTTAGAACACGTCAGTCCTCAGCTCGAGACCCTCCAAATGTCTCCTCTATCGGACTTAGAATGAAAGTCCAAGTCTTTTCTGTCATCTGCTGGGCTCTACGTGATCTAGATTCATGGCTGCTTCCTGCACATATTCTCACATAGTCTAATATCAAATATCACCTCTTTCCTGACAACACTCTTTATAAATATAACTCTACTTCCACAATTTTATCTTTCGCATCCTGCTTTATTTTTTCTTCATGGAACTTACTCTTACCTGAGATTATTTACTTGTTTATTATCTATCTACCTCACTACAATAAAAGCTCTATATTGGCCCTAGAATACACCCAGTACTTCATAAAAATTTGTTGAATATATTCTTTTTTGTCATCCTTGATATTTTTTCTAACCTATTTGTGTGTGTGTGTGTGTGTGTGTGTGTGTTATGTATTTTAATTAACGGATCTCATCTCTTCATCCAAAGGCTCTTAGAAGACTGTGACCTGACTTAAGAATTATTTTCAACATATATGATAGATTTCCCCTAAAGGATGGGTGCTTGGGCACTATTTCTTGAACAATTGACAGTGGAAGAAAAGGGGTGGCTACTTTTCCAACTTGTTTCTTTGCTTGTTTATATATGTGTTTGTATGTTTGTATGTATGTATCTATGTCTGTGTGCATTTTAACTAACAAATATCTCTTCCTCATATATAGGTTTTTGGAGGATAGTACTATGACTTAAATATCTTCTTTTTTCAACACAGTGTAGACTTCACAATCTGTTTTTACATACATCATTATCATTAAAAAAAATATAGAAGAACCAGAGTTTAATTCTGAAAGAATACACAGTCATCTGAATGACAGTTTTGGGGTATGACGGGCGACTGGAATGGACACAGAGCTCTTTTAATTCTGTCAAACAAAGCCACAGACTAATGTTAAGGAATGTGTGTGTGATCTCTCCAGCATGGAATCAGTTACCCAAACACAGGAGTCTTTGCAGAGGTCCAAAATAATCATAAAACCATTATAACCACAAGACCTCTTCGGAGTTATCCCCTCAATAGTGAATGCTGTCCTTTTAAGCCAACTCTTATATTCAGAGAAGGATTGTAATATCTCCAGCCTGGAAGAAATCCCTATTCCTGTGGCTCATTTACTTCATCTCTGTGGTTCTTGGAAGTTAAGATGGAGTGAAAGCCACCCGAGGCAGTTGACTGAATTCTGTCTTAAGCTGCGTACAGAGAGCTTTAATAAACTTTGGCCATTTAACCAGCCTTCATTCCTGGGAAACACTGTCCAGCTATCTCCAAGTTCCAGTAAATTGTTTGCCATGGGACAACCCTCTGACTTAGGATCCTGGGCATTCTTAGGAATCCGATCAGTCAAAGAAGGAAAAGGCATACTCACCGTGCAGGAGCTCTGGAGGGAAAGCCTACCCTGGGACCATCAGGTGCTCCAAGAATGGCACTAGTGGACATAGTTTCACTTTGTATCTTGCTTCATTGACATTCCTGCTCTACGCAATGCTGGATGCATAGGAGACACACCATAAATAAATATTACATGAAAAGGAGAATGAAATAAGATAGGAGAAAGAATGAAACAAAGGGGGGAGGAATGAAAAGCAAGGAAATTATTCTTACTGGATGCTGGCTGTCTGAGGGAGGGACAAGAGCTCAACTGGTTTTAAGTTATAAAGCAAGGTTAGAACTTCTAGTTTGCTGTGAATTTACATACCTGTAATTTTTTATTTAACATTTACATTCTTCCTAGACTGTAAACTCTGTGAGGGTAGAAACTGGATTTTTTTTTATTATTATTAATACCATCACTTGGAACTACATAAAGAGCCTGACATCTGAACCCATCCAAGAAACTAAGTAGGACCCTGCCGTAAGCAGGTCTATGGATATTTCATGTTTGTATCCCTCACAGAGAGATTCATACGACATGGGTGTTTAGTAAGCATTTCATAAATGAATCCCTGATTGAAAAGAAATATGAAAAAGTTTTATAGCCATGGATCTTTGTTATGTTCTTAGAATTCCTTAGAAAAACAACTTTGCTGAATATGAAGTAGAAGCACCAAGTTCTTTCCAATGTTCAGTTAACTTTTTCTTGCAAATATGATGGGTGATGCCAGCAGAGTGTGTCAAACAAGATAGTGGGATTTCAACTCATTACATAATAAGGGGAATTTTTCAGAATCCTCAAACCTGCTTTGAAAACATTTCTACGCAGGTCACATCATGATCTATTTGCCATTTGTGAAGTAAAACACCATCATGAAAAAGAATATTTAATGCCATAAAGAAAAACCCTACTTTTACCAGCTAATAAATGTCAGATTCCCCATTCCAGCTGCATGGGGAAAAAAGAAATCATAACGTCAGATCATAGCCTCCCGTGATTTTTGAATCAAAATGGAAATTAAGAAATGAAGCTTTAATAATCCTTAACGTTTGCTCTTCGGGAAGTCTGCTATTTGTTGAGAGCAGGGCTGGCGTACATTAGGGGGTGGAGAGCTCAGATCAGACTCCTTTTCATCACCTTGCTCTTGTAGTGTTCATTTATGCAAACTTCCTTGCTCCAGGGTTGTGCAAATACAATGTCTCCCCAATGGCTTCACAGCATGAAACAAGGGAAAGCTGAGGAGATGCCAACCCTAACTTTCAGAGCCCATTTTAAGAGGAGAGCTATAGCACCAAAGAAGCCATGGGCTTGGAATTGTCTGTGTGCCTCTAATTTCAGAAGTGTCACAGACTCTTGAAAGCCATTTATAATCCTCAAGATTAAAAAAAAAAAAAAAAAAAAGAAGTGTTGCTGTAGGTTAGATTCCCTTCATGACAGAGACCAACATAAGGTTGGTGACCAAGTAATATCGTGGGGAAAAAAATCAGGATAAAACATTTCTTTAAGGTTGGGGATGCCCCATAATCCAATCTGGCATAAATGTGAAATCTTTCATTTAGGTCTAAATTATTAATTGCAAATGTACAGAATGGCAAAGACATGACTCAGTAGACTCATAAATAGAATAAAAAAAGCTATGGAATTTTGTTGATAATAAGCTCCATTATGTACTATAAATAATATTATGTGCCTGCCAAAAAAACAAATGTGATCTTCAGTTGCTTTAATGGAAACAAAAGTCTCTAGAACTGTGCTGTACATTATGGCAGCCCCTAGCCATGTTAACCTATTTAGGTTAAATTAAGTTTAATTTAAATAATATAAAAAACCCAATTTCTTAGTCACATTACCCATATTTCATGTACTCAATAGTCACATGTGGTTAAGTGGCTGCTGTATTAGCATGAATATAGAACATTTCCAGGATCGCAGAAAGTTCTGTTAGATAACACTGTTTAGGGGAATTAAGAGTCATACTTACTGTGCATTGGTCAGAACACACCTGGAATAGTAGACCCATATTTTTTACTGCTCAGAATGCATTCCTCCCTTTCCCTAGAAACAGAATGCTGAATTTTCTGTGGGAAAACACCTCCTTCCCTTTCTCAACCATGAGATTTGGGTAGGACTGATGCCTCTACTAGCTTTAGGAATGGACTCTTGAGATTTACTAGAGCCTCATGGCTCCCTCTGGACCATGTGCTATGAAGATGAGAGATACAGAAGTGGTCTTTTGATAACACAACTGGAGAGTCCAGACCTGCTGGACAGCCACCTGAGGATGAAGCCAATGCTGGATTATAGTACGGAGAGAAGAGAAGAGTTGAAAACTTGGTGACACTGTCTGAACTTCTGGATCAAGCTTCATCTGAAGCCCATCCAATTTCTTTTAGATAATATGAACTCACAACCTCTCTTCAGTGTTAAATCACATAAATTTGGTTTTCTACCACTTGGGACACTAAGAGCACTAAATGATAATCCCTGATAAATTGAGTTCAGTTCAGTGAGTGTTCCATTTTGGACAATGATACAGCATGATGGAATGTTTTCAGAGGAGAAAGACCAGGATGGTGAAAGAACTTCAAGGAAATATTTATCTGCTATTCCCATGACCAAATTAAGTCTTCATTCCCAGGCTAGTCCAAATGGCTGATGTGACCATTTTGACATTTCATAAATTCCCCTGGGAAGAAGGATTCTAAAAGCTTTCAGTCTTCATTTAAAGTAGCATGGTAGAGGGGACAAGACCATTTGATGGAGTCCCTGAATCACAGATCTCCCGGTATCATCAGGACAAAAAATAAGAGAGAAAATCATGTAAAATTACTTTCCTTTTAAAAATAAGTGACATTCATACCAGCATAAGGCTGCATTTTAATAACTAGGCTGCTCCAAAAACGTGTCACTTTAGTTGGATGATATTATAAAAGAAAACCAGTGGATATTATTTTTGTGTCATTTTCCAATCCAGTACGTTTTTATAAAATTCTACAGATTGAATTAATATTTTAAAGCTGTATATATAATGAAATTTAAAATATTCTTTGAAGATAGCTCTCTCGGAAGGCTGATAGAAATGTCCAATAAAGGGCTGCAGAGAATTTTTTCAGAGGCTTGAGTAAGAAGGTAGAAAGTTTCTGTATACTCAAAATAATTTTTCATTTTGTTGTCTTTTGGCTAAATCACCTAAGCTGCCCACTTGCTTCTTGCCCGCTGCCTCCCTCCTCATACTGGAATGAGAAGGTAGAGATTCTTCAGAGGTTAAAGCTCTAACGCAGAAGTTTACAGCCTGTCTGTACACTGGAATCACCTAGGGGACTTTAAAATGAAGACACCATTAAACATAGAATTATCATATGATCCAGCAATTTTACTCATTGGTACATACACAAAAGAATTGAAAGCAGAGACTCAAACAGATACTCATACAGCAACGTCCATAACGGCATCATTCGCAATAACCCAAATGTGGAAACAATCCATATATCCATCAATGGATGAATGGATAAACAAAATATATAATATGGTAAATACATACTTACAATGGAATATTATTCAATCTTGAAAAGAAAGGAAATTCTGGTACATGCCGCAAATAGATGAACTTGGAAAACATTCAGTGATGTGAAACAAGCCAGACACAAAAGGACAAATATTTTATGATTATAATTATAATCAATATATATATAAATAATTAATAATTATATAATATATATAATATAATAATTGTATATAATATATAATTATATATATATAATTATATGCAATACCTAGAATAGACAAATTTATAGAGACTGAAAGTGCAATGGTGGTTCCCAAAGGCTGCTGGGGGGGAGGTGGGGATGGGGAGGAGGAATGGAAAGTTATTATTTAATGGGTACAAGAGCTTATGTTTGTAATGATGAAAAACTTCTGCCTATGAAGGGTGATGATGGTTGCACAACAGGGTGAATGTATTTAATGTCACTGAAGTGTACATTTAAGATGTACAATTATGTAAGATGTACATATATTAACATGTATGTATATAGATGCCAGGGTTTCGCCCCAGAAAGCCTTATATAATTGGTATGGGGTGCAGCTAAATGTTGGGATTGTATCAGCAACTCAGGTATTTTTAATGTGTAGTTTCATGCTGCAGGGTCCAGGTAGGTAGAATAGATGGGTGAAAGGAGCTGGGCGGGAACTGTGAAGGTCTGGAAGGCACATGTTTGTCTTATAGAGAGAGCTGCCACCACCTGGCCCTGGTTATTTGCTGCCCTGAGGCAACATAGGTCTCAGAATGTGCAGATCCTCTAATGGTTAAAGAAGTACTTACCTCTGTGCCTGGGTGGCTCAGTGGGTTAAGCCTCTGTCTTCAGCTCAGGTCATGATCCCAGGGTCCTGGGATCAAGTCCCATATCGGGCTCTCTGCTTGGCAGGGAGCCTGCTTCCTCCTCTCTCTCTGCCTGCCTCTCTGCCTACTTGTGATTTCTCTCTGTCAAATAAATAAATAAAATCTTAAAAAAAAAATAAAAGAAGTACTTACCTGGGAGTTTTTAGGAAAACTGATTTTTAAAAAAATGATTCTAACTCAAATTTTTAAAAGAAATAAAACACCAAATGACCAAATAGAATATGTGTGAGGGCTATATGTTGGATATCATCTCTCTTGGTTTGCCCAGGACTGTCCTTGTTTTAGTACCAAAAGTCTTCGTCTTGAAAAATCTCCCTGTCCCAGGCAAACCAGAATGGTTGGCCACCCTGGTAGGCTACTAGTTTATGTCTTCTGGTCTGAAGAGGAAGAGCAGCGCACATTTTTTTGATTCCCTTCAGTGGTCATGGGTTGGGGACATGCATAAAAAGAGGACTCACAGGGTCTTTTATCTCCCTCTGATGTTCATCAGCCATCCCTCTTCCCCGAGCCATCCCAAATAAATACGTGTTCTAAGTAAAAACAACAAACTGTTAAACAAATCCAGTCTTAAGACAAATCTCACAGCATTTGTCCTTGTTGGGTTTATTCATAAGTCTAGGCCCCTCCTTCACAGAAAATTTGGAACCACCATTGGCACAGGCAGCTTACATGAGGCACAGTTCTGGGAAGAAAACATCATAGTCATAGTCATGGATTCTCATTCATTTTTGTTATAAATGATGTTGTAGAAACGATAAGGAAAGATATAGGGCCTGTTCCAGAAGGGGGTCACTGGATGTTGCTTAAGGACTCTTACTGTTTAGGTTTCTATCAATCCCTGGGGCTCTAATTTTTTTTGTTTTGTTTTGTGTTTTTGGTGGTGGTGGTGTTTTTTTTTAAACCACTTATGGTCAACCACTCTGCTTGGAGGTTTTTCCTTGGTGGGTAATACATTTATTAACATAAGTGGCTGTGATAATGCGATTTATAAAAATAAATATACATTTGGTCTTCATCCTCATTTCTGGCAGAGATCTCCTAAAACCCCTGGAATTTCCTGGGGGCTGAGAGCAACAAAGGTGTCTTCTGTTATGTTAATGAGGCGACTTTTGGAATTCAAGTAAGGATGGGGACCAGTTGCCAAGAGAACCAACCACATGATTAGAGGGTTAAGATTTTCAGTCCCACTCCCCTAATTTCAGGAAGGTGAGAGGGGCTGGAGGTTTAATTAATGACCAATGGCCAATGATTTAATCAATTATGCCTGTGTAATGAAGCCTCCATAAAAACCCAAAAGGATTGGGTTTTTATTTCTCTATATTATGTACTTTTTAGTTTAGAAAGATTAGGCACCCTTCAGTATTCGCAGGTAGGAAGAAATGAAATGATAGTCTTTTTAGACAGGTGTTAGCTCACTACCTCCTTGGTACCCCTTGTTTCAAAGGCATCTGTAGTCTGAAGAGTAAGGCTGTACCTGTGCATTAGGCCCCCCGACACCTTCTGGCTCTCTTCAGCTCCTCAGGGCAAGCCTTCAGCAAATGTAGCCCCAGGTAGTTCCAATCATTTCAGCTTCTTTTCCCTTTTTCTCCACACCTTACACTAAATCTAGGAGGTAACAGTGGACTCAGAACACTTTGGCTATGGCTGTACTACTGACTTGCAGAGGTTATGAAAATCCTAAAAATGTCAACTTCTGTATTTCATTTCTCTAAACTACAGATAAGGAATGCTCTCCACTCACTCCCCATCTTCACAGCTTGAGCAAGAAGCCTTCACCTTCATGTTTAAATAGCAACTAGAATGGCACCCGTCCCTGCGACAGGTGATCCTGAGATGTTTCTCCAACCTTCTTGCAAGAAACAAGTTCTAGCCTGTGGATAAGGAACACTCTGACGCTGTCATTCTTACTTTTACCCATTGGCATGAATAACCTTTGAGGAACAGCTGTCTGGTCAAATTGAGAACCATCAGTTGCAGAATGATATAGGACTTGGAAATATGTGATTAGAAAATAATATGATTTCATTGTGTTTTTATGAGTAAGTAATACTAAAATAAAATAATGGCAGCTAAAACAAACTAAGCTTCAAATCTATGCCAGACACGAAAATGAATGCTTTATGCACTTAATTTTATTTAATTTTCATGTCACTGGGACCATTTTACAGTTGAGGAAATAGACATGCAATGGCTTATTGAAGGCTGCACAGCCAGTCGATAGTTATTTGAAAACCGACTGTCTTTATCATCAGAGCCCATGCTCTTTCTCTCACACATCCCCTTGTTAACCGCTATTCAGGTTTTTTCATTTAAAAAATGAATATGTATATGTGCACATTTATGTATACGTATAAGTAGGTGCACGTTCACTCCAACGTTAGTGATGCATGGTTCTTAAATGATTAGAACTAGTATCTATGTGTAGGCATTACCGGAAAAATTTTTGCTGGAACCTAAGAAAAAAAATTTAACCATGCTGACTGCCTCCGAAGGAGGAAACTCCGTCTTTGGTGGGTATTCGTGCAAGGCTGAAGGATTATTGTTAGCAATGTTGTAGAACAGATACTTGCCATGAATGGGTAGTTGGGATAAATGACCTTAAAGTTCTCCTTTGTTTGTAGGAGCTTAGGTGAAAGGATTCTACAGGATCTCTTTTAGATTTTCCGAGCAGTTTGTTTCTTCTGGGACTTACTTCCCCACAATGCAGGACTCAGAGATGACCTCCTTGAACTCACATTGGCCCAGCTTGACTCTGTTCCTTGCAATAGACAATTGAACCAGAAAAGTTACCAGATCCAAGATAAGTGCAACAGCCTCCCATCCTCAGGAATTTGGAACTGGGATAAAGAAAAGCAAGTCTGGGTTGGCCTCTTCAACAGGAAATTTAAACTGAAGAACACTGTACTCCCTGTGTAGACCAGGGATAAAAGGATAGGATGCACTGAGTGGGAGAAACAAAGATGACAGATGGTGGGGAAATATCACCTGGTCCCTGATGGCCTCTAATTCCCAGTACCAGTTCTTCTGGGAGACTTCCAAGTTCTGAGCGACACTCTTATACCTTTATAATTAAGTTCCCTTATGAGTTTCTATTACTTGAAACCAACCAGAAGAGGCTCAAATAAGAAAGGGTGGGTGAATAGGGATCAGCTCTCTCTTGAAAACTAGCAAAAGGACGGTTCTCTGTGCTGTGACCCACTGTCTGCATTTACTTCACCTTTGCAACCTGCGAGTCCGAGTCTGGGAGTGCTCAGGAGAGTCCATTTCTGTGTTCAGGGAGTTGTACAAGTATAAGGGAGATTTGCTGGGCTTTGTTTGATTTTGTTATGGCTTAGAGGGGTTAGTAAAAGCAAGGGTGAAAGTGAAGGAAATGTTACCCAACAAAGGGAGCTCAGGAAACTTGTGTTTTAGAGCAAATCCAACCATTACATCCCAGGGTTTGGCCCAAGTCTCAATCTCTTTAGGCAAGTTAATATTGTTGTCTTTCATAGTTCAGAAATCCTTGGTTCATACATGATAAATCATCTCCGAGAATGGCTTTAGGGTGAAACTAGTGAAGCCTGACTGCTGCTTTCCAGTGAAAAATTTGGGGCCACCTCTTGAGCAAACTCTTGCATTGGGCATGCTTAATCGGGAGAAACATTACCCCAGAGAGACAAATAATCTTCCCATTCTTAAGGAAGTCTGGACTGTTTTTCTAGCACACATGGACAACTCATAATTATTCTTAAGTAACCCTGAGAATTTTAACATGAATTGAGTTATGTGTTTCTTGTTAAATGGATCGAATTTCAACAAAGCCCGGGAAACATCTTGAAAAATCACATGAATGCAATTTCCAAAGAAAACAATCCAAGAATTACTGCCAAAGAGTTTTATTTCCACTAGGAAGGAAGAGAAGAGTTTCATTTTGCCCCCCACACAGACTGTATGTTCAATTTGTGGTTTGCAATGGAAAATTCTGCTGATTTTGCTGAATTCGGGAGAGGAGAGAAATGAAGGGGACTATTGTTGTTTGAGTGATAAAACTGTCTTTCTTTCTCTAACATTAATATGTTATTAGCATTTTCAATTTGATTCTACAAATATTGAGTTTTAATGGTGTGTGAGGTACCATGGGAGAGGGAACAAAGAACTTACCACATGATGCTTATCCCATGGGTCCTATAAATTAGACCTACAAGTAGGGCATTGCCAGTCCACAGAATACCCTTGTATAAATTAGAAAAAGATGCCCCTTTCTGACAGATGTAACCTTGTGGGCAACCAATTAGCACAGGGGACTTTTGTGCAAATTAGAAAAAAAAATCTCTTCCTCTGATGGGCATAATCTTGTACCAAGATACAGATCTTGATTTTATTCTTCTTCCCTTTGACTGGATACTCTTGTGCTGGACACAACTTGCTCATTTGATTGCAACATTTCTACCTACCAGATATGTAAAGGGCTAATTTGGGGATCACCCCTTGTCTAAATGGGTGCAGTACAACCACTGTTTTTCTTCTTCAGTGAGTGGAAGGACCATCTGGGAGCTTGTTAGGAATACCTGAACTTAACCGCAGATATTGTGATTCAGGATAACTGAGATAAGGTCTAGAGATCATATTTACAACACACTCCTCCAGGAGTGGTTGTGATATAGGTGATCCAAGAACAATAGTTTGAGAAGTAAAGATGTAGGAAATAATGGGCTGGGTCATCCAGAGAAAGAAGAAATCAAGGCTGGCTAAACTTATTGCAGAAGATGTACAGAAGATGGGGAATTTTATTTATGTGATAACTAAACTGTAATTTCTGGAACTTTTGCTTCAGTAGAAAAATGTTTTCATTTCCTAAAATGGATGAGAAAAGCTCAGCCAGGCTTATTTGAAGTTGTCCAGAAGAGAACAATGACAGCTAAAGAAAACTGTTTCTAAGATGAATCCCTGAAGTAAGATTTGTTTGGGGAACTGAAAAATTTCAGTCACTAGTACTAACTTCTGCCTTTAGACAAGGGGGAAAAAAAATGATAAAGAGCCAACATGTTAGCTGGGACTAGGCAGAGATTGACAGTAACACCAAGACATTCACCAACATGATAACTTTGCAACCATCTTTCCCATCTGCTTCCCAGAACATTCCTCCAGTAGCACCCATAACTCTCCAAGGCACTGCTGATAATACCACTGCATACTTAATAAAAGAAAACAACTCTAGCTTCTGGCACAACAAGGTTTCCTTGGGAAGTGGAACTGTGGTGTACATGGAATGGTGGTTTCCATTAAAAAATTCATTAGAGGTTTTGAGGCTGTTAGCTTGGAGTTTTATACTTTTCTAAAGAAAAATATTCTGATAATAAGCAAAATATAATCCAAAGTATTCTCTGGCACAGAAAATTTTCTTTTTTCATTCTTCCCATAACAGTCATTACCTCTTTTTGGTCATATGATTTGGGAAGAGGAGCCTTCCCCATCATTCCTGGGTCAACTTTTTTTTTTTTTAAGATTTTATTTATTTATTTGACAGAGAAACGGCAAGAGAGGGAACACAACAAGCAGGGAGAGTGGGAGAGGGAGAAACAGGCTTCCCACTGAGCAGGGAGCCCAGCATGGGACTCAATCCCAGGACCCTGGGGTCATGACCTGAGCCGAAGGCAGACGTTTAACGACTGAGCCACCCAGGTACCCCTATTCCTGGGTTAACTTTCTGTCTTTGTGTTTTGTCTGTGTTAGAGGCAATCACTTTATCTGTAAAGACCATATTTGAGAAAGCTCAGAATGAGGAAAGTGAGAAGAGAGAGGTGTAGTTGCAATCCATAATATAGCAATCCCCATGACTCAACAGTCTGTATGCTGGGTAGCAACAGGTAAGAAACACTGCAACTGTTAATTAGTTGCTAGTAAGAACAGGGTCTTGACCTGTATAGAACCTGGAGCAAGAGAGCATTTTCAGTTCGTTCAGGTAACAGCACAAAGGTGGCAAGAAAACTGAAAGTTATCCCATTTGAAGTGATGGTAGGCCTTTCCAACCTCTCCTTCATAAATCAAGTATATCAACCAAGTCAAAGTTCAATTTGTTTCTTTCTTCTGGTCAACTTTATTGATTCGTTAGTGCTTCCTACTGAAGACCAAAACTGAAGAGACCACCTGTGTATGGAAAAGGGAAAAGGAAACTCTTCTTTATGTTGGAAATAATTCTTCCTTCTTGTCGATTTTCTCTAGGCCATTCATTCTCAATTAAGAGAGTATCACTGGCAGGTAAATGATCTATTAAGGCTTAAATAAAGTAAACAAATATCTTGAGTAATAATTCTGATTCCATTCTGATTCAATATCAAACAACAAGTAACTTTTATGAAGCTGGAACTATGTAGAGGGGTGGAGAGGCAGTGTAGGATGTACAGTGGTTAAGAGCATGAACTTTAGATCAGACAGGTCCATCTGGACTTGAATCACAGGTCTGGGATGTAATGGCTGTGTATCCTCAAGAAAGTTGTTTTACCTCTTTGAGTTTTATAGAACCAAGATGAGAATACCTAATCTATTGAGTAGTTTAGGATTTAAACCGATCAACACAGGGACACAGTGATTGACACATAACAAGCATCCAATATACAAAGATTATTATTCAAAGATGAATATTGTGTGGTTCTACCTTCAAGGCACTCATGGTCTAATTACAGGGATCCACAACCTTTTTCTGTAAAGATACAAGTAGTAAATGTAGGCTTTGTGGGCCATTTAGTCTCTTTCACAACTATTCATATCTCCTATCGTAGTATGAAAGCAGCCATAGACTTCTGTAAATGAACGAGTGTTCTAATAAACTTTCCTTTCATAGATAGGTTGCAGATCAAATTTGATGATGTCTGGTCCAGTAGAACAGCTTATCGTACTAAACTCATTGAAAGCTAGAGCTAGGGCTTGTGCTGCTGTTGCCTTCCTTAAAGGAATGTGTAATGGCCCACTAAATAGTTTTTTTATCCTAATTGGCATTCTCCCTGAATATACCTTCTTCTTTGTGGAGGAAATAGGTTATATGTAATGATGTCAGCCTTGATGTTAAATTTTGCTACTTCAGTGAGCAGTAGATTTGTTAACTAATAAATTCATTAACAAATTTATAAGCAATGTGTTTATAAATGTCAAAAAGCAATAAGTTTATAAATGTCAAAGCAGTAAGTTCATAAATGTCAGTGGCTCAATATCAGCTTCATCTGGAATATGACTCCAATAAGAAAGCATAGTTCATGACGGCAACAAGTGATTGATGTTGCGTCTCCACCAAATTACTATTTTTTAGGACTTATTAGTCTTTCTTGTAAGAACTTTTTGAAAGCATCTTTCAACTGAGAAAAGTATTCGATATCTAATTATAGTCATGCAAACTTTTCTAAAAATTCGACTTGACCGTGAGATAGTAGTGTAAGCAAATCAAGACAAAAGGTCTAATCAACCACTCTCAGGATCCTCCATGCCCAGTACTTCTAGCTCCGAGTCTCCCTTACACATCTGTGTAAGCGGTTCGGTATACAGCTGACTCCACCAGAAATTAGAATCTCTCTGTACCATATTTCAATTAATTCTTGGTTAAAATTATTAAATATTGACTCAATTTGACCTAAATAGTAAGGGCACTTTATTAGTTTATGCATATGAAAAATCGAGAGTGGGATGCTTGGGTGGCTCAGTCAGTTAATTAAGCGTCTGCCTTTGGCTCAGGTCATGATCCCAGGATCCTGGGATCAAGTCCGGCCTTGGGCTCCTTGCTTAGCAGGGAGCCTTGCTTCTCCCTCTACCTGCTGCTCCCCCTGCTTGTGCTCTCTCTCTCCTTTTCTCTCTCTCTCTGACAAATAAATAAATAAATAAAATATTAAAAAAAAAAAAAAAGGACAGAAAGAAAGAAAAAAAAATTCCAGAGTAAGGATTCAGTTGAGGACTGATCCAGCAACTCAACTCAAACAATGTCAACAGCATCCTTGTTTCTCTCTGCATTTCTGGTGTACCTTCCCTATGACATCTTAGTCCTAAGATTGTGTCCTGTCATATTCTAAAGATGGGGCCAACAGCTTCTGCCTTCTGTACTCCTTAGTCACATGCTACAAGTATAAGAATGTATTTTTGTCCCAATGATCACAGCAAAATCTAGTAAACTGCTGTTATTAGACCAGCATAAGTTATATATTATAACTAGACTAATCACTGTGGCCAGGTGGATAGGGTGCTCTAGTTGATTTAACCTTGGTCACATCTTCCGATTCTGGAGGTCAAAGTAGAGTTGGTTCCCCTGAGAAATTGTAGGTGTTGGAATGGAGAAGAAAGAAGCTGATGTGTAAGGAGACAACAAAGGACCCAGAAAGATCTCTGTACCCACTGGTGAGCAATTTATTCAGGTTGTAGATGGCACATAGAAATAAGTAGTGTTTCTTATACTATCACAACCCTTGCCACCTTCCACTGGCCACCAGAGGATGTAGTGCCTCCTTACTTTAGAAAACTTGCTGCTGACTTGACCTAACATGTCCCACATCTCTTGTAATCTTTGGCCACCTCGAGATGTGTTAACTCCTCTGTTATCTCTCCTTTCATGTACTCTTGCTTCATGCTTTATGTCTGGCCAATAACCCTCTTTTTTTTAAAGCCTTTTCTGCTATGCCCTCTGAAATCTCCACCACATGAATAACATGCTACCCTGCCTCTTCAACTGTTTCACATAGTCTCAGCCTCATTACATGTCTCGCTAGCATTTTTGAACTGAAACCTAGATCTCCTTTTTTGTCCATATCCTAATAGTTGTTCAAATTTTCCACTTGAATATCCTAGAGACACCTAAAACCCAGCATGCTGCAGATAGAAATCATTACCCTACCACTTCCAAATTCACTCCTTTCCCTGGGTTGTCCTCAGTCAAAGTTTAATAGATATATAGATAAATAAACATATCATTATGTATGTGTATATGTATGGCATAGTTACATATTTGGATGCAGATTATTTGAATTGAGTTGAATTCTAAGAAAAAAATAATTTGGTCGTAGGATTTTAAAGCTATAATACTCTTGATGTCTTCATATCTGGTATTAATTTAAGAATATTGAAATCTTATGTCACAAGTCAAGAGAAAGTATTATTAGTGTATCTCAAAGTGTAATCATAGCATATGTGTTCTGAAGGATTTTAATAGAAATGCTCAGAAGTGTTCCATTCTAAAAAGAGATAGGGAATACTAGGTTAAACACTAGATTGCTCTACTGTAGAATTTCTCAGGGTTTTTAATATGTTAATTCACACTATTAACTATGTCAAATAAGGAGAGAGTGCATCATTTTCATACTTTTTTTTTAAAGCATAGAACGTTCCCTCCCACTTCCATCTACCGTTTCCTTTAAATACATACATGCCCACTTTTAGAATTAATATACTATGGAATATGCTTAAAGAATATTTGCATTGGCTTGTCTCCTCAACAAATAATATTCACCTTTTCCAAAACTCAGTCTTTCATCCCAGTGATTAACAATTTACCTCATGGTATGAGATGAGCTTCACCATCTTAGAAATTTACATTCTTCAGAGTTTATTGGAAGAATGAAGAAATTACTCTTACATGAAGCAAATAGAGAAGACAAAGAACAGTACTATGTGACATGGGTTGAATCACCTTAGCAGATCAGAGAAGGGTGTAGCAGACACTTGTTGCTCATCTATCATCCATTCCCACTTTCTCCTTTCTAGAGGAACCCTGACTTTGTTCAGGTATCAACCTTTTCACATGAAGACTCGCACCTTTGAAAAGGTGAGCCCCGGGTACTTCTGGGTGGCTCAGTTGGTTAAGCCCCTGCCTTCGGCTCAACTCATGATCCCAGGGTCCTGGGATGGAGCCCCACATCGAGCTCTCTGCTCAGCAGGGAGCCTGCTTCTCCCTCGCTCACAACCCCTGCTTGTGCTCCTTTTCTTGCAGTGTCTCTCTCTGTCAAATAAATAAAAAATCTTAATTAAAATGTTAAAAAAAAAAAGGTGACCCCCATCTCCAGTTCTTGGGATGGGCCTAATTGTTTTTTTTTTATTATTAATCAAATTCTCTTTGTCTGTGACTGGTTCCAAGAAAGGCACATGACCCCATCCTGCCCAATGAGACAAGAGGGAAAGACTGCAGAGGGGCCTGTGGTAAAAGTTTCCTTCTTCATAAGAAAGAGAGGTTTGAAGAAATAGTCTTTCTCCTTTTTCTGGATGCGGTGTCTAAAGTTATCGCTGGAAATTCTATCTTGCCAATTAGACATAAAGAGCACGGATTTCTGATGATAACACTCTAAGCTCCCTGAAGCCTGCCTGACAGGGCTCAATTTCTGGTTATTTTTAAAGTTCATCTGAGTTGAAGTTTTTGTTGCTTGAGACAGGAAGTATTCTAGTTGAAACTGAGGATGAGATAAATGTGTGATGGAGTCTAGAGAGGGGACTTCTGTGTTTTCCACTTTTGTCTCATTCCCATGGCTAGTCAAAACATGGTCCCCCAAAAAATCTTGAGTTGAAACTACACGGAAATATTATGTGGTGAGCTGAAAGGTGTTATCTGGAAAACACCACATTTATTAGCCATCCGGATCTAGAGAAGACCAGGATAGCGGAACAGTTGTGGTAAAGATCAAATACTGGGGTCAGCAGAATTTGGTTTGCTTCTGAGTTCTGTCCCTTACTGGTTGTGTGACCTTGGGTAAAATACTTAACCTCTCAGAAGTTCTGTTGAAACTGTAAAAGGGATACAAATAACAGTATTTATATCATAAAACTTGTTGATGAGTATTACATAACATAACCCATGCCAGTTCCTACCACATAGTAACTGTCAGCTTTCAAAAGGCTGGTTCTTAACTATTTAGGCAGAAGAAAGATATTTATTGGCCTCAGGATTCAGAGAAGGTATTAAAATAAATAATGTCTATATTACCTTCTTATCCTTAAACTGTAAGTTTCATGAAGATAAGTCAGAGAATATGTCTTACTCATTTTATGTCTTCCAGCCACACTTAGCACAGAAAAAGCATTCAGCAACCATTTATGAAGCAAAATTACATCCTGGAATTTCTTCTGAAAACTTAGCCCATTCTTAATTATGTGTCATGGAAGTTTCAAAGCATGGCCATAAATTCTTTAACACTCTTCCTTTCAAGAAGTGGTTCTATGTTAACTTTTGGATCTGGGTGGGTTTATGACTTGATCAACAGATTACAACAGAAGTAATGGGATGTAATTTCTGAGGATAAATCATAAAAAGTCATGTAGACTCCACTGTGCTCTTTGGAACACCCACTCTTTGAATGTGAAACTTGCATGAAACTTAATTCATGTAAGAAGTTTGACTACCTTGATGTTACCATGCAATGAGAAAACCCAAGGTTTGTAGAGAGGCCATGTGTATGGTCTTCGGTCAGTAGTCCTGGCTTACATCAGCCTTCAAGTCATTCCAGCCTAGATTTCAACATATGAGTGATGAACTTTCCAGGTAATTCTAGTCCACAGCTGTTCTAGTCAGCTATTTAAGTGATCCCAGTTGAAACCCCAGACATCATCAGGCAGAGATAAGACATCCCCACTGTGCCTTGTCTGAATTCTTGACACACAGTATTTATGAGCATAATAAGATGGTGGTTGCTTTATGCCCTTCAGTTTGGGGTTATTTCTTTTTTCAGCAATACGTAACTAGAATACCTGTCATTCTTAGTTTGATGTCATAGCTCAAGTAGCTCATGGCCTAGGATTTCTTTTTAAAATAAAAGCAAATATTAATGATTTTGAGAAAAGTTTGCATATTTTATGACTCTTTCTTTTAAACTTTGATGCAATTAGAGCTACTCTGGTTAGGGATGGTGCTTGATATTTTATTGTGTTCAATTTCCTTCTTCTAGAATTCTGAGGAATGAGATATAGCTCTTGATATATCTGAAAACCAAACATTTTTCTGAACTTCTCTCAATTCAGTGTTCTGTTTCTGTATATCTGGCTTGAGAGATTTTAGTTGTTGGGTAAATTTTAAATCAATTTCTTTTATAATAAATAGCTAATTAAAGTCAGAATACCCTTACCCTCTAGTTTTGCTTTTCATTATCTTTGCTCTCCTACATTGTAGGCAATGTTGAATAGTGCCAGACTTTTTAGCATCTGGAAATCATATAAAATTCATTTTCTGAATAAAAATATTCTACCATTTCCTGGTCAATTTATTTTGTTAAATACCAAAATTTGGCTTATTACTTTGTAAATGATAAAGAAAGGCAAAAACTACAACTTTCAAAAAATATATGATTTTAAAATGACCATCCTGTTCCATAAAATAACCGCACAAGTTAAGTAATTTAGAAAATCTGTGTCTGAGTAAAACCCAGTTCTAAAAATGAAATCATTCATTGATTCACTCATGTAAATATTCATTCAATAAATATTCATTGAATACCTGTTATGCGTTGACCAGTATGTTGGGTAATAAGATTTCGGACATGATAAAATCCAAAGATGTCTCTTAGAGGGATTCTAAAGAGACACAGAAAATGTTTTTACTGGGGATTACATTCCTCGAGCTTTCAGCCCATTTTTGCAACAGCTGCAGAAGGTTCTGAGAAGCATATTTGCAGTATCTCCAACTACTTTGTCACTGTTGGCAACAGGCAGGAAGAATCTTAGGTGGAGCTGTTCTTTCAGTAAATTAAACAATGATCGAAACTTTGTTCATTTTTTCCATCACTATTTGTCATCTACTTTTCCATGACCAGTAAGACCCTATATACGCGACAAGTGTGTTTAGGATCATACATGTAACAAAAAGAAGACACGCACATACACAACACACAAACACATACTGGGTGAGGCATAATGTACCCCACAGTTTTAAATATGGGGCTTTCACCCCATGAGAGTTGCTATCTCAAGATTTTGCAAGGGATATATGTTGTTTTGCCTATCCAGCACATGATTTGTTTTGTTTTGTTTTGTTTTGTTTTCCTAGTACTATCACCCTAATTCTGCTTGGGGAAACCAATGCTGTTCCATTCTCAATCTGTTTTTTGTTTTTTGAAGATTTTATTTATTTATTTATTTATTTGAGAGAGAGGAAAGCACAAGCAGGGGGAGGGGAGGAAGAGACAAACAGTCTCCACACTGAGCGCAGAGCCTGATGCAGGGCTTGATCTGGGGTTTGATTCTGGGCTTGATGCAGGCTTTATCTCACCACCCTGAGATCATGACCTAAGCTGAAATCAGGAGTTGGAGGCTGAATGAATCAAGCCACCCAGGTGTGTGGCCACACACAGCCACCTCAGACTGTGTGTGTTTTGAGTGTGGTGAACCCTGCTCCCCAGATCCAGGAGTGGGCATGTGACATAAGCAGCCAGTCAGGATATGTCAATCCTTAGTCCACAGTTATTGGCTCTGGAGCAGTCATGTGACTCAAGCTAGTCCAATGAGAGCTTCAGCCAAATTGCTCACCTGTCCTAGCTAGAGGCATTTGTTTTCCCCTTTAGGGTCATTAGCTGATTGTGATGCATTCTTGGAGGTTCAGGCTATCCTCTTGCTACTACATGGGAACATTCATTCAGAGAATGGAGCCAACCCAGAAGGCAGAGCTAAGAAGAGGAAAGAAAATCACACTCCATGATGTTTAAGCCCTTTTTCCCAGCCTGAAATTTCCTTATTTTTTTTTTTTTTAATTTTATTAGCAAACCTGTCAGTTTTAGTAACTTTGTCTGCCTCTGGATGTTTATAAACTAACCAGTGGATATATAGTACTTAAACACTCACTTTGCCTTAATAAGCTGCCTTTTCAAGCCATTAGAGATTTAGAGGTTAAAGAATGATGTGGTAGGTAATTTATGTTTGAATCAACCTCCTTTTTTATAGACTATGTTAAAAACTACCTATAAATATTTCTTCTTGGCATCTTCAGTAATCTTAATGGGTTAAGTGCCCAGTTTGTTCTACATGTTGTTCAATTCATAGTAATCTACCTGAGCAGGCATAGGCTTCTCTCCCATTTCCCTTCTCTTATTTCCATTATCACTCCAAAGTCTATCTCTTCTTCAGTGCAGGGCAGTGGCTCTCTAAGGTTACACACACACACACACAAACACACGCACACGCACACGCACATACATTCATTCTCGGCCATAACTTTCTGCTTCTATCCCCAGGATTCTGATTTCTCTAAGCCCAGGTGGAAATCCCAGAATATACATTTTTTTCACTGAAAACCCAGTAATCCTAATCCACGTAAACTACTCTTTGAGAGGAACTAGTTTAACTAGCTCTAGATTAGAATCCCAGAGAATTATAGCTGGACGGAACTTTAAATACAATGTAATCCAATCTTTATCTCCAATACCCATTTCACAGTTGTGAGAACTAGAACTCGGACCCAGAGCTGAGTGTAATTGATACCAGTACGAGAATCCAAATCTTGACTCTGTCCAAAGCCTTTTCCACTGCACTGGCATGGTCTTCACGCTCTAACCCAAAACAGAGCACAGTTGTGCTCTCCTCTTCAGTCTGAACTCAAGATTACATTTTTAGAAAAAGAAAGAGGATAAAAGAATAATGTGAAATCTTTTTACTGATGTAATACTATTCTGCTGTGGTCTTTGGTCAGTTGTTTTTCATATGGAAGAGAGAACACTTGTAATGACAACATGCTTACAATTTTCTAAGGATATAATATGGGATAATACTAAGTGTATACATGTATTCTTTCTTTTAATGCAACATCATTCTTAGGAAAGAGACACTGACATTGATACCGGGTGTGAAAAGTGAGGTTAAATAATTTGCCCAAATAACTCAGCTAGGATTCAACTATGATTTCAGTCCTAACAGACATAAGTAGCTTGACCTACTTTCCCTTCTCCTTCATCTTTCTCTCTCCCTCACTCCCTCCTTACCCCCACCCCCCAGCCCTGCTCTCTTCTCCCTTCTTCTTCTCCCGCCTCTTCTTTTCTCCTCTTCATTATCCTCCTTCTCCTTCTTCTTTTAATTCTTCCTAAGGACTAGACCCCTGGCCTCAGCCAGTAAACCTGCAAATGTAGGCCATTTGTTATAATATAGGAGTGGCTGGCAGTATGCACTGTGCCCACACAGCAATTTAGAATGGGGTCAAAGCTTTGTCTTTGTCAGTAGATGATGTGTTTTAAAATAAAACCCCAGAAAGTTGAGTTGCCTGGGACATGTTAGAGATCATTGAGCTTGAATCTCTTGAGGTAGAGGGAAAGTCTGGAATATTCCAATGGTGGTGATGATGATGACAGCGATGATAATGATGGTAAACAGTAACACTGAGAGCCAGTGATGTTTCAGACACTGTCTTTGGGGTTCTGTATGTTATTTCTTTGACTCCCTACAACAGTCCTAAGATATAGGAACTATTATTATTCTAATTGCTTTTGTAAATAAACAGAGTCAAGAACAGTTTAAGTGGTGAGCTAGGAGTCAAACTCAAGTGGCTGAGCTCCTGAACCTATGCAAAATAAGATTGTTGCTAAATTAAAAAATTGAAAGACTTGCCCAAATATGGAAGAGTAAATCCCCAATTCAGAGGCTTTAGGAGTATCCAGGAAGACTATATTTCCTGCTTCTTTTGCATCTTTCCAGGTCCCTAAGATAGTACTTAGCATAGAGAATAATGACAGTAGTATTGATTGCTAATACATTCTGAGAACATACTCTGTTTGTTGGATACCTTAAGCCCTTTGAAAGCATTATGCCATGTAAGCCTCTAGTCACCTCCTGAGTTGAGCACTGTTATTACATTCCACTTGCAGATGAGAGGTTTCAGAATTTGCCCAATGTCATTGCACAAGTTGACATCAAAGCCTTTACTCACACATTTGAAGGCACTTAATACAAAGTACTTGATCTCTAAGTCTAAAAGTGCTAGGAGATTTCACAGATCCTTGCAAGACACTACAAAAGCATGGCTGTCCCCTTACAGAAATAACCCCAGTCTTAGTGAGGCTCTCAGTGGCTGAGAATACTTCCAGGATATTGTGTGCAGAGCTGCCGTTAAACATCCTTCTATGGCACCAGAGTGCAATGGCGCAAACCCTAGTGTAACCAAGAGCAGAGAGTCCAGGTAGGGTCAGGGCTGGACTCACTTCTCCCAAACAGCAATGAACTTGATATTCTTCCTGACAATTCCTGATGTGGAGTCCGTTGGAAATAACCACAAGGCTCCCTTTTAGAGACTGCTTTATAATTCCACAAAAACGAATTACCAAGAAGTAAAATTCTGAAGTCATTTAGCTGTATATCCTGTAAGTATAATTTTAATAGCTTCTTTTCCATTAAAGCTTTGTTCTTTTTTCTCTCTCTCCATCTCTCTCTTCCTAACAAAGCAACTCCCTAGCCGATTTCCTGTCTGTGGTTTTGAGTTGAGTTAAAAGTTGATGGGTTGAGCCAGCAACCCACGGCGAGCCCTCTCTCAGTACCATCCACACACCTCATTTAGCACTGAATCATGCATTCTTCTGTCCTAATGTGTCTCTTGTATTGCAGCTTGTATTGTTATTTAAATTTTTGTGCATTTAAGTCTTGTCTCCTCATTTAGCTTGTAAGTTCCTTGAGGTCAGGGACTATGATTTATTCTTTTTTGCAGCCCCCACAGTGCTGTTCAGTACATTGCCAATGAAACATATTGAAGGAACTCTCTCACATGCTGAGTTCTCTGTGCCTCGCACATTGTGGTGACTTCATCATCTTCCTAAACTTGCAGTCCTGTCTCTGTTCAAGACACAGTGATAGGTCCCCAGGAGGGCTCAGTAACAAATAGTGGGTAAAGGTCAGACTGCTTTGGCTTATGTACCAGCTCCACCACTCATTAGCTATCTGACTTCAGAAAAGATTTTAGCCTCTCTAAAGCTAAGTTTCCTCAAATACTGTGGTGATAATAATCATGCCTGCATTCTAAATTTGGCTTAAGGATTGAGGAAGTAAACACATGTAAATCGCATCAAAGAGGCCCCAGTGTTTGGTAAATGATCAGTAAGTGGTGGCTGATGTTATTACCATTATCAGTGACCTTCCCCCAAAGACCACTAGGAGCAAACTTGCAGTTGAGCCAGTTGTGTTTATTAATCATTGCAGTGGCAGAGAATGTACCTCATGAGGAATCATGGGGCATCTCAGTAAGAGGGCCTTAAAAAGAATTTACTGTAGGATTTGGGCTTGTGGTAGATGATTTGGAAGCGGGTTTAAGGAAGCAGGGTTTGGCTCAGGATGGGTCCTGTCAGAAAGTAGGGATAATCCTCTGGGAATCTAAGGAAATCTTATTTAGAAGGAGCGATTAGATAGAAGTCAAGTTTCTAAATAAGTCTTACATGGAAGTAGGGAATGCCCAACAATGCTACAACTGTATTGGTTAAGAAGCAGTAGTCCCTTATTAACCAGGAAAGAGGGAAGTGTGGTTATTGTTGTGGTTTGGGCAATGTTCATGCTTTGTCTTTATTCAGATGTGATTATGGAGTGGTCTTAGTTTTGTCTTCATCCATCATGGTCACCAAAATGGTCTTGTCTGAGGTTGAATAGGAGAACACCATGGCCTAGCTGAGAGTACTAGGCCAGTTCCTGGACTTACAACCATCCTATAAAGTAGGTATTATTATTAAAAATTTACAGATGAGGAGACTTCGGCCTGGAGAGGCTGAGCAAAGTTGACCAATGTTACAGAGTTGGAAAGTGATGGAATCTTATGAAAACCTAAGACTGAGCAACTCTGAAGTCTGTGATGTTCAACTCTATGAAAACAGCTGACTGAGGATGCAGATTGGGCCTGGTGCTTTGCAAGTATGATCTCATGTATTCATGATCCTTCTCTCGAAATCTCGTCTAGCATGAGATGCAAGACTAAAATAAACATCTATCATATAAAGCAGATTATGATACAACTATGTTATAAGTGTATAAAAAGGGAGTGATACACTCATTTGTTGAATATTTCCTCCAATGTGGAGGCACCATGTTAAATGCCAGATTTAAAGTTGAGTGAGTGAAATAAATTATATCCCTGACCAATTGTAGATTACATTTTGTAGGAAGGAGAAACATTAAACAATTAAACAAATAAATACGTAATTATACAATCAGAAAAAGCAAAAGAAGATAGGGAATGTATCTCTCTGGTAGACAGTAGCAGTGTGAGGTGAGGACAGATGGTGGCCCTAGGTAGGCAGGGAAGGATCTCTGAAGAAGTAACACTTCAGCAGGAACCTCACAACTGAGAGGAAGACAGCTTTGAGAAAAACCAAGGGAAGAGTATTCCAAGCAAAGGGAATAGAATGTGTAAAGGACCCATGGCTGGAGAAAATGAAGGAACTCCTAGAAAGGGAAGAGGATCTAGGGTGGCTAGAATATAGGCTGAGATGAGATAAAATAGGCAGGCAGATCATTTAAACCCTTATAAGTTTTGTTCTGTTTTTTAAGATTTTATTTATTTATTTGACAGACATAGATCACAAGTAGGCAGAGAGGCAGGCAGAGAGAGAGAGGGAGACAGGGTCCCTGCTGAGCAGAGAGCCCGATGCAGAGCTTGATCCCAGGACCCTGGGATCATGACCTGAGCCAAAGGCAGAGGCTTTAACCCACTGAGCCACCCAGGCGCCCCAAACCCTTATAAGTTTAGTTAGAGAATCTAAAATTCTTTCTTCAATGCAGTGGGAAGCCATTGAAGGCTTTTAGGTAGAAGGATGAATTAATTACAAACTAGAGCCTATGAAGGGCTTAATGACAGTGGGGCATTGGAATTGGCCCATGGAAGATGGGTATTATTAACAAAGGTGGAGAATGGCATTCCAGAAAAAGCAAGGCATTTAAAAAAAAAAAAAAAAAAGGAAAGGAAAGAAAAAGAAAAGAAAGAAAAGGCACAGAATGGGGAACCTCAGAACATGTGTTGGGATCAGAGAGTGATTCTGTGCTGCTGGAGAGGAGAGATTTCCTGAAATTGGAAAGTGCAGTGGGAAGACAATCCGGGAAATTTTTGTTGGAGTCCAGCTGCGGGGCTTAAACTCTAAATTTCTACAGAGAATGAGGAGTCATAATATCAAGAAATACAGGATTAATAGATGGAACAAAAGCCTTAAGTTCTCTTTTTTTATGTTTTCTTATTTCTACGGATTGATTTGTGCATATTCATTGGGTCTTTCCGGATAAGACCCAGTGATAACAGAGCCAAGAAGACAGATTCAGTTTGCCTACAAATACAAACAAAGCAAATACAAGCTTTGAGGTTTATGATATTGAGAAGATTCATTGTCTGTATTGCTAATGCTTTATATCATGATTATTGTTATTAATGAAGTAACTCTTCTCAAAAAGTCTCACACTTCAAAGTTTTAGCTGCTAAAGAAGGCTAATCAGTATTCTGGACAAACATGTGGTCTTTTCTCTTTGTATAACAAAGACTTTTGAAAAAAAGTCTTTTCATAATACTGTCATTTTTGCCATATTTAGAAGCTCAAAAACACAAACTTTTGTACCTGAGTAGCTTTGTCCTCTGTTTGGACAAAATACCAATATGGCTGTGGGCCTACTGTCTACTCCTGTGATAGGACCATTTGAAATCATAGGGAGAGAGAAGATCTCTGAGATCTTATGCTCTAACTGTAGGCTGTATTGTTGTAATTGTTAGGATTCTTTTAATTCTAGCTTACTTAATCTTGCATGGAGAAAATGTGTTTTTTTTTTTTTAATAAAAAAGGGGGGGGGCACCTGGGTGGCTCAGTGGGTTAAGCCTCTGCCTTCAGCTTAGGTCATGATTTCAGGGTGCTGGGATTGAGCCCCACATTTGGCTCTCTGCTCAGCGGGGAGCCTGCTTCCCCCTCTCTCTCTACCTGCTGCTCTTCCTACTTGTGATCTCTCTCTCTCTTTCAAATAAGTAAATAAAAACCTTTTAAAAAAGGGGGACACCTCTTATTTTTTATCCTACTGTTTATCTTCCATACATATGTTACCATAAATCAATGTCTCCTGGTCAATAACTTCTTTCACCTGTCAATCCCTGGTCTTCAGTAGAGCTGGCTTTTCCTTTGGCACAAACCTGGCCATGTAATTCAGGTCTGCCAGACAGAGCAGCACATTTTTCCAGACCCCAAGTATTGGCTAAGTATGGCCAGTTTGAGCCACTGAGAAGGAAAAGACTTTTACTGACAATCTGTTGAAAGGGTCTCACTTTTGCCACTGAGAATAAACTTAGTAGGGAATAGTGCTGGGAGATCCTGGGAAACATCTTACGAGTATGAGAGGTGAGCCTGCCAAAGAGCTGAGAGGAAGTTCTGTTAGGGACTAGAGCCGAATGATGGAGAAAGAGAAACAGTTCATTACTTGAGGGCTTAATCAAGCAATGCCTGAAGCTGATATATCCCACATTGTTCATTAACATGAAACAATAAGCTCTCTCGCTTAAGTGAATTTGGTTAAACTTTTCTAGGCTTGCAACTGAAAAATACAAGGGGGTCATGAGGATTTTATGAAACTAAAGAACAAGAGTTCTGATGGGAATCAGAAAGGGCATGGAAGAAAACAATAGTGACCCATGCAGAACCCCAAGCAGTTGTCTTTCTCTTTCTTTCCTCTCTGCTTCTGCCTGGGTGCCTTTTTAACATTTTCTCACTGCAGACTGGTCTCCTCTCTTCAACAGTTGCCTTTGCAGCACCTGGCTGTCAACAGCTCCTGGCGTGCCACATTACCCCTCAGTCACTGGAAGAGATTAACCAAGTCTCTCTAGGTCCTAATTCCAAATCCCCTGGGGAGAAGGCCTGAATGGCTTGAGTTGGGTTGGGTAGTTTCAGGAATAAATTTTAGTATCTGCGCTCTGACCTCTATTATTATCAGACTTTGGATGGAAAATGTTCAGTTTCAGAAGAGATATATTACCTCCACTCTAAAGTCACCCTTCATGTGTCAGAGGTTTGGGAACAGGCAGCATGAAAGTCATGCTTAGCACTGATAGAGATGAGCAGTCATGTCCAACAGTGAAATGTTTCTAACTTTGAGAGGAGACTTCCATAGTCAGTTCTTTGTAAACCTGGGCAGGAAAGATGGTGACCAACTGTTTTCCCAGGACTGAGGAGTTTCCTGGAACAAGGGATTTTAGTGCTAAAAGCAGGACAAACCTGGATAGTTGGTCACCCCAGATTTGCTGTGGCAAGCTGAGTCTTTATCCTTATATTAGGGCAGAGTGCTGGCCTCATGGTACTCCAACTAAAATTGTGGTTTGAGAAGTCACACAGTGGTATCAACCACCTTCTCCTTGTTCATACTTCTATTGGCATCCTGTATCTTGTATCATTGGACATAAATTAACAATCACTCAGTAACATTTCTGTCTGAGAGGAAGTTCTACTAGGGACTAGAGCTGAATGATGGAGAAATCATCCATTGGATTTGGATTGGATTGGTAGGAAAAAAAAAAAGTGTTCTAGTTTTGGCCTGTGATGTAGGGCTCAGTGGAGAGGAGGTGGCTGCACAGAGCAGAAGCAGAGAGAACATATATTGATGTGACTTTTCCCTGGGTCTTTTGGTCCTCTACAGGGCACACAACTGTCACCAACACTCTATGCAACTCTAGGGACCTTGTAGTTGAAAGATGGATGCTCACTTCTGGTTCCACCACTGCCCTTTAACATTTAGACTTATATCACCATCATGGAAGATTTCCAGGTTACATTCTAGGGCTTTAATTTAGGAAAGTGGAGGGCGGTAGCATGACCAAGTGGTCTAAGGCGCTGGATTTAGGAAAGTGGCTCCTGACCTTGGCTGCATCACTTGGGTAGCTTTCAAAAAAAATACTCTAATGCCTCCTCCCTCCCTCCATCCAGGCTAATAAATCAAAATCTCTGGAATAGAAGTTCAGGTTTTGGCAGTTTAGAAATGCTACCCAGGTGACTGATTCTAAGGGACGGCCAGGATAAGAACTTCTGATGTAAGGGACTGGTTACGAAGAATGGACTCTCTTGGTTGCTGAACCAAATTCATCAACAAGGCTGCTTCGTTATCTTGAAAAAAGCAAAACCAGTGCTAGGTGTCCTGGGACAACATCTCAGTCTCCCATCCCAGAGTTTCTGAAAGCCTGCCTCCCTGAGCTAGCGCTCATACTTCCTGTATTATCCCTCCTCACTCCACACAGTGCTTGGGTACCCTCTTCATGTTAACCTGTCTTCATCTTGTCCAAATAAGGCGAAGTAGGGTGAAAAGTTTGGGCTGTGATTCACAAAAAGCATTGTATTGCAGAGTGGGGAGGATCCTAGTCTCCAAACAGTGAAGATTTCCCAACACTCCAGCGTGATTCAACCATCCATTTTGTTCTGGGCAGCCCAGGCCAGTGAGGTAGACATCATTCAGTATGGACTTGGTTGCTGAAGTCCCAGCCTTACACTTGTGGCTCAGAGGACAGTGCCTAGCAAAGGGGACCTTTGTGAGCTGGATAAACACTCCAAAGATGTCAAATATAGTAATTCTTTCCAAAAGAAAATGTCATAGGTGGAGACAAAAGGGGCATTAGTAGGGTCTCATCCCCTATGCTTCTCATCATTGAAACCTGACACTCCCTCCAAACCCTCCATCTACAATCTGATGTTCTATGTGAAAAGAATAACACATTTGGGTTAGGAGAGAAAGAAATGATGGAGAAATATGGTAAGAAAAATGTGGAAAAGTGTCAGAACCTGTTAGAAACAAAATGTTTGGAGCCTAGATCACCAAAAGAACAGAGGTTGGGGGAAACCTATCTTTTTATCCCAGGCAGTACCCTCAACTTTGGGGGGAGGGACCTGACTTTGTTTGAACAGCTGGAGCAAGGAGTATAAACTATAGTCCACTTGATATGTCTGGGTCTGCCCCTTTCAAGAGCAATTAAACCTCTAGCACCGGAGAATGACTGGCCTGCAAACAGCCTTGGTGCTTGTTGACTTTACTTGCTCACCTTACTAGTGGACAGATGGGGAAACAGAGGCTCCAGGACAGGGAAGGGATTTACCCAAAACATTTAAGCTAGTTCAGGGTGGGGCAAGGACTAGCTGCTATGTCTCCTGACTCTGGAGACAGTGAATGTTCTATTTAGAGATGGGACTTACCAGGAAGAGCCACAGTGAATTCCCACATCCTCACCCACTGCCACTTAAAAGACCCTACATTCCATCTTTTAAGACAGGACATTTCCTTTCCAACTGTAACCCCCCACTCCCAACAGGATCAATTCTAAGTAAGATTGTGAGATAATCCCTGAACCTACAGATGGATTTCATTTTGGAAGAAAACATTACACTCACAATGAGATTACACTGAGGACGTTCTCCAATTTTGCCATCCTGCTGAATGACTGTTTATTATATCATCCTATGTCATGTTGGATTTTTCCTTTTTTCTTTTCTTTCATTCTTTTTTTCCCTTTTTCTGAAACAGTAAACCACGTTATTTCAGACCAGCAAGACGTGTCCAGATGGACTAGTGATTATGATCAATTTGACCGTGTTTTCAAAGAAAAGTGTTTTCATTATTTGAAAGGATACTTCATAAACCTAGTTAGAAGTCTCAATTTCTTATGAGAAATCCTTAAGGCATCTTCCTTAAGTAACGGACCTTCAAAAAATATTTTTTAGTGCCTGCTATATGTTGCTGTGGTCGTGGTTGGCATGACAAAAATGGAAATAGTTAATTTCTGCCCTTAAGAAGTTGACAGTAGAGCAGGGATAGTAATCAGTTAATGAAGATGACGGTTGTTTCTAGAATACGAGTCTCTAAGATGGCTCCCACATGGATCCTTTCCTTGCAGCTTATGCCTCTTCCAATCTTCTGCCTTAGAATTTTCTTCATGCTTCTATTCTAGTATCCTCAGCAAATCTTTTCAGTACAGAAAGTAAAAGGGCAAGATCAGCCCAGCTCCAGTTCCAGGGATTGCAAATTCTGACTCAGTAACAAGATTTGATGAGGTCTTCTTTGCACACAGCCACCCCTAGAAGAGCACATACCCTCTCTTCCACCAAAATAACCAACATAATGCATGTATCTACTGATCTGATAAAGGCAGCATATCGCACCGTGCCGATCTCTGTGAAAGACTTGAGGTTGTGCCTTCCCTTGGCTTCATCTCTAAATCACCTCCAGCCCCGAAGTCCCAGCCTGTCCCCAGGCGGCAGGGAGAAGGGGCTCCTGTTATCTGGCTTTGCTGATATGCCAGGCTAATGGCACGAAACTCTCTTGGCCATCCAGAATGGAAGAAACAGAACACCAATTTAAATCATGAAAAAAGTCAGTGAATCTATCATCATTAATCTTGCTGTCAGTTTTAATTTTGGGGACATTACCTCACTCAACACCAGTTGAAAAGAGCTGCCAAAACCGATGATGTCATCATCACTAGCTGCGTCTGACCCTGCCTGCTGATTCTCAGAGCTCGGAGCAAGTTAATAAATCCCCTGGCACTTGGACACACAGTGGAGTTTTATTACAATGAAGGTATAACCCATGATGTTGTTTCAATTAAATGGCCTGAGAAAATACTTTCTTGTGTTTAGCAAAACTGTAAAACATAATTATCCTCATGCAGTTGGGTCTGTTCATTGTGCTGACGTGATGATTCTCTTCCCCACTCGCCCCACCTCGCTTTCTCTCTCTCTCTCACACACACACACACACACACACACACACACACACATGCACACACACACGCGTGCACAAGCCTCCGAGAGGAGTGGAAAGAATTCCAAACACGGCTCTAAAGACAGCTGAATATTCCACACAAATGTCTTTTCTAGGTCACCACCTAGAGACCTGGCCGGCGGCTGTGTACCTGCAGAACTATGGGGAGGCATCCAGGAATCTTTTGTGTGAAAAGCAGCTGAGGGAATTCTGGGGCTTTTGGCATTTGAAATCTTAGTAAGAGCAGAACATTGACTCTCTTAAGAAGGGGCTAATACACTGGGGAAAACCTGGAGACCAACAGCTGCTCACTCCAAACTTGGACCTCGCTGCTCTTCAAATATTTATGAATAATTTCCTTCGACATGTTTGCTAACTGTTAAGGATATTAGTTTTTGCTGGTTCTTACTCATGGCCCATCTGAAGTGCCTTGGCCTGTGCCTCCTGTGAAGTCATCCTCTTGAACAGGTGCCATTGTCTTAGGGGCATTGCCATAGCATCGGCACATGGGGCCATAAACACAAGCCCTGGTGGATCCCTGCCCTTTCAGCTGGAGGAGAGCTGGGCCATAAGGTGAGAAGGCTCCTTCCTTCCAGTCTGGTTTTCTCTTAAGCAATGGGGCAAGTTTGGAGGATGCCACACTTGGTACATGATGTAAAAAAGCAGTATTTTCAAACACCACTGCTTTGCCTTGATTATCTCTGTTCTTAAGCACTTCCTATATGATATTCTCCATGTGTGACTGAGTGAATGTAAACATGCACGCACACACACACACACACACACATATTCACACACATGCATTTTAAAGTTTTCAAGTGAAATGAGAACTGATAAGCATCAGAAACCTGGGCTAGGTCTCCACAAGTCCTCTCCCTCTAACTTATTCCAAGTGACTCCTCCTAAACTCTTCCCCCACTCCCCCAGCAAGCTCCCATAAATGGCCCTCATCAATCATGCCAAATGATACAGTTGGCTTTGCACATAGCACAAATGAGGATGAAGGGAAGACCCCCAAGCTCATTTTTCATGACCATCTCAAATAGGAACTGATCCTGGGTCTCCAGGGGTGAGCAAGCAGTACACAAATTCACTGTCCCTTTTGCCCTCCCAGATGGAGGCCCTTGGAGATTCTTTATTATTATTTTTAATGGTCTAATATAAAGTATATCCATTCACAAGATACATTGCCTGATCTGAGAATCCCGAACTGCATCCTGTTAGCAATTCCTGCTGTTTATGGAGTTTTGTCTTGACATACTTGTTAAACCTCAATAAATATGTTTTTAATAACCATATGGTATTTAACATACAATAACTGTCTTATTAGTTCTAAATTAAATTCTTGCTCGTGACACTTAATTTAAAGTGTGACAGTCTTTCCCTGGCTAAAAAGGGATTCAAAATATCCACTGTGGGCACACTTCTTTTGGGGAGAACAGAATGTTTAAAAATCGTATGTTTTGATGATATGATTAAAGCAAATTTACATTTTAAAAAAGTCCTACATGGGGGATCCGAGTGAAAATGACAGTGGAGTTGTAACTGTACAGGAGATTGACTAGGTAAAAGCTCACATTCAGAATGCAATTATTTCATGCGTGATGCACGTTAGTCTCCAAGGTATGCTAAGAGACTCCTTGTCGCTTATCTCTCCTTTTGTTCTTCATGTTCTTTTTCACTGCCCAGCATGAAGGTGGTAGACGGTGCTGATTCTGGGCAAAATAACGAAGAACAAAAATGAGGTCGCAATGCACTTATGCTCTTTATAGGTGACCTTTACCCTTTTTTATTGTTTTTCGTCACTTCAGTCATTTTGTCCCTTGGTTACTCAGTTTCCCACCTAAGTGCCTGAAAAGGACTTATATAACCTTTCATGCTCCAGTGCTTTCCCTAACACTTTGATAATCCCCGATATGGAGGGGTGAGCGGACAGAAAGAAGCTTGCAGACGACTGGCTGGGGAGATGCCTGCCACGGTTGGGTTTTGTTCAGGCAGGGAGGCTGCCCAAAGTGCTTTGGAGAAGTAAGAAGTGGCAGGTAAGTGTAAGTCACCCATGGGACTGGGTGAATGAAGCACAGGGGAGAGAAGGTTCCAGGGGGCAGTGACAGAAGTGAGAGAGCGACACTGAAGACAGGGACCAGCTGCTGCAGGAATCCGAGAAACTGAGCTGATACCAGGACATGCTCTGTGAAGGGGGTGGCCTCTAAAGCCCTAGCTGGGTAATGTTAAGCCCTGGGGAAAACCGAGGTCCTTCAGTCTGGACAATGGTTCTGGGGTCCCTGACCAGCAGCTTCAGCATCTCAGAGGAACTTGTTAGAAATGCACATTCTGGGGCCCCACCTCAGATCTACAGAGCCCCAAACTCCATGTTTTTTAAGTTTCTCAAGCGATTTAGATGCTGTAGCTTTTTGAGATCGTCTGCTCTAGAACAGGCTTTCTCAGGCTTAATAGTACTGACATTGGAGGCCCAATAATTCTTTGCTTGGGGGGGACTGTTCTCTTCATTTTTAGGATATTTAGCAGTGTCCCTGTCCTTTTCCCACTAGATGCCAATAGCACCCCACTCCTCCCCGGCTGTGAAAACCAAAATGTCTCCAGGCATTGTGCAATGTCCTCAGGGAGCAAAATCGTTCCCCCTGGTTGAAAGCCACTGCTCCAGAAGAAAGAACAGCATGTGCAGTCAAATGCTCTACCCCTGAGCTATACCCCCAAGAACAGCATGTGAAAAATCATGGCATTAGGAATCTCAGGGCGTGTTTGAAAAATAATGGGTATTCCAACACAATGGGCATTGTAGGTACGAGTAGAGAAGTGTTGTAAAATAAGCTACGAAGGGAGGCTTGAGCCTGAGTTTGGAAACTACTGAATGCTGGGTGAATTCGTTTGGACTTCAGTTTTGTCTTGACAGTGAAGTCAAGTGACAGTGAAGTCCCTGCAACGGTTAGGTAGAGGGGGGTCTCGCCTAAATCTCTGCCTTGGACTACATGAAATTAGAGCAATGGCTTTGAAGCTACTGTGAGAAATATATTTATAGAATGAAGGCTCAGGGCATATGCATATACCTTCAGCAAAACTTTTACAAACAGTCTGATTTTTTTTTTCTTGTTCTCCTCTATTTGGCGCTGTTCTGTTCTACTCCTTTTATTATTATTTTTTTATTTTTTAAAGATTTTATTTACTTATTTGACAGAGAGAGAGAGAGAGAGAGAGAAATCACAAGTAGGCAGAGAGAGAGAGGGAGAAGCAGGCTCCCTGCTGAGAAGAGAGCCGGATGCTGGGCTGGATCCCAGGACCCTGAGATCATGACCTGAGCCAAAGGCAGAGACTTAACCCACTGAGCCACCCGGGCACCCCTATTCCTTTTATTTTTAAAAATGCTGGTTATGACACACTAAATGATTTCATAACATAACACAGTCCACTGCTTGAAAAACACTGGATTAGAAATGAAAGACACTGGAAACGAGGCAGCAGAGAGGAATATTTCAGTTACCCAGGATAAAGATGATGGAAACTTGATACTAGAGTGGGCATGAGGCAGACAGGAGAGCTGGCAGGGACGTTTCAGCTATAGAGACTGTAAGGAAGAAAGAGAAGTCGGTTGCTGGGCAGAGGGGGGTTGGGGGGGGTTATGGACATTGGGTAGGGTATGTGCTATGGTGAGTGCTGTGAAGTTTGTAAACGTGGAGATTCACAGACCTGTACCCCTGGGGGAAAAATATATATATATATATATGTTTATAAAAAAAAAAATTATAAAAAAAAAAAAGAAAAAGAAAGAGAAGTCAAAAAAAAAAGGTCATGGCTTTTGTCAACTTTTGTAATTACTTTTATTTTTTTAGTACAACCAACATTCATAGATGCCTAAATAATAAAGCTGAGGAAGGTTTTCTTTGTTATTTCTTTACTCATTTTTGGCAGGGAGGGGAATAATGTTTCTGGCTATGGGACTGAAGGGTTGGGGCTGCCTAGCATGGTAGAAATGTCCAGTAAAGCACAGGAAAGGTAGGCTGTGGCATGGATGAGGGTCAGAGGTGGTGTCGTGGATTTATGAGTCGTGCCCACTCAAGGCCTGGTGGATGAGGTCACCAGAAGAGAATGTGGTTTCCGACACTAATAGCCTCTCTCTGTGTATTGATATCTATCTGAGTAATAATATTCATTTCTAGTGTAATAAAGACCCACTCAGCAGATGGTATCACATCATAAATAAGTCAAGGCAAGCCCAAGATGTGATCCTTGCCCTTTGAGAGGCCGTATTTCATTTAGGCCCCCTGGTTTGAGCTGAATAGTATTTTCATATTTATTGAGCACCAACTATCAACCACATACTATTCTAAGTGCAGAGAATAAAACAATGGACAAAATAAACACCCCTGCCAGATAGAGCTTATTCTCCAGTAGAGGGATACAGATAAGACACAAAACAAACCAACCAAAAACTGAAATCCATATCATTTCAGATGGTGGTAAATGCTGTAGAGAAAAATAAAGCAAGGAAGGGGAGGGGATGCCAGATGGAGGGATCGCAACTTTAAATCAGGGACTCCTCTTGGAAAACTGGCAATTGACCCCTCTGGGAGCCCCTGGTTTCTTGGGATGACTGACATGACCAGAGGTAGAAACATAATGAGACTAGCCCTGATGGTTTCAAGGCAGAGCATGATGGAAGGCTGTGATGGACATGGGCAAGAGGCAGAGTTACTTGGAATACTCAGCTCTGGCTCCTCTCTTCACTTCAGCTTTGGAGACACAGGCCAGGGGAGGGGTCCCTTCAACATTGATTCTTGCCTTCATCTTACTACATTCCCATTTATTAACTCTTCCTTTCCAAAGTTCTTTCCCATCTTATTTTCCATTTAGAAGTCATAAAACTCTCTGAACATGGGATCTCAGAACTTAATCTCATGACAAGTGGGAGGCAATGGTCTTGTGTTCTAGGTGTGTCTGCTCATAGCTGACTGTGGGACACTGTTTCTATGGGATAAGAGCTATACTTCAGAAGAGGATTTTGTGGTCAAATACATTTGGGAAATGCTGAGCTAAACAAGTATAATCCTGTTTATACTAAACAAGTATAATGGAATTCTTAATTGCAAGACATCACAAAATCTTCAGTGTGCTGTTGGGCATTGCAAATCTCCAAGAAGGACACAGAGTATGCATGATTTTCCAAACTTATCTGGCCGTGGAAACCCTTTCTTAGGAAAAATCTCTCAGGGGACTGTTTTTCCTAGGTATACACTTTGGGAAATAGTCAACTGGCTGTATTGTATGATGGTGGGCAAGTTATTTAGCCCTCCTGAATCTTACTCTCTCATCCATAAAATGAGAATGTTGGCCTGCTGCCCAAAGAATGTCAGCAGTACCACAGGGCTCTGTTGTTGGCCTTGAAGTTGCTCAGGATTTTATCAGTGACCTCAGTGAAGAGAAAAGAGATAATTATCACATCTGTAGATGACACAGGGTTGGGAAGGGTGACTAATAGGTCAGATGACAGAATCAAGACTTAGACTTATCTTGACATGTTAGAATGATAGGCCAAACTGATCTGCAGAAAATTTAATAAGGATGAATATATGTTCTGCTTTTAGTTTCAGAAAATTGATTTTTAAAGTATAAGATGTGGGAGAGTAGGTTTGACAGCAGTTTATGTTAAAGAGAGAGAGAGGGAAAGAGAGAGAGAGCGAAAGAGCTGAAGATTTTGATTGACCACAAGACCAAGATGAGCCATCAGGGGATGTGGCTGCTCTAAAACTGAAACCAGTGAGGCTTTATTAACAGAAATAATTCCATTCCAAGGGACCTGTGGGTCCCCCGGGGCTGGATCTTCTGCTTAGTTGCTACTTGGAGTATTAATTTCTAACATTTTTGAATGTTTATTAGTTGTTTGTCACTGTATCATGCATGTTGTGTGTATCATCTGATTTAGTCCCCACAATAGACACACGAGGTGCCATTATCATAATAATAATAATTTCCATTCCACACTTGAGGACACTGAGACGTAGAGATCACACCGAAAGTGAGTTATGGAGCCTGGATTTGAAAGTAGGTGGATTACATCCAGAATCTGGGTTATTCTGGCTTCTATCAAGATGGCAAGAGATCTGGGAATCATAAAATTTGAGGGACTAAGTGATGTTGTTTAAATGGATGAAAGAACCAAAAATAGGCACAATCTCCTAACATACGAAAACTCTTCAGTTGAAGAGGCATCAACTCTTGCTATGCTACTGTATTGGGTGGAACTAGGAATGGCTGGTGGAAGTAACAGTGAGAAAAATTTCAATTCAATATAAGGAAAGACTTTTTAAGGGTTAGAGTGATCCAAACTGGATCGATAAACCTCATTGAATAGCATTCTCTTTCTTTCTCTTTCTCCCTGTCCTTTCCCTTCCCTCCCTCTGTCCCCCTTTCTCTCTTCAGGTGGTACATGATCATGAGTTCCCAATTTTGGGAATATATTGAACTGCATTAACTGGACTAGTAATTAATTAATTGAATAACTCAATATGTCTATAATTCTTGAAAAACTTTGGGTTGCGCAAAATAATGTGACACAGTCCCTCCTTTCAAAGAACTTCCTATTAAGTCAGTGAGAGAGACATGTAAACAAATTATAGGTGATCCTAGACCTACAGTGGCTTGACTCGTGAATTCTGCTTTCATGACCCTTTTTAGCCTAAATATCACCCTCTCAGAAACAACCAAAACTCGTATTTTGGGTGGTACAATGGCTGCCAAAGATAGCTTTTTGACGGTTAATGTTGATCAGGGTCTAAGGCAATTCAGGGCACTCTGGTCGAAATGGGAGAGCAAGAGATCATTGAGCAGAGGGTGGGAGGTAGGAGGAAGGGGAAATGGAAGCAAGCATTAGCTGAAGACTAAGAGTAGGAGCATGCCACCCAGAAGCTGTTTGTCCCTGACATTGAAATATAAGGTTTTTAAGACCTGTGTCCCTAGTTGTGAATACCATGCAGGTCATGACAGCAAAGAAGAGCACCTCCTAGGAGAGAACCAGGAGAGCTAAGCTTCTGTAATCCAAGCTCATTGGATTCTTGTTTTGAGAAGCCTCATCTATTCTAACCCATGATGAAACAGTTGCCCCAAAAGAACTTTTAGAACATAGCATTTCTGTTCAGTGTTTTATTTTTATGTAATGAGTGCTTTTCAGAGTCATTTTTTTTCAACTCAATTTACATTTGGTTTGGAATTTTTATAGATTTATGGACTTACTTAGAACAAGCTTTATTCTCTATGTCAAAGAACCAGTTGAGTCAAAGGTAGAGGTCATCAAGTGTGAGGCAGCTCCTATAACTGAAATGTATGTAGGATATAATGGGGACACCAAAGAAGGGGTGACCTAAGGCCCCAAGAGGGCTTGGGTGGAGGCCAGGGAGGGTTGATGATGAGATGCTCCTTGAAATATCAGTAAGAATCATTTAGGCAGAGTAGAGAAAAAAGAACAAATACCAACAGTGGAAGTAATGAGATCAACATTACAAAGTTCCACAATAGTGTGGCTGTGGGAATAACTTCCATTTCTCAAATTATTCTATGACTAGATTATTCTCTACCAGAATTACGGGATAGCTATTACCTAAGGCATATAGAATGATTTTAAGTAGGTGGCACAAACTAATGGCATCAAATAAGACTGAATCTCATAATGAAGACATTAATTTCTTTTAAAATTCTCTTTTAATCCTTATGATTATGTCGGGACAAAGTCTTAAATTCATATATGCATGGATCCTAACACACCATTTTAACAAAGAGAGACCAGGTCCCAAGTTTATCTTTCTGTGCCTTACTTGTCTCATCTATAAAATGGGAGTGGACAGGGTGAAAATAGGTACTAATCATAGGATTGTAATAATTAAATGAAATATTATATGTGTGTAAAGCATTCAGAACAAGGCCTGGCACATACCAAGTTCTCAGTAAATACCGCATGTTATGTTTGCTTTGTTGCTATTGTCTTCTTAGACGAGCAACACTTACCTGGCTAGAATTTAATAATATGGCTTTGTTTGTATTAAATTTAATTTTATAGTTAACAGTTACCTTCTATATATTTTAATCAATACCCATTACTTTTAAATTAGATTTATGGAAGTAAAGAATCATAAAAGTGGTGCATGGAAAAGGCACAAATCACCCAGGCAGAATTGCAAATGAACACAGTTTGGAAAATACAGACCTGGATGATCTCTAAGGGTCTTTGTAGTTCTAAAAGTCAAAGATTGTACTGATGAAGGAGGGAAGCCCAGAGAGAATAGAAATTTTACCCAAGGTCACTGGGCTCATTAGTGGCAGAGCTAGGAGCAGATCCAAGACCTCCAGATGCTCAGACTCATGTTCTCCGCTCTGGGTCTTGCTCATGGTCCAAAGCCCTGGGACTTCTCAGCTGAGACAGTCCTGTCCCCTGGCAAAAGGGGCACCGACAGGGGTACAATCTTACAAAAAAGTTCTGCTCACTCCTTCTGACTGCAGCAAACGCTGAACCATGTCCTAAAACCAAGCTGCCTGCTGGAATCTTGCTGCATTCTTACTGAGTCCTGACACCACGTTCAACACTGGGAATTTGGGTGGGCCTAGAGTGCCTTTAGTATTACTGCTATAATTCAAAACATCCAAATTATTATTTTCTCCACAAGATGAAGCCAGGGGAGTGCTGTTAAGTGGAGAGAAAAGTGTTTGTTACGCTAGGCGTTCCAACAAAATGTCCTCCTTTGCCATTAAATCATAGCATTTCTAAATGAAATGATATTTTGCAAACTTTGGCAGTGCCTGAGATTTGGACATTGTGCAGATTTTTTTTTTCTTTCTCATTTTGTGCTTTTTCTCCATGTAATCCAGAGGACTACTATTTGCTGGCTTTACTTTTCTTATTTGTCTTCCCTTATGATTCAAGTTGTCTACTTTCCCCAAAGACCTCAGATAACTTCATTTTCTGCTCATAACTTATCATTTCTAATAAATAGTGAGGGTGATAGAGACTCAAGAATATAACCATTGCCCAGGTTTGTTGTTTCTCAGTATCCGCCTTTCTCTAGGATTAATCATGAAGGACTTCCTAGGAAGAGATCTGTTTGTTACCATGATATCCTCAAACAGAAAACCAATGAAAATCGATTTATTAAAAATAGATATATGATATATACATGATATATTAAAAATGTATGAATGCCATGAAATATTACTCAGCTATAAAAAAGAATGAAATCTTGCCATTTGCAAGGATAGACCTAGAGAGCGTAATGCTAAGTAGAATAAATCAGTGAGAGAAAGACAAATACCATATGTGGATTTCACTTATATGTGGAATTTAAGAAATAAAACAAACAAGCAAAGGGGAAAAAATGAAAAGAAAGGGGCAAACTGAAAAACAGACTCTTAACTATAGAGAAAAAAACTGATGGTTACAAGAGGGGAGATGGGCTGGGGGGAGGGGTGAAATAAGTGATGGGGATTAAGGAAGGTACTTGTTGTGATGACCGCTGGGTGATGTATGGAAGTTTTGAATCATATATGGTACACCTGAAACTAATATTATACTGTGTGTTAACTGGAATTTAAATAAAAGCTTAAAAAATCAAGTTCACATAAGATTTTTTAAAAAATTAACAAAGGTGTATTGACATGGCAATTAAATCCTCAAAGACCGAAGTTGACCAATAAAATCTATGAAAATAGGCTTCAACCGTGTTAAACTCTCTGTTGGACTAGTGCAGTCTTGTATACTCTGTGTGAACAATACTAATGTATATCCACCTGTTCTCCTATTACTTCTGTTTCCACAAGGCAGCTCTGGGTAGAGTTGACTTCCTCAGGTCCCAGTTTCTCTTTCCTCTCTTGGTCTTCACTGACAAGGGCTGCACTACTCGAGAAAGTAGCTTTTGCATCCACAGCCCCATTGCTGGAGCTCAATGTCTCGACTTAGCAGCTGGGGAAATCCATTGACAGGCTTGGGGTGTGTCTGGGTCTACAACTGGGCTGCTTTCCTCCTACGAGACGTGAGCGGCATGGAGTAGGTCTGAGTTCACAAGTCAGAAAACTCTCCCAGCAGTCTGGCTTACATTAGGGAAAATTCCCCTTGGGGAATTGAGAGGCGGGACTGGACTATTCCCCTGCTCCCTAGCTCAGGAGCATACCATGCCTCTTCTCTCAGCATCTCTGGGCAGTGTTTCTTGGTAGGCTTGGCTCTATCTCTCTTTGGGCGCACTCTTTCTCCCTTTCTTGCCAGCTCTCCATCCTTAAACAATTATTTAGGCCTATAACCTAACTTCGGAATGTTTGGACTCAGAACTAAAGGCACAGAAATGATAAATAAGAACGACTCTGTTCCTTGGATTGGCCTGGGAATGGGAGATTCTCATTAATTGAGTATCTTGGTGTTCATTCATTTACTTATTCATCCATTCAACAAATATTTATTAAGAACAGCGCCAAGCACCATTCTAGGGACTATCTGTGAACAAAACAGACAAGAATCTCAGCTGACATGGGAGCTTACAGTCCTGGGATCAGGACCAGCTTCAGAATTTGCAGGGGCCAGTGCAAACGAAGATGCAAAGTCCTCAGTTCAAAAATTGTTAAGGATTTCAAGACAGCAACAGAAGGGTAATAAATAAAATGTGAGGGCATTCTAAGTGTGGGGCCTCATGGGACTTGCATGGGTTGCACACTCGTGAAGCCAACCCTGGCAGGGATAAATGACAAGTTAACATGTCCCCTGCAAGTGGATGGACAAAGCTCGGGTGGAACACAGTAAATCTACTTTCTACGAGGGGGACAATTGTTGGATTTTCCTTTGGTGATTCAGGGGTCAACAGAGAATATTTCTGGGTCTCGGGTCACTGTTAGATTATCATTTGTCATTGCACATTTGAAGTGTTGCCTTTGTGACCTCTGAGTATCAGGATGATGGCTTTATGGACAGTGTGCTTGGGAATGTGGAAAGAAATAAGAAGCCCACAAAAATGATACTCTTTAAGATTAAACTGAGTGGAGTTCCTTCACCTGAAAATCTGTTCAACATCCAAGCAAATAGAAGTACACATAGCCGATGAATACGGAAATTGTTATAGCTATAGATGTCAATTATTCTGGTAATGTAGGACAACCTGTTCGAAAGGTCCCAATGGAATACCAGTGCAGTAAATCGGCTCAGGGGTTAATTTCTCAGCTGATCTGTGTAGATCCTCAATGTGATTTTGAACTGCATTTTGAACTGATTTTGAACTGACTGCAGATAGCTGTGAATGGCTACTCCATCACTTCAGGCCCCAAGCTTGTGCCAGCTCCTTCCTTTACCTCTGTTCAAATGTTTCCCTTCCATCCAAAAGTCAAGAAAAGAGAGCCAAGTCTCTGACAGACTCTGTTAATTTCATTTCTGGAGAAAAATACCAAGAACATGATTCCCAACTCCAAGCCCAACTGACAAGGATGGGAACTCACATGAATGATGTCTGGCATACTCATCCTGGAGTTTCCTGAAAATAAAAGTCATGCAGTCTTTGAAAATGAAAACTGACTGAGTAAGAGCTCTGGGTAGAAGAGGTTTCATTCTCAAGGTGACTATTTCACAACTTGGACTTTTGGGGGCTTCTGTCTAACACATAACGTGGCTCATCATATTATTGACTTCAAGGGTGTGGAAAGATCACTGAATGAGGAGTCAGAATAACTGCTTTTGAATCTTTATTATTAAGTCAAGTTTCTAGGTCTCTGAGCCTCAGTTTCCCATCTGTAAAATGGGGGAGCTAATAGTTTGCTACTGAATTGCAAAGTTCAGATTAACAGTATGTATGAAAGTACTTACAGAGTACAGAATACCTCACGATTGTAGGGTTAATAATCATTGTTATTGCTGTGGTTATTTGTTTCTATTTTCCAAAGTGAGCTCTTTAGTTGGCAAATGCCAAGGCGGATGAAAACAGGTAGAGCCTCCTGATTATTCCCTCGTGGGGGGGACGTGGGTAGAGTACAAGATTTTGCCTGACGGTGATGGTTGAGGGCCGCTGAATCCTGTCACAGAAAATTTAAAGGCCCTCCCCTTTTTCATTTCCCTCCACGGACTTCTACCTGTAGCAATAAAAAATCCTGTGTTCGTGCCTGTGTCGCTTCATTTTAGGAGCTTGACTTTTATATGAGTCTTGGTCCCTGTGTGGGGCTGTTGAGTATTATTTCTGCCTCATCTTACCCACAAAGAAAGGGAAGTATGTGGCATTAAATGATTTGCCCAGGTCACCCAGAAAGTCAGTGCTGAAGTTTATGAAAGAGTCCATTGTTTTCTTCGTTCTCCATCCCAGTCACTAGAGGAAATTCCTGCGGAGTGTCCAGAATAGTCTGATAGTCCGTCTTAATTCCTCACCAGGACCAGAATCCATGGCTATCCCTATATGGACGTGCATTTGACCTCCTCCCTGCCCCATTTAACTGACAGGACTTGTTTTCCTGTAAGACCAACACATTGTCAGCACACGGGGTTTATAAGCAACATTCACCACATGCAAAACTCTTAAGGCTATGTACTGGAAGACATGGGGAGGGCACCTACCACCATGGCAGCAAAAGCACAAGCCTAGAAAATAAGATTGGAAGGACCTAGGAAAGGCTGCTCTGAGAACCATTTACAGCTGACTTGAAATCTCAGGGTAGCCACTCGCTGGCTGTGTCACTCTGAACAAGTTACAAAACCTCTCAGAACTTCAGTCCCTTCCCTTTGGAAGTGGAGTCGTTTGCATCTGCCTCAGGAGGACTGTTGTGAGAATTCAGGGAGCCTATACATGTGTCCGTAAATGTGGGCATACGTGGAGAATAAGCTCGAGAGAAAGACAGAAGAAGAAGGGGAGACTCCAAGCATGTGTTTAGCACACACTGGTCGTTCAGGAAGCAACCATTTCCAGCTTCCTTCCCTCAAATTGGCTTGCTATCGATCTCAGCATTCTTGACTCCATGGCACTTCTCAAGGACTATCATAAAGACTGGTTTTGTGGGCCGCCTGGGTGGCTCAGTGGGTTAAAGCCTCTGCCTTCAGCTCAGGTCATGATCCCAGGGTCCTGGGATCGAGCCCTGCATCGGGCTCTCTGCTCAGCGGGGAGCCTGCTTCCTCCTCTCTCTCTGCCTGCTTCTCTGTCTACTTGTGATCTCTGTCGGTCAAATAAATTACAAAATAAATAAATAAATAAAGACTGGTTTTGTTTGAATTGGTAACTACTTTGTATTCATGGAAAACTGATTATTAGTACTCAGAGAAGTCAGTTGTCTTATGACTTCTTAAAAGAGGATTAGGACCTGGAGCAGGTGGGCGTCGGACATTGTGTCCCTGTAGCCCCTATACTCTCCCATTATAACCCTCCAAAGAACTCATTGCTATTGCTTGTTTCAATTTTTGTCTTTCCTGGCAGGCTTTCAGCCCCCTGAGGGCAGGGACTGTCCATCATTTCTCTACTCACACCAAGCCTACTACCTGCATATTCTAGCAAATCAATAAATGTTCCTGATGACTGATTGATTATAAGAGAGGCTAACAAGAATGAGGTTTTTTAATGCTAGGTTTAAAATGGGTTATTAAGAAGCTAAGGGCTTTTCAGGTCCATTTCTGTCTTTTCAATATCAGTGTGCATGGAATCGTCTGGTTCTCAATAGAAATTCCGTGTGAAAATAAGAACCTTGGTCTGGCAGAGCCATGTGTTCATTCATTCCCTTGTTCGACACAATACTTTCAGCATCAACCACACACCGAAGACAGTTCACGGTACCGGGATACATATATGAGTGACCCAAAGAAAACTAAGTCCCTGCATTCTAATAGATTACAGTCTAGTGGGTAAAAACAGACAACAAACAAACAAACAATACACAACGTGTCATGTGATGCTAAATGCTGTGCGAAGGAAAGGAAAGCTGGGAGAAAGCCAGAGAGTGAGAGAGGTTCTAGTTTAGGTATTTGAGGTGCTCTCCTATTTTAGATAGGATGATGGGAGAGGCCACAGGCAAAGGGCAGTTTCAGCAGAAGCCTCAAGAAGGGAGGGGCTGAGGCTGTGGGTATTAGAGGAGGCAGGCGTCTTAGGATCAACCAAAGTTGACTGTCATGATTGGCTTTTGCTCTGATGGACGTTGGAAGCCGTAGGAGTAAGAAGAAGCTATTAAAGCCACTACAGTGGTTTCACAGAAAATATGCTTCTGAGAGCTTGCTCAGGGCAATCCTGGCTCCTCTTTTAAGCAAACGCAGGTGACCATTCTTGTCTTTGGGCTAGAGAAACCATTGTGGCTTTGTTTTATATCTTGGCCAATAGTCTTGTGAAGTTTTTAATGATGGAAAATGCAAACCTGCAGATACAATTCCCATACTACCTGAAGGCCAAACACCTATTTACTTTGCCCAGGCTGCTGCAGGGCCTGGCCGGGACTCCTCTGTTCTGAGAGGCGACTGGCCAGGAATCGGTCTTGGGAGCCAACCAAGGCCGATGTCAGCCCCCTCTCCACACTCACACCCCAGAATCCTTCGCTGACAAATGGCAGAAGGGCTAGGGCAAGGGAAGAGGAGGCTGCCACTCATCCACCGAACACACACTGTAGCAGCGAGACAGTTAATCTTCCATCTAAAGAAGTGTTCAGGCAGCTTTAAGAGGACATATTTCCAATTTCTCCTGAGAGGAGAAACTGATGGGAAATTCGCACCTCCCAGTCAGTCCCCAGTTCACAGTGAAGAGCTCGAAAAATCACACACAAGGAGATGTGAAGCAGATAAACAGAGCCGAGAGCTCCTCTGAGAAACTCAGAAACGCAGTGGCAGCTGGAAAACCTTGTTTTCCTCAGGTTTCCAAACTTCCCTCAACGAACCTCACTCTTGGTCTCCGTCTGGTGTGAGATGATTAATTCTTTTAAACGATGTAGGGCATCCCAGGGATCCAGGGTTTCTTTTCTCTGTTTTGAAACTAGAAAGAAACAGATTTCATCACTACCTTCTCGTTGGTTTTGTGATCTGACCTCTCCCCCATAAATATTTATGCTGGCAATTGAAAATGACCAAGTGATGCTGTATTTACCTGGGGCAAGCTTATCCTCATTCATTCATTGTTTTTCTTTTATACCCAATTTGCTTTGGCTACGGGACATACTAGTCTGCTGATCTAAAGACAATATTCATGTATTCTGTAGTCCCAGGGGTGAGGCAGTGCTTGGTAAGAGTAGTAGGAGCTGACCTGGACCACGGGACTACAAGAAAGTCAAGTAGGTTGAGTGGCTGCTTAGTTTGGAATTATCTCCCAGTGTCTTGTGAATTACTCAGTGATCCAAAATTATTTTTATTAAGTGCTGGGTATTGGGGTTACAGAAATGAATAAAATGTGACCCTCAGCCTCAAGATCACAGATTGGCAGAAAAACGGTATGAAATTAGGAAACCAATGTGACAGTAGTGTGTGTGGTTGTGGCCTGCCCAGAAGTTCCCCACTGCCCCCGACCTCCCTTCTTCCCTTCCTCCCTTTCTTCCCATCCCCCTTCATTACATATTATTGAGCACTTACCTGAGGCAATTTCCAGTTAACACATAGCACATAAGACCAAGTTGTTACCCTCAACACACTGACTTTTTAATATTATCCATTGTCTCAGTGAGAAATGGGTTTATTTTAGAGGATCAGTGGCTCCCAGATTACTGTTACTTTCTTTTTTTCACCCCTTCAGCCGTAATTAATCTCTGGAAATATCTCAGCAGACTGTAGGAACTCAGTTTTTCCAATTTCCTTCTACTTCCTATTTCTTTGGCACATAGTAAGAGCTCAGTAAGTATTGAATGAAGTGAGTGAGTAAACGAATAAAATACCCCAATTACCACAGAGTGTCTGGGAGACTTGACATTCCACCGGAAAATTGGATCCTCATAGGGGCCCAAACCAGATAACTCAAACCACAGCCGGAAAATTGACTTTGGTGTTTGAGTTGTAGGCCATACATATAACTCAATAAAAAATATGTGGCTGTGTTGCCCAGGAGGTTTCTTGACCCATCTAGGAATGACACTCACTGAAAGTATTTTGCCAGCTCTTTTGTCAACTTCTTCCACTGCTTGAAAGCTGGGTTTTAGTAGCAAGACTATTTTACCAACTCTTACCTGGAAGGTTCTGATTATGCCCAAAGGGAGCCTGACAATGACACGATGGAGTCCACTGAGCTTACTATCCATGCTGCTCCTATACCCCGTTGCTCTACCTTTAGGTCTTTGGAGTCTGGCTTGCTCTGTGTCATGTGCTTGGTGTGGTAGAAGGGGTGGAAGCAGCTTGAATTTGAACTTAAAGGATTGAAGGTCAAGTGTCCATACAGGCGGTGTGATCTTGAGTCCTGTATTAGTTTCCCATTGCTACTATAACACATCACCACAGATTTGGGGGCTGAAAACAATACGAATTTATTCTCTTAGAGTTCTGAAGGAAAAAAGTAAAAAAATGAGTCTTATGAGGGTAAGGCAAAGTGTTGACCCAGGGTTGTTTCTTCTGGAGACTCCCGGGTAAATTCATCCCTTTCCTCTTCCACTTCTAGAGACTGAGGGTATTTCTCAATTTCTGGCTGCACAAACCCAATCTGAGCTTCTGCGGTCACATTGCTTTCCCCTCTCCTATGGTCAAATCTCCTGTCTGCCTCCTTGCTGCGAAGACCCCACGCACTGTGATGACATTGAGCTACCCAGATAATCCAGGATAATCTCTTCATCTCATGATCCTTCTGAAATGTCCTTCTTGTTATGTAAAGTGACATTCACTGGTTCCAGGGATTAGGATATAGGTGTCTTTGGGGATCATTGTTTGGTCTACTATAAAGCTTTTAGTCTTGCTGAAATTATGTATACAAATTATGGAATAAAAATGAATAAATATTCACATGGTTTCTATATCACTCTTATACTGTAAAGACCATTGAAACACAGTTTATTGCTGTTGTTGATATTGTCATTACTACTCCTCTCCTGAAGAATCCCACTACATTTGCCAGTCAAAGCAAGTTCATGGTCTTCAAACAGGATTGTTTTGGTGAATTCCCCCATCCCTACCCAGGCTCCAGTAAACTGTGAAACAGCAAAATTTGTTTGATTGTTACATTTCTTAAGGTGCACTTTGCATTCAGTAAAGTGAACAAATTCTAGCTACAGCTCAATGAATGTATGCATTTGAGTAAACAGATTCAGATCAAGATATAGAAAATTCCTAGTACCTTAGTCAGGTTTCTTCAGGTCTTCTCCCTCCCAGTCAGTTCCCTCAGGTAATTACTACCCTGTCTGGATGGCTTTTTTTCTTGTTTTGTTCTTTTTGTTTTGATTTGGTTTGGTTTTTGGGGCTTTTTTTTTTTTTTTCATTCAACAATTTGTCCTTGAGATTACTTTATGTTTTTGCAAAAAACAGGAGTTTATTATTTTTTCCATTGCTGTGTAGTATTTCATTGTATGACTATGTCATTATTTATTTACTAATTCTATTTTTAATAGGTATTTGGGTTGTTTACAGTTTGGATGATCATAAATGAGGATGTCATGAGCATTTTTGTGCATGTCTTTTGGTGGATATAAGTTGTCATTCCCAACAACCAAGGAAGTCCTTCATAAAGGAGAAAAATAGGGAAACGCAAAGCCAATTTCACTTTTAAATGCAATGTAAAAACATAACAAATTCTATCCAGACCCAGATGTGGAGTTTTAGAAACATAAAACATGAGAAAGTGTTCTTATCCAAGTTAAGGATGTCAGCTCAAATCCAACAGAAGAATGTCTGAGAAGTTCACCGTCAATTTCATGGCCATGATTTTGTCTGGGGCAAGAACTTGGTTCTCTATAGGAGCTGTAAGCACCATTAAAGTCCATTACCTGACTTGCATCAGTTCAGATAGAAAACTCTGGCAGGAATGGAATCAAACTCTGGGCTGTCTCTCTCTCTGTAGAAGGTTGTCGGGTAGGTGGTAGTGGGCACAGTTCAAAAGCAAGTAGGGAGAACTCTGGTTGAAGAGAAAGGAGGAGCCATTGGCAGCTTAGGGCTATGGAAATGTTGAAACAATCCATGTCAGTTTATTTTATGATCATTCCTCAGAGTTTCCATCTCACATTGGATTTTTTTTTTTCTGGGGCAGATTAAGAAGGGGAATCAATTAATGTGAATCTCATGTTACTGTAAACAGTTGGAGGTCTTAATTGGGCCAAGAGTGAGCAGGTGGTCCTTCCCCAGTCAACTATCCTTTCACCTGTCAGTCAAATGAGGAGAGGGCCTCCATCGCTCATTAGGAACCATTTGTCACCTCGAACAGAGCTTTGAAAGGATTTCTTTGAACTTTGTTTGGGATTGATTTTCTGCATATGCTGAGCTGTTACTGACAAACTCTGGGCAACTGCTCCTCTGTAACAAATGCATTAAAAGAAAGGGTGAGAGGATTTTAATAGCCTCCAAATTACATAGCCTAGAAGGCTCGGATTCTTTCCCCACCCCCTGTCCACCTCACCAACCCTCCACTTTCTGGCATTGCATCACAATGAATAATAAGAACTCTACCCAGTTCAAGAGAACTGTCTTGAACTTTTGCTTTTCTCCTTTTTTGAATTTTTCTTATCTGCCACTGGCTCCAGACTAAAATTGATTCATAACAATGCTTAATTAAGAATGGACTTTATACCTTGGCTTTGTCTCTTACTTTTCAAGGAACCTTCAGGGAGGGGATTTACATTAACATGGGGTTGGTTGGGAGCCCTACCCAGATGATTCTAAAGATGCCCTTTTAGCCTCTTTCTTCCATTCTGACTCTTCTTAAGGTCAGGGGCCATGGCTGGTTTGCTCAATACTGTATGTCAAGTGTGCTTCCCTGTGTCTAGCATAGAGGTGATACTCAATAAATATCTATCAAGTTAATTAATTGATTAAAAAATAACTAATTGTCACTTTTGCCTTCCAATTGGAAGATAAAGCCACATTGTAACTTGCTGTAGCCAAGGAGAGTAGCCATTGTTCATTCGCCAAGTAAATTGTTGGGAGAATTCAGCTTTTATTTCTGATTTACTTGTTTTATTGAATATAAGTAAAACTTATACGTTGGGGAAATTTTGGAAAACATACATAACTCTTATGAAGTTGTGATATCCCCTTCCATGGAGCAGGGTCATATTTAAAGAAGCATGAGTGATCCAGCCAGAAATAACCATCTTCACCTACATTTCTGTCATATGTGGAAAGCCACCGAAGAACTTAGAATGTGGTAACTCTTACCTAAATCTCTTCTTCTCCCTATTTCTTCTTTGAAAGAGAATATTCAGGATCTCCATTTTTCTCTCTGTACCTCTCTTCTCTTTCACCTCCCCATCTCCCTCCAGCCCCCTCTCTAACAGAACATTGATCCCAGTGATGAGGGCTGCACCCCTCCGCTTCCCAGTCCCCTTGTTTTCTCCACCATGGGAAGGTAGTTCTGTTGCGGCTCTAAGTGCATTTTCAGAGATAATCTGTCTAAGCAGCTTCAGTTCTTTCTCAGAAAGCAGGGATAGATGAAAGGATGGAGTTCCCCTGCCACACACACATTAATAATTATCATCCCATCTCATGTATAAAATATTAGAAAATTCAATTTAAATCAAATCTCACTATACACATTATACACATAACCATTTTGTACTTTTTTGGTGACTACACTATAAATTACAGTATTGTATTCCACTTTCTAACTTAGCATTTTGAGCATTCTCCCATGTAATTCAATCATACCCCCCAAAAATAGTTTATAGGTGCTGCCAATACTCAGTCTTATGGAGGCCATATTGTTTTAGAGAATTCTCCTATTGTTGGCCATTTGGGTTGAAGTGGTTTTTTTTATATTTCTCTTCAATTCCATGCCACAGGGAAGGCATTGGCTCTAAAAAGTGGACTTTACCAGAAGACAGGAACCTGCATAATGAAAGGGGGGCAATTTCATTATGGACCTAGGTCTCAACATTTGCTATACACATTTCCCTCTTGCTGGTTTGGCCTCCTGGGGGTCAGAAACTGAAGCTGTAATCAGTGGAAGCCAAGTGTGCGGGCTGCCAACTTGACTCACATTAGGAAGTTCCCAAATCTCCTGGGTTGTATCTTTCTTTAGAACCTGACAGATCCAGGCATAGTGCAAATTAAATAGGATGAGCGAAGCCAAATCTCCCCATCTTTCAAATTTCTAAGCGTAGGTCTGAAGCAGCAAGGGGACTTTTAACACTGACCTCTGGTAAAAAATGATAACACACTTCTGTTAATGGACCTGGAAAACCCCCAATTGCTAGAATCAGTGTAAGGGGAGCGGTGGTGGTATTTTGCATTCTCAGTTTTATTAGTTTGGTTCACTCTACCAGATTTTTATACTCTGTTCCATAGGAACTATGGAATGCCTGTAAACTCTGAAAACTGCGCTGAACTTTGGGAATTGATCCAGTTCTGGTTGCTAAAGAGATAAAAAATAGAAAAAGAGGAGCTTGTCGGAAGATAAGCTTCATTTCCGTGCTTGATGGTCTTCATATGTGAAGCCCCGGGACCGTTCTGCCTTAGTTTATTTTTAAGGGAGATAAACGAACAATCGTCTTGGTGGGAGTGGGGGGGGGGTTGTCCTTCACACGTGTCCTTCATGTCCTGCCATGTGTCCTTCATATCTCACTGCTGAGTAATCACTTGCTGGCTGACATGGGCTTCCTGTGGGCAAAGGACTTTGGGAGTCAACACAGATCCATATGGAAAGCCAAGCTCATCCTTGAGATCCCATCAGTGTTGGTTTTTGGCCAGAATCATGTTTTTGGATCACCAGAGAAGGCATGCTTTTTGGTATGTTTCCTTTCACTCTGGCTAACTTTTTGCCTTTTCTTTAGGGAAAGGAGGTAGTGCATCATCTCCCTCGTGTGCTTACAAAGGTGGCCATCCTAGCATCATATGAAAGAAAAAATGAAAAATGTGACCAAAACTGGGGTGGTAACATTAATAAGTGATCAGGTCCGGATGTATGGGAGACAGGTGTGAATGGGACACTGGTGTCTAATGGCTGTCTCTTTGTGGATGTGTCATAATTTCTTGACACTAAACATGGACAAACCAGAGGTTGTGTTAATTGGGAATGACAGCCTATATCCTGCCTGTGCTAGTGTTTTGTTGAGGTTGACAAAAGTTGACTAAGCCAGGTACTGTGTGCTGGGAATTGGGCATTGTTTCTGACACAGACCTATCCTTTTGTACTAATATTAGTCCTTTAGTGAGGTCATGCTGGTATCAATTTTTAATATATAAAAATTCGTAAATATCTGACCTTTTAGCTGCCAAGGAGGCCTTCACAATCTTGTCATCATCTGCACAGATTCCGTGTTTTGCATGTTTTTCTCATATTTTGTTTAATCTCAATGCTTTTTTATTGGTCTTTTTACATTTTTTTTTAATTAAAAAATACCAGAATCAACTTTCATGTTGGAATTACATATCATTCCACTGATTTAAGAGCCTCTTTATTGGTCAGCTACCTCAAGGAATGGGATTTATATTCCTCCCATCTCTGTGTTAATCTATTTACATCATTCTCTCTTTAGCGTCATGGCAACTTCAGATCATCATAGAAAGCATAGGGTTATTCTGGTAACACACTCTTTCCAGATCACTTACCCAATGAAGACCAACACACACACATACACACACACACACACACACACACACACACACAAAACGAAAAAAACAAAACACTCTTTTAAAGATTTAGCCTGTTAGGGTGCTGTGGCAGATCTTTCCACCTTCTGCCTTGAAGCCAGTGCTGAAAGCAATCATTTGAGATACTGCGTAGGAGATATAAAGTATCTGGATCTAGCTTGCTATTTATGATTTTAGCACATCCATGCTATTAGAGAGACAGAATAGCTCTGTTTAAAAATCCTTGGTTCTCTCGGGTCATTCCTTCATCTGCCTTATTGCATATATAGGGTGATAGCTGATACTGAAGCTAAACTCGCAGAGTCCTAACTCAGCTATCACTGAAGAGTTAAAGAATGGAATTCACAGCTTAGATTTTCCTCACCTATACTTTGGGAATAATAGTTAAATGCACAGCACCAGGTATTGGCAAGAGTGTAAGTTAAAAATGACTGGAAGGCTAGGGTACCAGAAGTTGAGATGACAGCAGGAATTGAAGATGTGGAGTAGCTTCACGAGACAGTTTGGAGTGAGAGAGGAAACAGAAGCAAAATGGGTAATGGCTTAAGGTGTTGACTCTTCTGAGAATATTTCTATTTAATAAACTGGAAAATCTTAGAGAACGAAAGGATTGACTCTGTAACGATAGAATACCAAGCCAAATGACAAGTGGTGAGAATAATTTGGGGGCAGGGGTTTTAGCACAGAGCCCTTAAGTCACCAAATAAGCTATCCCCATTAAGAAGCCTCTTTAAGCTGAGTTTTGATAGTCAATGCCCTTGGGCACCAAATCGTTGAAATAAGGCAATTTCTCAGAAAGAGTAATTAGTTCCTTGCTGTAGCACTGCCCCTGGGGCCCTTGCTTTGGGACCACTTTAGAACTGAGACTGCTTTGTCACTGAGTGCTGCAAGTGATTGTCAGAAACAAATTCTCTTGGCATCCCTTTTCCTTGCAGCTGATGGTTTTAATCTGGCAAAATCTGGAAGCCTGATAAGAGTGAGGTGCAAAAACAGCTTTGAGTAATCGAATCTGGTCTACGGCCACACCACCCTGAACGCGCCCGATCTTGTCTGATCTCAGAAGCTAAGCAGGGTCGGGCCTGGTTAGTACTTGGATGGGAGTAATCGAATCTGCACTCAAGTTTTGTTGCTTTTTGGTGGTGGTTTAGACCAGAACATGCATGGCACAGGCTCCTGACCAGACTCACAAGGATGTGGCCGGAGACATGGAGTTCTCAGTGCTAAGTTGTTGTCCTGGGCTGTTGTCACGTGTTTGATCCCAGGTTCCACTGGCTAGATACATTGGGAGATAGCTGATGGTGGTACCTGGCAAGTCTGGCAGTAGGAAATGAGCAAAAATTCCAGAAAGATTGCCAAATGCCATCCATACCATATTCTAGAAACTTCCCTGATCTGGTTCTTTCCTGCTTATCTACCCCAGCTCTCCACTATCCCCCTGTCATTCATTATTCTCCAGCCATAATGATTTTGGAATAGGCCACTGCTGGTTTCTGCCTCAGGACATTTGGACTTACCATACAAGATGCCCCACCTCCTGTGTTTGGCTCCTTTTCATCCTTCAGTTACCATCTTCAGTATCACCTCCTAAAATCATAATCCCCCAATCATTCTACCTAAATTCTACCTATTATTCTACCTATTATTACTTCAGTCACATAGATTATCTGGAATTTTCTCATGAATTTGTGTATTTCTAGCTTATTTCTAGAATATAAATTTCTTTGAGAACAGAGGGGTATCTGTTTTTTCAGCACTGCCTTCCAGGTGCCTAGAGCAGTAGCTGGCATACAGTAACTGCTGAGTAAATATTTCTTGCATGGATAAATAAATAAGTGGACAAACAGGGGAGTCAACATGGGAACTAAGAGGTAGATATAAAGATAGCTTTGGGGCATAAGACCATGAGCTGACCATTAAGAATTAAGCAAGAAAATAGTTATTGGCACCAAGTAAAATGTCAAGCTGAGCTTAGCAGTAAATTGATTTGATGAGAAGCCACAAAGATGGTCTTTAGATTTGCTCTAATTAGCGGTCACTTTTAGGCTTATAGCCTGTAGTATGGCTGAGCCTATATGAGGTTTAAGTCATTTCTAGAGGTGGGTGGCTTGAGCTAGAAAACTAAGTGGACATTATAAATAAAATCTGAAATCAGAACATCAAATCCCAGGCTAGCATTGGTGCTACCCCACTCCTCTCTGCACTCATGGCAGACATTGCTAATAGAGGACGGCATCTTTACTGCTAATCCGGCAACCACCAAGCACTAGAATGCAAAGTCCATTATGGCAGGACTTTTGTCCGTTCACTGTTTTACTCCCAGAACCTAGAACATTGCCTTTTACTTGTAGGAATGCAATAAATTCTTATTGAATTAAATATTTGACTCAATCAGATTTGGCAAACGACATATATTTTATTTGCTATCCCTGACCTAAAGCAAAAAAGAGAAGGACTCAAAATTGGATTCAAAGGATTGTTATCACAAAAGAGTAGCAATTAATCTGATGATCCTAAGAAGTGTTTCCATGCTGAGAACAGGCAACTGCTTCACCATTACCCTAAAGGACAAAGCTGGGACTGTTGCTTTAATTGGCTATACATTTGAAGCAACTCCGCTAAGATCCAAGATGCATTCTCTTTGTGTCAAATTATACTACTTAGCAAAAAATGCTATGGCAGTGTATCAGTTTATTGTCATATACTACAAGGACACCCACTCAACATTTATTTACTGTCTTCTATACACTTACATTGGCCTCCATGATGAGATTTTTGAGCCTGAATTTCTGTTTCCAAAGAGGAGCATTTCTCCAGCAGTCATTTCTCAAAGAGTGACTGTTCAAAGAAAGATTTGTCTGGCCGTGATTTTATCTATTAACATACTGTTTATCCATCACAGGGAACATGGCTGGAATGGGCTTCATATGAAAAAACAGGATCTCTTTATAATCCATTCATTTATACAATCAATTTTTTGGAGAACCTACTATGTGTTGTTAGCCCTGGGCTGAGGTCTACAGTAATGAAAAATAATGTTTAATAATGAGAAAAAAACAAATCTTGAGATAATCTCAGATAATGACAGATTCTTTGTTTCAGTGGGGTGGGGAAACAGGAACTTGATTAGAATGGGTTCAAGAAGGAACAAGATATTAGGAAATAAAGAAGTAATATAATTTTTTTAGGTGGGTTTTATTTTACAGTAAAGTAAAAAAAAAAATGGTTATAAGAGTAAGAGTACTGGGGTCAAGGGTTTTATTAAGGTGAGAGATCATTTCAGAGCTGATGGCAGTGATCCACTGGATGGGGAAACTTTGCAGGAATGATGTCTTGGAAGAGGCATGAAGGGCCAGGAAGTAGTAAGCACATGCACCTCTACCAGAACATAGCTTTTCTTTTGAGGAAGGTCAAGGCCATTTTATGCAAGAATGCTAACTTGTCCAGGAAGAGATAAGATGTTCTTATTCTTGTTCCCAGCTGTGTTTCTTCATGCCAGCCTATTGTCAACCACATTGGGGAAACTGAGGCAGTTTAGTTAGTTGGCTCACGACTGAAGCTGGAGATGCCAAGAGAAATGAGGCAGAATTCTTATCTTCAAGGACATCTCAGTTTAGTAGACTTTGGGAAAAATTTACACCTCTCCCCCTAATAAGGAGAGGTTTCTCTCAGAGAATGATTTGATCCTGTAGTCGATTTCGTTGACTCATTTTAAATCCAGATTTTTACTAACCTTTATTTCTTTTACACCCATTCTTGAGTATCTTGCCTTGAATTCAAAAACTTCAATTAAGTATTCTTGGCTAATAACTTCACCATGAAAATATCTCAAACTATTAAAGTCTTGAATAAAATATTCTTCTCTTGACACTCCCCACAAACCTCATAGGATTTGAACAACTTGAAGTATGCAGAGGGAAATCAGACTAAATGCTCACATATATTTTATTAGAAACACTTCTTTAAAAACATGAAGACAAGAAAAAAAAAAAAAAGACCAAATTCAATTTTTGAGCCTGGCACTTCAAGTTCTCTGCAGATAGCTCTATTCTAAACAGGAAAAATAAAATCAGCTTTGTTCCTGAGCATATGCTTTTGACATTTTTTTTTCCTTGAAGTCTGTGAATTATTAATAAACTAATTTCTCTTTATAGTTCAATCTTTGGAGATTTAAAGTGTTCACTCAAATGCACAGGGAAGAGATAGAGAGTTTCAGTTCCAATCAGCTCCAATCCTCTCCAGAGATGCTGGCCTTGAGGTATCTCCGAGTCTTTGATATCAATCTTTGATCCGACTGGGAATTTCTGATCATTTCTAGAGCTAGTCTGTTAATACCGCTTAATGCCCTGTTTAAGCTGGGCCATTTCAGCCAGGTGATTTTATGCTTTCACTTCGCTCCTGAGATATTTTATGTGTGTGTTTATGGCATATATATGTACATATATCTCTCCATATAGTTATACTTGATGGATTATTTCTTGGCAAGTTTTATTAGAAGACAGGGTTTTTGATAACAGAGGATGCCCAGTGCATTGACAGCTCTTGTAATAAACCATGTTGGAGCTAAGAACCACCAAGAGTGCTTTTGGCCTCCTCGGTAGATCTTAGTGAAGAGAACTTTTGGCTGTGTTCTATAGAAAATAAGTTCGTAAAACCCAGAGTTTCATGACAGTGGAATGGATGAGCTCTGCATTAAGTTCCTTCCATCTACCCTGCACCAGTGAGCATGTTAAAAGGAACAATTGGTTGACTGGCGGTCAGAGGAGGTGAGGGACAGAGGATTCCTCCATCAGGTGAGAGTTCATATGTATTTTCTAAAGATTTTATTTATTTGTCAGAGAGAGAGAGAGCACAAAGCATGGGGAGTGATAGGCAGAGGGAGAAGCAGGCTCCCCGCCGAGCAAGGAGCAGTTGTGGGACTCCATCCCAGGACCCTGGGATCGTGACCTGAGCTGAAAGCAGATGCTTAACCTACTGAGCTACCCAGGCATCCTGGGAGTTCACATAATTGAACTGAAATCACTTCTGACATTATAATTCCATTGCCTCCTGTGGTTTCAATGTATGGAAATTATCATTCCTTTTTTTTTTTTTTTTTTTTCCCTATAGAGGGAGAAACTGAGACACTGAATTTAATTGACTTCCTGGTATCCAGCATACTGTATTAAGGAACTGAGCTTGCTTTCCTATCTCTTTGATAGACCTTAGGGGGATTCAGAGTCTGGTTGAGGTCTTTTGCCTTTCTGATCTCTAGGCTATTTTATTGATCCAAAAGGAGAAAAAGATGGAGCTAACACTGGCCAAGCTGTACGCACCAGCTCCTTGCCCCTTTCTCCCTTGATACTCTCGGAGGGAAGTGGCTTCATACTGAACCCATCCCTGCCTTTATTTTTTCTCTTTCCTCTCCTTTGACAACCTGCTGGATTACCAGTGTACAGTGAGCCAGCAAGAGGCTCTCTAGGATACCATGTTGAAAGGGCTGCTTAGCAGGAGCACCAAAGAATTCAGATTCTTTCCCAACATTGCCAGCTCCTGTAGACAGCAAATTTGCCTCCCTCCTGACAAGGTTTGCATCAGAATCTGAGTCACAGAAGGGAAGGGGGAAGGAGGAAAGGAAGGCAGAAGAAATGAAAGCTTTTCCTTTTTTATTTTTAAAACCAGTTCTATTCTGGGACTTTATTTACTTTTTTGTTGGGCTCCAGGGGTTAAAGGGCTCACAGTAATGGAAACTGGAGGCCACCACGTTATTGCTCTTCCTCTGGACTCTCTGGGCTGATTTACTTGGTGCTGAGTATCAGCTTCCTCAGCCTTTCTCACCCAGGACCTAAGCTTTATCCAGCCCTATGAACTCCCTCTGTCCAGGACCTGGGAAAACACAGCTTAGCTGTAGCCAGTGCCAGGCTCGGCCAATGGAGGCTCAAGCGGTTGTCCATATGAAACAGCGTTCACTTTTACCAGTGTTTACTCTTCTCCGTCAAGACCTAGAAAGCTTTGGGATGAAAGAACCTGTTTGTCAAAGAAAAACTTTTTGTATCTTTTGTAAGATTTGCGGTCTTTCCAAATTTCCTTTTAAAGAGTTTGGTTCTCCTTCTTTTGTAAGATTTGCAGTCTTTCCAAATTTCCTTTTAAAGGGTTTGGTTCTCCCTCTTCTTTCAGTCAAACTCCTGGACTTCTTCTAAAGAAATATTTCTGCATTCCACCATTATTCATATTGTGGAAATGTGTGTGCAAGAGTGTGTCATTTTTTTGTAGAGGTGGATTTGATATAATTTGAATCAGATCCTTCTCTGGAAGGAACAAGAATATCTCGGGAATGGCATGGGGAGTCCCTCACAGCACCGCATCAGGGTTCTCCAGAGAAATAGAACCAGGAGCTGGCTCACATGATGATGGGACAGGCAAGTCTGAAATCTATAAGGCAGGTCAGCAGACTAGAAACTTGGGCAGGAATTGATGGTACAGTTGTAAGGCACACATTTTTCTTCACTGGGAAGTCTCAGTTTTCCTCTTAAGGTCTTCAACTGATTAGATAATGCTTACCCACATTATCTGGTGGTAAACCCAATTAATTGTAGATGGTAATCACATCTACAAAACACCCTCACAGCAACACCTAGGTTAGTGCTTGATTATTTCCCTGGGTTCTAAGGCTAGCAAACTTAACACATAAAGTTAATCGTCACATGCACCACCAAGTCCTCTCACTTATATTTACATACTCTCTCCCTAAATCATTCGCTTCCCTCGAGAATTCCACTCACCAACCCAATCCAAACTGCTGTCATCTCTCCTGGACCAGGAATTAGCAACTTCCTAATTCGTCTCCCTGCCTACACTTTTCCCTCCACTCTGAAACCAGAAAGATCTTTTCAAAATGTGAAACTGATCCTCTACCCCTCTGCTTAAAAACATTCCATTGCATTTGCCTGGATCTAGGCTCTCACTCCTTAACATCACCTAGGAAGCCCTGCAAGGTTGGGTTCTCCCCGCTTCTGCATACTTTCTGCATTCCAGCCACACTGGCCTTTCATGATCTTGTGTCCATCCCTTCTGCCATGGAGTCTTTGTTGGCTGCTTGTAACAGGGCTGTGGCTCCTGCTGGACAGCTGGTTCCCTCCTCCTGGGCCTGGGTAACTCCTACTTATGGCCATTAGTCAACCTATTCTCTTCTCCACTACCCTGAGTAGATCGAAACCTCTAATTATATATTATCATAGCCCATGCTTCTTCTTTGGAAAATGTATTATGTTGGGCAGTTAACATTTATTTGTGTGATTATTTGATTGATGGTCTATGCCCCCCCCCAGGCATTGCTCTGTGAAGATAGCAGTGATGATTAACTTGTACACCCCCACACAGCTAACGTCCAGTATGCCAGTATGGTGTTGATTCATGGAGGATACTCAGTGATTATTATTGACTGAATATAGGAATGAATTGTCCAAGTTAAGACGGAGGTCATGAAAAGGATGCTACTTACATCCTGCTCCTTTCCCCTACTCATTTCCCATTCTTGTTCCCACATCTTGAACACTGTGGCTACAGTTTTCTCTGACTTACAACCTTCCATCACGGTTGGATGCTAAGACTAGGAATTTCAAAAAATGGCCCAGAAATCAGTGGTGTTTGTTGCATTTCCGCCCCGTTGGCTTCTCCATTGAGCTTGTCTGGCACCTAGAAGAGGCAGAAACCCGCCCAGATAGCTAGTGTCTTTAGTCCACCATACATTTTTATAGCTTCGAAGATAGTCCCAATATTTTAAAATCAGCAGATTTCACCTAAAATATAAATTTATGAATTTTCTCTTAAAAAATGTGTCTGCCCTGAGCCTGTCATCTAATATGGCAAAAGTCAACTTGAGTTGAGTAGCTACGGTCTGTGAGTTCAGCTGAGAAAGGACAGGGTCCCCTATGGACCTTAGAGTTTGAGACCCTGCTGTAACTGACAATAAGATACCAACAACCTTACGCTTTCCCCTCTTTCTTCTCCTCTTGTCTGCAATAAACTCCCAGGAACATCTTCTTGGGGGAAGGGGGGAATGCAGTAATTTGAAAACAAAGAGCAATTTGATGTTGAGTCTGTGGATTCTCTCTGCTATGGGCTCTGACCAACCACAGCAAGGCCAGCAAGCTGTATTGTTCTCTTAAGCCTTTTGATTTGGGTGGGCCAAGGGTGAAGCAAAGCTGTGAATTTACAAGCAGTTAATCTACAAAAACTGAAGCAATTACTGTATCTGCTTTTGTCTGTAGAATGGGAGTGAAAATACTTAGCAGAACCGACAGCCAAAATGGCACAGAATGAAGGCCATGCGCACAATTTTTTTTATGGCCTTACTTCTCCCGGGAACTTAAGAAAATTCCCTGAGCTTGTGACCTTCCATTGGATGCAATACAAAGGGTTGTTATTTTCTTGATTCTCATGCTTAAAGGGAAAAAAAAAAAAGGGAAGTCCAGATGAAAGTTAAAAATAGGGCATGTGAATTTAATGCAGCTTTCTCTGGGATCGTAAGTCTGGTGAAAGGAAATAAAGAAGGAAGAAAAAAATAGACACTGTATTAAATGAGCTTCCTGGAAAAATGTTATTTGCTCACAAATATTTATCTAGAGAACTCCTCAGACTAATTCCCCATTAACGAAAGTATCCTGGAATGTAGGTGGAATCCATCCGAACATCCTCAAAAGAAACTTGATAGCTCAGAAAAATCCCAGGCTTAGAGACATTTTCCCTGCTCTGTAGATCGTTTCCAACTACTCTCCTCCCTTATGAAGTACTTTTTTCATAATATCTAGAACATACACATATAACACTCTCACCTTTCTGGAAGTCAGAATTTTGCTCTGGGTTATATGGCTGAGTGAGAAAATAATACGCACAGCATTCCCCAAACCCAAGGTCTATAGTAAAGGAGCCTTTTCAACTTAGCAGCTATGATTCCCTTGTAATAAACAAAGATTGAATTCTTCACTTTGGTCGAGGGCAGGGGTGAAGAGTCTAGACTTCCAACGTGGCCTCTGAAGCATTATTCCAATCAGGGAATTATGTTGCAGGTGGAGACACGTCCCTGGGAAAGAAAGCATCTGTGTCCATACAAATGTCATCAGTAATAAAGAAAGACGGGGAAGCCATGTGATTGAGGATTTGGATCACATCCCTATCAGATCTGCTTTTCAGTTGTAAAAACAGTAAGTTACCCTCAATTATTCTTATGCACTATGTGAAAAACTTTTCTTAGCTTTACCAGGGTCCAGAAAGAGACACAAGAACCTGGTGACTGCTTTAGAAAATGATCGTTTCTGAATTCTGCCTCAAACTCCAAATGCCACTTCCTGGTTCAGAAGCAAGAAGCTTGGGGGGAAAATAAGTTTAAGCTCATAAAAACACTCAAAGGGCATACTGGTCATCAAACAGCTCTGAGCAAACTACATTTGCAAATGAATCTGAAAACATGTGGATTCAATTTTCCTTGAAATGCCCAGAGGTTAAAAAATTAAGGGGGGGAATGCTTGGCAGAAGGAGGCTGGGGTTTGGCTATGTGCACAAGTTTCTGAGACATAAATTGATTGTTTTGCCAGAGAGAAAATATTACCTGGTCCCCTTTTCAATCACATCTCTAACTTAATTATCAATGGCCCCGTTTCTCATTGTGCCTGCAAAGTGGACAGAGGAGTTGAGCTCATCTGAAAGAAAGCAAGTTTTATTCATTCCCAGGGTGGCCTTGTTCATGGCCGACCGAGGATCCCAGGACTGTCATGGGTTTCAACTCAGTGACACGGTGGCAAGGAAACCATCTGCTAGCAAAGTCATTTCTCTTCTGCTGATCGCCTCCCATCTGCCTCCACTCACCAAGTTTTACCCCTCTTTTCTCTCCTACCAACCCCCCGAATAATACCTTTTTTTTTTATGACCAAATAAACACAGGCAAATGTGGAACTGCTTTAGAGCAAATCCAAACTGTTTTAAGAGATCATGAAAATAGAGTGGGTGGGGGAAAAACTCCATCTGTGAAAAAGCAGTGATTAGCCTTAAAACAATGTGAGGCCAACGGCACAGAGTCCCATTACAAGATGATGTGTGGTGCCTGTGAGTGGCTGTTCCCGGTCTCTGAGGTAGCAAAATTGTCACATGTTTCTGTTGTTGCCATGGCAATAATCTGTAATTGTGCAGAAAATCCACAGAACTTGCAAGCAACTCCTTAGTGGATTGGACTGAGAGGAAAGCAGCCCCACGAAAGCCCTGAATTGATGTGGTTGTGCAAGTGTGTTGGCCAAACGGGTCCACTTCAACCTGACCTGATTTTGTGGATTTCCTCCCCCCGCCGCCCACCCCCAGCCCCTCTCCAGCTAGGGTGAACTCCCTCTGTATGTACAGTTTTTGCACTTTTATGTTCATCACCGGTGAGAGGTATAAATCCTAGTCAGCTAGGGAAATGCTTCAGCTCACTGCTTAGAATTCTGAGCACACAGTTTGGGATCTATAGAGTGGGAATCAGGGCTGCTGGCCCCTCTAAACCTTAGATTCGCACTGAAGCCAGAAGCCTGATTTTCACCCTGAAGGTGTCCACCTTAGAGTGTCCACAAGGCCAGGCGGCTATTTTTCCCCCAACAGAGGCACCGAGGACACACTGGGCAGGCGATGAGTGCAGCAAGGATGTGTTGTTCCTGGGGTAGCTTGGCAACAGAGTACACACACATGTACAGCACACCCATCCGAAGGCGTGCCAAGACTTGCCTTCTAGAAGGCAGGCTAATACAAACCATGCCCAGAATATGGCCGGGAAACGGAGGATAGGTAGCACTTCTCCTTCCTGCGCTAGATGCTGGATGACATTTATGTTGTATCAGCCGTCAACCCCAAATGGTTGAGGGCATGAGCGAGTATGGGGGCCCCTGTCAGAAAATCGAGCAGGAAGAGGAGCCAGACAAATCACTCTCATGTTCCAAACTTCAGGGAGAATCCCATGGGAATGCAGCTTCCAAATAGATCCCATGAGAACATCTGGGATGAAGATACTCACGCCAGGCCCTAAACCCAGACTTGTTAGTAATAAGGTTTCATTTTTTTCCCCTCATTTATTTATTTATCCTCTCATATACTGTGAGTATGATTTGTTTTCCTTCTGCAACTGGAGAAAGAACACCGAATGTACATTAGGATGTTTTCTCTCAGATACCCTCTCCTTTGAAGTTACTCCATTGCAGACAACAGAAACTTCATTTGCTTAATTTAAGCAGAAAGAAATGTAACATAGGAGAGTGGAGGGCTCATGGATTTGGGAGAAAGTCTTGAGAAACAGACTAGGAAACAGGAATCTAAAAGCTTAAGGATCTCGGTACCAACAAAAATACGAACAGTCTCATCGTAGTTTGTCCCTAGAATATTGACTTTCAACTATTTAACTTTTCTGTCATTTTTCTCAAGATTTAAAATCTTGGGAAAGTGAATCAAAATGCCTAATTTAGACCATAAACCTAGTTCTCTCTTGGTGGGACGGGTGTGAGAGAAGAGAAAGTGTAGATCTTAACTTAGAGTCTCATCAAGATTCCAAAGAGTGGGCGAGAGATAGTTTCTCAAAACAAATCCTAAAGTGCACTCAGGAAGGGAGGAGATTGGGTATTGTGATAGTTGCGGTGTTGGCTTAGAAGAGAGAGCCCCAAAACAAATGTTTAACATTGTAGCTTGGAAGGAAAAACTCGTAGTGGAAGTGTTGACCAACCAACTAACGTTAGTATGCCTGAGCTGAGATTTACTAAGAAAAATTGGAACAGAGGGGTAGGTGGACAGAGAGTGAGTGAAGCAGAATCTAGAAAATATTTTGTTTGGCATCCAAAAGAATTTAGAAAAAAGACAACAACCCGATTTGACACCAGCCATGCTAATGGGGCAGACTTCCTGCTAGTCAAAGCTCCCGGTTAATGTCCACTTCTCAGCATGTCTGATTACGGGTTGAAGTTGACCGATCAGCAAACTACTCAATTATAAGCCCATCTTCTCCCCGTGGTGCCACTAATTAAAACAGGACCCATGTTGCAGCTCACACACTCCATGGAGTTCTACCTTCCAAAAGCTGAATTAGTCACAACAATTAGCTGTTGTCAGTGGAATCAGCCTGCTTTTCCCTTTTTCCAATCCCATTCCGGTTTGGTGTGAATTCATCTTTGAAAAAGCTTCCCTTGGGATTATTGATCTCCCCATACCCTCAGCTGTGAGAAAGGAGCACATGTGGCGGGAGCTTTGAAATGCAACCTCAAAATGCAGCTATGTGGAAATCTCAGTGTTCTGGAATGCTCTGACCTTTTGTCCTGCCAAGTGCCATTTTTTTTTTTCTTTTCTGAAATCATGTCGTGAAGGGTATTCCTACATGAACTTAAATTTTAATAGGGGAGGAAAAAAAGTAGACATGGCAGGGCGCCTGGGTGGCTCAGTGGGTTAAAGCCTCTGCCTTCGGCTCAGGTCATGATCCCAGGGTCCTGGGATTGAACCCCACATCGGGCTCTCTGCTCTGCAGGGACCCTGCTCCCTCCTCTCTCTCTCTCACTCTCTGCCTGCCTCTCTGCCTACTTGTGATCTCTGTCTGTCAAATAAATAAATAAAATCTTCAAAAAAAAATAAGTAGACATGGCTTAGTACCCATCCATTTGCAAGAAAGCTGTTCTTCAGGCAGCTGGGACAAACTGTGGCCTTTTTTTTTTGTCTTGATAAACATAATGGGCCACTTCGGTAATTTCAGCTGTAAGTGTACTTCTCTATAACAGGATGATACTTCCATGTGCAAGCGTGGAGAGCGAAAAGATGTTGAGAAGCACCATGGTGACAGGCTAGCAGAACGAGGGCTTGCTACACAACTGCTGATAGTATCCCAAACTCTCCTGAATGCCAAGTTCATGGCTTCCTGACCAGGGAGGAGAACTTTTGCAAACGGCTCAAGGTCCAGTTCAAATCTCCATTAGTATTAAAATCAATATCCCTGGCTGGAAACAAGATGACACTTCTGGCATCCTTCCAGAGAGACTGCCAGTTAGCCTCCAGCAGAAAGCTCTCTGCCTGCACTCCTCTTAATGTCCCTTTTCCTTTGAAAAGAGGCAGTTTTAGGTGCCTTTGCCTTTTAACACAAACTTTTCCATTCAGCATTCGATCACTCTGTTGTTTTTCCCCAAACACACTTCTGAATTTCTCTATCAAAATACTTTCTTCTTAAAACAACTGTGCACATTTAAAAGTTTCTAAGAAAATCACTGCACCCAGTTGTAGAGGGGTGACCCATCTCAGCTCAGGGTCACGGCACAGATTCAATGCCGTAAATGAGAACAGAATGTAGCTCAATATTCCATATAACACAATGGTTGAGTGCCTTGACTTGGGTTAAAAATATTTTCATTTCATTTCTGAAATTACTAGTTAATTCATCTCTTCATGTCTCAGTTTCCAAATCTGTAAAATGAAAAGAATAATAATGTCTACCTCATATAGTTATTGGGAGGATTCATTGAAAGGAGGGTTAAAACACTGGGCATAGTGTCTGTCACGTAAGAAGTGCTCAGTATATGGTGAGAGCTATTATGAACAATGTGCATCTCGGACAAGACTCCCAAGCAGGTGACCAGTCAAAGTGTGCAAGGAGGAAGGAGTGGCTAGAACTCTGGAGCCTTTATGATATGCTCACAGTGCATGAACGCAGGAGTCTTGATGGTCTGTGTGTCTCCGTATTACCCACATCTCCTTGCCACTTTGTTTCTACCACTATAGCTTTGATACAGTCATGCCTTCAATCCCAAATACCCTGTCTTTGGTAAGATGTGCACAATGGAATATGGGGAGCTGCATATGAATAATAAAATCACACTTATTTATTAAGATTCTTTATCCCATGTGGCTTCAAGGTACTAGTCAGATGACAAAAATGGAGTAGGAAACACAGACATACACACATACACAGGTTAAACCAAAGTCATCCTGTTACAAGGATACGTGTTCTCAAAGCCAAACACTCAGTGACTAGCCACTTATTATCTATTGATGGAGCATCTCGGAGATGGAGATCATTTTGTGTTTTCTATATGTTACTGATTGATTTAGGTTGGGATGACAAACTGATATCAGCCAAAGTTCAAGTCAGTTCAGAGATGGAGAAATGGGGTCCACAAGTGGGCAGTTCCTCTAACCCCATGCCTCTCTGACAGTCCATACTCCCAGCAGGGGCTAGGGCCTATGCTAGCAAGGATTTGAAAAAGCAGGACAGAGTGATATTAGGGAGATCGTGGGCGGGATGCAGGAAATAGCATGGCTAGCTCTCACACAGGCTCAGGTTGCTCACTGTCATGTATAATAAATCTGCAGAAAATGTTAAGGCAATTAAATAAAATGAAGAGAATACAAATGTGGAAAAAAGCTATTGTAATTGTATATTCCAGAACTTGAGACCCAAGCATAATGTTTTTATAATAGTGTATATAAGACAGTGTTCAATTCAATAACATAACAAGGATTATGTAATTGAACAACATTATTTCAAAATATTTTCTGAGTTGGATCTTATGTCCCAGCATCTCAAATACACACAGTTCTAGTTATGGGAATCTGCAGTGTTAGGACAATGAGCTCCAGCCCATGGAACATCTGGCTTCAACCAATGTTGCCAATCTCTTCTTTTTATGAGCAATCTATTTGGAAGGCCAGGTTTGCATGCTTGGGTCATTTGATTCACAGATCATTTGGGCCACTTGTTAGAGGTAGTAGCCAGAGGTACCTGACTTCAATCTGTAAGAATACAAATGGTTGTAGTCTTTCCAATTAGCCACTTAAGTATATTTTGGGTTCCTGGTACCTACATAACACTCCATGATGGGTCATGATCAAGTCATTTACAAAAATACATATTGAGAAACAACGATGACACAAGTTACCTGCTCTCACAAGCTTCCAGTCCAGCAGGGGAGACAGACATTGGATAAATCAACATCTAAATGGTTATTTAATTACAGTTGTGAAGAATGATTCAGAGGAGGAGGATGGGGTGCCATAAGGCTGGATGCTCACTTGGGCTGGAGGTCAGGCAAGGCTTCTCTGAGAAAAGCAGCATTGAAGACATCTAAAACGATGGCTGTCTTGGTCAAAGGTAAAGGGACGAGGTGGGAGAGGAGAAGAACATTCCAGAGAGAGGGACCCGTGTTTGCAAAGGCCCTGAGGGAGAAGGGATAAGATATATTAAGGAAAGGAAGGCAGATATGGTGGGGGTATGAGGAGCTGCAGGGAGCTTGGCAGAAGATGATGAGAAGGAGGTAGCAGGTTTGAACTGAGGACAACGATCTTGTTTGTAAAGGTACCACTTAACAGAGAAGCAGCTACTTTCCAAAAGTAAGTTTTGTTAATCAGGCTCCCAAAAAAATATTTATCCTTCCAATTTATTCTCACTACTGGTGAAAGAGAAAAACATAATTCAAGATCTGTCCTACTCATTGCAGGTTGGTATAAAGCACAACACATTTCTGTTATCAATGTTTCCCAAGTTTCTGCCATTCTTGCATTAGGCGGGGTTCTCCAAAGAAACAGTGTATATATCTCTGAGTTATTATGAAGAATTTGGGGTGAATATGAAGGCCAAGAAGTCCCAGGCTCTGCAGCTGGTGAGCTGGAGATGCAGGAGGGCCTGTGTTCCAGTCCCAGTCCGAAGCCTGAGAACCAAGATTTCCAACCATGTACGTTCTAGTCTGAAGGCTGGCAGGCTGGGGACCCAGAAAGAGCTGCTGATTCAGTGTGAGTCTGAAGGCCAGAGAAGACCTAGGTTCCCAGCTCAACAGGCAGGCCGGAGGAGTTCCCTCTTACGCAGTCCTCTTGTTCCATTCAGGCCTTAAATTGACTAGATGAGCCCTGCCCACATTTGGGAGAGAAATCTACGGACTAAATCCACCAATTCAAATGTTAATCTAATCCAGAAACATCCTCACAGACACACGCAAAGTAATGCTTCATCAAATGTCTGGGTACCTTGTGGCCCAGTCAAGCAGGCATGTAAAATTCACTGTCGCACAACCCTAATGATTTTTGCCACAGTCATGTGACACCATATCCTCGTGTATATAATATTTTTGTTTCAACAAAATACTCTTTTTCTTAAACACATTTACTTGTAAATGGAAATTCCAGTCACCACTGTAAATGGAATGTCAGTATTACCTGCCATAAGCTGAAGGCATACGTAAAAATAGAGTGGTAACAAAACAGTATTATTATATACTTGATAATCATTGTGGTCTACTGGAGTGCTTAGCCTGTGGTCTCTTCTCCATTATATAAAGAGAGAGATTAGCAAGAGATGGAATAAAAAAAGATGCTCAAATACCAAACTGAGACTTTTCCCCTGACTCTCAATTGGTTTCAAAGAGAATTGAAAAGGAAGCAATTTTCTCACCGTGTAATACAGGGTAAGTAAAGTCATGTCATAGTGCCACATGAAAACATCCACAAACCACTGGTGGCACATGGCCCACACTTTGGGAACCAAAGTTATTTCCCAGATAAATGTAAGCCAAAAGTGTACAGTCTTAATTCATTGAAGGAAGGCAGGCCAGTCCTTGCCATGGCAGTGAGTGGGTACTCTGCTTTTTGGAAATGAAGTAGACACTTTGATAAACTAGGCAGTTTTTAGTAGACAAATATCTCAGAGATAAGCATCTTTATCTGGACCAGGACTTGGCCAAGGTGGACCCTGAAACTAAGGGAATCAGCCAGAGAGAGTGACCTCAGAGACAATCTTGCCAAAGAGTCGGGTACCCCAGGGGTCAGAGAGTCTGGGGTAGTGGGGTGGTGGATGACCACTAACAGAGGTGGAGTGGAGTTGACAGCGGTCACAGAAGACTCTTAACTAGTATTCAGTAAGCACAAGCTCTTAAACTTGTTGATGCCGATGTCACCATTTTCAGTTAAGGTGCCAGCCTCTTGCTGGCATCAGTAGAGACAAACTGTTGGCAGCAGAGACCGGAAATCAAGGACATGATCTTTGACCTGGGGAGGACTCATGAGAGCCAAGGAAGATCCGAGTTTCAGAAGGAATGCCCTGTTAGGCTGTTATTGGGTCAGAGCCTGAAGCATGAAGAGAATGAACAGATTCAAGCATTGAATCTGCAGGCACTTGGCCGCCAGGTATGAGGTGGGCATTCAGCAGCCTCATGAAGGTCAATGCAGAAGAGAGGCTGACCAGGTATTGGTTTCTCTGTGCACAACATAGCTAGCCTAGGCTGGTGGTTCTCAAAGTACAGTCCCCAGACCACCAGCAGCAGCAGCATCTGGGAACTTGTTAGAGGAGCGAATTCTCTAACCCCACCTCCTACCTACTGTACCAGGAACTCCCGGGTGGGGGTCAGCAATCTGTGTTGTGAGAAATCTTCCAGATGACTCTGGTACATGCCAAAGTTAGAACTACTGGTCCAGGGCAACGGGGTAAGTCTAAGCGTGCACAGCTAGGGGGCAACAGGGTTACTTTCCTGGCAGGGAGCCTTTAATGAGAAGGCTCTCCCCTTGAGTCAATGTTAGTCTTTATCTTATTAATATTATTACTACTATTATTTTCTCTTTTGGGTAGAGACTTCTGGGAGAATTTGAATACATCTCCTAATTTATCTGATGTCGTAGATGAACATCTCCTAAGGTTTTTTGTTTGTTTTGTTTTGATTTAAAGCAAGGGCTCCTCTCTATTAGCCTATGCCTAATGAGGCCCTCAATACTTGCCTGACATTGCACAGCCTGGAGCCTCTGTCTTGCCATCCTTCATGCAAATAGGGCTTAGTTCTGGTGAAGAGGGTGATTTTGCAACAATGAAACAAAGATCTTGGCAGATGGAGGCAGCATAGGAGGTAGTAGGAGAGGTGTTGGGGCAGAGGCACAGACAATGGATCCAGAGAGACCTGGGTTTGAATCTTGACTTTGCTAAAGGTTGGCTGTTCAACCTAGGGAAATGCCTTCATCTCTCTGTGCCTCAGTTTCCTCATAGTAATAAAACAATTTCATAAAGTTATAGGGAAGGTCTGGAGAGAGAATGTATGCATACGAAATGGCAAGCTTACTTTAATTGCTTAATAGATAGATGTCATGAAATTGGATCATTCTCTAATTCTTTCCCAAGTTTCTTGGAATCCATAGCAGGGTAGTTTACTGGGCACAGTCTGACAGATTATAGCCAATACTTACTGAAGTCTTATCAGTTAGATGATTTTATTGCATGTAACCAAAAACACCTGGCTCCAACCAGTGTAAATAATAAACAATTACCTCCTTTAACAGGAAGTGCAAAGAAAGGAGGGGTTGTAAGAGGGATGCAATCAGAGCTCCAGCCCTGATGTTCTTGGCTCTCCCTGCTCTGTATGTCCACTTTCTCAGAGTGGCCTCTTTTGTGGTCACAAGATGACTCCAGTAGCTGACCATAGGGGCTTCTCTGCTCACATTTAGCAAGGAGAGAAAAAAATGTCTGCCCTAACCCGTCTTACTAGACCAACATGCGTCATGTGCTTTCCCCTAGAATAATAACATGCACTGATTGGCTGGTTTTTCGGAAATCTGGAGGTTTGATCCAATCACTGACATCTAATTATAATGATTAGTTAGTCAAACTAGAACCATGTCTGAAACTTGGGAGAGAGTAGTCCCAGCTTTCCCTGAGATTCTTGGGTGAAGAAGGATGAATAGCTAGAAATAAGAAAAGGATATCTAAAGAGGTTCACTCTACTTTCCTACCTCCCAGGGACCCTGCTTAAGCATTTTATATTTAATCTTATTTGATCTTCACAACCACCCTACAAAGTATTGCTCTTTTTGCAACAGAGGTGAAAGCACTCATTTGCTGTACATCACTGGCAGGGTTGACAGACCTGAATGCAGACTCTGACCCCAGAGAACCCAGAGCCATATTCTTCGCCTTTGTCTTGCCCAGTTGGCTGGCCTTTTTTGGGTGGGGGCAACACTTCAGGATCACAGTGCGGGGCATCCAGAGATCCTGGCACTGGCCCAGTGAGGTGGACTCGTTTTTACCCCATGCTGAGGAATGATGGGAACACTCTGGAAAGAACTCCAGCTCAGATCTCAGGTTTCCAGTTATTTGTCTGTTGTTACCAAACACTAAAGACTTTAAAAATGCACTGTGGTCATATAGGCAGGAAAAATGACCTCATGCTTGCAACCACAAATCCAAAATGCTCTGGAATCTGTAAGATGAACTGCATTTTAATTAGAAGAGAGAAAGAGCAATGAAGACGTTTCTTTGGATATTTTTTCAAACCCTCCCTTGGCTTGCCTTCAGGCCAAAATGTGACAAGTGTCCTAAATCTGATAACAAACACACACTTCTGAAATCATTGTTAGCTTTCCTAAAAAGAAAAAAAAATCACATTAGTTTCCTGTTACCAGTAAGAGTTCAAGAATGTGTAGCCTTGAAATACAGCACATGGGGACATGGGGAATCATCCCCCATTAAATATTAAAAAGTAAATGTGGAGCTTTCAACCCATTTTCCTCTTTGCTTAGAAGGTTTTTTATTATGCTAGGTCCTCAGAACCTTGAACCAGGTGATATTAAAGAGGCTTATAATTTATCCCTAAAGCCTAGTCATTGGTTATGGTCCATGTATTATTTTTAACCACTGGGTCAAACTTCCTAGCTGTTGATGAAGTTTTCCCAACCAGCGGTAGGGAGTGATCACGGTATCAGTGATCTATCGTACGATCTGTCGTACGATCTGTAAATAGAATCTCTTGCTTAACCTTTGACACAGAAGCTTCTTAATCAAAGAGTGATGTCAGGGAAACAAGAGAACTTTTACATGTTCTTTGCTTATTATAAGGTACACACTTTCCTGAGAACCTCATATGTATTATTTCATTCAATACTCTCAACAGGTCAATGTGATTTTTATTCTATTTTATAGATGAGCACATTGGGACCTGAGAAGTTAACTACAGTTGACAAACAGTATGGGTTTAAATTGCGTGAGTCCACTTATATGTGCATTTTTTCAATAAATACAATATAGTACTATAAATGCATTTTCTCTTCCTTATGATTTTCTTAATAAAATCTTCTTTTCTCTAGCTAGTGTTATTTTAAGAACACAGTATGTAATACATATACAAACTATGTGTTAGTCAAGTATTTCTGTTATGAGTAAGGCTTCCAGTTAACAGTAGGGTATTAGTAAAGTTTTGGGGCAGTCAAAAGTTATACCTAGTTTTTTGACTGTGAGGGAGATCAGCACCCCAACCCCATGTTACTATTCAAGGTCAACTGCATATGTAAGTTAGAATTACTTCTTTTTATTATTATTTTTTTATTTTTTATTTTTTTGCTTTAAATATTTTTTGGGGGAAAGGACACTACACTTCTACTCAATTAAGAGAAACATTTTTACAGTCTTGAGGTCTTTTATTTTCTTTACATTTATCATGCCATGAATTCATAGGGAATGGGTTCCAACAGTTCGGGCTCCTTTCCATTGATTCCCATGAAATGTGCTTTTCTGGGTGCAGCAGGCTGACGCTTCGGTTGAACCCAGGTATCTTTCTCTTTGGCTTCCTTCTTTTTCTGATCATTTTCCTTCACACGCTTCGGGAAGCTATCTCGGCTCTTTGAATGTTTAATATGCGCAATACGTACATTAATTCTCTTGGCAAAGATCTTACCCTTAACTTGTTTGTTTACAACAATGCCAACAGCATGCTGAGTAACAATGTAGACTCTTCCCTTTTTGCCATGGTAACATTTGTGGGGCATTCCCTTTTGAACAGTGCCCATTCCCTTGATGTCCACAGTATCACCTTTCTTGTGGATTCGCATATATGTGGCCAAAGGAACAACTCCATGTTTTCTAAAAGGCCTAGAGAACATATAACATATATGTCCTCTTTCCCTTTGTGTTGGTCATTTTGGCCAATTACTGGAAGATGGCGGTTCCGCATAAGTTAGAATTACTTCTACTGAAACTAGGAGAATATACAGCTGAGAATGTTAAAGCAAAGACTTACAAACTCTTTCTTTAAAGAGCCAGATAATAAATGTTTTATAAAACATTTTTAAAGTTTTTAAAAAAGTTTGCTTATTTAATTTCTACACCCAACATAGGACTCAAGCTCACAACCCTGAGATCAAGAGTTGCATGCTCTTCCAACTAAGCCAGCCAGGCATCCCAGATAGTAAATATTTTAGACTCCATAGGCTATAAGGTCTCTGCAGGATAGACTAACTCCACCTTTGTAGGATGGACATATCCTTAGATAGTATGAAGACAAAGGTGTGGCTGTGTTCCAGTAAAACTTTGTGTGTAAAAAAGGGCATTGGACTAAATTGGCCCTAACAGTTTTCTGAAACCTGGCTTTAAGCAATGCTTCTCAAAGTATCTGAAACAAATAACTAGTTCGCTTCTTCCTCTAATTTCTCATATATCATGGATTGGTACTTTTGTAAAATATGATAAAGAGTTAACAGAAGATGAAATAAAAAGATACGTACATATATATATAACAAATATATATATATATTCAAAAGTCTTTTGTTAGATTCAGTAGATATACCATCACTCCATCAAACTGTTATGAAATTTATAAGTCCTTTCAAATTCTGTACTTAACATGAACCAGTAACAAATAGCCATGGAATAGCACTATTTTATGATTGACATTTTGAGCAACCATGCTTTAAAGATTAGGCTATCTATTATCTCACCTAGAAATAAATCCAGGAGTGATCTGGGTCAACTACCTAATCATGTTATCAAGGACCCAGACCTTTCTACCCCTCATCTTGTGATCCTCAGCATTGTCTCTCTTCTTGGTTCAAGATGGTAGCAACAGTCCTCACTACATTCTCATGGAATAATTTCCAAAGCAAGAGGGCAGAAGGAAAGGCAAAAAGTGTTTCCACTTGGGCTACTAACACTTTTATTAGGCCCCGTAAACTTGCCCCAAACAGCAGTCTGTTCCTGTGTTTCTCTGGCTATGGATAACATGACATAACTACACCAGTCTCTAGGAAAGGGTCGTAGAGATCCCATGGTTGGCTTAATCAAACTATGATTTGTCCCCTCAGGCTGGACCCAGAGCCACCTGACCTAAATTAGGACTTTTTAAACCAAGATGGATGCCAGCTCCAGGAATGTGTTTAAGGAAACCTTGCTATTTGTTTATGTTCTGGGCCTGCAGTCCTGATTTATTCAACTTACAAACCGTACTCCTTCTGTTCTAGTAGAAGGTTTTCCTTCTACATATGGTTTTGGCTTTATGATCTTTGTCCTATTAATCATTTGTATGAAGCTTTAAAACTTATAATGTGCTTTCATGTGTATTATAAACGTTGTATGTCAAAGCTTACATGTTTGAACTAATATTATGTCAGAGGGTAGAATTTCAACCCACTGATGATGCTTGAGATCATACAGCAAGAAAGGGCAACATGAGGGACGCCTGGGTGGCTCAGTTGGTTAAGAGGCTGCCTTCGGCTCAGGTCATGATCCCAGCGTCCTGGGATCGAGTCCCACATCGGGCTCCTTGCTTGGCAGGGAGCCTGCTTCTCCCTCTGCCTCTGCCTGCCACTCTGTCTGCCTGTGCTCGCTCTAGCTCCTCTCTCTCTGACAATTAAATAAATAAAATCTTAAAAAAAAAAAAAAAAAAAGAAAGAAAGAAAGGGCAACATGAGAGTTCTGGCCGAGGGCTTCTGGCACTCTTCAGTGAGTTCTCCTTGAGGTATTTGACCATTTGCTCTGTGCTGATCAGTCAGTAGCATGAAAACCACAGTCAGCTAATCTTGGCAAAAGGTCAACAAAGATGATTTTTGGGGTGAATAGACTGGTTGTGTCACAGAAATGATCTATTTTTGACCATGCTGAAGGGGATGGTCTTCTGTAGGGTGACCAACTATCTTGATTTACTTGAGACTAAGGGACTTTCCGGGATGTGAGACTTCCAGTTTTAAAGCCAGAACAGCTCCAGTTTCTCATTTTAAAGCAGAGGAAGTCCCAGGAAAGCTAGGACAATTTGGTTACCCTACTTCCTGGCTTCTGTCTACTCTCAAAATATGCTTTAGTGCATTTTTTGCCAGACTAACTTCATAGGCCCCTACTTTTCCCAGCGAATCCATATACAATGCATCTAGCTTTGTCTTGTGAATGGCACTTTTTCCCCCACAATTAAAATATCTAAATTAAGAGAACCACAGATACAACTGAGATATTCTTTGCATCTCCCACAGCTTTCATGATTTCCATGGGAATATTTTAGAAATATTTTTTCCTTGATTGTGAAGAGAAGCATGCAGGAAGACCTTGTCAACTTTTATTTCTGCCTTCTTCTTTCATATCTCCTACCAAGTCCCACATAGGCACATCGCACCGGGTCTTAGAACCCACCCGTTGAGCAGAATGTATTTGAACATGATTCAGCCTTTCGTTATCTACTCCTTAAACTACTCTCTATTAGAAATTACCTAGGGCCATTTAAAAAATGAAAACAAATAACAAATTCCTGGGCCCTACGCTGTGCCTGTACGCTATGTCTCTCCTTCCGGTGAGAGTACGTAGGAGATGGAGTAAGGGTTCAGAGCCCAGGGACCTTTACCTCTCACAAAGTTCCCCAGGCATTGCTGACATGCTGTCAGCTTCAAAAGCAACTGGCTAGGATATGTCATTCAACCTGAGTGACAACTAAAATTGTAATTATGCTGCTAAAAGAGAACCTTATGAAATCGCAAAATTGCTCATTTGTGCCTTTCTTCCTTTCTCTCCCCCTCCTTTCCTTTCTTCCTCCTTTTCTTCCTTTTCTTCAGTGGTAGCAGTTCACACGAATGTTGGGGGCCATTTTAGGAAATGTTTGTGGAATGACTCTTAGAAATCTTTGAAGTAAATTTAAATATGCCTTCTAAAAATTTGGGCTATTTGCCACCTCGTGTCTGCAGGGATTTGAAGCTTGAACAAAAGCTTGAAAAAGTTGATCCCCAGGTTTATTCCTAGCAAGGGACATCTCAGGCTGCGTTATTCTTCCACTGTCATCGTTCCTCAGGTCTTTTCCTTCTCCTGCCTTCATAGTCCTCGCCACCTGAAAATCCGAGGACAGAGATATGATTTACATTGCTCATTAGGCCACTGGTCTCTTGGCTGAACCAGGCAACAGGAATGAAAATTAGTGACAAATCACAGCCTTGCTTTTTCTAATATGACAAAGGCAAGCCCCATAGCTGTAAGAGTTCTCATTAGGGCCTCTTTAACTGCTCAGAATGATTCTATTTTTTAAGCCACCAGAATAGTTAATACAATGTGTGGGACAACACGATTTCCATTGGGGCATATCAAAAAGGAAGCTACTTTCCGTACTTTCTTTAATCTCTCTCCTTACATCAACCTGAAGCAGTGCAGGGGACCCCCTGGGATTCCTGCTCATCAGCCCTGCCTCTTACAAAAGGGAGATTTTGCCTAGACAGTTCCAAAGAGTCCTGATTCAAAGGTAAAACAATTAGTACACATTAATCATCAAAAGGATGGTACGAAAAGCGTAATCCTCTTAGAACTGGAACAAATTAAACTGAAAGTAGCAATATAAAATAAAGCAAAAAAAAAAAAAAAAAAAGACCCCACAAATGCAAGGAAGGTGAGAGGACACTGCTCTGAAGTCCCACATCTCACTGCCAAAGAGGGTCCCCAAGTATCTACTATCTTTGTTCTTGATACAAACGTTACCCTGCCTTCCTCAGTTGCCTGTAAAACCCAAAAGCTCTTCAGGCAGGGACCACGTAACCATCGCCTCACAAACCTAGAAGGTTTGTGAACACCTGGGAGATGCAGTTCCACAGTCTGATGTCAGATGGATTTTCTAAAGGTGGGAAGTTGCCTGAAAAGCCTGACATCGGCCCACAAAGAACTTCTCTAAGGAGAGAGAAAACTATTCCTTTTTTTTTTTTTTTTCCTAAATGATCTTTGCTCAAATTTCCAAATGAGGCCAGCCCCTGAGCCAAAGTTTGATTTAGGCAAGGAATGTCTCCCTCCCTCACACAACACTCTATGGTTCTTCTTTTTTTTCTCTCTTTTCTGGGTTTTAGCCTATGAGGTGCAAACTATCTGGGAAGAAAAGCCACACGCTACCAAGAGTAACCCTGCTTTCACACCCTATAACAGCTGGAAGGCATGTAGGGTGTGTCGACCAATGGGAAAGATACAAAGATATCAAGCACCAACCAGAAAGATACAAAGACACTAAGTACTTCTAATTACACATTTGTACCCTTTGGTATTTTTCTTTGTTCTGTCTCCATCCCTCCATCCTTTTTACACTTTCCCAGGTTCCCAGCCATATCCCAGTACCCCCTGTCATAAAGACAGTCATTTCTAATTAGTATCTTTCTTCTTTGAGCCAACAAGCCTCGTTTGCTCTGGATCATCAGAGTATCTGAGCAGTGACTGGGTACCAAGAAACTCATGAGCTTCTCTCTTGCTCTCTCATAGCACAGAGGATGCATTATTATGTTAGACAACTTCTTTTTACAAAAATTAGGATAAGATGGATCAAAGGGAATGCAATGAACAGAGAACCCATCCTATCACCGAAGATGTATGGAACTGGCTATTTTATTTGCACATTAAAAGGGAATTAGAAAGGAGAGGATGGTTTTTAAAACAAAGGATTTGTTTTAAACAAGGTTGTTAAAAACAAGGGTTTTTAAAACAAGGGTGGACTTTCATGACAGTGTGGGAACTACTGGAGACAGATGTATCTTCCCAGAACCCTTATATCCCAGCTTATGAAGTTGGAACCTCTTCCAGATATAATCAGGTTTTTTCTACTGTGAGGGGAACCCAGTTTACAAATTCAATTCCTCTAATTTATTTCAAAGTTCATGTTGCTAAATAAATGCCCAAGATTTTAAACTCTCTGTCTTTGTTCTCACCTTTTCCCACTTTCTTCCTCTCAGTATATCTCCACTAGCAACAAATAACATGATGCTAGGAGGAAGGCCAAGTAGTCATTGGCCTCAGTTGAGACTCACGCTTGCAAACTCCCCAGAGTCCTCCTATCTCAGTGCTGTGTGTCTGTAAGACATATTAGGGAGGCGTTTGGTTTACCCGCCCATGGCAGAGTTCAGGTCATGTGATTATGAACTTTGTGCCCTTTCCAAAATGGAAAATATTCAGTTTTTGATGAGATTATTAGCTTTCCTCCTGTCCGGGTCCAACAAATGAAAACCAGATTTGCATGTATAAATAACAATCAAGCGCTGAAATGATTTATTTAGTAAAGTTACTGTTTTGGAAAATAAATCGATGTATCGTGTCAAGATCCAATCTGCCTTTCACTCACATGGCAAGGGAGACTTCTCCAGGGTCTACTAGAAAAAAAAAAATGTTGGGATCCTATTAATAGTTCACTCCTGCCACGTGAGAATTACAGTGGAATCCAGCTATGAGAATAAAAGCTCGAGATAATGTTTCCGAGAACATCCTGATAGTAGTGTGTGCTATTTCTTATTGTATTCAAGATACACATGAATAACTCTCCCCCAGAAGGAAAGGAAACAAAGCAAAGGGCCACATATTTTCCCACTGTGTAAATTTCCTTCCTCAAGTAGAAATAGTTAAAATTGGAAGGCAAATCCTACGGTCATTACATGTCAGAACGCTGACATGGTGACAACTTCAAAGGCGTGTCGGGCTACACTTGGCGTGCTCTTTTTAAAAAAGACAATAGGCATTGAAAATTAAGCACTGCATCAAAGCCTTCCAACTCTATTGAGACAAGTCTATGGAAAACTCAAACCAAGACGCAGGGCTGTTCCTGCGTAAATTATGTGGAGGGTTCGATGCATGGGAATTGCATTGTCTAAGATGCTCTGGAGACAACATACAACTCTGATCTGAGTGGCATGTCAGAGCTAATGACTACAGCTAGTAGGGGAACCATCTGCAGCTAATTTTCGTCATCCTTGTGGCATTAAACTAAGGCTTGTAATTTGAATCAACTCTATAAATGCTCAGGGACCTCACTGTGATGCCATTCAATATACAGTGGGCTTGGATAGTGGATAGTGCCAACCCCGAACCTGTATGAGGTCCAAAGACCAGAGGGTAGAATGGACCAGAGGGAAAGGCCAGGCTTTAGACCAATCCCAGCTCTGTTATTTGCCAGATGAATGGCTTTAGATCAATTGTTTAATTTCTTTAATTCCTGTTCAGTTTCTTTATTTGCAAGATGGATACAGTAATAGCTGGCTTCCAGAAGTAGTGAGAAAATCCAAAACATTGCATTATATGGTGGGGACTTGACAGATGCTACCATTTATTTATGTACTTACTTATTTGCTCACTTATTTACTTACTATAACACCTAATGCATCTCTCTCTCTCTCTCTCTCTCTCTTTTAAAAGATTTTATTTATTTGACAGAGAGAGCTAACATGAACACAAGTAGGGAGAGACAGAGGAAGAAGTCGATTCCCTGCTGAACAGGGAGCCTGACGCTGGGCTTGATCCCAGGACCTTGCGATCATGACTTAAGCTGAAGGCAGATGCTTAACAGAATGAGCCACCCAGGCACTCCTGTAGAGCCTAATGCATCTCTATACAGCAGTGATTCTTAATCTGTGGTCCAAAGACATATGAAGCCTAAACTCACCCACCACCACTGAAATTATATGCAAAGTCTCATGGTCTATGATCAAAAGAAATGTTAAAGTCACCACTTTCTTATTTGGTTTCACCTATGTGTGGCTCCTACAGCATGGAAAGAAAAAATAAAAACAATTTGTGATTCTTTCCTTGTTCAATATATGCTATACCTAGTTGTCTTCTAGAGTACAGTTCTGTGTGTGTCTGGATATGTGGGTGTTCACATGGACATTCATGCTTGTGGGTTTGGGGAATGCTAATTTTATAATAAACCACAAGTTTACTGAGAAAAGACAGAACAATTGTGAGACCAAAAAAGTTGATGACAGATGTACACATAGAGAGAAGCCTGGGATACTGTGGGAAGAACACCAAGGAAAGAAGCAAAGGGGATGTAGAGAACAGAGCTCAGGCAATGAAGAGAGCCCTTTGGGGGTCCATTTTGCCAGACACTTAGCAGACACATAACGCCAATGGACTTGAGGGAGGGTTGTTACTAGGAATGTATGATCGGGTGCTAGATACAGAAAGGGTATTTAGAGAGTCAGCAGGAAAGAATATATGTTAGCATTAAAAGACACACCACACCAAGTTCTGGAAGAGAGAAACAAATGCCCAAGCTAGGGACAAATTAAATAAATTAGATAAAATAAGAGATAGTTCAATAGGCAAAAGACTCAGAGATTTTGAAAAAGAAGAGAAACTCATAGACCCGTTGCTTCTGAGTTCAGCTGACTTTCTTTAATTGAGATGCCAATGGTTACCTTGTCCTAGGGCCATGCCATGTTTGGTGCACAGTGATGAGGCAGGGTAAGCATGTCTCAACATGCTGGCTAGGGAATGAAGTCAAGGACTTGAGTTAAAAAATACACATATGTGTGTATTCATATACACATACACATATATGCATACATACTTGTGTAGAGTGTATTACTCAAGTTCTTTTTTTTTAAGACTTTATTTATTTATTTGACAGAAACAACACATGCACAGAGGTGGGAGAGGAAGGAGCAGGCTTCCTGCTGAGCAGGGAGCCTGATGCAGGGCTCGATCCCAGGACGCTGGGATCATGACCTACGCTGAAGACAGCCCCTTAATGACTGAGCCACCCAGGTGCCCATTACTCAAGTTCTTGACCAAAATTCTTGAGCTTCCTTTCTGTAGGATATAGCTGTGTGAATGCATATGCACGTATATAAATACAGCGGCAAACATGCCTTCGTGTTTACTATTTGCTAGGCACTGTGCAAAGAATTTTAAAGCTCATCCCCATTTAATCTTTAAAACAACTGTATGAGATAGGCATTGTTATTGGTTGCCATTTCATGGAAGAAGAAACGGAAGCATACTAAGGTGATTTCCCCGAGATCACACACTTGGTAAATTCTTAAGTTGGAACCTCAACTGAACGAAGGTGATGTTGGAGACTGCAGTATAAACTGCTGTACTATGTAGATACTCTTAGGAAAAATCGAGTCTTTTTACAAAATGCTAGGGTCATAATTTAAGCAGCAGCAGAAGAGCAGGGGACTCAGGTTTGAGGTTTGAGGCCGACTTTGAGTCTCATGGAACCATTTCAAAACACACCCCAATGTGAAGGTATGACCTCTTAACCTTGTGCTGTGCTCTGCTATGTTTTATTACTTCTCTGTGTACATAGAACTCTAAACGGAGAGGAGAGGTCAGCTTAGGAAAGGAGCATAAAATTATGGAAAGCCCTTTTATTTTTTCTACACTAGTCCTATAGGTCTGAGAAAGTCAAGGACTTGATATTTACCACTCGTTGGCTCTAAACAAAAGAAGATCCACACTCAGAACACAAAACAGAAGGAAATGAAATTCAGGACCTCCCAGCCATCTTAGTGATGTGGAAGGACATGCTCGAGCTCATCTTTTTTTTTTTTTTTTAAAGATTTTATTTATTTATTTGACAGACAGAGATCACAAGTAGGCAGAGAGGCAGGCAGAGAGAGAGGGGAAAGCAGGCTCCCCACTGTGCAGAGAGCCTGATGCGGGGTTCGATCCCAGGACCCTGGGATCATGACCTGAGCCGAAGGCAGAGGCTTTAACCCACTGAGCCACCCAGGTGCCCCTCGAGCTCATCTTTGATGGCGGCTGGTTACTTCTCAAGAGAAGTGACCAGCAGGGAGGAAGGGTCCCTTCTGTTATGAGCTTAGAGAGTGTCTTGACATTTATAGATGTCTTATAAAAGGAAGTCAGTATATTGCATATGTCTGAAGATTAGAAATTTGGTGAATTTTCTCAAAGGTCACAGAGGCTTCTGAATGCCCAATAATTCATCAAGTACTATACACTGTTCTGCCTCAGTTGCTTGCATTATCTTTTTTTTTTCCTTGAACCTCTGCAACTGGCTCCTCCCTGCATATTGCTTCCACTTCCCACTCCCTTTATTTATTTATTTATTTACTTATTTATTGGCTTATTAATGAGCACTACATTGGAACCACGTTAAGACAGAGATTGGACGGCACCTACCTGAGAATAGGCAGCCACATTTCTGCTGCTGAAATATAGCTGCTGAGGTTATTTGGGACTTCTTTGGAGAAACAGGGATGTTAGAACACATTGATTTGGATGAACGCTAGTAGCCTTAGGCATGCAAAGCACTGTTCATTTCTTTGCTGAGGTTTTGGATACGCTCTGAGGATATCATAGAATTCAGAGAAAATCTGTGACAGATTCGATGCTGGTAGATATGTTTATTTCGTTTATAATATTTTGTTTGTCTATATGTATTTTTTTCCTAGCCAGCATGCATTCCCCACCGTTCCTAGTTACAGGAACTTCTGGAAATTACTCATGCCTGTCATTTTCATCACTATATTCTAAACTCATAAAACAATACCTGTCATGTAACTGATATTCCATAAATACTTGCTGAAGAAATGAATAGATGGCCAAGTGTGAATTTGTGTCGCCACCTAGATGGCCTTATCATATTCCAGCCTTGAGTTCCTAACACAGTGCATGATTATAGTCAATCCAAACAACTAATGTGAGCCACTCCTGTACTTATTGTGTAGATGGGCTCTGAGGTGCCATAAATCATATAGAGGAGCTACCCAAGGCTAAGTGTTCCTTTGGGGATCACACCAGGATGAAGGCATGTTGGGAAGGAAAGGGGGGCAGAATCAGTTACCCCTGTTCTTTAATGTTGCCTTGGTTGGCAACACTGCCCTTTGGTTGGTCAGGACCGCCTCCCTAGGACCCCTTAAGTTGGTCTCTGCTATATAGTAAATGCCTATTCCTGTACACACTGCAGGAAATATTTCCATTTTAACAGGAACTTCACCCCCATCAGGCATTAGTCCAAAGGAGAAGGCCTAATAGTGGACTCTTCAGAGAACATAACAAGCCAAAACAGGAGAGTTATTTGGAAGCAAGTGATTATTTTCTGTTCTTACTCAAATTCCATCATTTTGGCATTGTCTTTCTCTACCTTCGCAAAAAGGGAGTCATTTCCTCAGTCACTATGGTGATATATTTTTATTTTTAATTGGAGGGACAAAGAGACTCTCAGGAAAGGAACCAGACCAGCCTAATTGAAAGAAATAAGATTTTTAAAGAATCCCTTTAGATTCTCGCCTACTTCCTACTACCATTTCAAATCAGCATTCTTAGTAACTTTGCTTAGAAGAGCTCCCCCTCCCCTGTGTTTTTTTATGAGGAAAAGCAACTCCACTTGTTAAAAAGCCTTTGCAGCTAGTATATTTTATTTATTGATATTTCTAAAAAAAGACATACATTTTTAACAGAATTTTTGTTGAAGTTATTTTTATGTGATATCAGCCCTTGGATAAAATGTGACAGTGTATACACAGTATAAATTAATGAAGTTCTGTACATACAGTCTGGAAATTAATGATGTATGAATTTCATTGCATGTATTTTTCCTTTGTATAATACATATATCTAGAGTAGTACCAGTTTCTTTATGTATGTGTGATGCTCGATGTCCTCTTACATGACTCTGAAATGAGCTGAGGACCAAGAGTCAGCTGCACTGGGGTTTAATCCTCACTCTGTCCTAAACTCTCCCTGAGCCCTTGGGAAAAGCAAGTTTTCTGAACCTCAGTTTCCCAGTTTTTAAAAGGATATTATTATAATTTATAGAATAAAAGCACTGGATCTGACCGTCTGAGTTTGGATTCTGGATAGGCTCTTAAAAAGCTACATGATCCTGTGAAACTCATTTAACCTCCCTGATCTCTTCATAAAGTGGAAATAATAACAGCATCTCCCTCACAAAGTTTACCTATTGAGAGTCATAATCTATGGACTCGTGCCTTAAGGTTGGCTATAAGAGGATATGGTAGGCAAAAACTCCCATTGTAATAACCAGTTTACAAAAATGCACTTTTAAAAAACAAAAGCAAGCTATAGGAACAAAGCAATGGGAACTAAATTAACATTGCAGAGGAGGAAGATCCCCAAATAGGACATTCAATGGCTTCTGGTAGTTTTCTTAATTGGAGACATTTGCAAATTCTAGGACTGGCCTAAGAATTGGACTTGAACCAAACTGAGGGATTTTATACAGGGAAGATAAATCAGCAGAGGTTTCGGCAGTCAAGAGCTGATGTGATAAACCAGAAAATAAAAGAGCCCCTAACATAAGGGAAATTTGCTGAATTCTAGGAGGATATGGGAAACCGAGTGCCTGGGTGAGAAAGGAAAAGTGAAAACACCCACACTCTTGCAGTGCATGTTAAGTGTGGCTAGTTGTCGTAATTTATCTGGCACCAAGGGGCTCCCCGAATGTGGATCTTTAAGTTTTAAAACAAAGAGAGTTCCAGGAAAACCAGAATGAATTGGTCACCCCTAAGTGTTTAGTGAAAAAGTCCCGCTAGAGTGAGGAGGCCTAAATACACAACTAGTCTCTTCCTCAAGGCATTTGCCAAATATTTAATTTGCAAAAAGTATGGAACAAGAGGACTAAATCCAAAATATGCAAAGCTTACACTCCCAGAGTTGAGGAAATTAAGACAATCAAAAGCCTGGGAGGGCCAAACCTGAAGAACCCAAGAGGGAATGAATCTTACTAAAACTGAAATCCAATCACAATCCAACCAATAGTTGATGGGATTATAGTGATCAGCTCCTCGCTGTATCTGTCTAATAGGGAAGGGGAAACTCCTATTGGTAGAAATATTATATGGAGACCTTATGGCTCTTTTATCTCAATGTTCAGAAATAAAATAAAAAGAAATAAAATAAAAATTACTAGACCCAAAAGGAGCAGGAAAATGTGAGCAATAATCAGGAAAAAAAAAATAAATAAACAAAGACTGAATAGAGACATACCTGCAGAAACCTGGGTATTGGAGTATATGTGTAAGGAGTTTAAAATGACTATGAAAATAAATAAATAAATAAATAAATAAAATTACTATGATTAGCATGCTAAGGAAAATAGTGGGAAAATTGACAAAATAGATAAAAAGATGGAAAATTTTAGAATTTTAGCCAATACTTATAGTATATAAAAAGGATCAAATAGACATCCTAGAATTGCAAAACATAAATATTCCAACAGCTGTCTGAGATAGTAGAAGATTTAAGTAGTAAATTCACAGCTAGTCAATGGACAATATCCAAGTTAAGGCACAAAGAAAAAAAAAAAAAAGAATAGGATGAACAAGAGGCATATGGAAAGCAATCAAAAGATACGAAACCTGTAGTTAGTTTCGGGTAGAGAGGAAACATTGAGGCAGAAGGGAATGTTTGAATAGATAATAGTCAAGAATATCCAAAAACTGATGAAAACTTTTAACCCACAGATTCAAGAAGCTCCATAAACTTTAAGTAAGATAAAAGCAATGAACTACATAGTCACATTTTATTCAAGCAATTAAAAATTAAAAGACAAAACGTCTTAAAGACAACCAGAAAGGGGGGGGGGACAACAAAAAACCATTACCTTAAAAAAAAAACCCACCAATAAGACAAATAACTAACTTTTAATTATTATTGTTATTGGGATCAGAAGACAACAGAATCCCATCATTAAAGTGACGAGAGGGGGGAAATTGCCAATCTATAGCCCTATATGAGAAAGACCTTTTTAGATAAAGCAAATATGAGAGAATCCATTGCAAGCAAATAGATAGTCCAAGAAATATTGTAGGAAAATCTTCAGGCTGAAGGTAAATGATCCCTAATGGAAGCAGGAAGAAATATAAAACATCAGATAGGATAAATAGATAAGTGAACGTAAATAATTATGAGCTGTTCAAAGCAAAAATAAAACAGTCTTGCAGAGTTTATAACATTATAGAAATAAAAAGTAGGTAAACAATAGCACAAAGAGTGGAAGAGCAGAAACAATGTTGTGAAGCTGAAATATTTCTTTTGTTACTTAGGAAGTGGTAAAAGTATTAACATAGACTTTTAAAATCAGGGTTGCATGTTGAAATTTCTAGGATAATTGCTAAAAATAAAATACAGGAATATATAACTAGAAGATTAATAGAGAAGAAAATATTAAATAAACACTTGAGGAATCCAAAAGAGGCAGGAAAGCAGGAATAAAGAAATAAAGAATAAATATGAAAAAGAAAAAACAGAAAGCCAAGAGGTGTCAGTAATCACAATCGAGGTAAATGAATTAAAATCTCTTTACAAAATTGAGTGTTTTGAAAAGCCTTATCTATATGCCATTTATAAGAGATAAAAGTTAAATGTAAAGTTGCAGCTGGGTTGCAAGTAAACAGATGGGAAAAGATACATCATGAAACACTAACAAAGCAAAGTTAATATCACCATACTTATATTAAATAGAATATTTTATTGGAACATAGCAATTGCTCAATAAATTATTAGCTCAAATTATTAGAAGAGAAGAAGGTTATAAAAACCTGAAATAAAATGATTTGAAGGGGCACCTGTGTGGCTCAGTTGGTTAAAGTGGCTGCCTTCGGCTCAGGTCATGATCCCAGGGTCCTGGGATCGAGCCCCACATCAGGCTCCCTGCTCAGTGGAGAGCCTGCTTCTCCTTCTCCTTCTGCCTTAAAAAAAAAAAATAAAAAAATAAAAAAAAAAAGATTTGAAATTTTAGAGATGGTTTTTAAATTTTTGTATTATTTCTTTCAAGCTACTTTTCAGAATCTACCACAAAAATTTGGTTTTATTTGCTCAGGTATATTTTTCTACTGATTATATATTTGTTGACATGTTACATACCACAATTAAAGCAAGATTCTATCTGCATGTTAAATATTTTCAATTTGGATTCCCTAAAATATACCAGGAGGGCTATGACATGCCAGCATGCTTGAAATTCAGGTAGCTGTGAAAAATCAGATTTTGGAGGTTTAATCCTTAAATTCTTAAATCCTCTATGTTACAGACATTGAAACTCAAAAATCTAAGGAGTTTAGATCTCTGCAGGCATCCACTTATTTTACAAGTGAAAGAAATGTAGCCAACAAAGATAAGGGTAAAATGTAGATACTTATTCCTGAATCATTGCCCAATTTTTTTTTTTTTTTTTTTTTTTACCTAACTATCATAGAAGACCTTTCTGAGACTCATTTAACAAGTATTTTGGAGCATTTTCTATATGAAAAGCACTGATCTAATCATGAGGTATACAATGCAGCAAGGCCCTGCTATCCACAGGCTTACAGTCTGATAAAGAACATAGACTTTACATTTTTAAAAATTATTTTACTAAATATTTAATGAGTAAAGTAGCATATAGTGAGCTTTCAAAAGAGTGGAATTCAACCTAGTGTAATTTTCATGGATGACTTTCCCAATGAAGGGGATTAGAGTTAACAAGGGAAAGAGGAAAGAAAAGAATATTCCAGAGGAATAGGAGAAAGTCTGATGACCTGAGATAGGAAGAAGTTTGGTGCCATAGGACCTCATAGAAAGCCAGGGTATCTAGAGTCCAGAGAATGTGTTCATGTGATAGGGAAATTCAGGGTGGGAGGTATAGTGAGACTGGAGATTAAAGGCATACAAATCATAGGCCAGATCATGAGGAACCTTATAAAGCTTGCTAAGTATTTTGGAGCATATTTAGAGAACAATTAGGTATCACCAAAGAAAGGTAGAAAAATTTTCAGATTTATGGTGTGTGTGGTTTTTTTATACTACGATTTTTTTTAAGCATGTGTATTTTCTTTTTTTTAATTTAAATTCAATAGCTAACATATAGTACATCATTAGCTTTTGATGTAGTGTTCAATGATTAATTAGCTAACTAGTTGCATATAACACCCAGTGCAGGTGATAGGCATTAAGGAGGGCACACAATGTGATGAACACTCCGATTTTCAAACTTGTCTGTAAGACTCATGAGGACAAAGATGATATTGATAACACTGAATTCTCAAACCCTAACACATTGAATAAATAGTTGATAAAATGTGGAGGATGAATGGATGGATGGATGGACAGATGGGTGGATGGATGGATGGATGGATGGATGGATGGATGGATTGACGGATGGGTGGATGGATGGATGGATGGATGGGTTGATGGGTGGATGATGGATGGGTGGGTGAGTGGATGGATGGATGGGTAGATAGATGGATGGATGGATGGATGTGTGGATGGGTGGGTGGATGGAGTAGTACGGGAAATGGATTGAAGCAGATGAAGTGGAAGTGGGAACCAGTTCAGATACAATGAATGTCTAGGTAAAAGATAGTGGTGGCATGGCAGGAGAAATAAATGATAGTAGCAAAGATAGGGTGAAATGTACAGATTTGAGAAATTTTAAAGAGACAGGTTCAACATAACTTGTTAATGAATTGAGTATCATGGCTTGGAAAGAGGTATTAATGACAATTTCCAGTTTCTATTATAAATACTTGGATGGATGGAGGTGCCATTTATTAAACCATATAGGAGCAGGTTTGAAGAAATATTGTGAAAGTCCCTAATGTATTTTTCTGCCTTTATGTTTTCTGGTGTAAACATAATTCAATCTCTCTTGGATGGCTGAGGAGTTTACAGGAGCAAAGCATCCTTATTGGGCTCAGCAGGGAATATTGCCCAGGGGTGTAGACAGAGACACAGAGCAATAGGCACTAAAGCAGAACCATATGCAAAATAAATAAATAAATAAATAAAAATAATAAAAATTTTAAAAAATTGCAGTCTTATTAAATTTGTGATTTATTTTGGAGTGAGGTGTTGTTTTCTGATATCAGTTTGTTTACTTAACAAATCTGTATCTTATTCTCATAGATTACTGTATTTCATGATTCTAAGATACAAATATTTTCACAACTGAATTCGCGATGTGTCTTACTATTCATAGCACCTTCCTGAGATCTACTGTTTGCAGCAAGGGCATGCAGGTAGTTTAATTTGGGGGGATGGGTTTCCAGGGCCAGCAGTGAGTGTGTGAACAGGGCAGGAGGGAATGTCAATGCAAGGCCGTGTTATTGCATGGCCATGGCTGTAGGCAATAAGTAATTCGTCCTGCACCTTCTGTGAGCAGCCTTATAAAATTTGGCTCAGAACCATCTGCCTGAGGATATTGTGTCTAGCTGGCCACAGGTTGCCCCATGAGGCATGACCTGTCCACAGTTTTCATTGCACTTATTCCAGTACCAAGTGCAGGCATCCCCCCACACTGCAGAGTCAGAGGAATTCTGGGGCACAGACCAAGATAGAAATGGGCCAAAGGCTGCACAGAGCTGTTGCATGTGAAGTGGTGCTTAAAAGGCCTGTGTAGTTTATGGTCTCATTGCAGTCCTTTCTTTCTTCCTGCTACCTCCAGTAATGGTGTCCCTTAAAATTGGTGCCATCTTAGATTTAATGGAACCTGGTAAAATGTTGACCTTACAAAGATGAATTTTGTTGAAGTGAGATTTGAATAAACAACGTTCGTAAAACTAAATTTAAGCCATTGGAGTCTACAAGGCAGTGCTTGCAGTCCTTCGATTTCTTGCATTCATTGGCACCGTACCGGTAAGTTTCCACATCTGAGAGTTTATCCACTAGTGGAATATATTTTACCTGAAAAGAACAAGTAGAATGGTAAAATGCTATTCTATTATATAAAGTGGCATGGAGGAAGAGTTTCCATTTTTGTTCTTAAAGAAATGATTCCTGGGCGCCTGGGTGGCTCAGTGGGTTTAGCCTCTGCCTTCGGCTCAGGTCATGATCTCAGGGTCCTGGGGTCGAGTCCCACATTGGGCTCTCTGCTTGGCAGGGAGTCTGCTTCCTCCTCTCTCTCTCTGCTAGCCTCTCTGCCTACTTGTGATCTCGCTCTGTCAAATAAATACATAAAATCTTTAAAAAAAAAAAAAAGAAATGATTCCTTTTTTTTTTTAAGTAAAAACTTTTCTAGAACCCTTATTATCTGTTTTATAAGGAATAAAAATGGGCCAAATGGAGATGAAGCTGTATTTGGAGGTTCCAGGACCCCACAGCTATACTGACTCCTTATCTCCTCTGTGGGTCTTCTGAGGTTTCTCACAGGGAAACTAGAGTTCCACCAACAGGGTTAGGAAGCTGTGATTCACAGAAGACTTGCTCCTCCCAACCCAAGGCATTTATTTAGTGTCCTTTCACTCCTATTTTACAAATAATTCTAGCAAATTTGATAGTTTGGTTTCCTAACTTATAACAGGTTTATCAGCAATAAATTATATTTAGAAAATAGCTATTAAAGGTTGACATGGTGATCTTTACACAGAGAGGAAGCTGGAGGCTAGAATTTTAACTGCAAAATTAGAAAAAAAAAAACAGCCTTTAAAAAAGGGACAATATGCAGGTAAATTTGGCAGGTGGACAACAATCCAATCCAACTAATAATTTGTGAGGCTGTTGGAGTACTTTGGGAACATGGAGGAGATATTTAGGATTTTAAGAGCACTTTTCACACCCTCTATTCAGTATAACTCTTAAGGTGCTGAAGTGTATAATATAATTTATAACAATTCCCATCAAAAACAGCTTAAATCAAATAGATTTGATATACACTGTGTCCAGCTTCAGTTAGGTAGAACATTTGTGTGAGGAGAGCACTTTATTTCTTGAAGTTATTGAGTAAATAAGACATTGCTGTGTGCATTAGTGTGCTTCTATCTCTAAGTAGTAGAATATCCGACTGGAACTGGTATACAGATAAAGGGTGCAGCTGAAACTCAAGACGTTTCAGGTAGGGTTTGATCTAGTAGCTTACTGATACTACAAGGATCTGATTTCCTTCTGTGCTCCAATTTGCTTTCCATGTCCCCATAGGTCTGGCCCACTTAATGGCCACAAAATAGTGGATAGCTTTCTTATTCATGTGCAACAAGGGTTGGGTGGGGAGTAGTGAAGGGAAACAGAGGGGAGTCAGTTCTCTTTCCTTAATCGTTAAAAGATTCCTCAGTTTAATTGGAACAACAGTTTGTACTGTTTGTATACCCAACCCTGATACGGTAGGGATACTATAGCTGTGCCTATAGAGATGAGGTTATATGAATTGATTTAAGCCAATTAAAGTCTACCTCTTCAGCCAGAGATTATGTTAATTCCCATGGGCCCCTTGGTAACGTACATAGAGAAATAAATGCTTGCAATGTTAAGAGACCATATCTACAGCATTGTTTCCTAAGGTAAATATTGATCAACTGGGCTCTGAGCTCTGTGAAGTCGGGAATCATCCCTCTCTTATCCATTGCTATAGCCTCAGGATGAAGAACAGGGGTTATTATCAGAGGAGCTTAATAATATTTACTTATTTATGAATAAACAAAAGGATTTTTTTCTGTTTAGAGAAATGCAAAAGATTTCAATTTCATTTTTCTACTTTTTCATGCTCCCTGGTTACTTGTTCTAGCCTAACAAGAAGCAGGACGTATCAGCAGCAGTTGTCGCACAGGAAACATTTTCTCCTGAGATGCTAAGCACTTTGTCCAAAAACCAAAGAGGATGAAATCAGTTGGAATAAGGCAAGATGAAATCACTTATTTCCCCAATCATGGATATCAAAAAGAAGAAAGAAGAGGAGAAAGAGAAGGGAAGGGGAGAAGGGGAAAGGAAAAGGAAAAGACAAAAAATAAGAAAAGGAAGGAAGCAAAGAAGAAAGGAAGAAAGAAGAAGGGAGAAAGGGAAGGAGGAAGGGAAGGGAGACAGAAACGAAGGAAGGATGGAAAGAAGGGAAGGAGGAAGTTTTAATTAGAATCTGCTTCCAGGGCAAAGACACTTGAGATAGTGGTTAGTCTATGACCTGAATTTGCTCTGTGTGTGTGTGTGTGTGTTTCTTTTCCTGATAGAGTAAACATCAAGCCTAGTCTGAGGCTTTAAAACTGACCAAACAGCTATGAGAATGTGGATAGCAAGTTATAAATCACCCAGTCACTTGGGTGTGGATAAAAATCCCGGGCCAAATACCTGAGTGTCCACTTCATAACAGGAATAAAAAGGCTATTTGAAAACATGACCCAGACCCCAGGCTATAGGTGTTGCTGTTGTTGTTGTTGTCGTTTTTCTAGAGGAATGTCTGACATGTTTATATGCACATATTAGAATTGTATCCAAGGAGGGGAAAATACAATTGACTTTCTGACTTTATAGTCTGTCATTGACTTTTAAGGTATTTCATAAAATGAAGTAATAACTTCAAGATCAAGGGCATTTTCCTTTGGGTCTTCATCAATTATTTCACTTTCTCTTGGCAATGGCCTCCACCCACTTCTTCCGAAATATCACCGGGCTGACATCGCACTGGAAAAACTTACTCCTTCTCTTTGCCTTCCTGAATGCGTGTTTCATACATTAAATTGTTTTAATCACTTCAGCTTTTACTAGAGTTTGGCAATTGGTGCATTGCCGAATTGTGTGTTCTCAATTTAGTGTTTTTAGAATGTATTTAAGTAAGTTCCAATGCACTTAGTCATTACTATTCAAATGAGAGAACCATATTTCAAGGAACAGGGCTCCGGGAGAAAGATGAGGTGAGTAATGAGTAATAAGCAAAACCCATCTATCAAGACACATTGGAGGCTGAAACAGATGGTGGAGAAATGCCCCTGAGTCCATTCCCGCTTGCCCTGAAGGGCCTACCAGTTTTATTTCCAGCAAACATACACCTTGGCTGGCTTCCTCTCATAGCTTCTGGCTGATGTTTCCTATTTTAAGATCTCAGAGAAGTGGGAAACTCACTCGTTTCTCAGACTTCAACTCGTGAAAAAGCCAGCCCTGTGGGAAATATAAAGGCCAAACGTAGGAGCCCCAAGCAGGTGCTGACATTTATCATTTACTGGAGGGAGGGACATTTACTGGAGGGAGGGTTAGCACCGCACCCATCCTTAGCACTCATTTTCTATAGAATATTAGGAATAGGACAAAGGAGCAGCGGCATTGAGGGCAATATTCAAAGCAAATAAAGCTTGGCCTCTTGTCCCTACTTTTATTACTCATCCTCCAGGGGCCCAGGGCAATTGTGGCCTCGTGATTGTTCAAGTTCCAATGTTGAACTGAAGTTTTTTTGAGAAATTTACTCAGCTTCTGAGATTCCAAGTCTTCACATATAAAGTAGATAGGATGAAACCAACTTCTCAAGAATGATGTGTGGCTTGCGCAAGATAATGTGCATAGAGAACCTCATAGAGCCAGTCACAGGTTAATTGTGCTTCTTGCCCAACATTTCCCCTACCCTGGCCTTTACTTGCAGAATCTGGGGAGCTAACGGTGAGCTTAAGGATAGGGAGGCCTATACCACAACTGGATGTCTAGGACCTAAAATTTGGAAATTAACTCCTTAGGCAGCTTGGCAGTTTGTATCAAATCAATGGTGTAGGTTGTGAGAGCAGTCCCGTCTCTGAGAATTTATCCTAAAGAGACATTCCCCTAAGTTTGCAAGATGCACGTGTAAGGTCCCACATAACATCATTGTTTACAATGACAAAGAATCGCACACACCCAAATGACCATCATAGGGTACTGGTTAAATATGGTATATTCCTATAGTGAAACAGTATTCAACTTTTAAAAATGATGGAATAATTCTGTTTTTATTGCTATTAACATTTGTCCATGTCACACTGTAAAATAAAAAGATGAGCTTACAAACCAGTATGCAATATACGATTGCATATATGAATATATATATATATATATAGCTGTAGCCATATTTATAACCATGCAGAATCAGATAGCTACAGAGAAGTATCTGGAAGGATGTTAAATAGGATTTTAACATGGCATTATCTCGGGGTAGAGGCATCAAAGTAAATTCTACTTTTTACTTTGTACATTTCTACTTTGCATGAATTATTTTTAAACAATGTACTTATGCCATGTTTAATCCAAAACACTAAAAGTAGGTGGCCCCTAAACATTTCTGTGTTAGTTTGAAAACCCAAGCATAGATATTTCTATCTCAAGCTGTGCTTAACTGTACCTCATCTGTACCTCTATCCACTGGTATAATTGCCTAACTAGCTGATTGTTTTCCCACTAGATTGGAATCTCTAAGACCAGGATTTTACTTTTACCCCAACCTCAAGGCCTCATAACATTGCACTAATACTCAATGAATATTTTCAATTTTTAAATCTAGAAGTCTGGTGACCTGGAAACTGTCCTAAATTCTGACACGGCCTGGCAGTGAGGCCATGATTGACGTGTTCTTCTGAGACGGCTCATCCAAAACAAAACCAGAAGGATCTCCGAGGTTCCCTCTACGCCTAACCCTGTGATTGTGAAACTGAACTTGTCCAATCCTCATAAATCAAGTGAAATCAAAGAAGACAACATACTTAGATCAGCTTTACAGACTCCAAAATGCTGTAAAAATGTAATGTGGGATTAAAAATTAAGAAAACAAACAAGCCATACTAGCGATGATCATTGTGACCCATTGTATGTTGAGGCTGCCATAGAGAAAGCCAATTTCAGTAGGATCTGAATGATTTCTGATTGCCCTGCGTCTCTCCCTGCCCTCACATCTGGGCCTTAATTCCTTGTGGAGTTAACACTGATACTCACTTTGGGGATTAAAGCAGGACCTGACCTGCATCTGCTCCACATTGCCCATGCCCTAGATTGAAATGTTAAAGGACTTGGAATAAAAAAAAAAAAAAAAAAAAAAAGTTGCATTTTCAGTAACGGCTTCACAGTAACTGGGGAATTAATGTCAGCCAGGCAGTGATTTCCCAGTGGTTGGGTTTGTAGCAAAAGTCTTCAACTTTTATGTGTGGCCTGTTTGAAGTTGAAAATTGTTGTTAGACTCTCCAAAGTTGTTTGAGGTGTCACTCATCCTTCCCTTTTGTGTTGGGGCGAGGATGTGAAGCTCAGCAGCTGGGGATAGTTCTGTGACTACCACCCCCAAGGCAGGTCTCTTCCAGGGCCCAATCGAGCCCATCTCCTAGGGAATTCAAAGCTTTCAGTGCAATGCAGCTCTGCATCTGTCTGCAGCCTTATCACCCACTACTCCCTGGCAGGAACTCTTCACTCCAGGAAGAGGGAGGATCTCATGGCCCCATGAATGTGCCATGCAAATGCACATGCCTGGCATTTTTATTCAACGTACAGTTTTCCCTCCTAGGATATCGTTCTTCAGAGAGGCAATGGCACAGGGTCATAACAACAAATAATGATCGTGTAGCAACAATAAAAATACCAGCAGCAAATATCTTATTTAGCCTGGCTAAGGTCAGACACTTCATTTAAGCTTCCCTCTTTGGATGGTCTCAATAACCCCACCAGGTAGATACAAATATCTTTATTTTATAGATGAGGCAATCAAGTCCCGGTTAGCTTAAATGAATTTGCCAAGGCCATCTAATTAGTAAGTTGGGATTTGAATCCTTGAGTGTTACTCTAGAACCTGTGCTCTTTGTCCTTGTCAACACCTCGAAAAGCCCAGTTTTGACAGCAGAGAGATCTGCCTTTGAGCTCTGTTTCTGGCACTTACATCTGTGTAAACCTGATCAGGTATCTTCACCTTCAAGCCAAGTCTCTGTCACTTAAAATGTAGGGTACATACTGTTTCCCTTGCAGGGCTGCTGAGAGAACAAGAGTTTACAAATGTCAGATGCCTAACCAATGTATGCGAACAACTATCACTGACCTTGATTCATTTTCATCCTAGCCATTTCCAAGGACTGTGCTCTATTGTCTCCCCAGGGCCACTTTCGGCTACCTGAACCCAGGGCGATGGCTCCTTCCTCTTGATTTTGTATTATTCAGTAGAGGTTTTATGTTTGTCCACTGGAAAAACAAAGGGAGCTGTGAGGAATCCAAAGATCTAAATCTTAAGTGTTCCTCTGCTCATAAGCCTGGAAAAACCACACATCCCAAGATCTGTGGGCCTGAGGGGACTAAGAGACACGGAATTCCACGCAGACATCTACCCATAGGGAGCAGGGTAGCAATTCCATTCATGGACTTTGAAGGCAAAGTTGAAATTCCAGGTCCTCCATGCTTGGGTGAAGCCAATAGCTCTTACTGTAAGATGGTGCCCTCAGTGCCCATTTCAATGCCCTGCTAGTTTGACATCCTTATCACAGAGGCTGAGAAGCTAAAAATGGCTTTGCCTAGACTCTGTTGCAGGTACGGCATCCACACAAGACTTGGAGACAGCCCTGAGTAATGGGAGGTAGTGACTATGTTCAGAGAGAGCAAATCTTCATTGTGAAAGAAGCTTCTTTCTTTCTCAGAGAGCTGTGGTACTATTTCCAGGATCCAGTTGCTAGTGTCAGATACACTGATTGATGGGCAATTCAGGCAATGGTATAAGTGGTTCTTTCTGCTGGGTGTGTCTGTATCCAGTTAGTAGTGCGCCGATTCTCTGTACCCCCCATACCAAAGCTCTGGCCCTCTGGGAGCTTCTAGAAGCTACATATCTTTTATAGAATTTACTGTTTGAACCAGCTCTAATGGTTTCTGTTCTACTACCAAGAATCTTAACTGATACGCTAGAAGTTTTATCACAGATAATTACTTAACTTCTTTGAGCCTCAGTTCTCTCTTCTGCAAAATAGTAATATTAAACAGATTGCCTCAAATGAAATATTTTATGCAAAATATTTATCACAGTATATGGGACAAATGAGGATTACCCTCACAGAGGATAAGCAGGTAAATAAGAAATTAGAATTAGGTGTGATACATAGCTGGGGATGGTAAAACAGATCCTTGAAGTCCAAAGGAGGAACACCAAACACAGATTGTTTGGTCAGGGAAGTCTTTTTGGAAGAAATGAAACAAAAAAGCAGTGTTTAGCTTGAGATCTAAAGTATGAATCTGAGATCGTCATACTCAGATCGTACGGGGTGAGGGAAATGGTGTGCAGCTAGGCCTCTTTTAAGAAGAAGAAACAGAATATGCAAAGGCCCATTGAGAGAAGAAAACATACCTTGCTTAAGTAATTGAGAGAAGTTTACTATGATTGCAGGGCAGAGTGTGAGGAAGGGACCGGGAGATGATATAGGTAGACCAGATAGTGAACAACCTGGGAAACAGAGGTGTTTGGAATTCATCTGCCTTCTCCAACGTCTCTTCAAAACCATTAGTCTATGGCATGCCTAATTTTGCTCCCTCAAGCCACCCTTTTGTAAGTACACATAACCTCAATCCAACCAGACACAAACCTCTGGAGGATGGAGAATGTGTTTTATACTTCTAAAGGGGCACTGTCTTGCCTATGTAGCTTCCCCACAAACACTTGACCATTGCCCTTGGTGTTAAACAAAGTTTAATTGAGCATGTACTTTTGCATGTGGTATTTTAGAAAATAGTAAATAGCTTTCTATTTAAGTGAGGACCTCTGGGCTCCACCCAACACATATGGAAAGTTTGTTCCCTTGAAATAGCATGCATTCTGTGTGGGGAGGGTGTTTACCAAGTGAAAGATTCATGGACAGGGTCTTCCTCTTTTTTGACTTTGCTTTTTTTCTTTCCTACTATGACATTATTTTCTTGAGTTTTGTTTGTTTTTTTTTTTAACTTAGAAATCATATGATAAGGTTGAAAAGGTCAAGTACAAATTTGTTTGTTTATTTAATTAAGCGCTATACCCAACAGGATCAAGCCCCCCCAATCTCAGAGCAAGAGTCACATGCTCTACCAACTGAGCCAGCCAGGCATCCCAAATCTGTTTGTTTGTTTGTTTTTGTTTTGTGTTTGAATTTTAAGCTTTTGTTTCACAAGATGGTATTTCAGCATTCCCAAGAACACTCTAGCCTAGAGGGAGTTTCTGATTGCAGGGTGAGAAGCCAGTCTGTAATTACCCTGGTTATTGCCCTGTGGGTTTTGGAAGAAATCCTGGAAGGACTTTGTAGATGCCTGAGGAAGAATTTAGACTGGAATTAAGGGACATTTGGTGGATAGTCATCAGGTATCTAACAAATGTTGCCATTTCTTAGGCTGAAGAGGAAACAAAAATCTTTTGGTCTCCAACAGTCTGCTAAAGCAGGCTCATAACAACCTATGAAAACTAATGATTAAGTGTTCAGAAATTGTTCAAGCCTTTGTCAAACCATTACCATAAAATCATCCACGGTGGGAGTCTTTACACCATGGGAATTGGCAAGTGTTACAAATCAGGGCCTCTTCCCTCCCTTCCCTCTCGAAGCTGGTTTATCAGCACACCACTGGGTCTAGCCCATCTTGAGGAGTAATATTTTGTATATCCAACTGAAAAGCCTGTACATGGAAGCACTGGGAGAAACTGTATGAAGGCTAAATTCCATATGAGCAACAACCATGTGTGTTTCCTTGGAGAATATGTCCCAGGACAGTGTATGACCTTGGGCCTGGCACGTAGTCAGGGCTCAGTCAACACCCGTTGAAAAGATGCAGGACTGGGGGGATGAGGACACCTCGGCAGCAGCAGCAGCTCCCCCCAAGCCAGTCCCCTACTGGAACCCTCCCTGAGCCATGCACCCTCTAGGGTCCCTCAGGAAGCAGGGTTGTCCTATTGCTTGTGTCATTTCACTTTTTAAAGACAATTCTAATGCTCTCCGTATACTCAACAACCACAGTAGACTTTAAGATCTAGGAGGCAGGATTCGTCCAATTTGTTACTTTTAACATTGCAGGTGCTCGATAAACTTATTTCTGAACAAAAGAAAAACATGTGAGGCGAACATGATAACCACTACACTACAGAAACAACAAAAGAAAAATATGTGAATAAGGATCTCAGAAGAGGATACCACACTTCATGCTATCTGATGGACATTGCTTTATGGATACCATGGCATCCCTGTGAGTAGGCAGAAATGATCCTTCCAAGCACTAAAACAGTGCCTGGCATGTGGGGGCACTAAATAGTTGTTGAGTTAATTATTAATTTATCATCTCATTTCATAGAGGCAAAAAAAAAAAAAAAAAAGAAGCTTGTGGAAGTTACCGGACATAGTTCAGTTTTCATTTCCACCATTTCTATTTACATTATGTTGCCTCTATTAGTTGTCCCTTAACTTTTAAACATCCCTTATGGGCAGGTATTTTCATTCATGTTTGAGGGGGTGGTAATACTGTGGCACAGAAAGTAACGTGCTTGGCATCACAGAGGGATTTGAAGGTAAAGCTAGTATAAAATCTGCCTGTCCAAGGATTCTGAAGCCAGGCTGTGTATCGTCTAAGACTGTGCTATATTTTACTTGCTCATTCATTCCTTCAGAAGGAGAGTGATTGATCAAAACAGACTAACAAAAAGCACCATACCACAGCACATTCAGAAATACCTCTGAAATATTGTCACAAATCCCCCAAGTTTGTTTCTCTTGCCTGAGACATCTTAAAACATGCTGATGATAATAAAACTTGTGCTTTGCCACTTAATTTACTGAAGATTCAAGTTGAAGTTTCAAATGTAAAATTACAGGAAATTACCTACTTTTTCTTTTGTGAATGAAATCTTGAGTTCTTTTAGTCATCTGAGAAGGTCCTCATTTTCCATGAATATGGAAATTCTATGATTTTTCTTTCCCTAGGACTCTAACATTTCAAAATGGCCACAAGACTCCTGTATGAATTATGAAAAGGACACAGAATTAAGCATGATGACTTTTAAATTTATGTTGTAAAATCCAGTGTTATTCCCAGTGCAGTGCCTCATTTCCGATGAAAAGCATGCTGCCAGCTTCCCACTTCTTCTATGGACGATATCACCACTCATTTTATTAAAGCCACCAGACACTCATGGAAACATGCATGATGTCGTTTTTTAATGTGGGGGAAAGAATTTTGGAAGTGGGAGCTAGTTAACATTTCTAAAACATGTTTTCTTATTCTTGCCTTTCCCTTTTGACCTTCCTGAGGATGCATGTGGGTGTTAAATTGTTACCAAAGGGAGGGGCTGTTGTAACTACAACGGGATCCACACACACAAAGGCACACTTTCCCACACATAGGACTTGGCTCTGTTACACGTTAATGGAATGCTGAATGGAAAGGATGCAGGGTGTTTTTGATCCACAGAGAAATGCAGCCAGGGTAGTGTCCATCATTTCTTTCCTTTTTTTTTTTAAACAGCCAGATTAACATTTGGAAGGCAACGTGTGTGAGGGAGTGGGTGTCGCTGGCAAATAATTTTCCCCTCTTTTAAAAATTACAAACACAATATAGTCTGTTTATAAGCATTTAAATAATAAAGAGGAATATAAAGTGAAAAGTAGACGCCTCCCTTTCCCCCCCACCCATCTCATCTCACTCCCACATGCAACCATTACATAGTTTGATTTTGTCTGAGCAGAATTTTTCTCTATTAATTCAAGATCCACATACTGAGATCCTACAGTTTGTGTTAGTCATCTCATTTGAGGGTGAGAGTTTGGCACAAAAAAAATGTATCTTTGTACATACTATCCTACAACTTGTTTTTTTTTTATTTACAAAAATGTATTCTGGGTATGTTTTTTCTGTCAGAGCAGACTTCTAAACTTAGGCCATTCTTTTCAAGGCATATATAACATTTTGTTGTATTGACTGTGCCTTATTATCATTATTATTATTATTATTTAACTGATTCTATATTGATAAGTATTTGGATGGCTTCCGGTCATTCACTATTACTCACGGTGTCTCCTTGCATCTTTGTCTTTACACGTTTGGGTTGTATTCCTCTTAAGGCTGATTTCTGGGAGCAGAATTTTTAGAGGGAGCAGACTATGAATAACTGTAATGCCAGGGGGAAATGTCTCTATTTAAAAAAAGAAAGAAATTTCATTGAGCAAAGCATGGCAAGACTCAGCTGCATATAAAACAAGAATGGTTCCAAGATTTGTCCCTATTGTAGTGCTCTCAGTACTGGCAACTCAACTAGATTCACCTGGGCCAGAAGAGTCTTTGGAACAACCTGTGTTTAACCTCCACGCTGACAAATTACATCAGAATCTCCGGTGTTAGGGTCCAGGTATATGTGTGTATTTTTTACAGTTCCTTGAGCCAGATTGGGAGCCATTGCTCCAGTGGTTGTCCGGTGATAGTGCCTTCAACATAGCAATGTGTGTGCCATTTGTATTGTTGTTCTATCCCTAAGTATCTAAATATATGTATTAAATGTTCGAACATATACATGTATGTATATACACTTGTACCATGTATGTTTTATGTAGTTGGAATTATAAGATTTTTCTGCCTTTTGCTTGGCTCTTTGGTACATTTGGCCTCAACTGCTATCAGCTAGCCCAGAAACATAGTATGTGTCATGTACAGTTATGCATGTAAATAAGGATCAGGAGGATGATCAAAGAGACAAATGGGAACTTTAATGGGGGAGTGGTAAGAAGTCCTAGATGTGATTAAAGAGAAGATAAAAGGGCCATTAAGCAACTGTGCAGAGTAATTTTTAGACTGAAAAATTGTAGACAGTCCTATATAAAGAGAATCCATATAGGGCATTAACTACCAAGGTAAATGACCTTTTGTCTTCTATTGTATTTCTTCAACTTATGAAGTTTTGTTGGCAGATGATGGAAGGAGGCAGGGTATGTGAGTAAGTGTGTATGCGGGGAGAGTTGTCTTATACTGGATGAGGCAGTTACTTAAAAACACCATACATTTATAGTATAGTTTGCAACACAATAATTACATTCATATACATTATTGTATGTGACCCTCACCTCAGTCTTAGAGAGAAGCTGATGGTATCTCCATCATTCAGAAGAAACTGAGGCTGAGAGAGAAGGGATGAGGTCAGGTTCATAATACTAGCACATGGGAGAACTAGAACAACATTGTACTTTAAATTTATACCTAAGTTGAACTAACACCTAGACTTTCTGATTTTTAGTCTATATTCTTTATGAAAATACACAAGTGTCAGCATCGATAAATAGAAAGTGGTAGGCACTGTGGCAATTAGCTCTGTCTAAGTGCATTCAAAATGAAAATGTTTAAAACACTGTGTGAGAAAAAAAAATCTTGGGTCAGAGTCAATAGACAGGCTTTCAACTGGTGACCATAATTTTAGAAAATCTAGATTTTGTCTAATAGAAAACTAGAGGAAGAATCTGCCTTAGAATTTGACAGCAATATTTGCTAAACACTCCAGTAAGAAGTTATTAGAAGCAGATTATAAACATAGATATATGTTGTCTGACATGGACACCTTCTACAATCTTTTCCTTTTTGTGTTTCAAAAATATGTATTAAAACAATAATTTATAATGCCACTGCCTTCCAATCTCCTTTTGTTAGAAGACCCTGACATTCCTAAGCATGGTTTTGCCAATCCTGTAATTTTTAGGAACGTAACTTCCACGGTGGTCCAGGGTTTGCTATTTTGTTGCCTGGAGAAGGAACACATTATGACCCATTTCCTCATAAGTTTGGATCGTTTACCCAATTAGTCAGTAATCATCTTGCTGAGAATGCACAGGGCAGTATGTTGAGATGAGAGACCAGTAACTGGGAAAGTTCTGGGGTTGAGAGAGTGGGAGCAGACTGAGGTTGGAAATAGGAGGGAGAGCCAAATGAAGGCAAGGATGCCAAAATCAAGGTAGAGAATGGGCAAGGCCAGTGGGCACAGCCCAGTCCCCAGCCTGAGCTCTGAAGCTGAATTATTTTAACCTTATACAACAAAGAGGCATTTTGTATTTTTTTCTTTAGCATTTTCTTCTGTTGATTTTTCTCAACCATCACATGAATTCAGGGGGGAAGATAGTCTTAGCTCTAATGTCGAGATTAAGAGCAGCAGAAAATGGTTCAATAAACTGCCCAAGTGCAACATTAATACTGTGGCCAAGACCAGAACTCATGGTTCTGTATGTAGTTCTTGTTTCTACATCTCGTATTTCCTATTTCAAAACTGGGTGGAGGCTGGCCCTGTGGTGTAGTCCTTCTGGCCACAGACTCTTTAGTAAATGGAAGGACTTGTCTTGCAGGCTCACATTTGGACATTTGGGGCGCCAAGAGGAAGAGGAAGGTGAAAAGGAACTCGGCAGGTGAAAAGGAAAATGACAGATGGTGGAAGTTTTCTGTGTGAGAAGAGAAATTTGTTTCTCCCCAGACTGCTAGGGAAGGGAGAAGGGGGCAGGATATCTCTGTGGGTGTGGGTGTGGACTATGGACATGGATCCCATATTATGTTGTTAAGCAAAGCTGTTTACAATCTTTGAGGCTGTTTTAGGAATGAGATCCATGTCAGAATGCTAAAGGCAAATAAACATTTTAATGATTTTTTTTTAAACAGCAAATTCTGGGAACTATAGATAGGAACTTAATTTTAACCACACTCGACCAAAATTTAGGACAAGCTGTTGACTAGAGGAGCTTTGGAGCCTGAGCAAAGAATGTGGTGAATTGTAAGAGCAAACATGGGTTCACTAAGAAGGAAGTAGACAAGACTAACTTTTTCCCTTTAAAAAAAAAAGATATTACCACATTAAGAGACCATGGGACACAAATCAAGTTGATCTGAATGTTAGTCAAGTTTTGTCAGAATTTCCTTTTGGAAAAATTGGTGGACTACATACCAGATATTAGTTCTGATAAATTTTAAATTTGTTGAACAACTAGTGGCTTTGCATTAGTGGCCATGAATTTGAGTTCCATCGTATTTTGGGCTTTGGACAAGTCACTATACCTACATCAATCGTGAAGCCTAATATGTGCAGTCACGTAGTAAGCTCCAATACTATTCAAGAGAGAATTATCGTGGTCAACCTAGGGCAGGGTCTCTGTTGGCATGCCACTTGATTCTGTCATTGATTTGGTTCCATCTAACACGTTAGCGAGTATTTCCCTAAGTACGTGCTTATGACATTTTCAAATACAAAAAACTTGAGCGGACTATTGATATGATGTTATAAAGAATGATTTATCAAAAAATCATCCGGGGCGACTGGGTGGCTCAGTGGATTAAGGCCTCTGCCTTCGGCTGGGGTCATGATCCCGGGGTCCTGGGATCAAGCCCCGTGTCCGGCTCTCTCTGCTCGGTGGGGATCCTGCTTCCTCCTCTCTCTCTGCCTGCCTCTCTGCCTACTTGTGATCTCTCTGTCAAATAAATAAATAAAATTTTAAAAAAATCATCCATAAGAATTGTAAAATAGAAAATAGATGAGAAAATGAAGAGAAATGCATGTCCGGGGGAAGGTGGAAGAAATGAGACTCCCCATGCTTTCCCTCTGTGTGGAGTGAGGGCAAGTAGGTGGTGAGGGCTTTCAAGTCATCCAGCCATGCCTAGGTGGCCCAAGATGCTTTAAAGCAGAAATCTCAGCAAACACACATTCAGCTTAAGAGTAGCAACATGACTTTGGGAAAGGAGAGGAGAAAGCCACATCATGGTGAAAAAAAAAAAAAAAAAAGCTGTAAAGAAGGAGAGAGTGTAGGAAGTTGGAAAGAAGAACATATTTTAGCAGGTGTCCTGAGGCAGATGCTTTGTAAGGGAAGAGATCAACTGCACAGAACTTTTATTTTATTTTATTTTTTCCGAGAGAGAGAGAGGAGAGAGAGAGCAAGTTAGTGAGTGAGAGCCCATTTCAGGGGGATGGACAGAGGGAGAGGGAGAGAGGGAATCTTGAGCAGGTCCCATGTTCATTATGGGGCCTGAGGTAGGACTCGATCTCACAAAATTTTTTCTTTTTGCTCTTAAGATTTTATTTATTTATTTGAAAGAGAGACAGAGAGAGAGAGAGAGAGCAAGCACAGGTGGGGGGGGGGCAGAGGGAGAAGCAGACTTCCCACTGAGAGAGGAGCCCGATGCAGGGCTCGATCCCAAGACCCTGGGATCATGACCTGAGCCAAAAGCGAAAAGCAGATGCTTAACCGACTGAGCCACCCAGGAACCCCAACTGAACAGAACTTTTGAGAAGCATTTTAACTGCTATTCCTTTAAAAGTAGAAACTCACAGTTAAGAAGTTTATAATATTTCTCAAGATTTTTGGAGTTAAACAGTTCTATTTTTGAACACACAGAGAACAGACTGGGCCATGTGGGGTCTCAGTTATGGCTGGTTTAAATTATTATTGCAAGTAGTAAAACTGACTTCCACAGTGATATAAAAGTGGAGGAACCTCAGGATTTCATCCTGCCCTCTTGTTTTCTCATCTTACCTCTTTTTCTAGGATATTCTCCTTAATATCTATGAACTTACTACCAAGAAACATAGAATGATTATTAGCTTTATTGCTGAATCCCAAACCTGTCCTCTGAGTTCCAGCTTGGAATTCTGACAGCTAGATAGTTGGAATTCCCAAACACTTCAAGCTCTGCTCATGTTATAAGGAAAACGTCAACTCTTCACCACCCAGAGGGGAAGCCTGTAGAAAAAAGAAGCACTCAGTTTTCTTAACTGCAAAATGGGAAGCCTCAGTAATGAGATCTCTAAGGCTCTTTTCAACGCTAACATTTTATGAAAAAAATGGCATAGTCTTGTTCTTCATTGTTCTAAAAAGACCAGGGTAGAAATTTACCAGGAGGCAGATTTAGATGTCAGATTAAAGTGTAGAACTTTTCCAATAGGACTGCCTCTATAGATAGTGAGGTAATTAATTCAGACCAACTATGGGCATACTGTGGGAGGGACTTCTCTCTTCAAAGATTATACTGACGACTCTTGATGTCTTTTTTAACTCTAAAAATAATATGTATGTATGTATACACACACACATATACATACACACATACACACACGTAATATAGATTTTATATGTATATAAAATATGTATATATGCATATACATATATATTTTATATAGAATTTAAGTTATATAGAATTTAAGCATTTCTTCACACTGTTATAATTATGAAAATTTCTCATATGAACTCATCCCACCTATATGGTAAATTTTATAAATTCCTATCTATTTTGTTAATTCCCTTTCTGCAATTAAAAATTATATTTACTGTAGGGGTGCCTGGGTGGCCCAGCTGGTTAAGCACCTGACTTTTGGTTTCAGCTCAGGTCATTATCTCAGGGTCGTGAGATCAAACCCTGTGTTCAGCTCTGTGCTCAGTGCAGAATCCTCTTGACATTCTCTCTCCATCTTCCTCTGCCCCTCCCATTTGTGCTTTCTCTCTCTCTCTCTCTCAAATAAATGAATAAATCTTTTAAAAAATTATATTTGCTATATATTCCACCAACTTAGACCTCTTAAGTTACTTCACTTCTGAATCTTTTTATAATTATACACAACAAAGTAGTTCTTTTTATTAACTATATCCCTTCTAAAAAGTTACTAATGGGGTTGATAATGCAGTTCCTACTGTAGCCTACTTTGGTACTGTGAAAAGTAAGGACATGAGGCTAACCAGTCCTAGCCTGTCCCAACTAACCTTGGTCACAGGGTCTCATTAATCACTATATTTTCCATAGCAACAAAATTGCACATTCAATAAAAAGCAATTGCTCTTAGCAAGAGTGAAACCCCAGGAGATGGAGCAGGAGAGCATTATTTTTTATAATAGCTAGAAGACATAAGTTCTATTAGAAGAAAATAGAGTAGGAAAGCATAGTATAAAAAATGATGCCTTCCTTAGAGAGGGCTCCAGAGGGTAACTGGGCATGTTGGCTCTGGGAGAGATTGGACTTTCTATATCTTTCAATGTAAGGGAAAACAGCAATGTTCAGAACTTTGATGGTTGGTCCAGTTTGTCACATGGCAGTGTCTTACCCTAATAGTGCAGTGGAAAGTAATAATCATAATGAATATAGTTGATAGTATTTATTAAGTGCCTACTGGATGTCACAATGTATTAAGCATCCATGCATACTTTATTTTATTTAATCATCATAATAATAATCTCAGGTAAGTTCTATTATCACCATTTTTAAGTTGGGTGAACCAAGGCTTCATGGTTTGTCTGCTCTCATAGCTGGTGGATCTCTTACTCCAAGGCCCACCTTTTCAGACAGTTGGCTATATTGTCTTCCAAGTCCTGCACTAACGTTGATCTCCAACAATAGAGTGGTCATTGGTCATTGGGGGAAATCATTATTAAAGGTCATTATCTCGCCTTGAAATTCATCTGGAGATTTTATAGCTTCAACTTAACACTCAAAAGCTCATGAAAAAGACTGAAGAGTGTCTTCAGGGGGCCAGAAACAGTAAAGTTGTAAAATATGGCCCCTAGCCCAAGACTAGAGTCTTATATAGGCTTAGCCACATACGCAACCATAATTAGAAGTAGTTTCTGTGGTCCACATTCTGACACTTAGGAAGTAATGGAGTTAAACTGAACCCAATTAGGGAACTTATTGTAGAATGTCCTACACACACCTGTATTGGAATCTAGCCTTCATACACATTGGATGGACAGACATTGAACAGATGCATTGAGGGTTGGAGGGAAAGTTTAGATGATGGAGGGAAAGTTTATATTTCAGGGTGACCCCAAAGTTTGGGCAGGATTTGGATAGTTGGATAGGGGTGAGGTGTGGGCTTCATTGGCCTGCGTCTCACTTGGCACAGAGGTATAAATCTCAGTTTGGCTACTTCAGTAATACTTTTCTGTTGAAAGAATCCAGTGAGGGAATGTTCTTCCTCAGAACTTCTCATGGCTGACTCCTCACCACTCAGTTCTCAGATCCTCTGTCAGCTCCTCAAGAAGAACTGCCTCATCTCCACACATGAATTCACCCTGGTTCTTGCCACTCTCCACTCCATTGCCCATTTCCTGTTCTTCAGATATTTGTCACTCTCTGTACCAAACATATTTATATATTTATTTATGTGTTTATTGACCTGTCTCACTGAACAGAATGCAAGCTGTCAGGGGTCAGGGAGTTTGTCTTTCCATCTACGAGGACATGCCCAGAGCTGCCACAGGGTGGATGCCCAGTAAATGCTGGTCCGATGTGTGCTTGAATGAAGGAAGAAATGGTAACCACCAGTATGTTTGTTAAAAATACAAATGCCGGGGCACCTGGGTGGCTCAGTGGGTTAAAGCTTCTGCCTTCAGCTCAGGTTATGATCTCAGGGTCCTGGGATCGAGCCCCATATCGGGCTCTCTGCTCAGCGGTGAGCCTGCTTCCTCCTCTCTCTCTCTCTCTGCCTGCCTCTCTGCCTAGTTGTGATCTCTCTCTGTCAAATAAATACATAAAATCTAAAAAAAAAAAAAAATATTAAAATACAAATGCCTGGCCCCAACCCTAGAGACTCTGATTCAGGGGATCATTTGGGGAGATTTAGGAAATGAAAATTTTGCGAAGTTCTTCAAGGGATTCTGACATGCAACTGGGTTTCAGAATGATTACGTTAAAAAAAACTTTTTGCCCTCAAGCAACTTGCAGTCTTCAAGGCAGACAATATCACTATTGAGGGAAAGAAAGACAAATACCTCCAACAATTTGATCACCACAGTCCCAAGCTTGAACTCCTTTGGCTTTCCTGAATGACAAGGGGGAAGAAGAAAGAGAAGGAAAGAAGGAAGGAAGGAAGGAAGGAAGGAAGGAAGGAAGGAAGGAAAGAGAGAGAAGAGAAGAGAAGAGAAGAGAAGAGAAGAGAAGAGAAGAGAAGAGAAAAGAAAGGAAGGAGGAAGGAACGGAAGGGAGGGAAGAGAAGGAAGGAAGGAGTGGGTAAGGGAGGGAGGGCGGGCAAGCAGGCAGGCATTAAAAAAAAAGAAGACATAAAGAAAATGAGAAGAAAGAAGCAAAGATAGGGTAGGATGAGTAGGTACACCATGAGACACCCCCCTCAGCGGTCTGTTAGAACAATGATTAAAAAAAAAATAGGAAGAAAGGTGCCGAAGAAACAGAAGTCGCTGCCGGAAGTTAAATACACATCTGTTAAGAATGCTCTTCTCATATGCAGGGTCAGAAAAATATGTACAAATGTAGCACCTCACTGACTGACAGAAAACCCCAGTCCTGGCGCTGGGGATCTTGTTTTCTTGACAGCACTTTGTTTTAAAGCTGGAGGCAGAGAAATGTCTTATGCGCGTCCTTAAACGGGAAGGCCTTTTGTTCAGGATACTTATACCATTTGCAGATAATGATGTGCGTAGCAGTTTCAGCTGTCTGCATATGCATTTTTATGTTTTTTATGACAGCTCTGCGTACTGAACTAAAAGGCCATTTAGAACTGTCAGGCACTGACAAGCATTACCCTTTACATTTACAATTCTGTTAGCGTGCATTGTCAGGTGGGCTCACCAGACTGCAGAAATGTGATTTCCTTTGAAACCTATGTATGACTTTAATTTAATACAGCAGCCTCAAAAAAGGAAAAAGAAAAAAAAAAAAAAGGAAGAAAAAAAGACAGAGTGTGAGCCCAAGAGAGCTTTATTAAGTATTCTTTTTCCATTAATCTCCGACTTTTTTGTTTTTACAAGACCCTTCCTTTCTTCCTCATCTTCTTTCTCCCGCTTCCTCTTCCTTCTCTCTCACCATTATTTTCTCTTTTCTTCATTCTCCTCTGTGGAGTCCTTCATGACACGCAGGAGGGCAGGCAGCCTAGGGAAATGCCTTTACCTGTCTGAGCCAAGCCAGACCATCTCTTACTTTCCATATCGCCTGGGGTTAATTTTCAGTCAAACTGATTTTTAAAAGATGTTTGGCTCAGTGTATGGCTGGGCAAATAGTCAGGACCTGGATAGTGGGAGCATGGAAAAAATCCACTTATTCCAACAAATGACTTCTCATTCCCCATTCTCACCACCACCTGTCTTTGGGAGTCCCTTTCCCTCCTCCCAGACATTTATTTCAACAGTACAAAGAGCCCTTCCCAAAAAAGACACTGACATGGGCACTCTGAAAGTCTTGAAAACAACATGAAACTGTGGTTTTGCCCTGTAGGATTTTACAGTCCCCCAGGGTGGCTGACTGTGAGTGCATGAAACAGAGAAATTTCTGCTCAGACGGGGCTGAAGGGAAATACCCACAGATTTACTGCAGAATGATGAAGCCTGAACATCAGAGAGCTCCCCTCACTTGTCTGACCCATATGCATTCTGAGGGGGGCCAGGAGCTGACAAGCGTTCTAGATACAGATCTGAAGCTGAGTTGCAAACAGGTTGTTTTTCTTATATGAACGCTGCTGATAAATTGCTTAAAGAACTCCCAAGGAAAAAAGGGCCTGAAATTTTCAATCTCCTTTTTGTAATCTAATTTTGTAATCTGATTTGTATTCATAATTTTGTATTCTTTATCTTATAAAGAGTTCCCCATATTGTGTAAACCTCAGATCTGATAACCTTAGACCTGACCCCAGTTCTGAGAGTAGGTCCTATTCAGAAAGCATGGATCAATGTGGTTTGGACAATCAAAGTTAGAGTTTCTTTAGAAAGCTAGTCTTCACTGGGCCCTTAATTAAACCCAGGATTTAGCTAGCAGAGAGAAGAGATAGACCATCGTCAGTGAATAAAAAGAGTTTCAGGAACAGCATGGAGGTTCCTCAAAAAGTTGAAAATAGAGCTACCTTATGACCCAGCAATTGCACTACTGGGTATTTACCCGAAAGATACAAACGTAGTGATCCAAAGGGGCACGTGAACCCGAATGTTTATAGCAGCAATGTCCACAATAGCCAAACTATGGAAAGAACCTAGATGCCCATCAACAGATGAATGGATAAAGAAGATGGGGCACATACATATATATATACAGTGGAATACTATGCAACCATCAAAAGAAACGAAATCTTGCCATTTGCGACGATGTGGATGGAACTAGAGGGTATTATGCTTAGCGAAATAAGTCAATTGGAGAAAGACAACTATCATATGATCTCCCTGATAGGAGGAAGTGGAGATGCAACGTTGGGGGGTTTGGGGGTAGGAAGGGAGGGAGACAAACCATAAGAGACTCTTAATCTCACAAAACAAACTGAGGGTTGCCGGGGGGAGGGGGTAGGGAGAGGTTGGTGGGATTATGGACATTGGGGAGGGTATGGGCTATGATGAGTGCTGTGAAGTGTGTAAACCTAGTGATTCACAAATCTGTACCCCTGGGGCCAATAATACATTATATGTTTATTAAAAAAATAATAAATATTGAATTATTTTGTAAAAAAAAAGAGTTTCAGGAAAATATTGGTATACAGATAAGATTTTGAGAACTAATGTTTTTGGCAATGGACAGGTATTTATTTTTTACTTTGTAAAACTGAGATTTTACGAAAATGTTACATGCACTGATCTTCAGTGTATGACTTGAGGAATTTTTGTGTGTGCCTAAAACCATGGAACCATACCCAGATCAAGAGGTAAAACATTTTCAGCTCCTCAGAAATTTCCTGGCTTCTGAGTATAAAAACCATAATTCCCTCCGTCAGATTTTTCAGAAAGGCAGGGTTGGATATCCTGGGGAGTGCTAAATTTAGTATCAGGAGATCACCTTTTATGTTGACCTACTGGTAGTATGGCTATTCAAAAAAAAGAATCCAACCCTCAGGGTAGGGAGATACTTCCCCTCCTTTCTTCACCCCAATAAGTGGGAACATTCTGGCACCCTGACAGCAATGTCCAGCTTTACGAGTGGGTGGCAGAAAGTGTTATCCGTTTTCTAGAGGGTGACTTGCCATTTCACTGATACCTGCAGATCCCCCCATTCGGTCCCTATGATTTTGGGCTAAGCACTGCCTTCTACATGAAGTTCTTTGAAAAATCGTATTTGCCTCATTCAGTTGTGACACCTTTCTCTGAGTTTGCTAATCAGTAGCTTTGTCCTCTGGCAGAAGAGGTCTGGTGAGGCCCGCAGGCAGGCTCTTGGGGAAGGGTGGATGAGAGCAAGAGGGAGTGGGAACAAGGCAAGGGACAGGGAGTGCAAGGCTTCCTGTCTGCCACACCCAGAGCCTGACTACGGAGGAGAAAAGGTAAAAAAGAAAACACAATCCATACAGTACACTCCCTCTCAGCCCCTCCTCTTCTGTCTCCTCTGTGTCACTAACCTCGAATGCCCTGCGGGAACCAATTACAGTATTCTAATGAGCGCAGTTTCCAAACCGCATTTGGAGGGCGTGTTACCTCCTCCTCCGAATGCTGACCAGCCACCCTCTCATCTCAGATCACCTTTCCCAACGACGAAGCTGCCGGCCAGGTGCTTGCTAGTGGGCTAGACATCTCCCTGTAGAGTCACCAGGGTCAGGGGGCCATCAGGCCAGCTCTGCGAGTACTCCGAGTTTGCAGAAAGCAAAGGACTATGGGCCTTGTGGGCAAGGAGAAAAAAACCAGTCAAGTTTGTGCCTCCAGACAGACACGGTTCACTCTTGCTTGAAATAGTCTCTAAGGGACCAAAATGAAAAGCCACTTAAAAAAAAAAAAAAAGAACACTTCCCATGACGTGGATGTGATTATAGAGATACAGTATAATGGTGAAGGCATGGACATCAGAGTTAGAAAGCCTGACCTGAGACTAATATCCCCATCGCTTACTAGCTGCGTGACTTCCGGAATTTCTGAAACAAACTTCAGTTTCACCACCTATGAGGTGGGGCTGATAACACTTTGTAGGGTGTTTGTAAATGTTTAAAGAATAGTGTATGCAAAGCTCTTAGCTTACCGACTAAAATGGAGCTGTTGTTAGTCTAATGTAGCTTGGTCTAATAAAGATGGAATAAAACACATCTTTATATCTAAAGATAGATATAAAAAACTTTGTGCCTCGCTGGCAAAGTCCTGCCCCCTCCCCCTAACTCTGTCCTTGTCTCTGCCTAGGTCTGATCCCAGTAGTGTACTCAGCACTGTGGGGACACCTCTATTCCAGGTAGCTGTTACAAAGCACGTGATAGATCTCCATGGACCTGGTACTCTCCCAGATATTTCAACTGAGAAAGGGACACTTGTGTCATGACATATGTGTGTGTGTGCATACATAGGTATGAACATGCAGAAAGAGACACACACTGATTTTCCCAGGTGAGGAGTGGGCATAATAGGGGTGGAGTAGGAAGGGAGATAATTTCACAATTTACTCTGACTATTCCTGGCTTTAACCAGATCTTTTAAAACTAGGTATAGTCAAGCTTTGCTTGTGTAATAAAAATAGAAGTGCTACAGGTGTATTTGAGTGGTCAAATGTTACATGCCATGCTGTTGCTATTGTCTGGGGTCCTAGTGGTTCCCCACACCCTGCAGGGCCTCCCCATTGTGCCACTTCTCACCCAGCTCCTACAAAGGAAACAGCTACCCTTCACCACTCTACCCCACATTACCACTCCTCTCCTGACTGTTCGCAAGAGACTATCACTTAAAACCTCTGACCCTCTACCCATCGGTTGTAAGGATTTGCGAATTCTATAATCCTTTAAAGCATCTTCCAAAAAGTAAGAGAGAGAGAGAAAGAGGGAGAGAGAGATATTGTCTCCCAATTGTTTATAAAGAAAATCCAGGTTTACAAAGAGGTAATTTGGAAAGTGACTCTTGCCTTTGTATGGGATGTTGAGAACGTATTAAAACATTATAATCATTTCCCTCCCTTGTCCACTGGACATGTCTGCTTCCTTCTTTTTTTTTTTTTTAAGGTTTTATTTATTTATTTGACAGAGGGAGAGAGATCACAAGTAGGCAGAGTAGCAGGCAGAGAGAGAGGGGGAAGCAGGCTCCCTGCTGAGCAGAGAGCCCCATGCAGAGCTCGATCCCAGGACCCTGAGATCATGACCTGGGCAGAGGCTTAACCCACTGAGCCACCCACGTGCCCGTCTGCTTCCTTCTCATAAGACACAGAAAAGAGAGCAAGAGGCAGTAAGGACCAGTGCTGGCAATTAAAGATCAAGACCAAATGCAGATAAGCCTTCTCCAGTGCCAAGCCAAGTCGGTCAGAAGCAGCAGTGGGTCTGCAGAAATCTGAAGGGATCTCCTCCTGCAGCATGCTCTCGGCAGTTTGCATACGCGAACGACCACAAGCCTGTTAAGGTGCCTGTCATCTGCAGGGAAGAGAAGACCAAATCCACAGAGCCACGGTGTGAGACAAGGGGGTGCTAGAGGTGAGAAGCTGAACAAAGAAAGGTAAGGAGAAGGCGATAGGCATTTTTTGGTGCCTGAGCCTGCTGAGGGTCAAGCAGAGGCTGTCCATCTGTTCCGCATCCTCCAGTGGCCTGACTTTTCTGACCTAGCAACTTTGAGTAGCCTGTTCCCTAGACTCAAACACTCTTCCCCCAATTAATGGCCTCACTGACTCTTGCTCTCCCTTCAGGTTTCAGGTCCTAAGACTCCTGCTCAGGAATGTCATCCTTGATCAACCTGAATAACACCCATTTTAAATTGCTCCCTTGTCCTTTTCTCATAAACCTAAGTTATGTCCCTTCATGGCCCTTGTCCTGTCTTCCCAGGATTATTACACCTTTTGAGTGTGGGACTCTTGTTTTATCTCCCTGTTCATAGTTTAGCACAGGGTCTGGAGTCTAATAGGTGGTCAATAAACATTTGTTGGATGCAATGACAAATTAACTAAATAATGGAATCAGGCAGTTGCCATAGGCATCCTATAACAAACACTTACACTTATAAACCTTTACTTCCTCTGCTCCATCTCCCTGAAGTTCCCCTTCTCCATTTATCCAAATCCTCTTCAACTTCAAGACCCAATAAGAACGACAGGGATCATGACGATATTAAATTACTTCTAGACCCTGTACTGGAAATCACATATACATGTAATCTATCTTCATAACCCTATTCTTACTGTCAAATATCAAAGGGCAGACACTCAAAGATCCTTCAGGAATGCGGGATTCAGCCATCGGCGTCTCAGGGCCCCAGGTCTGCTAGAGAATTGAAACAGTGAGGACAGTGGCCTGGTTCTTTGTGCTTTGCACATGGTGTCTCTTTAATGTGTCTGTATTTTAAGCTGAAGGGCAGTGGCTGCGGCTTCCTTGCTTTTGTAATTCTCGCCAGCACTCTGGGACTCCTGGCCTCTGCTGAGGAAGGAAGAGCACAGAGAGATTCGTTATTGCTTTTCTGATGCTTTCGGTTACTCGGTCCTTGGGGGGTTGTAGGTAGAGAAGAGGCCTGGAATATGTGGTAGCCCTAGATAGAAGGTGTGTGATGGAGTATGATTCCAGGCAGTGAAAGTTACTCTTTTCACGCCATAAGGCCCCACACCCCCACCATCCTCTTCACCACAAGCTCCCAAAGTACAGGGCGGAAAGGGATGGTATCCTCAGGGGCCCGTCTACTGTGCACAAGCAGCTCCAGCCAGGAGCTCAGTCTCTCCACTGGCAAACCTGCTTCCTCATCTCCAAAATGGACATAAAAATAATTCACATCCCACAAGGTTTTGAGAGGATCCCATGAAATAATGCGTGTGTGTGAAACCTTCACACAGTGCCTGCTACAACGTGGCATTTTCAAAAGGCAGTGGTTATTATTTGTATCTTTTACTTACTGAATACCTAAAGTAAACATCAGTCTAAATTCAAACCTAGATGTTTCTAATTCCTCACTATGTTCTTTTCACATCAGCCCTGATCAATTTCAGGAGGGTTTGTCGGCACTGTGAACAGAGAAGGGGGAAAAGGGAAGATTAATTAAGAAAGAGTTGTTAAAAAAAAAAATTGCTGAATATCGAATGGATGTAATATTAACATACGTAATTACTTCTCAACTTCAGAAGCTATAATATCAAAGATAAAAATCATGTCAGCTTCAATCTTTTTCTCATTGTAGATTCAGACCATTACATTAATGACTAACTTTCTGAGCTGTATAATTTTCTCTTGGAAAGATACCTTTTTTTGGAGCTAAGCACAGAAGCTCCTTCCCAGGCACACCCTGGACTTGAGGGAGGGAGGGGGGCCTCCCCGTGGAGGCCACTCCCCTACCCTCCTACTGCCCCATTGCTGTGGGTCACTCCCTTTGTGCGGAAACAAAGGCAATTAATCACACAGGCAGCCAAGTCTTGCCTTTGGCTGGCTGTGGAACTGGCTCCCAGCCCTTCACTGGGGGCTGGGAGCCCCGGTGAGTAAGTCCATGGAGTGTGCGTAGGTTCAACACTGCCCCAGTAATTGCCTGCTCTGGGCGTTGTCTTGCTCCTAGGGAAGAGGTCTCAGAGTGTCTGGCAACTAAGCCTTTGTTCATCTTAAACAGAGGCCCTCACTCCCTTGGCCCTCTGGCGGAACCTTCCACCAGAGTGACAAAGAACAGGGTCTGTGGAAACCAAGGTTTGAAATCTTCTCCTTGGATCTAAGTCAGTGCCTCCTCCTACGAGGAAAGACAGGAGAGATGTCCTGGGCATGTTTGCCAAATAGGCGGCCTGCGGAATATCCTCCTGGGTTCTACCACTTACTCAGGATCTCAGGAGAGAATTGGGACAAGGAGGAGGACCCCATTTCTCAGGCATGATATTCTGGAGCCTGTACAGTGTGAAAATTGCTGCTAAATGGATCCAGAAATTAAATGTTCTCCTTGTACGGCCCTCTGAAACAATGCATAGAATGGGAGGAAAACAAAGGTAGTTTGGCTTTTTTTCCTTTTTTCCCCTCTTTTTCTTTCCTTTTGGTGCCCATCCTTCCTTCATAGCCTTTCCCCCCCACTTCCTGTCCTCTTTCCCTAAATGTCCAGCTTTGTCTCCCTAGCTGCTCAGAGCATCCCCTTCCCAAAGTGGCATCTTTTCTCTGGACCTCTCCTCCCTTTCTTTTTTTTGGTTATGTTCATTTTTTTTTTTTTTTTTTTTTTTTTTTTAATCTGTCCTCTGGTTCTTTCCTTCTATTAGCTCTGACTCAGCAAAATAATTATGGAAACATAATTTTCTACTTGTTTATCTGCTGCTCCATCACACGAAGATGCCAGTAAGTTTAAAGATAGGTTCAGTTGTCATTGAGGCTACATAAAATAAAGTCCACAAAACATTGGCAGTCTTTTTGGGGAGCAGCTGAAACTGAGGTTTCTAGAACAGTCTTAATGATTCCACCTGGGAGAGGTATGCCCCGAATCCTGAGGAGCTCTGCTCAGAGAAAATGAATAGTGCTCCCCCCCATGCCCAAATCAAGTCCATCCTTGACTTGGCGCAAGTGTTAAAATGAAGATCCATGTAGCAGACGACCAAATATTTAAGTTGTAACCCCAGCTAACTGTTGAACAAAATCCTTTCCCCTCCCAATTTGACGCATAGTTATTCATGACATTTAATGTTTTAGTTTAAAATTCTTAGACTCCTTAGAATTAAGCATCAGACCACGGGAAAGCAAGACTTGACCCTTGGTGCCTGGTCTCCCATTCCCGCCTCTTGTCTTCACACACCCAGTGCTGTCCTACACTGTGAGAGGCCCCATGTCCACTATAGATACCCTGGTCTGAGTCTGTTACTCCAACAGCTTCCCCTTCTCAGGTCTTGTGATGCATATGTCTGCACAATTTTCCCACAGGACATCAGGCCAGAACAAGCCTGTTCAGGTATTGAAGGTGAGTTCAGAGTCCCTTGGACACTGAAGTCATTGGTACCCAGAGTGTGGTCTAGAAGGAGACATGGCATAGGCTTCAGATGGGCACATTCCCATGTCCTGTGGACAAGACCCGGGGAGCACCTTCTAAAGCGCAGAGCTCAAGGCAGGATTCTACCTCCCCAAATCTTAGGACGACACCAACCTAAAGGTCAGATAGTCCCTGTTTCATGCATGTACTTGGAACGGAGCTGCTTCTCATATGGGCAACTCTAGGTAGGATGCTCTAACTAGTTTAACTTCAGAGATGGTTGCTTTTATAATGGCTGGTGAGGCAAATGAGTTCACATTAAGAAAGGCGATCCCTCCTGCATAGCGCTGACCAACACATGGTAAGAATTTAATAAATATAGTATGGGTGAGTAAATGAATGGCCTACTAAAATCTTATAAAGGGTTTCATAGATGAAAGGAGTGACCAATGGTAGAAATTTCAGGCACGAATAGCAGAAGAGGAAAACTTTGATTGACCTGGAAACCTTGAGAAGAACCTGCTTATTAGAGATGACCCCTCTGTAATAGCTGAAAATAGAATCGGTTTCTGCCCATAAAGCACACATGGCTGCACCCAGATCCCAGAAAGTACACGCATGATGCAACTGAATTGAGTACTGTTAAGGCAGGATTTCTCCACCCATCTTCACTATTGACATTTGAGGTAGGATCATTCTCTGTTGGGGGCAGGGAGTGGGAGGGCAGTCCTTGTGCATCATAGGGTGTTTAGGATGTTTTCTGAGCTCCTACCCACTAGATGCCCGTAACATTGCTTCCCCCTCGTAACAACCAGAAGTGTCTTCAGACAATGACACGTTTTCCCCAGAGGGGCAAAAAAAAACCCACTTTTCCTAGATCAGCATCACCTGCACTCAGCCAGCACAAACACGAAGCAGAACTCACAGCACCCAGATTCATTGTCAGAGGAAAACAAGAGTCAGGGAAAACTAAAATAATGTTGCAGCTTGCTTTGTTTCATCAGTCTTTAAGATCATACAGCAAATGGAGATTTTAAGCTGAAAAATGAGAATGGAGAGTAATAATGTTTAAATCTCTTACAGCAAGAGCTTTGGTAATTTCTATTCTTTGTTTCTTTAGTGCTAAGGAAAGAGCCAGGGTGGATGTGTTAAAATCCCAAGTCTAGAATGAGATAAACATAGAACAAGAAGGCATATGCCCAGAGCAAGTCTACTCTAGCCTCATGTAAGCTCTTTTGGGAGATTCAGGAAAGGGTTCTGTGGTCCAGAGAGTGGGCTCCATTTCCATGGTCCATTCTCCAGGCCTTTTCCCTCCTGCCCATCCTCCTGTCTCTGCTACTTCCTATGTCAAAACAGAAAGTTGTGACTCAGTGACTTAGTGGTTTGCACATGTGTGCCCGTCATGATTTGCTGAAACCAGAACATCATGAAGTTTCAGGCTGCATGGCTATTCATGCAATTTTGGGTCCCAGAAACCCTCGGGATGCAATTAGACGTATTACTTGTGTTAGAAGGACAAAAATTATTTATGCATGAGACACAGTTTTGCCTTTTACCCACTTTTTCTGAGCAGGAAAGGATTATTTTATTGCCGAGTTAGCTTCCAGAATCTTTTTCTGTTGTTGAGAAGCTAGTTAGTAAAATGAAAGAAGGAACTAATTTAAATGATATCATAAAGAGTAAGAGTGGGTAGGGGATAGAAGTGCTACATTGCCTGTGAATCTGCAAGAATGCTTGGAAAAGAAAAGGAGGGAGAGACAGATTTAGGGGGATAGTTGTCATATACGTGTGCTATTGATGGTCAAAAATATTTTTAAAATATTTTTAAATTTAGGTTTTTATTTTTATTTTTCTTAATTTAAGTTTTTAATTTTAAAAGAATTTGTAGATGTTTCATCACATATTCAGATTCTTTGGGATAGGAGATAGAAGCTCTTTAAATTAAAGCTTTGCTACAAAATTGAGTTTTTTAAAACATTTGAATAACACAATGACAAGTCTGAGCTATTGTGGGCTCAGGGCTAACTCATGGGCTCAACTTGGAAGTGATTGATTGTAGTAACTTCTCTGTCAGACTAACCTTCACACCTACTGTGAGACCATTATTTCTCATCTAGATTATCTCTTAATTTAGTTCTTTGGACAAGAGGGCTAAGGAAAGATTTGTCAGGTAATATGTAATCCACTGTATTGTTCCTTATATACAAATTCATTAAATACAAATTCATTAAACTGACTATCATGTCATGGGACTGAGATTTGGTGACATAATGAAGAAGGGGACAGAGCTCCTACTCTCAAAGAGCTTACAGTCTTGTCTATAAATCATTTGTTATAAATACATAGGATAACCCACATATAACTTAAATGTGTATTGTCAAATAAACCTGGTATTTTCATAACAGAACTCACTCCGAAACTGTACATAACCTTCTGTAGAATCATTCAGATTTGTAGAACTTTCCAACTGAATTAGATTGGTATATATAATGTGAATAACTTTGTTAGAACTACTCAAGTCCTCACAATTTTTGGACATCTCTAAAATAACAGGACTCAGAAAGATGTTTATTCCATGTTTATTACATTTTGTACTTTCCTTGCTAAATCTGATATGGCTCCAGCAATAGAAGAACACATCTTTTTCACATAATGACTCAGACTCAGAATCAACACAGTTTCAGGAGCTGGGCAGGCAGATGAGAAAATACCTCACCCTGATGCATGCCCTCCATCATGTTTCAGCCTGATGCCACAGCAGACTCAAAGGCTTTCACTGATCCTTAAACTAACCGGGAGAAGGAGCCTTCTATCTATTTTCCCCTCTGGGTCTAGAGACATGTTATAATCCATTAACAGCCCTCTGATTTTTCATCTAAAGCCCTTCCCTTGCCTTGGATATTGACTAACATTTTCCACTGGTCAGAAACTTTGTTTATACAGCTGATCGAGTTAACGGTTCATCTCCTCTGCTTTGTAAGCACTCCAATTCTACCATCATCATAACTAGGATTGGTTATTTTACTTGGCAGAATTATTTCAGTAATACAAGATAACCAAATTGGATTGGTGATCAATCAGTTTGTTCAGCACTTATTCCAGTAAATAAAACCAACCAGGCTCCAAATGGTTGAATTGCTGTTGCAGTAGAGGCATAATGTGAATCAAAGCTTGGAGACCTCAGGGAATTTCATAAAATCCAACCCTGCAACCAGATGATTGCCCTGTAATTGTTGCCGTATACCCAAGACCCATACATTTCAGTCTTTCCTGGTGGCAGTAGCTAGTTTTCTGTGGTACGTGGATGAGAAATACCGCCATTTGTGAAAGTTGCCTTTGGAAAACCACTAGACTCAGGGAGGAGTCCAGAGACCTAAATGCTGCTGCTCCCGATGGTTAATAGCTGCTCATTTTTCTATTTCCATTTCTGTGTAAAACGCTGATATGGGAAGATTTGGAGGGACATTGTAACCTTTGCATTGATGAACACAGAAGATTGACTGTTGAGTCAATAAGTGAGGTTTTTTTTTTTATATTAACATATAATGTATTCTTTACCCCAGGGGTACAGGTCTGTGAATCATCAGGCTTACACATTTCACAGCACTGACAATAGCACATACCATCCCCAATGTCCATACCCCAGCCACCCCATCCTTCCTCCACACCCCCTAGCAACCTTCAGTTTGTTTCCTGAGATTAAGATTCTCTTAAGGTTTGTAGTGAATTAGTTTTTAAATATCTTTAGTTTGAGGGGAAAAGGTGATTTAAGGAAAAAGAAAAGAAAAGAAAACAAAACAAAACCCAAAATGTGATAGGAGCCTTACAATTCATTATTAAAGATATAATGGAGAATTTATCAATAACCATCAAAATGTATTAAAAAAAATCCCAATTTCTAGAGAGGGTTTTGCCACTGACTTACTATGTGAAACTGAAAATATCTTGTTTTGTACTTCTGTTTCCAATAGAATAAAAGTCATATTTATGGTTCTGTCTACATCATGATTTATCACGAAAACCAAATAGAAGATTGTATATGGAAGCACTTTCTGAAGTCTAAAAACGGCGTTTAAAGCATTGAGACTGCTAACTAGGTTCCCAAATTGTGGGATGCATAGCTGATGAGATGAGAGCCATGGCTAGGTATACAGGGGTTCACTTTAGGAAAAGGACATTAAGTGATGTTGAACCACATACTAAGACAGTTAATCCTTTCTCAACTCTCAGTCACTCCGATTCTATAAGAAGCAAGTCTTAGGTGCTAGCATGTCTCAGTACTTCTTTAACACTTGCTAATCTCCCTTAAAAAGAGAGCTCAGGCATGGAGCTTTGAAGAGGCAAATGTATTTAGCTAGGTTTTAATAGCATGGTTTAGTTTTCCTTGCTTGTGTGTTTTTGTGGTAAACTCCTTAATGGCAAATGGTAATGTTTTTCCATTAGTAGCAGTAATATAAAGTTTTATTTCTATGCAACTTTGAGTGGGGAAAAAAGAAGCATTTTAAAGAAAAATATTAAGTAAATAATAGTCAAGTGATACATGAATTTGACAAAACTTGTACAAGTGAGATGAACATGTTTGAAAATTGGGAATTTATGCACTAGTAAATTTGATGCACAAGCCAAAACCTTATGCGTTTGTCTTCGAGATAGTTAACACTTTTTATGTTACTGTGGCTCATCCCTCAGCATCCTTGAACAATCCTTACAAAAAAACACTGGGGAAAAAAGAAAGGAAATTGGAACTTTCAGCTGCCATTTTAACTTCCACTGATAAGCCCTTCCATTGAGAGAATCCAGGCACTGCAAACCCATTTACATCTTCTGAATTTTTCAACATTAAAAGTTGGCCGTGTTGACTAGTGCTAAAGAGATAGCCCCTCTCCAAGAGTCCAGTCTGTCTCACTAACCGTGGTGAGGGAGCCAGGCACACAGTGAATGACCTGGCATATTCGGACACACATATGCAGTATATCAACCTCATTCAGAATGGGCTTCAACACTTTGATGAAATACATCTTGCTCCATCCTCTAGAGACTGTATGAATCCACAAAAAAATGCAGTTTTGAAGAAGTTGTGGGTAAACTAATTCCCTGTTTCAGAGTGTTTTCTCACCATTTTCCTCTCTCCTCTCTCTCCCTCTTTCTCGGTCTCTCTCTGTGTCTCTCTCTCTCTCGATCGGGAAGGGCATAGAAAAATCTTCAAACAGTTGTGTCAGAACAAGCAGGGCATTCTCTTCCATGGAAAATTTGTTGGTGGGTTTTAAAGATGCTATTTCTAAAAATTTATGGATGAGCTCGATTTAGAAAAAGTGGGGAAAGCACATGATGACATTCAGTCAGCTTTGGGAGCCTATTTTTTTCCGTATAATGTTGTGATGAATAAAGTCCCAAAGTAATGATTTCCACTTGTTAATAAATAACTCTTGCTTGAAGTGAGGAAGTCTTGAAGGAAAAGAAATAATAATGAAAACACCACCAGGATCATCTTCATTCCTTTCAAATATGTTCAAGTCCAACCTTAGAAAAGTAATGGAACCCCCATCCCAAAATCTAACGCCACTTCTCCTGTGAAATTTTTTAATTGATATATCTTTATTCCTCCAGTCTTTTGGCCAGTATTTATATAATTATTGTCACAACGATAGATATTTGATACTTTCATAACATATTATTGCACTTTAAGGAAAACACACCCTTTTGTGCTATTCTTCCTGCCTGCCTGGGTGTAGAGCTCCTCTTTAGAGCAGATGTTCTTGGCTGTTACGAAAGGGCTTTAGAATGCTGGATTCAGATGAAGCTTGGAGGCGAGCTCCAATTATGTCATATGGTGTCAGTGCCCAAGTTACAACACTAATATAACCAGCTTTTTTATTATTTTTAATTTTTTTTTTTTTGGTTTTAATTATCCCCATGTATACTTCAGGGCTCTCATTATGGAAAGCCAGGATTAGAATTGCTATTATGTTTTTTTGCCTGAACGGGACAGAGAATTTTTTTCAGGGTCTGATTTTAAGAGTATTGGGACTTTCTTAAAACAAACAAAATCAAAACAAAACCAAAGACCTCTCTTACTGCCGGGTCACCAATGAGGAAAAGTACATTCATCCCATAGATTTCTGATAAATTCTTATTGAATGAATTAATTGGGTAGATAAGCTAACACCACTTTCTGTCTTTTACTCAGTTCAATTATAGCCTTCCCGATTTCTCCCATTCTGAATTTGGAACCGTTCATATTGATGTTACCTGGAAAAAAAAAAAATAAAACTGTGGCTCATTCACAGGAAGGCTGTTTAATCTTTTCACATCTAGGCCAGTGCTCTTCCCACATTATTATCATCATGAATTTACCTTACATGGAGATAATGGAAATAAATTTATTGAGATTTTTTCAGAGACTTTTTTTGTTTGTTTGTTTGTTTGTTTTTCTAGAAGAGGGGTCAGCCAGTTATGGCCCCACATGCCAGATCCAGCCTGTTCTGTATTTTTGTAAATAAAGTTTTATTGGAAAACAACCATGCCCATTAGTTTATGTATCATCTAAGCTTTGTCTCCACAATGCAACCAGATAGACTGTCAAGCCTAAAATAACTACTATCTGGCATTTTACAGAAAAAAAAAAAAAACCCTTAGACTAAAGGGAATTTTAGGAGTAGAGAGGAGTCTGAACAGTATTACATTCCTTAAATTCTATTTAAAGTGCTTGTTAATTCAAAGGATGGCTTTCTATTGGCTCAAAGTTATATGGGCTTTCTTTTTAAAAAAAGATTTATTATTATTATTATTATTATTTAGAGAGAGAACACATGAGAGAATAGGGGGAAGGGCAGGGGGATAGGAGAGAGAGAAAAAGTCTCACGCAGACTCCCCACTGGGCATGGAGCCTGATGCAGGGCACAATCCCACAATCCATGAGATCGTGACCTGAGCCAAAATCACAAGTTGGACACTTAACCACACCTCTCTGGGCTTGCCTTTATAAGTTTTGTTATAGCATGGAAGGCAATACATCAGTTCATTAATATTGTTTTTACCCTCATTTTCACTAGTAATGAAAGGAATGATAATTGTAACAAATGCTGCCCCTTTTGACAGAGTAAGAGAAATGGTGAGGTAAAATTTGCATTTATACACCTCAGCTGCAATCTTTCATTTCAAGATTAGACCAAATGTATGAATGCCACAAAGGAAACCAATGTGTACATTCCTTTCCCCAAGTGGTTCAGTTTCAAATGACAGTATTAGTGAATCTCAGAGAGGTTCAGAAAGTCCTCCTGTTTTCTGGAGATGAGGCCTATTACACCTGCTTAAGTGCTAAGGTATTTCCTGATAGGAGTCGCAAACTTTGGTGGCCCAGACATGTGAATGGCTCTGACAGAGACTTGGCAGCTAACTTGGGGCATACAGGGCAGAGTTGGGGAAGGCTCTTCTGTTCAGAAAATAAGTCAAGTGACAAAGGGGGATACATTTGGTTTTCTCTGCTACTTCCCTGGCAAGCTGCTTGGACTATTTTTCTCTATTTACCAATCACCTTGGGTGAAGGCTCCTGGCCAGTGAGCTTATACCCACGAGGCACCATTTTGAACCTTGTTGGATGCAAGAGGGAGCCCTGGGCACAACATTGGAGAGAAAAGAAAGGAGGTTGGTCAAAGTAGCCAGCCACCTCACTTGAGAAAAGAGAGTAATAATTAATTACCATTTTATTCGTGTCTATTATATGCCACACTCTGCGCTAATTAAATCTGCCCCAACAATGGCAGCTAATTGAGTCTTACCCACAATCCATTATATGGTTGTAAACCAATCCAGTATATGGTTATCCACATTTAAAGATGAGGAAACTGAGGCTCAGAGAGGTTAAGTGATTAGTTCAAGGTCACACAGCTGGTAAGTGGCAGAGCAAGGATTAGGTTCCAAGGACCCTGTTCTTTAAAATGCTAAGTGAGGGACTTTTTGCTGAGGATTGGGTTTCATGAGTGGGTGATGTCATTCCACCCCTGACCTGGAGTTGTTCAATATAAAAACCACCTCTTCGAGGAAGTTATACTAGACGACCTCAAGCAGAAAGAATTTTTGCTGTATTAAGTTGAGGAACATTCTCCGCCCTCTGTCTGATTTGGCTTTTCCCAGAAACCTGGGTCGCTCTTTGGTGTATGGAAATGCTTTCCCACTAAGAGGGAGAAGAATGCCCTCCCATGAGATGCACAATCTGGATCACCCTGCTTTTGACAACATAAGCATCAGGTCCGATGAGGATGTTCAGCAATCCCCAGCTTTTCAGGGGACAGAGCTGCAGCTGCAGAGTGTCTGGTCAAGTACAAGACTTCCCAAGCTTCTCAGAAAACCTCTCCCTAAAAACCTATGGCCCTGCTCCTTGGGCCAACCTGTAGGGAATGCTGGCAGAGCATCGACATGGCAAAAAGGGAATTAAAATTAGAAATGGTATAGGATAGAGGGGAAACAGAGGCACACATCCCATGTTACTAGACGGAGCCAGAGGGCTTGCCTGGAGCACTGGCCAAGGTGCATGTGTGCAAAATGACTGGGCCGTGCTCACCATCACAACGTCCCAGAGAGGCTGTGGGCTGTGGCTCAGTCCTTAAACTCCGTGTTTGATTGCCAAGTCTTTTGCCTATGTCCAAGGTCTTAAGGAAGCTGCCATTTCAGAGGATCAGCCAGAATCTTTTTGGGCCCCTGGAAGAAATGATAAGGAAAACGGGGAGAAGGGTCCTGGGGAAGGGCCTCTGTTCATCAGGATGGACAATTTTTTTTTTCCAGAAGAGAGAAATATATACAGACTGTCCCCTCAAATAATCATACCATGATTGCAAAGCACAGTGATTCTCACTAGTCATGACCAGGGGTATTTCAAGATCACCCTGTGCCAGGCAGAGCGCTCTGTGCCTTCCATGTATTATCTCATTAAATCTTCCTGGTGACCCTAAAAGGTAAATGCTATTATATGCTCATTTTGGAAAGAATTACTGAGGTCCTGGGCTGCCTTGGACAACTCAGGAATCACCAACCACATGTGACTTTGGAGCACTTGAGCTATCCTGTCAATGTAATGTACACACAGATTTCAAAGACTTGGCACAAAAAGAAAAAAGGGAAAAAAAGCGAAATAGCCCTATTGATAATTTTTAATCAATTACTTACTGAAATTTTAAATATTTAATTTAAATATTTAAATTTTAAATCTTTATTGAGATTTTAAATGGGTCAAAATCTATTATTAAAATTTACTTTAAAAAAATTTTTTTTTACTTTTTCTAATGTGGCTACTAGAAAATTTAAAATGACACACAGACCTCACAAATATGGCTCTTACTCTATTTTTCTGGGACAGCTGTGGTCTAGAGCAGAAGTCACCGAACTATGGCCCTCAGGCCAAAGTTTGGGCCAAATGTGGCCCACAGCCTGGTTTTGTACAGTGTCCAAGCTAAGAATGATAGAATGACTTTTATGTTTTTAAATTAATTATAAAATTAAAATGGAAACAAAAACAACACGTGACAGAAACTATATGTGGCCTGCAAAGCCTTAAATATTTATTCCTAGCCCTTTACAGAATAAGGTTGCTGACCCTTGGTCTAGAGGACTGACAGAACAGGCCTTGAGGACCACAGTCTCCAAAATCTGTGCTTTATCCACTCTGGATAGTAGCTTTTACTAGACGTCAGACGTTGCATGGAATCTTTACATAGCACACCTCATTTGATGCCGATTAAATAATATTTAATTAATAATATTTACTAAGAATGCTATTATAATATTACATAAGATTAGTAATATTATTATATCCATGTAACAGATGAGGAAGTCAAGGCTTATAGAGATTTATTAACTTGTCTTAAATCACACAGCTAATAATTGATGGGACTGGGATTTGAATCCACTTCTTCCTGAAGGGTACACCTGTAGGACCTTTACTATCTTGCCCCTAAACTGGTGTTTGGTGGGACTCACCTCTTCATTGGTTAGCCCTGAGTTATCTAGTCCTTGAGAGGGTGGTTTGTCTTTCCTCATATATACTAATCCAGAGACCAGCATGCTATGGCCCACAGGGCAACTTTGGTCCTTGTGGTTTTTGTTGTTGTTGTTGTTTAATAAAGTTTCATAGGACAACACAACCCTGCCCTTTTGTGTATTATCTGTGGGTTGTTTCATGATACCATAGCAGAGTTCAGTAATTGCAACATAGACTAAGCATCCCACAAAGCTGAAAGCATGTATGACCTGGGCCTTTACAAAGGAAAGGTTGAGTTGATCCCCAGTCTAACTCAACTAGAACAAGGATCGCATTTGACCTACCATGCCTAAAATCGTGTGGGGTTAGTGAGCTCAGTAAACCTGGAGTGGCGAAGTGAGCACGTGACTGATGATCGGGAAAGAAGGGTCAGGGGCGGTCTCCTCTCCGCCTCCTGGTGCAGACCCTGCTCTGTTAGTGCACGCATGGATTCACTCCTGACATACTGCATTCTCTCTCGTTGCTGACATTGGCATTCTCCCATATTCTTTCTGTACTTCCTTCCGCAGAACTTACTTAACCAGGGACTTGTTGATTACATTTTACCTCAAATACACAGGGAATTTAAACTTAGAGGAAAACATGCTTGGTGAAACCGAAAAGACTTTGCAAACCATCTGGGATGTTCTCTTGTTCGTTCTGGAGCGGAGTGCCACTGTCCTCCGTGGAGGAATGATTTTCACAAAACCCTCTTTAGTTTCAGGACAAGGGGACCCTTAACACTTAAATAAAACCAACAGGAGTGTGCAGGACCTGTCTCACTACGGCTTTGGGAAGGAGTTGGCAACCAACTGGATGTGAAATAAAAGTAGTAATTCAGGAACATTTTGGGGAGAGCCAAGGCAAGAATTATTGTGTGACGCTGCCATGTGCCATTTCCAAACTATAGAATAGCTGGGTAATATGTAACTATTACTGAGCATTTCCTATGCGCCCGGCATTTTTGTAAGCACCTTCTACACTTTGTCTCAATGAATCCTCCCAGCAACCACATGAGATGGTCCTATGATTGTCCCCATTTCAATTTCAGGAAACTCAGAATTAGGCAGCTCCAATCATTTTCCCCGAGTCCACACAGCTAGCAAGTGGCAGAGGACTTAAACTCAGACTTAGGACTAGATAACTCCAAGGCCTGGCCCCTTACCATTATCCTACACTGGACTGCCCATAAGCCCTCTTAGCTAGGGTTCCCCTGGCTTATGACCCACAACAGTGCTGGGCAAATAGCAAGCATGTAGCTAGTACTCATTTCTTCACTTACGTATTCAGAAGTAGATATTTAAATCTACTTGATACCAGGCACCATGGTAAGTGACAGGTATTTAATGGTGATCTAAGAAAAATAGATTTAAAATTTTTTTTTAATTACCAAAAAAAAACAGACAGAGTTGAGTTTTGTACCAGTTCTCTGTTTAGAGGATTCCAAACTCAGGGAAGTTTTGCCCATTTTATTCCCTTCACTTATCCATCCCATCTTACTTAGGACGATTTATGTTTCTGTCTTGTTTCTCTGTCCCTCTCGCTCTACCCCTTTCCTCCCTTTCCAAAAATCCCAGCCCTGAAACAGTGTAGATATTGTGAAAAAGATTTCTTAAACCACAGGGGTGATGTAACTCCAGGCCTGTTTTTTCTCTGTCACACACACAAAATATTGGATATGAGTGAGATTTTTAAAAATTGGTTTTTAAATGTGATGAAAAGAGTGTCCTTTTCACCAGAACAAAATAACCCCTAGCACCGAAGCCTCCTTCCTGATATGGTTGACGTCCAAAGATGAGGAAATCTGTACGCTGGGCCACAGCTTCCAACAAAGTACGAGGGACACGGGGAAGCAATAGGTTGGACAGAGCTTCGATGTTTAGAATGAAGCGGGAGGCTCCCTTCGGGCTCCAGAGGCTGTGGTTCAAGACACGGCCTGTATTTAGATGGGCAGCGGCCCAGAAGGCTCAGTTGCAATCCAGCTGATATGACAGGGTTTTTGCCATGGAAAGTGTTCGCATTGGATCGTTTCTCAGCGACTCACTAGCCATCAATTACTTAAGAGTCAGATCTTGGCAAGAGGCCCCCGTTCCACAAAGTATGTCATTCTGTGTTCACAGAAATGGAGTTTACAGTCCTGCCACTAAATTAAAACTGGTGCTTCCAAATTAAAAGCAGACAGGACAGATGTGCAGGGAAGAAACGGAGACTCACATCTTTTGTGAATCAGCTAATCACTGTGCCAGAACTTGAAATCAGCTTTTCCTGTAGAGGCCTCAACTGTACCACACCTATGTAAACCGCACTAAATGAGGTGAAATTAGCATTTTACCAGATATTTCTTTCACTCCGCCATCTGGAGGAGGATAAAGAGCTCAGTGAAGCCCTGAATCCCAGGGACTCTACAACGTGGGAACGTGGGGTCAGCGCCTGAGGGAGACCATGTCTACCTGTCCCCCATGTTGAGCATGATATGGAGCCATTTAAGACACAAGGAGTGGATGAAAAGCACATGAGAACAAGCGGGACACTCATAATGACACGGGGCTCAAGCACTACCCCAAAGCTTTGGGACATGCATTCCTCAGGGGAGAATGATGAAAAATAAGGCTTTCAGGACCTCTGCCTGCCCCGTTAATCTATTCACAATATAAACACTAGCTTTAATTTATTAAGTACTTATTATATAAAATTTGAAAATTTTCAATATGATCATGTGACTCCGTGCTTAAGGGCTTTCAGGGGCTCCCCACTGCTCTAAGGATAAAGACCAATATCCTTTCTTGAGTCACTAAGTCCTATAGGGTCTGATCCCTGACTCATCTGATGCTTCTCCCCTCTCTCCGTGCTCCAGACACACTGAGTTTCTCCCATGAGATGTGTTTTCTTGCACTACTGGTTATTCTCTCTGCTGCAGTGCCTTTCCGGCCGTCTTTTTTTTTTTTTTTTTAAACATCTTTATTGAGAAATAATTCATGTATCATAGATTCACCCATTTAAAGTGTATAATTTAGTGGTTTCTAATATAGTCACAGAGTTGTGCAAACATCACCACAATGTATTCTACAACACGAAAAAAATATTTTATTAGTTCATTAGAGAGAGAAAGTGAAAGAGAGAGAGAGCATGAGCATAGGGTCGGGGGGAGCCAGAGGGAGAAGCAGACTTCCCTCTGAGCAGGGAGCCCAATGTGGGGCTGGATCCCAGGATTCTGTGATCATGACCTGAGCCAAAGGCAGATGCTTAACCAACTGAGCCACCCAGGCACCCCTATTTTACAACCTTTTTTTCACCCTCAGAAGAGATGTCTTGCCCATTAAGAGTTGCTTCCCAGTTCCCCCCAACCTCTCTCCACCTCTAGCCTTAGGCAATCACTGATTTACTTTGTGGTTCTATTCTGTCTCTGATTGTGGACATTTCATACTTACCATAATGTTTTTAAGGTTCATCCACATTGTACCATGTATTAATATTTTGTTCTTTCTTATTGTCAAATAATATTTCATTATATGGATATACCACATTTTGTTTTTTCATTCATCAATTGATAGACATTGAGTTGTTCCCCCTTTTTGGCTGTCATGAATAATGCTACTATGAACATTCGCATATATACTTAAACATTCACATGTGGATATATGCTTTCATCTTTGGGGTTTATACCTAGGAGTGGAATTACTGTGTCATACTATAACACCACGCTTAACATTTTGTAGCAACCACCGTCTTTTGATCTAACATTAACTATTACACATTATTTAAGCCTCAAAGAAGTGTCATTTCCTCATAAATGAATTCCTGTCCTCCATTCCCTCTTGAGTACTCCAGTTACGTATCTCTCATAACTTACTCTATCTTTTCATTCGTTGTCTTATCCTACTAGGCTGTTGAATTTTATGTGCCTAACAATTTGATAGATATCTGTCTATCCTGCTAGACTACTTGTTAGATGGCTCTTTAGCTCATCACTTTATCCCCAGAGCTCATGCTAAGGCACCGTTGTAGCCTGCAATATGGTTCCCAATAATCCTACCTCCTGGTATTCATGTTCTTATGCAATACCTTCCCTTTGAGTGTGGACTTACTGGTTTGTTTTGCACAATAAGGTGGAAATGACAACATTTTATTTGAAGAACTAAAACTCTTGACTTTCTGTCTCTGTATGATCATTTGATCTGGGGGAAGCCAGTGTTTGCCTCATGAGAGCACTATATAGAGGCCCACTTGGCAAGAACCAATGTCTCTTACCAATAACCATGTGACCATTTCGTACCAGAAACAGGTCCACCAGCACCAGGGAAGCCTTCAGATGATTGTAACCCTAGTCCATGTCTTCTAGCAACCTCCTCAGGGATCCTGAGCCAAAACAACCCAGATAATTCTTTGAATTCCTGGCCCATAGGAAGTATTAGGTAATAAATATTTGTAGTTAAAGCTATGAAATTTAGCTTAATGAGTATATTTATACTGCCTGTAACATACAAAGAGCTCCAAAATGATGAATGAATAAATGAATGAATGAATGTAAGAATAAGAGATGAAAGCCAAAGTTTTCTCAAAAATAAAGACATTAAGATCTTTCAGATGTAATGTTCTGAATCTGAACTCATCATATTCCCCCATAAACCTGTCTTTCTCCTTTTGTCCCCATCTTCATGATAGCTGTCACCATCTCTCTGGAGTCCAAGGTAGCAACCTGGGCAACATCGTCAACTCTTACCCCCTCTTTGCCCCTTACTTCATCAGTCTTCAGTCCCTCTCATCTCTTTCCTGGGTTATACCCTTGTCACTGACTTTCCTCCCTCTGCTTCTATATTAATGCTGCAATGACCCTTTAAAAATAAGCCACCTTTTTCATCACCCCGATTAACAACCAAACTGAGTAGAATAAGCTTCCTCTTTTCCTGGAGCCCATCAGGACTTTCCATATGCTGTTCCCTTTACTAGAACACTGTTCTCTCCATTTTCCTTTAAAATGGCTAACTCCTACTCTCCCAGTTTTTAAAAAAGAAAGAACTGTATTAAAAGCTGCACTTATTGAACACTTCTTAGATTTAACTCTTTATATCAGAATTTCATGTAATGGTCACATTACTCCTAAATGGTACACATGCTGGCCTATAGCTTACTGGTGAGGAAAAGGCAGACCAAAGAAGCTAGGAATAAGAACAGATCTATGTGACACCAAGTCAGGAAAATAAAAAACAGTGTCATGCCACCACCTGTCATAGCAGAAGATTGCCTCACCCATTGAAGGGAAGTCCCAGGGTCTGAAGTCCCAGCTCCAAGGTGAAGGCTCAACCACAAAGAACCATGTCATGTTCACATTTTAAAAATTTCCTTTAACTATTAATTTATTTTTAAAAATGTTTTAAGGTGAAATTCATATAATATAAAATTGACCACTTTAAGACATTTAGTGGCCACAATTCCATGGTGCTTAGAACATTTACAATATTGTACAACCATCACTTCCATCACCAAAGTATATTAATTTATTTTGGACCTTGATTGCAGAGAGTTGAGTTAGTCACACTTCTCAGTTCATGACACATTAATACCATCATCAGGGCAAGGCTCTTTCTTTAAATCACTAATTTATGATTCCCTTTTATTCCCTATCGTGGGAGCTCTGCCCCCAACCAGGCTAACATGTCTAAAGTCTATCTTATTGTTTACCCATGTTTTGTTTTATAAAATCCTCATGCACTTCCAACTTTGATCTTCAATTTTTCCCCAACATTAAGAAAACAACAGGGGTGTACAATTCATCTGTCATTAAGGAAGAAGCTTTGTTTTGTAGAAAAAGTGCTAAATAAAGAGTCGAGAATCCTTTGTTCTAAACCAGGGGTCCACAAACTATGGCCCGAGGGCTAAACCCAGCCCTCAGCTTGTTCTGTAAATAAAGTTTATTGGAATGCTCCAATGTTCATGTGTTTATGCATTGGCTGTGCCTGTTTTCTCCCTACAATGGCCGAGCTGAGTAGTTGTGAAGAGACTGCCTGTCCACAAAGCCTGAAATATATTTACTGTCTTGCCCTTTACACAGAAGAGTTGCCAAGACCTGCTCAAAACCACAATCTGTTGCCTAAAACTCTTTGGTCATTAGGCAGATCTTTGCATCTCCTGGACCTTAATGTCTAATCCTTAAAATTGAGGCCATGGTACTAAAACTATAGTTTTGAGTCCTCTTTTTAAATTTTCTTTTTTCTTCTATGTCCCATACAGTAGGATACATATTTTTAAACAAAATATATATGAGAAAACCCAGTGTGCAAAATATAACAGCGAAATTTCTGATAGAAGCAGAGTCCTACCTGATGGTAGGACCTCTTCTATCTTTCTGTTAGCTTCTGAGATGCCATATTGATATGCGAGGGCCCTGGGGACCTCCTTAAGAAAAGCAACCCACCTCCAGGGTCAATCCCTTCCATGGCATGCTGCTGTTGGGTGATAGAATGGAAAGCAATGGATATAGGAGTTAAATTCCAACTTTGACATTTTCTGTGTGGCTTGGGCCAGTCACTTTAACTTCTCTGAGCCTTGGTGTCCTCATCTGCATGGGAAAATAAGGATAAATAATCCTGACGTCATGCTGGTCGTGAGACTCTAAGATAATACTTCTAAAATACCTGGCACAGGAATCTACACTCTGGGAAGGGGAGCTACAAAGCATAAAAAATTATATCCGTGAGAGAGAAGCCATGTATGTGTTGCTCTTTCTGTGCGTGTTGGCCCTGGGTCCCCATTTAGAGTATAAGTTCCTTGAGTTCCGTGATCATTTGAGTCTTCACTTTCTGGATATTGCCACTGAGACAGGAAAGATGAGCTTTATTATTATTACTTCTTAGTATCTATCCCTGTCCCAGAATGGTGTTCACAGTGCCTGGATGAGTGCTTGACTCCACCATTAGTGGTCAGCTGACTCTAGGCTAAGACCATGCATCTTCAGCCATATAATGTCCCAGAAGAAATGATATGTCAGGCCATTGTTTTCTGCAGGTGTTTAGCTCAAATTAATAAATTTTTCAAGTTTAAGTTATTGAAGGAAAGAGACCTAAATAAGGCTTAGAAAAGGCCCACAGTGTGTGTAACCAATTCTGAAAATACACAGAAGTGAATAGCATGGGCCCTGGGAGGACAGTAGAAAGGGCTCTTCACAGGGAATCATTCCGAGTTGAGTCAACCTTCATGTCCTACAGGTCTGTGGCAGTCCCCTCACCTCTCTGAGTTTCAGTTTGCTCATAGGAAACAAGGCTGAGAATTCTGACTGACCTCCCAGGGTCATTGTGAGCATTAATGCCTGATCCAATTCCTGGCAGATGGTGGACACTCCATCAAGTCTTCCTGTAGGGGTTGGCATAGTGTCACAATCAATATGATGAGAGCAGTTTAAATATCAAAAATTGTCGTGTAACATTGAAGCTGTTTCTGCCACAGTAAGAAGCATCAATATATTCAGGGTCCCCTTGAGGGTGCTGGGCACCCTGGGAGCGCTGATAGGGGGAAGAAGGCTGAGGACAGGTAGGGACACGTTGACAAAAGGGAGCGAAAAACAGGACACCTAAGAGAATCTGGTACCCACTAATGGACCCCGAGCAGGAATGACCAGTGGTTTAATCCAAGTCAGAATTGCCCCAAAGAAGTCAAACGGGCACTGAGTCAAAAGTAATAACCAGCACCAGAGCACACAACAGGCACTAACCGTGAGCCAAGAAGTGTGCTAAGCATTCCATAGATATTGTCATGTAATCTTTTTACAATGACAATGTGATTTAGGCCCTTAACCTAATTGACAACCTAATTGACGGTACTGTGGGCTTCCTGCAGAGTGAGACTGGGGCCCTAGAACCAGCCCTGGCTGAAGCGTGGTGAGCAGGCACGCTGTGAAGCCCAGTCCGTGCCGGGGGAGGTGAGAGCCGTGTGCCTCCTTTGCCTTCTTTTCCTCTGCCACAGCAAACTTGAAAGCCACAGATGGACGGGGCAGCGTCAGCAGAGGGAAAGGTCCCAGATCCCTGAGTTGCCTGATAAAGAAATCCCTCCCCCTGTTTGAATGAGAAATAAACTTTTATTATGCTGAACCCCTGGGCTCTCAAGGTTTATTTTTCACTGGAGCAGAGCTTGATTCATCCTGACCAGAACTTCAGCTAAGGCTTATTTAGGACTCGCTGCTAAGGACTATATATATATATATATATATATATATATACTTTACATGTATTTTTAACTTCATTTCATCCTCAGAGCAGACTTCTTATTTTATAGACAGTGAAAGCCGTATATATTATCAGAGAATATACAGTGTGGACGAGGCAGACCCCAAATTTGAGCCCAGACCTTCCGATGCAAGAGCTGCCTTCTGCACCACTGCACTTAGCTGCTTCCCTACAGAAGAGAAGGATCACTGAGAAGTTGAGGAACTCGCCCCAGATCCCGGAACTCAGAAATGGCAGCACCGTGACTCAAACCCCAGGGCTGTCTAGTTTCACATTCTGTGAAAGCTGGCACTCGTCTTTGCACTCTGGCTTTGCAGTGTGGGTCCAGGTCGGTCCAGAGAGAGCCCTCTGTAGCTTTCCCTAGTTTTTCCACTCACCGTCTTGCATGTGGGGCGTGAAAACACTTTGTGCAGTGGGAAGGGCCATGCACACGTGATGTGGGGGCACTTGCAGCCTCTGCATGGGTGTGGCGGGGTCAGGGGCTGTCTGGCTCGCCTTGCACTCAAATCCCTGTTAACATGGGAGGCTGCAGATGCTCCGGCCCTTCCTCCGGCAGCGTCTCCCACTCTCGCGGCGCTTCTCTGTGCTTGTGGAACTCAGCAGCACCAGGATGGGCAGTCCCCCGAGAGGCCAGTAGTTCTGCTATCGACAAGCAGATTGACTTTCAAAACCACAGTGTTGGAGCCTTGGGGCACTCTGTGACTCATATTTCCTTTCTCAGTCTATAATGCCACAGAGGTTCAGAGAGACAACAGGAAAGTCAGGCACAGCCCTACCTGACTGGGTAATGAGGAGTGGACTGTGGCTTGAAGGGAAAGAAATAATAACACTAGCTAACAATCGGGGGCACGTTGCCAGGCAGTGTGGGAATAATGGCATGGAATTCTCACAGTAATACTGAGGGAGGGGTATTACCTGATCTTACAGGATAGAAAATTGAGATTCAGAGAGCTCTTGTGACCTACCCAAAGTCATACATCTAAGAGTTGGAAAATTATATTGGGTTCCTCTGGAACCAGGCATCTTAATTTGCTTGGCTCTTTCAATGTTGAATTGTCTTCTAAGTGCTTTTCTATGTGGGTTCACTTGACAGTTCTGCTACAATAAATAGTCCATTGGGGTTCCTACTTTGCAAAAAGCATTTGTAAATGTTAATTTACTTGATCCTCACAAAAATTGTGAGTAAGGGAGAATGTATCTATTTCCTAGTCAAGGACACTTGAACACAGAGAGGTAAACATCTTACCCAAGGTCACACAGTGAGCAGCAGAAGGACCTAAAATTGAGATGTTCTGAAACCTGATCAGATGTATTCCCATAACCCCTGTCTCTTCTTGGAAGCCCAAGACTGGAAAGTGGCCAAGAGCATTGGCTTAAACATGGGGCCATCTTGGATTTAAGTCCTGCCTCAGAGCTCAAGAGCTGTGTGGACCTGTACTATATAAAGTCTTCCTGAGTCCAGGTTTCCTTAGCTAGAAAGTAAAGAATAATAATAATACCCACCTCATGGATATTTTTGAGAATTCAATGTAAGTCCAAGACAGTATTCAAGAGATAGAAGCTATTATTTTTCTTATACTATAAAATCTCTTCATCTGAATGTTGCTGTCTGAGAAAGATCACGCTGAAAAAATCCATCATGACTATGATAGAGCCTGAGACTCCTACCAGCTCATGTGTGTTTTCATGCTCTCAGATTTCCAGGGAACCTGACTTTGCCAATTTTGTGGATTCCATGGGAAATCATGCCATCCGGTCCGCTCCTCTCTGGCTTCTGGCCCTTTAGGAGGAGAGGTTGGGTTTGGGCTGAATTAAAGACCCTACCTACCCATGGATGGCTTTACCGTCTACACAGGCTTGGTTGCTGCTGCCCCTCTCAGCAGCTTCAGCTGCTTTCCTGATAACAGTGTTATTCTGTTTGGTCTTCTGGGAGTCCCACCAGCATCATTAATCAAAGCACCACGTTGCTTACTCGTACTGAAGTATCCTCACCACCTCATCAATCATAAAAGCAGCAAAGGGTGTGCTTTGGATTTCTAAGGAAAGCTCCAGACAGCAACCAAAAGAAAAAAAAATGTGAGGGGGAGGGGGAGCTTAATTATCAGCTGGTCCTCGGCCCATCACTCACGCTGGAAATGTCTTTACAGCTTTATTTGGGTTGTGTCTCTTTTTAAATCCTAGTAAACAGCCGTTAAGCTAAAAACCCTCATTGCTCGGCACAGGGAGCCCCACTGGTTTTCAAGCTATTATTTTAATAAGGCCTATTTTACAATTAAGGCACCATGGGCTTTAAATTACATATAAAATAAAATGTGGAAATTGAAGCATTAAGTGTGTGACTGCCGTTAGAGAAACAACAGCCACTCTTTGTGGTAAAATGCTGTCTGGTGTAAAAGGAATGGAACAGAAGGCTGGAGTTATGTACCACCATGATAATAAAAAAAAAAAAAAAAACCAGCAAAATACACATACACACCATGAAAAAGTCCTGTTCAGTCTTCTCCAGGGAGGAGTTGGGGTCTCGACTAAATGGAACTACATAATAATAAGAGCAATACCATGAATATTATTGAAAGCAACACACATTTTTTGAGCATTTTGCTATGTGCCAGACACCAGCTGAGAAATGTCTCCTGCACAGTGCGGTCCCCACATGGAGTGTAACAGGGTGGGGGAGGGAGGAGGAACTGGAGGCTTGGAGAGGACACCGCCTGCCTGAGGCCTCAGTGTGGGTAAGGGACAGAGCTAAGACCTAACCCCGAGTCCCTGAGGAGGTGGTGTTGAAGGTCAAGGGGAAGAGTGAGCCAGGAGATGAGACTTGCGAGATGAAGCAGAGTCTAAGTATAGCCCCGCAAGGGGAATGCATTTAGTGACTTCAAAGAACTGAAGGGAGATCAGTGAGGTTGCAGGGTGGTGAGAGAGAAGAGAGAAAGAGAAAGGGAGGGAGGGAGAGAGAGAGGGAATGGAACAAGACACAAGGATAAGGAGGCAAGCAAGTGTCAGCCCAATCATGCTGCAATAATAAACAGGCTTCCTTTTAAGTCTTGGGAGAACTTGGGGCAAGGAGGCTTATGCTCCAATTTTAAATAGATTACTTGGCTGCTAGTGAAAATGGATTAGAAGCGGGCAAAAAGGAAAGTAAGAAGACTAGTCAGGAGATTGTCACAATAACCTCGGCACCCTAAGAGAGGTGGCAATGGATGTGGAGACTGGATAGGTTCCAACTCTGTTTTGGAAGTGGAAACAGCCAGGTTATTGTCAACCACCCATCTCTCATCTGACTCCATGTCGTATTATGGTCTGGTCCTTGTCCTCCCGGGAGAGGTTCTATTCACTCCCTCCAGCAAACTCCATGTTCTAAACCAGTCTACCCCTCCCTTCCTGGAGTAGCCACTGGTTTCTTAAAGAGCTTTGCTGGTCTTGCCAGCTGCCAACTCCTCCCTCTTGTAAAAAAATAAATAAATAAACACATACATGATACACACACACACACACACCCTCACTTTTTTAAAAAGATTTTATTTATTTATTTGAGAGAGGGATAAAGAGCATGAGAAGGGAGAAGCAGACTCCCCAAGGAGCTGGGAGCCTGATGTGGACTCGATCCCAGAACTCCAGGATCATGACCTGAGCTGAAGGCAGTGGCTTAAACAACTGAGCCACCCAGGCATCCCACTTTTTTTTTTTTAAGACTTTATCTTATTTATTTGAGAGAGAGAGTATCCAAGCAGGGAGAGGAACAGAGGGAGAGGGTGAGGGAGAGGGGAAGTAGACTCCCTGCTATGCACGAGCCCAATGAGGGGCTTGACTTCAAGACCCTGAGATCATGACCTGAGCTTAAACCAAGAGTCAGATGCTTAACCGACTGAGCCACCCAGGCGCTCGCCCACCCCTCACCCCCCCACCAACACACACGTGTTTAAGCTACCGTCCACACCCACCACCCTCTCCATGGTTGACATTTAAGTCCAGGGTATTCAAAAAGGGTTGGAAGGTTATTCTACATGTAAATGAACTGGATGCAAATCAGACCTGCTTGTCTCCGTTGGCAGCTGTCAGCAGAGGGTGATGCACTCATTTGTCTTTACAAAGCATCACAGCCCCACAGGCAGGAGGCATTTACAAAACAGCACTGAGGGATGGATGGTGCCTCTGCCCCGGTGGCCAAGGATACTCTGGTGGCAAGCCTTCATCCTCCCTCAGAAGATTAACCTCCTCTCCAAGGAACAGAGGGTGTGACCAGCTGTGTCATAGACTTGGAAGCTTTTTACTTCTTGTCCACCAAATCCAGCTCCTGGGTGGTACTGAGTCAAATTCATTAACATCTGACAGCTGTTCAGTGGCTTATGGAAAATGACTTGCAGCTTCATGGTTTGATTCCCAGTTTGGCCCTTTCACAGCTAGAAGCTCCCTTGACAACCAGGACAGAGATCCTGGGATGGGGTGAAGGACCTTCTGAACTTCAAAGGAAGGACCTTCCTTTGAACTCTGCTTATGTCTCAGTATTAACAGGAAAGATTCAGAGACCAATGCTGGCAGAGTGGAGCTTAGAACCTTGCAAAAATGCTCAGTGTAGGGCTTTCTCTCCTAATGCCCCTGCAAGTATATTGGGAAGATTCTAAGCAGAGCTATCTACTGACTTGTTTGTCAGACCCACCTATGTAAAATCTTCCATTTGCAATAACTGACTCTCTCACCCCCTCAATCCACATGCTTCTTGTGGGAGAAACAATATTTTTGCAATGGGCTTTCTGCGCTGCCTTCAGCTAATGGAAGACTCCCTCCCCTAGGAAAGTAGAATTAAGAGGAAAGTCTCAGTTGAGCCGGTTTCTTGAACAAAGGAAATAGAATCTTGCCAGCTGGGGAACATCAGGTTTTCCTCCAGGTAGTGTTAGGGAAATGACTGTCACCTACCACAATAGACAAACCCCAAATCTCAGTGGCTTAACACTCTAGGAGTATCTTTCTCATTCACGCATGTAGCAATGCTACCCAGACACATGGCCTCCACGTTGTCTTGGCAGGAGGAGAGAGAGCTGGAGGACCACAAGGGATGTTTTTAAGGGTCAGGTTTTAGATCATTTCCATTTGCATTCCACTAGCCTGGATGAAATGAGATGATGCAAACATAACTACAAGAGAGGCAGAGAAATGGAGTCTGTCTGACTCCAAGGAAGAAGAAATATTATAGTGGTTACGTATTGCCTCATCACATAGCTGAACCAGAAAACAAGGAAAGCCAGTCCCCAGAGAAAGGGGGAAATGAAGTAGGCACCTGCTACAAACAGCCTTGTTATAAGGAAACCCCCTTGTGTCCTGAGGCAGTTCAAGGGGTCTCTGCACCTACAGTGAGTAGCATACAAATACAGCCTTTAGCATCCATGGCACAAAAACACTTTAAAAGACTTGAAGATGACATGGCTCGAGGTCAAGCCCAACTCCTCATGGTGATAAAAAGATGAAGTTCTACACGTTTCCAACTCTGGGCTTCTAACCACAAATGACCAGGGAGGCACAGGTGTTCTGGTGCTATGGAGGTCTGTTGGCTCACATTTTAAAAGATTAAACTTTTCATACCACCAACTGAGAGTGTCCCCTTCAAGGAAGTCAGGGTTGTTTTGTTTATTATTTATTTAGAAAGAGCGTACTGTTCTCTTGCAAAGGTCACATTCTTTTGCATTTCAGACAGAGGGCTGTAAAGCAAAAAGGAAGACTGACTCCAAGAGCAGAGCGAAGGAAGCAAGTGCGCCATCAGCATCTGGATGGTTCTGTGTGCAGACAGAGTAAGAGCAACCTGGGTGCTGGCGTCACAGGGGTCAGGAGAACCTCACAGGCTCTTATGGCTCATCCTTGAAACCCTGTCCTAAGCACTTCATTTATTGACTTCCTTCTCAGTCTTCCCAACCTCATCTTCTTGTCCTTAACGTTTCATATTTAGTGATTCCTATCAATTTCCCCAGACTCCCTCCAGTCTGTTTCTTTCTGTCCTGCTGCACCTGTCAGCTCAAATTGTCCTTGACCTCCTCTTCCTCAAGGAAAATTCCACTCACTTTCCTCCAGCCCTCTTCAAAGCCATCCCTGTGCCACCAAAGATGATCAGATCACCCCCTCTTCTGCGGCACCATAATCTTTACCGTTGCTCTGTTTGAATTTATTTCCTTGTCAGTTGGTCTCCCCTGGCCCTGTCCAACCCCTAAACTTGAGCCTGGGCACTCCTTGAAGATAGGCTTATCTTACTTATAATCTACTTGCTATGGAGTCACCTATTGTCTGACACAGGTGAACAAGCAAGTAAATGAGTGAATGAAGAAATCTGTAAATCTTGCTCCCATACTTGTACACACAAACTCATTGATATACTTAGTGGTATTAGAACATTAGTTCCACTGGGGAAGGGACCAGGTTTATCATGCCCATCAGTATCCCTAGTGTGTAGATTAGTACCTGGCATATAGTAGTTTCTCAGTAAATGCTTGCTGAATAAATGAGAGAACCAAAAGATCAATATACATGTGAAAAAACTTAAGTCCTTCCCAATAATATGCCTCTGATTTCTTGGAAAGTAGTCTAGGTTTTTAGATAATATTTTCCCCTGTGCCCTGTTACAGGAGGATGATAAATTGGTTTTCCTTCACTTAAAACTCTGATTAGTTGGAACACCCTATTGATAAGAATTCAAATTTTGTTCCGTGAAAAAGAGCACTGTGTTGATTAGTGATGCTTGTCTTGGAAAAAGGAAGAAGGAAGTGGTGAGGCTCTTTCATTCCCAAACTAGAGAAAATTCCAGGGTAATACATAAGTAATACTTGATCATGTAGTCCATGCTAGAGACGTCGGTATGAGAAATAAAGTAGGGCTGGAATGATCAAAATGTCTACAGTTCCCAGGTAACATGAATTTGAAAAAAAAAATGGCAAAAAGTTTTAAAAGAAATTAGTTAACAAGCTTCAGTTGTATAGATAAAGCTATCAATTTGCATTGCCAAAGCACCAAAATATGAGACCGTAAAAACTAGTCATCCAATCATGCAATACACAGACTGAAGCAAGTGCCTGGGTGCCTTGGAACAAGTCACCTTGAGATTCTCTGTGGCATTACATTAGTGCCATTCGTTAAGTATTTCTAATATTTCTTTTGCTAAGCATATGATAGGATTGCATTTTCTCCGACTTCTTAAAGTTGGGTGTGGTCATAAGATGCATTATTAGCCAGTGAAATGTGAGTGGAGCTGACATGGGCCTCCTTTGGGTAGAAGCCTCCAAGGGCTAGGATATTGTTTGCTCTTCTGTCCCCTTCCAGAGCAACCAGCAAAGCTCCAGATGGTAGGGACTTTTCGTCAGTCTGAATCCCTGAGTGAGGACAGCACAGAGCAGAGGCTCCAGTTGATCTGCTGTGGACATTGAACATGGAACAAGAAAGAAACCTTTGTTAACATTTTTAAGCCACTGAAATTAGGGATTTCATATTTATTGTTACAGTATAACCAAGTCTGTCCTGACAGATACATTTTCCAAATTAGGGAATTTGCAATATGCCACAGCGCAAGGTAGAGATAAGACTAGTCGTTAAGGACCAGTTACTTGGCTAAGCATCCCCTTCTCTAAACTGTAGCTTCTGTTCATCTGAAATATTTAGGAAAAGAATCAATAGAGGGAGAAATGAAAGCTCTACCTCCCACTGCTCCCCGTCATGAACCTTGTGCTCCAGCCGAACAAAGCAATGCACTGTTCTTTATAATCACCCCCAGGCTTTCTCATTTCATGCCTTTGTTCCCACTGTCCTCTCTCCTTAGAAAACCTTTCTATCACCTTGTATCCAAGTCACTCCTGTCTCCCAAGGACCAGCTACAGTGCTGACTCCTCCAAATGTATCTTCCCACACACTAGGAATGATGTCTCCCTCTTCTGAACTCACAGAGTACTTTACCATTATCTCTCTTATTATGTTTCATTGTCTACCATAAAGATTTAGTGAAGATTATGTAAAAGACTCAAGGGAGGGAGGAGAAAGGCAAAAGAGAAAGAGAAAGAAGCCTATTCAGGGGACTCTGGGTGCCAAGGTAGAAACAACATTTGCAAATTTAGGAAATCTGTCTTTGCTTCTCTATTTTATATTTTCAGCTTCCCTGCACAAGCTACTCCTTCTCTGTGCTGCCCCATTTTTTCCTGTGCCCCACCATTACCTCTTCCCAAGTATGCCTTCTGATTAGTTATGATGGGTTGATTGTTCTGATAAGACGTATTTTTGCTAACAGGTGATCCCTGTGATTAAGTTACATGTACTTCCGTTGTTCTTCCTTTCATCCCTTGGTGGCTCATGACACATGTTGATGGCAATTCTACTGTCTCTAGGATATACAATTTGAAAAATGAAAACCTTATCTACTTTACTGGCCCTTTGGATACAAATTAATTTTCAGTGCCTGATGCAAAATTAAAATCCTGGATCTCTTGTCCAAAAGTTACTGAGAACTTCAAGATGGCAACAACAGAACATTAAACCTAAGGTGAGGCCTTTCCAGGCATGGGGATCTTGTATAACTGCACAGGTTGCATACCCATGAAGTCAGCTCTCTGTGATTTGGGAGCTTTCAATGCCTTCAGATTCTACAGTGTAGGTTGCGGCCAATTCCAGTTATATGTAGATCTTCTCCAAAGAGGCAACATCTTCATCTAGCTCCTTCTATCTACTAGACATGTTCTAATCATTGCATGAAGACATTGACTGCCAGAAATCAATTATCTAAGGAGTCTGACAACCTTCAAGAATGTAGCCTGCTCCTCTTTGTTCTCTGAGAGAAAATGGGATGCATTTCAGCATCAAAGTGGCAACTTCACTCAGCTTCTTCCTATTACCCTTCAAGATGCTGTCATAGATTGAATGATTGTGTCCACCCCAAATTCCTATGTTGAAACCTAATTCCCAATTTGATGGTATTTACAGGTGAGGCCTTTGGGAGGTGATTAGGTCATGAGGGTGGAACCTTCATGAATGGGATTAGTGCCCTTATAAAAGAGACCCAGAGAGATTTCTCACCCCTTTCACCTTGTGAGGACATGGCAAGAAGAGCGCTGTCTACAAATCAGGCATCAGGCTCTCATCAGACACTGAATTCGCTGGTGCCTTGGTCTTGGACTTCCCAGCTTAGGAACTGTAAGAAACAAATTTCTGTTGCTTATAAGCCATTCAACTTGTGTTATTCTTTTACAGATGCCCAAATGGACTAAGACAGATGCCAAGGAAGAGTTTTGATTGTCCTCATTTTCCTCTAAGGGTTTCTCTGTGTTCATCTCCTAGAGCACTTATCTATTTCTTGGCAGAGTTGAAAGTTTGCCCATATCTTCTAAGAACTGTGGTCTTGATGGCCTGGGAGTATGTTTTATTTTATCTTAAAAAAAATTTTTTTTCCTACCTAAATCAAAGGGAGGTTGAGAATACTTTTAGCTTATGTTGTCTAACTCCTCTACAGTTCAATTCCACATCAAGGTAACAGAGAAACTGTGGAATATTCTCCAGTAGGGCAGGCCAGCAGGAGTTCCCAGCATGGATCTGTGATGCTTTGTGATCCACTCACAGCTTTGGAGAGTATACCACACACAGGGGAGGACTAGTCCGCTCTGTTCAAAATTCCGGGAAACACCAAAAGATTGTTACAGGACCTGGAAGTCATATTGCTATTGTCCTTGGCCTGCCTTTGACAAACTAAGTCAGTAAGTTTGGTAAGTGAGTGTGCAGGGCAGATGAGGTCAATGTGGTGGCTTCAGTCCCTGTGGGGCGAGGACCAGGATGCTCTGCTTGGCAATCCTATTCATTTACAGTCCACATCTGCAGTGATTAGACCAGCAACCACTCTGGTAGATTGGTACCCATGTCATACCAGTTGTTACATTTTACTTCCTATTATCCCTAGAATAAACCACACACCCATTTTCAATTTGGTATTTCTACTCTACACCAATGGCTTAGAATTACTAGGACATTGGTATGCTGTAGCTGGCTCAGACCAGCTTACATAACTCTTCCTGACCCCACAATCAGTGAGACAACATCAGCACAGAATCAGGCATAGTGAGAGCATTTACACCACAGAAATCAGCACACACTACAAATCAGGGCTTGTCTGCTTTGTTTACAGAGAACGCGCTTACTAGCTTCATCACATCACGTATGAGAGATGTGGGTCTCATTTGCTTACTTATTCATCCATTATTTCACCATGATACAGTCAAAAACATTTGTTGCTATATAATTTATCCCTCATACAACGGCATTTTCAAGAGTAAGGGGATGCTATTTAAGATTGTACCAGTACAAGCCAGAGTAAATGAAGACTGTCTTGGACAATCCAGAATGTGTTGGCACCATTTTTTTTTAAAGATTTTATTTATTTGCTTGACAGACAGAGGTCACAAGTAGGCAGAGAGGCAGGCAGAGAGAGAGAGGGGAAGCAGGCTGCTTGCAGAACAGAGAGCCCGATGTGGGGCTCGATTCCAGGACCCTGGGATTGTGACCTGAGCTGAAGGCAGAGGCTTTAACCCACTGAGCCACCCAGGCACCCCTGTTGGCACCATTTTGTATTGCTTCCATTCACTGTGCTTGTTGTTGAGGATACAAAAACTACATGAGAGACATGGTCTCTACTCGTCTGACATTACAGCCTAATGAGCTAAAAGAACATGTCAATAAATAGCATTATTTGCTGTTTTGTCTTCCATGAATAGGATCAAGAAGTTTAATCAAATACTATGAAAACAGCTATGTAAAAACTGGTTTTATCTTACTAATCTAACCTGAAGAAATTTTGAGTTATGACCACATAAAGCAATTTGATTGTCCTAAAAAACAAACCGTATAAACACTATCATGTTTCAAGTGATCACCCTAAAACGCTGTGTATTTATCACAGTGAGGCTGCCATTACCAGAATACTCAAGTCCCAATGATATTTTGAGAAGTTTTGATGGCAGGCAGTTTTCATCCTTGTAGTATAGATTTAACTTTTGAATTGGAGTGGAAATCACCTGGCATTAAGTGTAATGAAGAAAGAAAGTAGCCAAGCTGCGTAGAACACTTTGGTTTAAAGCAAGGAATCCTTAAGTCATGAGATGAAATTTACCACATGGTTACTTAAAGTAATGGACACTAGAGAAAGCTTCTAAGTTGAAGTCTCACTCAGTTCATCTGGATAAGCATTCCTTTTTTTTTTTTTTAATTAACATATAATGTATTATTTGCCCCAGGGGTACAGGTCTGTGTATCATCAGGCTTACACATTTCACAGCACTCACGATAGCACATACCCTCCCCATTGTCCATAACCCAGCCACCTTATCCCCCCACCCACCGTCCAGCAACCCTCAGTTTGTTTCGTGAGATTAACAGTCTCTTATGGTTTGTCTCCCTCCTGATCCCATCTTGTTTCACTTATTCCTTCCCTGCCCCCCACAATCCCTACCCTGCCTCTCAAATTCCTCATATCAGGGAGATCATATGATAATTGTCTTTCTCTGATTCACTTATTTCGCTCAGCATAATACCCTCTAGTTCCACCCACATTGTTGCAAATGGCAAGATTTTGTTTCTTTTGATGGCTGCATAGTATTCTATTGTATATATGTACCACATCTTCTTTATCCATTCATCTTTCCATAGTTTGGCTATTATGGACATTACTGCTATAAATATTCAGGTACATATGCCCCTTTGGATCCCTACCTTTGTATCTTTGGGGTAAATACTCAGTAGGGCAATTACTGGGTCACAGGGTAGCTGTATTTTCAACTTTTTGAGGAACCTCCATACTGTTTTCCAGAATGTCTGCACCAGCTTGCATTCCTACCAACAGTGTAGGAGGGTTCCCCTTGCTCCACATCCTTGGCAACATCTGTTGTTTCCTGACTTGTTAATGATAGCCATTCTGACTGGTGTGAGGTGGTATCTCATTGCGCTTTTGATTTGTATTTCCCTGATGTTGAGTGATGTGGAGCACTTTTTCATGTATCTGTTGGCCATCTGGATGTCTTCTTTGCAGAAATGTCTGTTCGTGTCTTCTGCCCATTTCTTGATTGGATTATTTGTTCTTTGGGTGTTGAGTTTGATAAGTTCTTTATATATTTTGGATACTAGCCCTTTATCTGATATGTCATTTGTGAATATCTTCTCCCATTCTGTCAGTTGTCCTTGGCAATGTTTCTAGGAAGAAGTTGCTGCGGCTGAGGTCATAGAGGTTGTTGACTGTGTTTTCCTCAAGGATTCTGGTGGATTCCTATCTCTCAATGAAGTTTTTCATCCATTTTGGGTCTATTTTTGTATGTGAAGTAAGGAAATGATCCAGTTTCATTCTTCTGCATGTGGTTGTCCAGTTTTTCCTACATCATTTGTTGAAAAGACTGTCTTTTTCCCATTGGACAGTATTTCTGGCTTTGTTGAAGATTAGTTGACCATAGAGTTGAGGGTCCATTTCTGGGACTCTCTATTCTGTTCCATTGACCTGTGGATCTGTTTTTGTGGTAGTACCATACTATCTTGATGATTACAGATTTATAATAGAGCTTGAAGTCTGGAATTTGCGTGCCACCATCTTTGGTTTTCTTTTTGAACACTCCTCTGGCCATCTGGGGTCTTTTCTGGTTCCATATAAATTTTAGGATTACCTGTTCCATTTCTTTGAAAAAAATGATGGTATTTTGATAGTGATTGCGTTAAATGTGTAGATTGCTTTAGGTAGCATAGACATTTTCACAATATTTGTTCTTCCAATCCATAAGCATGGAACATTTTTCCATTTCTTTTTGCCTTCCTCAATTTCTTTCATGAGTACTTTATAGTTTTCTGAGTGCAGATTCTTGGCCTCTTTGGTTAGGTTTATTCCTAGGTATCTTATGGTTTGGGGTGGAATTGTAAATGGGATCGACTCTTTAATTTCTCTTTCTTCTTGTATAAAAATGCAATGGATTTTTGTGCATTGATTTTATAACCTGACACTTTACTGAATTCCTGTATGAGTTCTAGCAGTTTTGGAGTGGAGTCTTTTGGGTTTTCCACATAGTATCATATCATCTGCAAAGAGTGGGAATTTGACTTCTTCTTTGCCAGTTCAGATGCCTTTAATTTCTTTTTGCTGTCTGAATGCTGAGGCTAGGACTTCTACTTCTATGTTGAATAGCAGTGGTGATAGTGGACATCCCTGCCATGTTCCTGACATTAGGGGAAAAGCTCTCAGTGTTTCTCCATTGAGAATGATATTTGCTATGGGTTTTTCATAGACAGCATTTATGGTATGGAGGTATGTACCAACTATCCCTACATTTTGAAGAGTTTTGATCAAGAAAGGATGCTGTACTTTGTCAAATACTTTTTCAGCATATATTGAGAGTATCATATGGTTCTTGTTCTTTGTTTTATTAATGTATTGTATCACATTGACTGATTTGCAGATGTTGAGCCAACCTTGCAGCCCAGGAATAAATCCCACTTGGTTGTGGTGAATAGTCCTTTTAATGCACTGTTGGATCCTGTTGGTTAGTATTTTGGTGAGAATTTTTGCATCCATGTTCATCAGGGATATTGGTCTGTAATTCTCCTTTTTGATGGGCTCTTTGTCTGGTTTGGGGATCAAGGTAATGCTGGCCTCATTAAAGTGAGTTTGGCAATTTTCCTTCCTTTTCTATAATTTGGAACAGTTTCAGAATAGGTATTAATTATTCTTTAAATGTTTGGTAGAATTCCCCTGGGAAGCTGTCTGGCCCTGGGCTCCTGTTTTTGGGAGATTCAATCTTCCTCAATCTCCTTACTAGTTATGGGTCTGTTCAGGTTTTCCCTTTCTTTCTGGTTCAGTTTCGGTAGTTTGTATGTCTCTAGGAATGCATCCATTTCTTCCAGATTGTCAAATTTGCTGGCCTATAGTTGCTCATAATTTATTCTTATAATTGTTTATATTTCTTTGGTGTTGGTTGTGATAGCTCCTCTTTCATTCATGACTTTATTAATTTGAGTCCTTTCTTTTTTCTTTTTGATAAGTCTGACCAGGGGCTTATCAATCTTATTAATTCTTTCAAAGAACAAGCTTCTAGTTTCATTGATTTGTTCCACTGTTCTTTTAGTTTCTGTTTCATTGATTTTTGCCATGATCTTTATTATTTCTCTTCTCCAGATGGGTTTAGGCTTTCTTTGCTGTTCTTTCTCCAGCTCCTTTAGGTGTAGGGTTAGGTTGTGTATTTGAGACCTTTCTTGTTTCTTGAGAAAGGCTTGTATAGCTATATACTTACCTCTCAGGAATGCCTTTGCTGCATCCCAAAGATTTTGAACTATTGTGTTTTCATTTTCATTTGTTTCCATGAATTTTTTCAATTCTTCTTTAATTTTCTGGTTGAGCCTTTCATTCTTTAGTAGGATGCTCTTTAGATCCATGTATTTGAGTTCTTTCCAACTTTCCTCTTGTGATTAAGTTCTAGCTTCAGAACATTGTGGTCTGAAAATATGTAGGGAGTGATTCTAGTCTTTTGGTACTGGTTGAGACCTGATTTGTGATCTAGGATGTGATTCTGTAGAGTGTTCCATGTGCACTAGAAAAGAATGTGTATTTTGTTGCTTTGGAATGGAATGTTCTGAATATATCTGTGTGTCCATCTGGTCCAGTGTGTCATTTAAAGCCTCTATTTCCTTCTTGATCTTTTGCTTAGATGATCTGTCCGTTTCAGTGAGGGGATGTTAAAGTCCCCTACTTTATATATATATACATTATATATTATATATAATACAGTAATAACTGTATTATTGTTGATGTGTTTCTTTGATTTTCTTATTAATTGACTTATATAATTGGCTGCTCCCATATTAGGGGCATAGATATGTAAAATTGTTAGTTCTTCTTATTGGATAGACCCTTTAAGTATGATACAGTGTCCTTCCTCATCTCTTATTTATTATAGTCTTTGGCTTAAAACCCAATTTATCTGATATAAGGATTACCACCCCACCTTTCTTTTGATGTCCATTAGCAAGGTAAACTGTTTTCCACCCCCTCACTTCAAATCTGGAGGTGCCTTTGGGTCTAAAATAAGATTCTTGTACACAGCATATTGAGGGATCATTTTTTTAATCCATTCTGATACCCTGTGTCTTTTGATTGGGGCATTTAGCCCATTTACATTCAGGGTAACTATCGAGAGATATGAATTTAGTGCCATTGTATTTCCTGTAAGGTGACTGTTACTGCATATTGTCTCTGTTCCTTTCTGGTCTGTTACTTTTAGGCTCTGTCTTTGCTTAGAGGACCTCTTTCAATGTTTTCTGTAGGGCTGATTTGGTTTTGCAAATTCTTTTAATTTTTGTTTGTCCTGAAAGTTTTTATCTCTCCTTCTATTTTCAATGACAGCCTAGTTGGCTATAGTATTCTTGGCTGTATATTTTTCTTGTTTAGTGCTCTGAATATATCATGCCAGTCCTTCTGGCCTGCCAGGTCTCTGTGAATAGGTCTGCTGCCAATCCAATATTTCAGCCATTGTATGTTACAGACCTCTTTTTCCGAGCTGCTTTCAGGATTTTCCCTTTGTCACTAAGACTTGTAAGTTGTACTACTAGATGAGGGGGTGTGGACCTATTTTTATTGATTTTGATGGGGATTCTTTGTGTCTCCTGGGTTTTGATGCTTGTTCCCTTTGCCATATTAGGGAAATTCTCTATTATAATTTGCTCCAATATACCTTCTGCCCTCTCTCTCTTTCTTTTTCTTCTGGGATCCCAATTATTCTGATATTGTTTTGTCTTATGGTATAACTTATCTCTTGATTTCTCCCTTGTGGTCCAGTGGTTGTTTGTCTCTCTTTTGCTCAGCTTCTTTATTCTCCATCATTTGGTCTTCTATATCACTAATTCTCTCTTCTGCCTCATTTATCCTAGCAGCAACAGCTTTCATTTTTTATTGCACCTCATTAATAGCTTTTTCAATTTCAACTTGGTTAGATTTTTAGTTCTTTAACTAAAATTTTATTAAATTTTAAATTTTCTTAAAATCCCCAGAAAGGGATTTTATTTCTCCAGAAAGGGATTCTCTAATATCTTCCATTATTTTTCAAGCCCAGCTAGCATGTTGATAATTGTCATTCTGAACTCTAGTTCTGACATATTACTAATGTCCATATTGATTAGGTTCTTATCCATTGGTACTGCCTGTTTGTTTGTTTGTTTGTTTGAGGTGAGTTTTTCTGCCTTGTCTTGTCATTTTATCCAGATAAGAATAGATGAGTGAGAGAACAAAATACTAAAAGGGTGAAAAAGACCCCAGAAAAGTATATGCTAATCAACTCAGAAGAGACCTGAAACCAGAGGGAGATGTAAGGGTGGGGGAGAATATATATATATATATATATATGTATATATATATATATATATATATGACTAGTGAATAGAACAGAGCCACCCACTTGATTTCGGGTGTATTCTGGTCTCTTAGAAGAAACTATTTTCCAATAATTTAAAGAAAAAAAAAACATATATATATGTTTTTTTTTTCTTTAAAATAAGTAAACATGATGAAGGGATGGTATATGACTGTAATGATGAAAATCAAATAAGATTCTAAAAAAGGTAATTGATAAGATAAGAAGTTGGCTGGAAAAAGAAAAAAAAAGAGAAGAGAATGTAATCAAGCTGGAGACTAGAACAAAGACATGCTCTATATTTAGGGTGTATTTTGATCTATTAGAAGAAATTATGTCTCAATATTTTAAGGAAAAAACCCCACATGTATACAAAAAATAAGGTTAAATACAATGAAGGGATAAAATATGACTATAACAATGAAAATTTAAAGACTTTTTAAAGAATGTATTGATAAGATAAAAGAGTTAAAAACCATTAAAATAGGAAAGAGGAAATTAAAAAAAAAAGAATAAGAAAAAATTAAATTAAAAAAATTTATCTTTGAAACACTAAAGGATCATGGGGAAAAAGCCATGAATTCTATGTGTTTCTTTCCCTTAGCTTTGGAGTTCCAGAGTTCTCATTGATCAGTGAACTTGGTCTTGGCTGGATGTTTTTGCTGATCTTCTCAGGGAGGGGCCTATTGCCATGATTCTCAAACGTCTTTGCCCAAGGCAGAATTGCACTGCCCTTGCGGGGAGCCAGGCTAAGTAATCTGCTCAGGTTCACTCTCGGTAGCTTTTGTTCCCTGAATGCTTTCCATAGAGCTCTGGATAGCGGGAATGAAGATGGCAGCCTCCTAGTCTCTGGTCTGAGGAACCGAGAGCTTGTGGCCCCACCCCTCAGTGTGCCCTCAGAAAAAAGCAGTCAATCTCTCCCATCTCCCTGGTCTCCAGCCGCATTTTGTGCTCACATGGCCTGTGACCGACTGTTTCTATCTCTGGCACATGGCCCCATTTGGAGTCTCCAAATCCAGCTGATTCCTGCAGCACACTCCTGCACTGCTTCTCCTGAAGGAGGAAGGAGGAGGTTTCCTCGCATCTGCCACTTGCAAGGTCTCTGCCTGAAGAGTAGTGGCCTGACTGTGCCTTGGGTCATGATTTAAGGTAATCCCGAGCTGAGAGCTCACTCCTCAGCTCCATCTCAGCAAAGGGCTTTCCCGCTCTGATACCTGGGAGCTCTGCCGCACTCAGACTCCCCTGGTCTTTTCGTGACCACACAGGTCCTGAGACCACATTGTCCCCACTAGGGCTCCACCCCCACTTAGCCTCTGGAGTGACGTCCCTCAGTGGAGCAGAATTCTGAAAGTTCAGCTTTGTGCTCCACTGCTCTCTCACTTGCTAGAAGCTGGCCCCTCCCCCCGCAGTCTATCTTCCTGTTGTTTCAGATTCACTTTTCTGCTTGTCCTACCTTCCAGAAAGGGTCTCTTTTCTGTTCCTAGCATTGCTGCTCTTCCTCTCTTTGATCTCCTGTTGAGTTTGTAGGTGTTCAGAATGGCTTGATAAATATCTAGCTGAACTCCTGGGACCTGATGATATTTCAGTCTCTTACTCCTCTGCCATCTTGCTTCCTTGGATAAGCATTCTTAATTTTTAAAATCACCCCAAGGGCTTTTGGCACCACCTTATATAGTTCAGGTAATGAAGAAAAGCAAGGCTGCCGTGGAATGAAAAAATCCAAGTGGTCTGATATTTATGTCATAGATTCACAAAAATCTTACAGATGTAAATTTTTCAGGCTACTAGAAGCATTAAAGCAGCCAGTCAAAAGTCCAAAGTACGTATGGTTAATCTTAAAACATTTCTGTGAAGAGAGAATGGTTGCTGGTTTACTGATCTTTAAACGGTGCTCCTTGTCACACAAATTCCTATTAGTAGAAACCAAGCTCAAACCCAGGTACTATCTTACATTCATTCAATCAACACAGAGTGATGGAGCAACCTCCCATGTTTCAGGGCTTGGCCCTGGGTGTAGGGCAGTGAGGGAAGCCACAATGCTCCTGTTTTCTTAGAAGGCACAACCCACAGAGATAGGCTTTATTCAAACAACATACAAATAAGAGGACACTTTCAAGCTGCTGTGCTAAATGCCATGAAAGGCAAGTTCAGGACCCCCTGAAAGAGTAGGAACCTCCTGAAGAAGTAAGGTTCAAGCCAGGATGTTAAGAATGAATATGAATTGACTGGTTAAAGGGAGAGAACACACACACACCACAAACACACCACAAGAAGAGAACAGCATGTGCAGGAACTCAGGACTCATGTTAGTATTAGGGAGTCATGCTACTTTGGGGATCGTGTGACCAAATTCCTCTTTTGATAAGTGAGGATGATGGAAAGGTCAAGTCTAGAGACCAGATGTCCAGACTCCTCTCATTCAGCATGTGTCTCAGAACCTTCCTCTCTCCTTGAATTCCAGACGTGTCTGGAGTGTGCAGAGAACCTAAGGGCTGGGGGAGGTCAATAGGTGTTGTTCTTGACATTAGCATCTGGGGCTTGCACACACATACACACACATGAACACTCGTATACCCCATGTAGGCACATATATCCACATCTGTACGTGTGTAAACACTAAAGGAACACTGAATTCCACTCCTGGCCATATTGGTACAAGTCACTATCTCCTTCTATACCTCAGTTTCCTTATCTGTAAAATAGGTACAAGTCTTCTGGTCTAAAGAATGCACTGGGTTTTAAAGAGGTACCAATCTGATGATTAACATGAAATCATTAAGTATACATAGTACATTGGTGTATTATTATTAAGTAGCCAGAAAATTAAATGATGATTTGGAGAGAACCCTTATGTGGTGACACTATGACTTTGCTTCCTTCTTTGCCTTTTAGTCTGGAAATTCTTTACTCCATATTGCCACTTGGTGCAGGCTCTAGAGATCTAACACCATAAGAACTGTCTCACCAGGCCAGGCTCAAAGCTCTTCCAGGTAGGGTTCAAGGTCATGAGCTTTGGAATCAGAAAAAAACCCAGATCACTGTCCTGGCTTTGTTATTTCCAGCTCTGTTTTCCTTAGGAAAGCTACTTAATCTATCTGAGCCTCATTTCCTCATTTGTAAAATTTGGATACTAAGATTTGTGAGATGTAGAGGCTATTTTTGGAGCCCCTGGGACCCTGCCTGACATCCAGTAAGCCTTAGGAAACTGCCCTTGACAAGTGCAATGCCTTGTTTCCAGGATCAGCCTTATACATTGTCAAACACGTAGAAGTCCTGTGCATCTGTGGTGCCAGCATGCATCTGTCATTCTGTGAACTTTAAAAAGTCTCTCGGAGGTACCATTTGTAATTTCCATCTGTCCCATGTCTTCCAGTTGATTTAGTTATTTGTTCATTCATCAAACATTTATTGAGCATCTACTATGTGTCAGACACCATTATAGGCACTTGGTATACATCGTGGACAAGATACAAAAAAAGTGCCACTCTAGGAGGGAGAAGATAGATAATAAGATGTAAATACAACATATTAGTAAATTCTGTAATATGCTAAAAGTGATGATAGTGGTAGGGAGTGAGAGAGCAGTGTAGTTGTTCAATGGGTATAAGGTTTCAGTAATACAAAATGAGTACATTTCAGAGATTCTGCTGTATAATATATTGCCTCTAATTCATACAGTATTGTGCATTTCAAAGTTTGTTGAGAAGGTAGATCTCATGCTAAGCATTCTTGCCACACACACACACACACACACACACACACACACAAACCCAAACAAGCAACCAACCAAAAACCAAAGGGATACAAGGAAACTATTGGAGAAGATAAATATGTCTATTACCTTGATTGTGCTGTTGGTGTCACAGGTATTTGAATATGTCCAAATTCATAAAATTGTATGTGCTCGTTATGTGCAGTTCTTTGTATACTAATTATATCTCAATTATATATACACACTATCTATTATACATTAAGTTGTTAGATAACAAACACATATCAATTATATATAAAGCTCTGTACAATGCAAGGAGCTGTGAAAAATTATCAAGAATGCCAAGGTTTGGGTAGCAGGTGTACCTCCTCAGGTTGCTAAGGGTAAACTTAACTGGAAAGAGATTACTTCAGCAAAGATTTTTTGGAGGTGAGACATTGAGCTTTGCAGCTATCTGGGAAGTGGGGAGGACAGAGAACATTCCAGACAGAGGGAAAAGGAGCATGGCTGGCATATGGGAAGAATAACAAGGAAGGCAGTATGGTGGGAGCAGTGTGAGAAGGAGAGGAGGCTGAAAAGTTTAAAGAAAACCAGATCACTGAGGGCTTTGGAAGCATTGTTTAGACTCTGGATTTTACCCTGAGTTTATTCATTTGACAAACATGTATCAGGTTTCTGTTTCACAGACAGCTGCACATGAGAAGCCATGGTGGCCATAAAGAAGTCAGAAACTAAAAGAAATAACAATTGGTTGGTCCCTTTGCTATTAAAACTAGTAGACAATCAAGGACAGCTATTAATGCACCTTCTTTTGTTTATCTAGTCAAATATAGAGCCCTTCCCTTGATGGTTGCTGGACATAACTGAAAAAAACTAGAGAGGGTCCTTATCCACATGGAGATTTCAGTCTAACTAAGGGTCTCTCCATCTTGACACTATTAACATATTGGCCCATTTAATCCTTTGCTCTGGGTTAGGAGGGGGCCATCCTATCCACGGTGGAGAATTCATCCCTCTACCCACTAGGTGATAGTTACACTGCTCCCAGTTGTGACAATCGAAAATGTCTCCAGACATGATAAATGACCCCAAGAGGGGGCAGGCAAAATCATCCCTAGAGAATCACTCTTCAAACTGGAAAGATGGAGTGGACTTTTGTCATTATTTTTGGCTGGTAGCAGCTAAACCTTTTCCCTGTTATTTTGCAGTCCTTCACTTTATGAGATTTAGAGACAGGCCAAGTCTTTTTCCATCTACAGAATCTAAAAATACCAGAAACTTGCTTTCAAGACTCCCCTGTCAACGAGGACATGCACCTAAGCTCAGTGAATCATATGTACTTACTCCTGGTTTCATGCCCCAGGATAGAGCTGCAAAGATACAGGAACTGTGGAAAATTCTTTGGCAGTGATGGTGAGCACAGCAAAATGTACTTTGCAGGAAAGCAGAAGAAGGATGATCTCCAGGACCACCTGGTCCAGATGTACAAGTTCTAGACAGAGTGCTCAATGCTGAAGGAAGCACGGTTCTGCTCACACCATTTTGTGATGGGTTGTGCTTCATCTTCCAGGATAGCAGTTTTTTGGTTCCCCCAGCATTTTATCCTATATCCTTTTGATAAATTATTTTTTTTCTGCACAAATCAGCCCTGTTTAGTTTCTGTTGCTCATCACCAAGAACTCTGTCTGAAACAGAAGATAAGACAGTCAACAAACAATGGTTGATTTCTGAAGACAGAGACCCAAGAGGGTTGGTGTCCACACCTTGGTCAGAATGAGGTGTTACTGAGTAGTTGCCATTTGAGTGTTCTTGTGTATTTTGATATTTTAACATCTTACCCTCATGAGCTTTGGGTTTTTTAAAAAGAGGACACAATCAAAAGTCTTAAGTGCTCACAGGCACTGCTTCAAGGTTTTCCTGAAGAGAGACTAACAACTGGGGAGGAAGGGGACAACATGGAGACTTGGGTCATCGCCTGACCTTAGAGGTCACCACTGAATCCCGCCTACCCACAACCCCAAACCTCTCTTGAACTACAAAATGACTGCAGTGATTTTACTTGGCTGTTCTGGTGTTTGCCTTGGACCAGTCAGTTGACCTTGTTGCTATATCTACGGGTTAATAACTGTTTGAATCTGGCCCTTCATCAAACAGATTCCATGAAAGAATTAAATCCTGATGTCTTAATGCATCCTTTGTGTGTAATGAGCGAGAGATTTATCAAATAATGATGATAGTAATAAACATTGAGAGCCAACACCAAGCACACTCCTGTGCCAGGGGCTATCGTAGGTGCTGTGCACAGACAACTCTTCCCTTAATCTTTGACTTCACAATGTAAAGCAGGTACTGTTATTATCTTCATTTTATAGTTGGGGAAACTGAGGCACTGAGTGGTTAACCAACTTGGCCAAGGTCACATGGCCAATGAAGAGTAGAGCTGGAAGACTGGTGATTGATTGATTGGTTGACTGATTGATTTAGGAACATCTACTCCTTTCAACCTAGTGATTAAATCTCCTGGCCTTGAAGCCATGTGTTCAAATGCTCGTTCTATTCCTTGCTAACTATGAGAACCTACTTTTAACTTCAGTTTTCTCACTGTCAAAATAAATAAAAATTTCTAGTTTCATAGGGATATGAGGAGGTTAAATGAGTTACCACATGTAAAAATTTAGAATGGCGCCAGGTGCTAAGTAGACATTCAATAAATGTTAGCCAATATTATTATTATTATTTCTTCGGACTCCAGAGCTTGTGCTCTAACTACTACCCTGTATTGCTTTTCTTGCTAGACTCCGTGTCCTCAGTTCCTTAGATGAACGGTTGATACATATTAAACAGTTGACAATATTTGATGAAGAAAATGAATTAATGAATAATTGAATGAATTAGTGAAAGATGCACAAGAGGATCGGATCTGACCCTACTGGGTGGTGTTTGGAAGGGAAATACAAACTCTTATTTCTTAGGAAACAAAAACAATCACCTATGCTTACTATCATTAATAGATCAAGGCAGCCACCTTCTTTCAAAGGAAAATACCGCTTTGTCCGTATGGAAGCCAATAGCAGGACTTCGGACCTCCCAAGCACTCAGAAGCGCTGGTCCCTCTCCTATGTTCTCTTTGCGTCTTCATACACAGTCCCCCAGCCTGTGCTGTGAATTTCACGGCTATAGCTTATGCCAGTAAAAAGCCTTTCATCCTCTGCTAATGTGGCATTTGTTTGGTAATATGCAGGAGAGAGCATTAAAAATAAATCCAGAAATGGCATCTTATAAATTTGGATTTTCTGTTCTCATAATTTATAGGAGTTCATGTTAGAGAGCACTGTCTTATGCATAAACACAATTTCTTTGTGAGCTGATGATGGAATTTATATCAAAGGGGGTCGAACATAGACTTCATGAACTCAGCATCCGCTATTATAAGCTATTTCATGTATAACTGGAGACAAATGATCTCGCCCCCTGTTTGTCTTAACTTAAAATTCAGTTGGTTTGCTCGAATTTATTTCCAAGGCATGGGAGTGGGGGCAGGGAACCCAAGATTTATACACCTTTAATATAATCAATTCTAAACATATCTTTAGACAAATAATTTAAAAATCTATGCATCATGAAACACCTCTATTAATTTCAGGATACACAGTTTGGTGAATTTTGATGTGATTGTGGGTTTATGTGTTTAAGATTTAAAAAGAAAAAAAAAAATCCGGCGTCTCTTTCCTTCCCCCTCAGAAAGAAATTTTAACAGGAACATTTTGAAATAAAATCCCACAAGGAAACAATCCCCTTAGACAATTAAACTGGGAGAAGGTCCCCTGAGGGCAGACAAAAAAAAAAAAAAAATCCGTAAAAATAATTGCTGTGCTGGGGTCTCTGCTGTATTTTGGCTGGGTGTAAGGAAAGACAGCGGGTGCCTGTGCACTCACGGAAAACACACACACACACACACACACACACGAGTAAGTGCGTCCCTCCACGGAGCTGGCTTGTGACACTGTTGTGTATAACTACCTGGCCACACTTGGGGCCTTTCTGGCAAACAGCAGTGATTTGGAGACTGTAGGCAATATAAAATAACAATCAGGTCATTTACAAGGTTCTGCCAAATATTAACCTTCTATCCAATTCTCCTCCAACCTTTCAGAGCCCCTAATGTGAACCAGGCCAGCTCTCACGTCGCTTTACAATATTCTGGAATGGGAGGTGGCAGCAGTGGGCGAGTTGGGGGAGCTGGTACACAGTTGTTAGAATATTTTAAGGGGGTGTGTTTATACCAAGATAATGATGTGGTTTGTTGTTTTGTTTTGTTTTAAGTGCCAGAAAGATTGTTTAATTGCCCTCCTCCTCCTTAGGGGAAACTCAAAGGTTAATTCGTCCAAGAAAGTGGGGTTTGTGTTTGCCTTGAAGATAACAGAATTACTGGAGCTGTGGTCGAGGGTGTAGGAAACTGTGGTTTAAGACCAGGTGGCCGAGAGTGTTTTGGCAGGGAGGACTGAAGTTATGGTTTTGTGTCCGTGTTAGGGAATTGCTTTGGACGAGAGTCATGCAATACTGCGTTTAATGCCACACTTAGGAGCGCACTCAGACGGTTAATATTGTATTAATATTTATTTTTAACATAGTATAGTAATTATTTTTAGCACTTTAGAGAGATCACAGTTTGGACCGTGACTTCCACTTCTTCACTTCTCATTTTTTTCAGTAACCGTGTTTGGGTCCTTTCCATGAGCCAGAACACCACCGTTGACTTCCATTACAGTCTTATTTAATCTGTATGATAACCCTGAGAGGTGGATACTGTTGACATCTCCATTTCAGAGATAAGGAAATGCTTTTCCCAGGTCAAAACAGCACTGAATACAGAGCTGGATACAAATTCCCCTGCCAGCAGCCCATAGTCATGGGCACTATGCACCTTCTGTCTTAAGAAGGCATGACCCAGTCGTGTCTGGACCTCTTCTGCAGGCATTTCTAGTCTTCGCTTTCAAATGCCAAGGAGGCAGAGGCTACAGAACTCGTCTGAGCCATGTCACAGAGAACTATACTCAAATCATCTGTGATCACCGAGATTCGGCAGGGGAGTCATTCCCAAGTAAGCCCCTCTGAAGAATGGATTTTATTCATTGTCTCTCCCTGCTGTATAAATCCTAGCCAAGTTTTCCTTCCCCCTCTAAAGGCTGATCCTACCTTCCTGCTGAAGGCCTTGGAGAACTTCAATGCCATTTCCAGCTTGAAACTAGGCCAGGTGAAGTCTCGAACAATAACAACAACAACAAAACTGGTCTCTCTGGGTCTTCTCTGGAAATCAGTATAATCACTGGTTCAGGAGGTGAGGTGACATTTCTTGTCAGCCAAGACACCACATCTTGCATTTAGTTGGTCTTCTTTGAACATACGCCTTTCTTTGTGGGGTGGAAGGGGATGGGGGAGCCAAATTCTTTTGCAAAAATGGAGTGTTAGAATAAACAGCTCTGCTTGAATGTTGGGTTGGTGTTTTAAAGCGAGGACCAATGTATGTAGTTAGGAGACCCAGTTTTAACAGCAGGGCTGTTATTTTAACAATAGGTTACCAGATCCATTGGGCAATCCAACTAAAAGCCCATATTTATTTCCCTAATTTTATAAACATTTAATAGGTCCTTATTAAACACATCAGCCAGCATGATTTAATAACACAATCAGTCTAGAAGTTTAAGAAAATTGAAAACAGGATTTGAATGTAATGCAGCCACAATTACTGGAGATTATAGGGAATCATTCCCATATGTCTCCAGTGGAGAGCTGCTAATCTCTGTTTGCGTGGAGGTGATTTCTTTTGGAACCCTGCCCAGCCTTCAACAGCACTAGTGCTGAACAAATTAGATTTGAAAGTCCCCAATTTTATGACTAAGGTAATATACTCTGTGAATTTAGAGAAACACTAAGTTCCTATTTTCACTGGCTCTCAAATGCTGGACAGAGACCTTGATTTCATTTAGTTTGGCTCCACTTAGAATATGGTCATAGGTTTGAAGGGGTCAGCATATGTTTTGGTGTGTCTTTCATAGATACGCTTACTCCTCTCCACCCATAATGCTGAGGCATTTGCATCATGGCTCAATGAATGACGGCAGATCTCAAGAATGTGCTGCAATTAGACTTGGAAGACGGCCTCCTGTAGGGGCCTGGGGACCCACACCCCCTCCTCTCTGCTTTTGAGCCCCCACCCCTTTCCCTGTCCTCTGCTCGTGGGCCCTCTGAGGGGTTTTTTGTATGCTCAGAGAAGGACAACCTGTAAATTAGGCTTTATTTTTCCTATCTTTCTTAGCTTTTAGGAAAAGGATGGATTCTTTGACTCTGGGTAAAACAGCAAGGGTCAGTAGGCTAAAAATTAAAGTTCTAGGGGCTGCAGTGGGAGGGACAAAGCTGAAAGTAGGTTTTCTAGGAACCTGGGATAGGGCTGGACAGTCTCTACCTTGATGTTCTCTTCCCATCTTGTCTCAGATCTTGGTAGCACTATAAAAACAGAAAAACTGTGACTTGCAGTCACTCCCAACTACTTCCTACAGGCCCACACATTGTAGTATTCATGACTTTAAACCTCATAACCCGATGGGAAGGTCATCATCAATGACACTTTAGAGAAGAGGCAACTTTTCAGTTGCCATCAACTTCAGAACCTTGCTGTGGTCTCAACGAAGCAAGGATTCAAACCCAGAGGCCTTCGATTCCAAAGCTCCTATTCTTAATTGTTATTCGGAGCTTGCTTCCAACAGAGGTGAAGATAATGAGATGAGTACAGTGTCTTATGTGTGTATGAAGAAAAAGTATGTTTTCCTAGACATCTTCCCACTTGAACCCAGCGTTCTGATTCACAATCTCTTCCTGACTTTTTCCCCCCCCTCTTTAAAATGGCTTCTTTGGCTTTGAAGATAGGGAAGCAGCAAGAGGAGGAGGAGTCAAAGGACTACAGAAGGAATTTGGGGTAAGATTTAGAAATGTTGCACAGCTTGCAGAGAACAAGAGGAAATGAGATGATAAATTCTTGAGTTAAGATTTATCGACCACTTACCATGTGCCTGGCAGTGTTCTAAGCACCTTTCCTCTATTTCCTTTCATTTTAATCCCCCAACAATCCTGTACAGTAGTTCTATCCTAAATGAATCCTTACTTTAACCACATTAAAAAATTTGTTCCGAGTTACTCATCTAGTAAGTGACAGCATGGGTCTTTACACCCCGGCGTTCTGGGTCTGGTGCCCACTCTCAACACTGTGCTCTGACAGGTGTGTATCGAGTAGTCCCTTCACTCAGAGAAATACAAGTGAGGAATTCATGTTACTTTCGGGTCAGATTTGTTTGCTGAACTGTGTTTGTTTGGCCTTCACTGGGCCCCTTGTCTGAAGGCCTCAGTAGACTTACCTAAGCAGAGTGGGATGAAAACACTTATGAGCTGATTTTGCAACTGAAGCCCACAGCCTCCTCCTCATCACACACACACACACACACACTCGCGCGCACGTGCGCTACAGCTCACAAACACAAACAAATCCCTTACTATACATGTAGGTTATATGTGCCAAATATTAAAATAGAGTGAAGCAAAGTTAAACCCTTCAGGAAATCAAGAACACCAGAATTCTCCATTCACCGTCCATCTCAGAAAGGGATTCGATGACTGCCCTAAAGGCAGGATGTTTGAACACCCAGACATCTGCATATAGATTTTCCTTTTGTTCTTTCCTTTAATCTAGAGCAGTTGGTCCCCAAATCCAGCATGCATTAGAATTACTGTACAGAATCAAATGCAAAACCAAGGATCTCCATTGAACGTGTAGGACCCTGAGGATCCTGCCTCCTGTGCAGACTGAGCCCACCCCAGGAGGGAGCCGGTTCGGTGGCATATGCTAGGAGGCTTTTGAGGAGTCCCAAACACTTCCTTCTCTCGAGTCCTTTCTGACAACTCTGGGAGGTAGCCTTCTGGAGCCTGGCCTGGTGAGGGGTCCTATTTACATTACCATTTCATTGGTGGTGACAAGGCACCGGGAAAAGCTCCATCTTAGTCAGATGGTGCTGTGCTCTATAACGAACTCAAACCCAGGGGCACCTGGGTGGCTCAGTGGGTTAAAGCCTCTGCCTTCAGCTCAGGTCAGGATCCCAGGGTCCTGGGATTGAGCCCCGCATCGGGCTCTCTGCTGAGCAGGGAGCTTGCTTCCTCCTCTCTCTCTCTCTCTGCCTGCCTCTCTGCCTACTTGTGATCTCTCTCTGTGTGTGAAATAAATAAAAAAAGGTTTAAAAGAAAAAGGACTCAAACACACACTGAAATACGGTTCCTGGGCCGCAGAGAGTAACGCAGCATCTTTTATCAACACCCAACTTTCACCGTCCACGACTCAAACAGTTTTTAGAGCCACTCAAGATAGCAGCTTGAGTATTTAACAACTTTTTAGAAGAAATAAAAAAAATAAGTTGAACTGTCTGAGAACAAATCCAACTAAGCAAATAGATAGGCTTCTCTGTTTTCAAAAGACAATGCCTTCTTGAGTATCATCCCATTCTGTCACTAACTGTGTCATTTAACCAAAGTAATCCAGTGTAGACTTTCTACCAAATCCTCGTCATTAATTCTAATTTCATAGTATGGCTCACTGATTATAGAGCATGACCCCTCCAGGGCACGCCTGCCTGGCTTTGAATCCCCACCCTGCCAACCATTAGCTTTGTGTCCAAGACAAGTTGACTTCATCTCCGTGTATGTTTTCCTGTCTCTAAAATGGGGACAATAATGGAATCCAACTCTGGAAGCAACGACTTAGCCATTTTTGCATGTACAGCTTAGTGGTATTAAGTCCATTTTCATAGTGTTGTGTAACCATCACCACCATCCATCTCCAGAACTCATTTTATCTTGCAAAACTGAAACTCTGTACCCATTTCTCTCCTTCCCCATAGCACCTGACAACCACCATTATACTTCCTGTCTCTCTGAATTTGACTACTTCAGGTTGCTCAGGAAAGTGGAACCATCCAGTATTTGTATTTTTGTGATGGGTTTATTTCACTTAGCATACTGTCCTCAAGGTTCATCCACGTTGTAGTATGTGAGCAAATTTCTTCTTTCTTTTTAAGACTGAAGACTATTCTATCGTACGTGTATACTATGTTTTATTTATCCATTTATCTGTTTGCAGACACTTGGGTTGCATGTACAATTTAGCTATTATAAAGCAAGCCACTATGAACATGGGTGTACAAATATCTCTTTGACACCCTGTTTTCAATTACTTGGGGGATATAAAAGAAATGGAATTACTGGATCATATGGTAATTCTGCTTTCAATTTTTTAAGGAACTGCTCTTCTGTTTTCCACAGTAGCTCCATTGAGCACCCCCATCAACAGATCACAAGGACTCTAATTTTTCCACATTCTCACACACCCTTGTTATTTTTCTGTTTCTTTGATGGTAGCCATCTTAATGGGTGAAGTGGTATCTCATTGTGGTTTTGATTTGCATTTCCCTAATGATTAGTAATGTGAAGCGTCTTTTCATGTACTTATTGGCCATTTGTGTATTTTCTTTGGAGAAATGTCTACCCAAGTCCTCTGCCTGCATTTTAATTGGGTTGTTTGTTTTTTTGTTGGTCATTTGTAGAGAAAGACATTGTCTTCCAGAGAATCATTTTATGGAGAAACTTTTATTTCCTTTTTTCATCAAAAAAATAAATAAAGGAAATATTCTTAACAGAGAGGAAAACAGGAACTATGAAGTTATTTTTGCACTAGGATGACCTAAAATCTCCCTTTTCCTAGGAGTGGCTTAAATAGAGGCCTTGGGTTAGCAGGCGCAGAGAGGGCCTCTGCTTTGTGTAGCCTCCCCGCCACCCTGAGTGTCTGAGCCTGTGAAGGCCACCAGAGCACAGATGCCTCATGGGCCCCCACACTTTCAGGTGGCCATCCAGGCCCTCTAGTAAATACTCACCACTCGGCGGACCGTGGTGGGCCTGGCAGTCGACCTCTCTCCCAGCCTGGCTAACTCCGGTGGTTCAGGAATGACGTCAGTGGAACGGCATGCTCGCAATAACTGAACCCTCTCCCATCCACCCTATAACATGGGACCCTGACTCTCTCAAGGCACCTTTTCACCTCAGACCATCGGCCTAATTGCCTTTCTTTTTGCGAGTCTTCAGATAGCTCCTAGGTGAGAAGTGAGCTGGGTCAGTGCCTGTAACAATAACAGCCTACCCTGCTTTCCCAGCTCAGGGCTGTGATGAGAGCCCAGCAGAAACAGAAGATGGGTTTTACTAGAACCCAAAGGCTTCCATTTCTTGCACAATCTTGCTGCCTGTACTAATATTCCAAAAACCAAGGCCCACCTGGTACCATCTCCTGCTTCCATCCTTGGGGAATGGCAGGATTTCCCTCTTTGCCCTTATCAGATAGATCATTTTGAATTCCTTGCCTTTGGCTTCCTTTATTTAATGCTGTTTAATTCTATTTTACCCCTAGCCTTCTCCCCTTAATTTAATATGCATTTACTCAATCATAGGACTGGATGAGCTTGCAGTGAAACAGAAAAGAGGTCAAAATGTGAAGGGATGTAGTGCACAAAGACAAATGGGCAACTTTTCCCTCCTTCTTTTTTTTTTTCCATTGAGGATGAGGGCATGGGGCTGAGGACCATCAAATGTCTGCCAGGAATCTGTGAAAATAATATTCCTGTGGTAATTCCTCCTAATATGCAGTGACCTGAGAATATTTCAAGCATTTTATTTTCATGTCGGCTCCAATAACTGAAAACAATTTAAAGAAGCAAAATATCAGGGCCAAAATTTTTCAAAGAGATTTTTTTTTTCACCTCTAGCTTGAAAGCAAATTGTAACTTTCTAAGCAAGCAAACAAAAAGAGCTTTTATGCATATCTGATTAGCTCATTTCCTTTGATTTTGGCGAGTGATGTCATTTGGGCCCAGCTGTTGGTATGCTGCAAATGATTTCCCTTCCTGGTGTTTCAGCAAGCCATTTCTGCCCCTAATGGAATTACTTTGACTGGAACCCAGCATTTTTCATGGTTCACCTCTCCTATCAGCTGATACCCAGGACTCCTCTGGAATGAGCAAAGGCCGCAAAGGCATTGAAGTGCCTAGAAAACAATACTTTCGTGTAGACTGTTTTCACACAGTTGGTTTTTTTCAAGGTCTGTTTCCAATGCCTTAGCTTCTTGATTCATCCTATAAAATAATAGTGAGAGTCTGAAGTAGATGAGGGGACTCTGAATTCAAGGGTCCTGGGTCCTTGGAAACAGAATGGGCCCTGAGCTGACAGGTTAACACAATAAGGAAAGCATCAAGAGCCATGGAAAGAACCAGGCCATGCACAAGAGCTCTGGCTTTCAAATTCTGCTGATCCCAGTCCAAATTCCAGTGCTTCACCTTGCTAGCTGAGTACTGGAGGGCTCTTAAGTCCCTGTTTCTTATAGGCAAAAAGCTACTAAAAGTGAGCCCAGATAATGGGGAAAAAAAAAAAAATGGGAAAAGTGAGCCCATATAACTGTGTATATGGGGCAAAGGGAATATAGAAAATCTGTACTTCATGTTCTATTTTACTGTGAAACTAAAACTGTTCTAAAAAAATAAAGTATTTAAAAAAAAAAAAGTAAGCACTGAGAGTTGCTTTGACAGCAGGCCAGGAAGGTGCTCAGAACCCTATATAGTTACGTGGTAGTCATTATCTACTGCTCTGGTTATCTAATAACCTAGTTGTTACATATCCATCTGGCTAGGGCTCCTCTGCTGTGTAAGGGGTTTTCAACCTAGGCCCTGTTGATATTTTGGGCCACTTAATCCCTTGTTATGGGGGCAGGAGGTGTCCTGTGAATTGTAGGGTGTTTGGCAGCATCCCAGAATCCCTGATCTCTCCCTACCAGTGCTAGGAGTACCCTCTCCCCCATATATACTCAGTTGTAACAACCAGATACAGGTCCAGACATTGCCAAATGTCTCCTGAGGGTGCCCTAGCTGAGAACCCCTGTGCTAGGTTAAGGAAAAAACAATCAGTGCATTTGATGGCTCCCCTTCAATGTCAAGGTAAAAACTCCCTGACAGTTTGGCTTACTTTTCTCTATAGTATTCAGACCCAATGGCTCAGGTTAATCTCACAACTACATCTGACTCCTCTCCCCACAACCCCCACCCCATGCCTGATTTCCAACTCTCACATCTGGAACGTACTGTCTGAACCTCCTCCTGAACCAACCTCCTGTCTGAACCATTCCTAGCTTCCACCCTCACTGTCTTCAATAAGCAAGCTTCCTGATTCCTTTAAACCTTCTGAGTCATCTTCTCTTCCTGGCTTCCTAGGCTGCCACTAATTCTGCCATGGCTCTGCAATAGTTGCTTTAGAGTGAAGGGTTTTAGAGGAGGAAGGGATACTGCAAATCCTGGAACCCAAGAGTGCTCTGGAGCAAATGAGCAAACGAGGGCCTGGAGCGCCGAAAGACTTATCCAAGGTCACAGTGCAGGTTGATAGTAGAGCTGGGCTTGGAGCCTTTGCATGGCCGCCATTACCCTGGAAAGTGTCATCCCAGTAGTTGGTCTCTGTGTCCAACCTGTGCCTTCATCCACAAATAGCAGCTCCATTTGTAAACTCTTTAGCCTCTGCAGACTCATCAGCTGTTCAGAGATACTCAGGAGTCTTCCCGTGGGTGTTTGGTTTAAAAGAGTTCTCTTCCTCACTCTCGTTGTTCGCACAATAGTCAGAGAAGTGGTATAAGCACTATAGTCCTCCAGCTTGAGCCTGCAATGGAATTGCATGAAGGGCTTTTACAAACACAGATTGTGAGGCTCTGCCCCCGGAGTTTCTGATTCTGTAAGTTTGGGCTGGGCCTGGGACCTTGCCTTCCAAGGTGATACTGACATTGCTGGTCCTCACCTCCCTTGGAGCGTCTGATAGAAATGATTAAGAACCTGGACTTTAGAACTGGAAAACCCGGGTGGGGGCTCCTGCTTCACCAGATGAGACAAGTGGCTCAATCTCTTTGAGCTTGTGTTCCCATTTGAAAAATCAGGATAATTAGAAGTACTCATTAAAATGGACTGTTATTTTTCATTAAACATACTATCTTCTATTTCTGGCATTTACCCACTCTCAGCACATGTTCTGCGCAGAGGAGTAAAAAGGGGCCAATTTCCTTCCATTTGTTTAAGCTGGTGGCTTAAGAGGAAATCACAGGTCAGTTGAGCTCAGGGAATGTGTTTCATTTGGTTTGGAACTCTGCAGAAATCACTGGGTTTCTCCACCATCTCTGTATAGTGGGCAAAATGGCCCTTCTCAGACTCCCTCCTAACCCCCAGGCCCTGTTGAACAGGCCAGAGGAGAGTAATGAGTGCTTTGCAAAATATTACTTGATAATATGATACTATTTATTCAAGTTTATTCCTGACCTGAAACCTCTTTCCTGCTCATCCTTTGTTTCTGTCAAAATCCTGTGTGTTTTCCTTCCAGTAGGCACTTTCCTCCTCACTCTAGCCTGCACAGATAACTCCTTTTTCTGACTTGTCTCTTTTACCTAATTGCTACTTAACTATAAGCAGCTTGCTTTGAAACGTACTTGTCTAATGAGTGCTGTCTCCACATCTCTTCTCTCCAATTAGAGTAAACATTCTTTGAGGAAATGACCTTTGCTTCCCATTTCTTTTGAATTCCCCCCAAGTACCTGGCATCATTCTATGAACAGTCAAAAGACAAATGTTGGTTGAATGTCTATTATATAGTTTGCATAGAATTAGTATCAAAGCTTCAACCAGAATGTGGGGAAAATTTTTTTCTGGCATCTTCTACATCTTTTTATTTAAAATGTAGTTCTCTTCATTGTCCAAGTTGTCAGTTCTTGCATGGGAGGGATTGGTCATTGACAAACTCCTGATCACTCAAGTTTGCTACCTACAGAAGGATAACTGATGTGTGAATCATATTGGGTGAATCAATGTGTAACATATTCCTCTGGTAGTGTACTACAAAATCATTTGGCAAGAGGAAGTCACAGCCTTTGGAAACTGAAGCATGTCTGGCTTTCAATCGCCATAATGCTTTGTGACTAAAATTATAAAAGCATTATGGTGAGTGAGTTGCCCAGCCTTCCCAATTTAAATGGACCAGCATTAAACTCTTAAAATAATAAAACCCCAAGAGTACCGGGAAGTAGAGTGGAAAGGAGGGAGTTGAGAGATGAGATGAAGGCATCCAGTCCCACTAAAGTATGGCCATAAAATAAATAACAGGCTTGTTGGAGTGCCTGTGGTTCAACTCATATTCTCTCTTCCTTCCCAAATGTGCCTTACTTTAATAGCATGTGATTCTCCAAAGATAGGTTTCCTTGGGGAGAAGTTGGGAAGAAAACCAGGACCATGGTCTAAAATCTTCCAGTAATCTGGAGAAGGTTCCTTGTTGTATTTTTTAGCTACTGTATGTCACTTCTGGAAAACTACCTCATCTCTTTTCATTGTATTCCTCACTCACTCATTATGGCCACATCCTCAGAGAGGACTGGGCATACCAATCCCATCTGACTACCGGTTGTGAAGAAGGATTACTCAGCAAGGGATGGGGTCCCAAAAGGAGACAGCTGGGTGGAGGTGACAGGGTCATGGATTTGGAAGAGGTGCTGACTCTCCTACGATGCTCTTTCAACTTGGACTAGTGACTCTCAGTCATGGGTCCTGGCACACATTGGCATATGGCATCACAAGCCATTACTCACAATGTACAGCACTGGTGAGTGACTTTGTCTTTATAAACCCAACTAGAATCAAAGAACTTCCAAGACAATAGTCACTCTCATGCATATTTTCTTTCTGAGTGGCGTTCATCTACTGTGCCTACATATGTCTGTGGGAGTGAGAGTTGAAGGTCTCATGTTGAAAGTGATTTTAAAAGACTGATAAACATCATATTAAACATTTGCATCCCTTCCTTGTGCCCCAGTATAGTATAGCAAATAAGACCTAGATCTAGGGAATTCCTATTCTATATGGACCTAGACCAAGCTGATTAACTTTGGGAAATTTTAGATTTCTCATCTGAAAGGTAGGTAAAGAAAATCTAGCTCAAAAAGTTATCTTCACAACCATTAAATAGGATAAAGTATGTGCTTGTACATAAAAGCCATCAAATGTTAGCAGCCGTCAACATTGTTATTACTTATTAATATATACCAGACCCATAACAATGGGCATAGCACTTAATGAATGCCTAGAACTCCTAGGTGCTGTTATTTTCATTATTAATTTTCAAAAAATTGTGGAATAGGACATAATTCTGACAAGCTCAGACCTTATGTTAGCAGTTTTATTTTCTTTCTTTTCTGTGGGTGACTGGGAAATTAGTCAGTAGAACTGTTCCTTTAGTCAATAAGGAAAGTTTTCTCATAAACTTTCCTCATTCCTTCTGTGCTTTTCACCCAGGACTTCTCCTTTATCAAGAGAGTATAGATAAAGTGCTGTGCTTTTGCAATAAATGCCACTATATAAGCTTCATAATTGTCAAATTCTTGCTGCATTTTGTTATAATGCAAACCGAAGTCAGTGCAAGATGTTTACTTAAAAGATATTTGTTTTGCCCCTTTCAATCTATGACTCAGTAGTAATGCTGAATGTTCTTAAAAATCATAAAAACTGTAAAATATAGTAAGTGTTCTCTTTGTGCCAAGCATGATATTAAGTGTTTTCTATGTGGAAGCTATTTTCATCTTCAGAGAGTGACCACATGCATTTGGTATTTACTGCTCACCCATTCTCCATCTGAGAAAACTAAAGTTCAGGAGCCATTGGATAGGTTGTCCTGAGCAAATCCAAGTATGGGTCCATACTTGTTGGATTCCAAAACCTATGAACTTAACTTTGCAGGCTCACTCTTTAGAATTTTATTAGTAATAGTTATATGTCAGTAGTTCAACTAGCCTTCCCATCACTGAGTTTTATTCTCCTAGACTTAAGCTCTTGGAAGCCAGAAACCATGTTTCATTTGTACCTTCTTTGTACTTTGTACCTACTTTGTACTTCTTTGTACCTTCCTTCTTCCTTTTGCTGGTCATAGTGAATTCTAAAAAGAAAAAAAAAAGGCTCATTAGATACTTATTGGGTGATTTTACATCCCCCTCATTGTCAACTGCATCATATAATTACTGAAAATGAATTTTAAAAGCAAGTTACTGCTATTCTTTTGAGGAGATACAAATGGATAGCATGGAAATAGTTCTCACGTTCTTAGATCACAAAACTTTATCTGTACCTAAACCCCTCAAGGGAGCAAAAGAAAAATTTGGAGTTGCCTTTCTTCTTGATGCTTCAAACTTCATTTTCAAGGTATCGGTTGATTAACTCTCAAATTATACCATGTGTCCAATGTCCAGTAATGGGCAGCCTCTGATGTGTGAACGAATTTAATTGTGGGCCCAGATGCTACTTTCAGGAGTAATTCACTGGTGATTTGAGGAGGTGGTCCCACACCGATCAACTGGGAAGGAGAAAATTATAGTGATAGGTTGAAAGCAATCACTGCCAGGGAAGAGGGTGGCTGAACTATTTCTGCCAGTATGCAGGATATTTTATGGGATTTAAAAGAAAGGCATACTGTGTACACTTCCCTTTCTAAACATCTGTATTAGCCATATCCCCACTCTCCAGAACATTAGGAAAGAACCAATATGAACCACTCAAGAAGGAGGTGGCAGCATTCTGTCTTTTTTTTTTTTTTTAATTTTAGTTATTTATTTGCCAGCGAGACACAGAGAGAGAGTGCACACAAGCTGGGGGGGAGGGGCAGAGGAAGAAACAAATTCCCTGCTGAGCAAGGATCCTGAGGCAGGACCGGATCCCAGGACCCTGGAATCATGACCTGAGCAGAAGGTAGATACTTAACTGACCTAGCCACCCAGGTGTCCCGGCTGTGTTCTGTCTTAAGTCTTAACTTAAGGTCACCTTCAAATTTTGCCCAAGGAAAACTAAAAATGTTAAGTTGTTGATTTGCAGACATAGGATCCTAGTTTTTGTTTTGTTTTGTTATTTTATTTATGATGATAACAATGTTGCTATATCCAGATTCTTTTGGTTGCAACTGACATAACTCAAATTGCTATAAGCAGTAAAACAAACAAGAAGATTTCCATAAAACTCATGAATCAAATAGACCAGCACAGATATGACTTTACCTTGCTGGATACAAGGCTCAAAGTATGTCACCAGGAACCTGGATCTCTCTCTCCATTTCCCAGTGATCTCTCTCTCAGTGCTCGCTCTTTTGTCAGGCTCCACGTATTCATGGAATGGCTGCAATAGTTTGAGGTCCTGTGTTCGCTCTGATTCACTTCTTAAAAGGAAAAGTTGGTAGTCTATTTCTAGAACTCCTAGCCAACATCTCACTGCTGTGATTGGGTCATTGGCTCCTCTCCAAGCCAATCACTATGGGCTTGGATGTGACAAGACGATGACTTATGCCTGCGTACATGCTTCACTTCAGAAACCCATGGTTTTGGTGTTACCACAACAGATATCCATGATAAATATTAACACCATTACCATTGCCATGTATCCAGAGCTATGGATCAGGCATTACCTAATACTACCCCCACTGCCTCTCATTCATTCATTCAGAAAACATTTGTTGAGGTCCAGTCATGATGAGCAAAAACAAACATGGTCTCAACTCACAGTTCATAAAATTAATGTATGACAGGGTAGGTATGACCATCTACATTTTAAAGATGGGGTGGGCACCTGGGTGGCTCAGTGGGTTAAGCCTCTGCCTTCAGATCAGGTCATGATCTCAGGGTCCTGGGATCGAGTCCCACATCGGGCTTTCTGCTCAGTGGGGAGCCTGCTTCCTCCTCTCTCTCTCTGCCTGCCTCTCTGCTTACTTGTGATCTCTCTCTGTGTCAAATAAATAAAACCTTAAAAAAATAAAAAGATGGGGCAACTGAGACTTCCTAGAATTCTATCCGTTTCAGTTATTTCAGATCCTGATAGCATTATAATAACTGAGACACAGATCCAAACCCAAATCTCAGTTGCCATAAGCCCGTGTTGATAACTGCTGTGCTGCTCTAAAATGTTTTTCTTTGGGGAATAATCTGTCCCAGGCTAATATATGTTTGTTTGTGACCATGACCCACCTACCCTCCTGCCCCATCATGAGGATTATCTCATGATAAAGAAGAGAGGAGCAGAAAGGTCGAAGGAATGTGTGTTCTCCCTCCATCCCTTACTGATGAGTCATTATTAGAGTCTTCTGGCTTCTTAAGAAGGAGCTAAGAACTACCAACGAGCTTTTGCGAATGTGCTTTCATTTAACATTATGTCTCTTCGATGTTTTATAAATAACAACCAATGTGGTCTCAGATAATTGGTTCTGTAAGAGCATCTTTGCAGCTCCTTTGGCAAGATCGGTATTTTCAATCTTCTCTGGCTTCCAAGAATTCGACAGGCCACCTGACACTACACATAAGGAAACGAAAGCTGGGAGAGGTTAACTGACTTGCCCAGAGTCCCTCAGCTGGTGAGAGACAGAGCAGTGGCCTAAACCACATATTCTTTTAATTCCTACACAACACAATTATTTCCCAAACTGCTGTCATCCCTCGTGACATTTTGGTATGCTTACAACTTTACTTAAATATCTACTCTAGTCTTATTCTAAGCAACAGTATTTGTCAGTTGGTGTTACTGAGTGTATATTTTTCTAAGGCACATTTCAATAAGCATAAAGCTATCCAAAATGTAAATATCCACCTGTGAGTCCCTGAACAATTTCTCATGGACCATTAGCAGTAGTGTCTGACACACTGGAAACCTGTCCTATGCTATGCAATTTCCTCATCAGTTAGCTGGCTCACAGTTTCAGGGCCAAGACTTTGGCTTAGAGGCAGGCAATAGGCAATTTCCATGGAAAGATGTTTTTTTCCTTCTCTCTCTCCAGTAAGAGATATAGATATATCAGCTGAATGGAGATGATCATTTTCAGCTCCTTCCTGTCCAGTGCCAGCCTTCCCAATCCCAAATACATCCCCGCATCCCCCTCTGCTAACTTCCTGCGTTTGCTTGTGGGTGAGACACACCTGCTATTTAAAGGCTAACCCAACTTTTCAAGCCCCACTAATATGCGATGGCTTTTTGTTGTTTTGCAACTTGCACGAATTTCTGTGGCATACTCCTTTAGTGGTCATCACACAGCATTATTGTTCAAACTGAGAAGTATCTATTTTGGAGAGCGACTTTAACAACAGAGCCATTGCCACCTTCACTTTATTTTGTTTTAATTATGTTTGGCTCCCCATAAGTTTTCCTACTGATTTCTGAAGTTCTGCTACCCTCACAAGCCACTTAGGGATGAAATTCAGATCCCAAAGTGCATCTTTATCCCTAGTTACTTGGAAGGAAGGATTAGGTAGACTATCTAATACCTCTCTGTTCGAACACAGATAATAGGTGGAAGAGAAAAGACCCATTGCATGAGCACATTCCTTCACAAAATTCAAGCTCTTAGAGGCGGCTCATTTGTTTTACCATTTAACAGTGAAATTAAGGAAGTCTGTGTTTGTCCTCATAGTTATTCTTGGCTACCATGATGCTCAGGGAGATTGGGGCTATTGAATGCTAGTATGTCTTCTTGAGGAAAAGAAGTTGCACATTTATCTGTTTGTTTTTTATTCTTTCTCATGAAAGAATCTGTCAAATTGCAAAATAGCATTTCAACTCTCCCCAGCTCCACACTGGGATGTTAACCAGGTTACAGACTGCCACTGTTAACTTCGGACGGAGTTTAGATCCGTTTGCATACTGTACTAGACCTCAAATCGGTTGCACATTAAAATCACCTGAGATGTGTTTAATATGATGCCCAGATCTCAGACCAACACATTAAATCAGGATCTCTCAAGACAGAGCTCAGGCATCCGTCTGAACATCAGCAGTTATTCTAGTGTGCACATAAGGTGGAGAACCTCTCTTCCTCAGGCCCCTGGCTTCAAAGGTCCCTGTAGTGTCATGGTTCGATGCAGTCAGGCAGGTATGGGGTTGAACCCCTGTTTCACTTACTAGCTGTGATATGGGGCTATTCATTTAGCGTTTCTAGGCCTTAGTTTTTCATTTATAAAATAGAGATGATCATAGCTCTTACCTTATGGAGTTGTTTTGGGGTTCATTGAGATGATACCTGGACAGTGCTGCCCACTTCTACTGCAGTGACCAGCTAACTAGTCTTTCTGCCTTCAATTTCTCTTCTGCTCAATTCATATCTTATACCAATGAGCCTTTTTAAAAAGATTTTATTTATTTATTTGACAGAGAAAGAGAGATCACAAGTAGGCAGAGAGGCAGGCAGAGAGAGGGGGGAAGCAGGCTCCCCGCTGAGCAGAGAGCCCGATATGGGGCTCGATCCCAGGACCCTGAGATCATGACCTGAGCTGAAGGCAGAGGCTTAACCCTCTGAGCCACCCAGGCACCCACCAATGAGTCTTTTGAAGCATGGCACCCATGCCCACTAAGAAAGAAACAGCAGCCTTTGACATCTGGGAATTGACCTGATATATATAACTAGGACTCGTTGTTGTTAGGAGGTGGCCTGGAACTCAAAGCAGGTCATGATGTCCTTCTGTTGGACATAAACATTCTCACCAAACATTAAGAGCAGACAAGGTCACTCTGTGATCATAAGGAAGTGAGACAAAAAACAAGGCCACCTCATAATTTTGACTAAACTTGAAAACAGGTCATGTTCAAACAAGAAAGATACCAAACACCTCCTTCCTTCAGTTAGTATGAATAACAGCTACTTCTTTACCTATTTCCAGGTTAGCCTGACTCTAGTCTTCTTTCCTTCTAGATAAAGTTTATTAAAATAATCAGTTACAGAATTATACCCACTTCCTGACACCACCTGATCCAGATCCCTTTTCTTTCAATTCCAAGACCAAATCCTATGATAAGTCCTTTAAAACTCTTTTTACTGAGATTTTCCATGGTTCCCAATGGTGTTCATTCTCCCGCATGGCAAAGAGTAATGAACCCAACTACATGTGTCCTCCTGGAGATCTTTGGCTGGAAGACATTGGCACCAGTCTCTTATCTGAAGTCCTGTAATCCCGCCGTGATTTAAAAACTTAAGGATGGGTAACTCACCTTTATATTGCTCTGCAAAATCTTTCAGGCATTTTTCACTCTGCTTATGTTACCTATCTGATCCCATTGTTCATCATTCTCTGGTAGGGCCTTCTGGGATATTTCTCCTTCTCTCATGCTTTTTTGTTTTGTTTTTTGTTCTTGCTTTTGGTCATGTCATCTCTATACTTTTTTCCCTGACTACTTCCTCTGCTCGTCCATCCTGAAATAATAATAATTGAGCACTTACTGTGTTAATTAACATTAGCTAAGTTCCCAAAGATAACTGTAAGTTGATTCATTAAGGCTTTGAAGGAGGTGTCATTATTATGTTCATTTTACAGATGAGGAACAGAGGTTAAATAATGTGTTCACATTCACAGTTGGTATGGGGCAGAATCAGGATTGAGAAATGTATTGATTTATCTTCCTAATAAAGTTGTTATAAGGACTAATGAGATAATGCAAGTAGAAGGCTTAATGTTGTGGGCTTCCCAAAGGCGTTCCTAGTGCTTAACCTGGTTTTTGAATCCCTATTTCTAGTGAAAACATTTCTTTTATGGTCCTCCTACAACATGAAGTCTGAGTAAATATTGTTGCATATACTTGAGTGTATCTTGCCTTCACTCATTCATGGATAGATTTCTGTTTGTCCCCAAATTCAAGCAGCCATTGGGAGCTTGTCTGAGTCATTTTTGCCTTTCTATTAAGAAAAGTCACATTAATTATCTGCTTATTAATCAAAAATGATCCGAGGAGTTGTTCCCATCCTAGTGTGCTTTATTAAAGATTTATAAAATGCTAACACTCAACTATCTAAAATTGACTTGAAGATACCTTACACATAAAGGATGTTCAGGAGGCCTAATAAATAATTTAATAAATGTTATAAAAATATTTTATTATAAAATAAACATTATTTTCAAATTATGTAAGATATATATTATAAATATTAAAATATAATAAATAATATAAAGGCTTTATAAAATATTGCAAACACCCACTTTGAGAAACTCTGAATTTTCAGGTGGCAACTCTTTGCCAGATTAATTGATTAATTGGCTAAATGGTTCACAGCTCTCTCTTATGGGCTCAGAATTTATATAAGACAATGGGTTGCCTTCTTTTCTCTTTAATGTAGCAATCAAAAGGTAAGACCTTCCGCATTGCATACTTGCTAGGCACCAATTTAGTTTTCTGTTTTGTTTTGTTTTCTTTTAAATATGTGTTCAGAGGACGTTTTTTGATATTTGTCTTGAAGACAAGAGCTCTATCATTAGGAGTGTACACCCTTAGGGATGGACTTTGTACCTCGAAGGAAAAGGGATTTCAAATGAGGTTGAAATGTAACCATCTCCATTACACAATTTTAATGAGAGTAAGGAGCATGGAGAGAGAAAACTCCTTAGAATATCATTAGAATCCCGGGACCCTGGGCTCTGTGTGAAGACTTTGGGGAACCTAGGACTTAGAAGATTCTGAGAGGATGGATATGTCCTGGAATACTGAACTTGTATTAGACTGCTTCCCATTTTTGTGTGACAGGAACAAAACCGTATGTGTTCATAGCCCTTCTCTTTCCCTACTCACTATGGGGCATTCTGTCTTCGTATACTCAGTGTTTCTCTCACCTTGCTCTCTAAGGAAAACTCCAAGTTTATTGGCTGAGGATCTTTTGATTTAAGCCACACAGGATAGGGCAGGGGAGTAAGCTAGGAATGGAAGTCTGGTTTGGAAAGGTATAAGATTCAATCAGGGAGAACAGAAAAGAGTGAAAGGAAAGATGGGTGGGAATGAACCCCCACCACAGTCTTGCTCTCACAGCTGGGTATCACAAAAGTCCTTGATTTAGGAGTTGAGAGTGAGAGAGAATTTGGGGGAGATTAGGGTTCACCAGTGTGCAGGACATAGAATAACATCAATGGGGAGAGTGTATTTCCAGTGTGTTTTGGAGACAAATGTACATCTCTTCCTGTCCTTTGAGATTCATTAAAGATTTGAATTTTTTATGTTCTAATGGATTTTGTTGCTAACTTATGTTTCTTGATATATGATGTTGCAGTTGGACTTTATAAGCCCCTTATTTTCGGGTCATATATGTTAGGTTTCATTTAACCCATAAGTAAGCCTGGGTCGTATTCTGAATGTCATGGTTAGTTCATGGCACTACGTTTGAAGAATCCTGGAACTCAACTTGAACGCAGCCGGGAAGATAGAAGACCTCATAACCACTTCATCTTAGGATCCTTCAAAAGAATTTGGAATGTTTATTTTGGGGAAAAGAAGTCTTGGGATCATCCTACAGCCATCAGAAGGCCATCCCTCAAAGGGATCATCTGATGAGAGATGATGTATGTGTGTGGTTCCATAAGGGAACAGGACCAGCAAGAAAAAGATTCCTTTTTTAAGAAAAGAAGATTTTAGTCCTAAGCTAAGGGAGAACTTACTGACAGTATTGGCCAAGATGAAACAGCAATGGTTATTTGGCGGGGCGGGGAGTTGGGGGGGAATATTCAGTGCAATAAGTTATTCGGGGGGAATATTCAAGCACAGTATTCAAAAATGTGCTAAGTGGATGAATATTAAGTCACTAATCCCCAAATTCGAATGATCATTGGAACACCTGGCCCTACCCCAAAGATTCTTTAAAAAGTAGGTCTGGGGTGCCTGGGTGGCTCAGTGGGTTAAAGCCTCTGCTTTCGGCTCAGGTCGTGGTCCCAGCATCCTGGGATCAAGTCCCGCATTGGGCTCTCTGCTTGGCGGGAAGCCTACTTTCCCCCCTCTCTCTCTGCCTGCCTCTCTGCCTACTTGTGATCTCTGTCTGTCAAATAAATGAATAAAATCTTAAAAAAAAGAAAAAGAAAAAGAATAAAAAAATAATAAGTAGGTCTAAAGAATATATATCTTCTTCAAAACACAACACAGGGTAAATAATTCAATATAGTGGAATATTAATCATAAGAAAAAAGTACATGCTACAAAGTGGGTGAACCCCAAAAACATTGTGCTAAATGAAGGAAGTCAGTCACAAAGACCGCATATCAGATGATCCCATTTATATGAAATGCCCCAAATAAGCAAATCTACAGAGAGTAGATTAGTGGTTGCCTAGGCCTGGGGGTATGGGAGGAAAATGGGGAGTGACTGCTAGTGGATATGGGATTTCTTTTAGGGTTATGAAAATGTTCTAAAGTGATTGTGGTAACAGTTTCACAACTCTGAATACATTAGAAACCATCAAATTACATACTTTAAATAGATGAAGTATATTATATATGAATTATATCTCTATTATATATATTTTTAAAAGCAGTCTAGATGACACTGTCTTTGGTGACATTTGGGAACCAAATATTAACCCCAATTTCAAAGAGAATCATCTGAGTTTATTTCATGAGATGCTAATACCCATGTCCCATTGCCTAAAATTCTGATTCAAATGAGACTAAAGCACCAGTTTCCAAAAAGTTTCCCACATGAATTTAATATACCACTTAGGTGAAGAATTTCAGGAACATATGAACTTTCAGGTCCTCTCTTCCTTGGGGATGCTGTGATTTCTCAAGCTTCTAATTATATTTCAGTGTTTAAGAGCATGAGTTCTGGATCAGGTAACTGCACTGGCATTCAGCTCTGCTATTCCATAAGCTGCCTGACAATGAAAAAGTGATTTAGCCTGTTTGAACCTCAATGTCCTCATCTGTAAAATGGTTGTAATGATAGTACCTACTTCATAGAGCTTTCTAAAAAACTAAATTATGTATGTAAATTACCTAATCTTGTGCTTGGCGTTTAGTAAGAACTCAGTGTTACAGATGATGATGACGATGATGACTTTTTTGCAAGGAGACAAAATATAAATCTGGATGTGGGAGGGCTGCATGTTTCTTAAGACAATTTATGGCCAAAACACAGATCAAGTTCATATGTAGTGGGGTTTGCAGATGAAGATTGTGGGGTAAGAGAGCCAATGGAAGTAAGAAATATTCTTATTTGAATACTATAGGATTAGAGAAGCAAAGAGCTAAAGTTTCTCATTTTCATGATCTTCTTATAAGATGACATTTGGATGAGGCTAAGCATAAACATTGCAATCCTTCCTACCGGCTCTGTAACCTGAAAAGACAGTTCCTGCTCCTGATGCCTGGGGAAGATGGAAGATGTATCTGAGAAAGTCCTCCATTAGGTGAGTGTGTATTTTTAGACTGGCAGTGTTTTTTTGTTTTGTTTTGTTTAAATATATATTATCAACATACCAACATGGAAAGCCACCATGCATGAGGAAGCAAGACCCTAATTTAAGCCTTCTGGGAGATCCCAGCTCTATCACATACCCACATGTGGAAAAAATAATGCGCCACAAACTTTCTAAGACTTTATTTTCTAACTCTTAGGAAACAAGGAAGGTTGATGATGCTTCACCTGCCCGAGAATCAGTTTCTTGCTGCTCTTTTTCATTTTGAATCCCCACTCTCTTCTCCAATACCAAAAAAACAAAATCAGAACTTGCTATCCTATTAGTATACTTCTCGCAGAGCTTGACTTTAGCATTGGCTTGCCGACCAGTGTCCTGATTAGTGCTTATTCACTAATCATCTGTGGCTAGAAACATGACCCAGAGAGGAGAAAGACCAGGGGAACAGCATGCAGTGACATTGTTAGAATTATTCACAGTGTTTTCAGCAGGAATCACTCAACCCAAATCCACAACCACAGCAGATGCTTTAGCATGCCAAATCCCAGGCATTGGCAGCCAGGCAAAACAGACTTCCCTTTGCACTTGGCAAGATTCCCCTTCCCTTTTCCTGGTATCTGGAGCCCAGTGCTTGGCCAGGAGTAAAGGCGAGACAGGCTGGGGGACTAGGTTTGCTGCATCTGACAACAATGCCTTGATGCCACCTATCTGCCCAAGGCACTGTAGAAAATCAAATTCCAGTGAGTAAGCCCATAACACACTTGGGCATAAAGGCAAGGGGCTAGGGGAATAGTCCTCAGTGTACTTTGGGCTCCAATGTCTCTTTGAGTAATTTAACCTCTCAGAACTCAAGTTTTCTGATGAAATTTATTCACCCATTTATGAGATCAACAAATGCTTATTGAATAGCTACTATGTGCCAGGTCCTTAGTGTTAGAAGGAAGGCAGTTAGGTGAACAAGAGTATTAAAATTCACCACTAAACAAATGACATAAAGTTACTAACATTGAAAACACTAATTTCGGAACTTCCACTGTTGCATGCAGGAGAAACTCATAGACTAAGGTTTACCTTAGTGAATAGATACGATTATATCTTTTTTTCTTTTTTTTAACCAAGTTCAGAGCCTAATTATTGCTGACTTTGCTAGTATTATAATTCCTTTTTTGGGAAATATGTCTTTTAATAGTTCATATTTTCCCCCTCTGCTTCCAAAAGTAAGAAATCCCTGTTCTTAAATTCATGTGGAAAATACAGGGAAAATGTTTTAAATCACTTATCATCTTACCACCCCAAAACAACCACTCTTAGCATTTGAGCATAGAATGTGAGATGGGAGGGTGAGATAGAGGTTAGACCAGGAAAATACGCCTTTTAAAAAAAAAAAAAATCTTAGGTTAATAGATCTGCTTAGTATATTTCAAATTCAGCTGCCTGAAACAAGGACAGAGAGGCACCATATGCTAATGTAAGGATTCTTTAGCAAATGCTGGTTTCTTCCCTGGGTGAAATCTTCTAAAGTAAGTAAACTTTTTTGCCAAAATAGGAGGGTATGAGATGATTAGAAAGCAGTAGAGCACAAGATGATGGTGTCGTATTTGATATTTTACAAGCATATTTGTTTAAAGTTGGTAAACGCCTTTTCATCTCTGAAGAGAATTCTATTATCCAAGAGAGCTATAGCTGAATAATGAGAATGTCTTTTACTTATTTATTTAATATTTTTATCAAATGTCCTTTCTGTGTCTATATCTAGGCGAGGAAACTGGAAAGTATAGCGGTGTTTAGTTCAGGAGCAGATGACCTTAAGCCAGAACTACTACTCAAGTATCATGAGTGGATGCCATAAAGAGAAACACAGGTATTATGAGATCCCAAGCAGGAGCCCTAACTTACCTTAGATAATGAGAGAAGTTTTTCATCATCAAGTACCCTTTAAGTTCATGAACGTGAAGGCAGGGCTTTCAGTCTGGTTCATGGTGGAGACCATTCCAGCAACCGTAATCTGGTTGGGATTTAATCCAACAGTTCAAAATCACCTCACACCAGCACTTTTGGTAACTTGCTGAGATTTTGGTGCCGTGAGTATGATTACACAGTAAATCTGGGAAATTACAGACCAATGTGGTCAGTATCAGCTAACTGACCTTCCTCAGAAAAGCAGGCCACTTTCTGGAGGCCATTTGCTGGAGCCCCACCCTTCAGCATTTGATTTATGGTATCACTTTGGACCTAGTTAAGGAGATACCAGGAATCCCAGGCCATATGCATAAATGGATACAAAAAGCATCAGATAGGTTCTTTGAGTGGTTGTGGCAAAAGATTCGTCATGATTTATGCACCGTACCTCGGGCGATGTCTGATGTGAAGTCAACAACTGGAATCAAATGAATAATTCAGTACGCGGATCAATCGCATCATCTCACTTGCTATGTTATTGCTATTTTTACGTAATTGCAAAGTGAAAAATAAATTGATGTCATAAATAAACGACTGTCATTTGATATGAAATAGATCCTAGCATCTTAGGGATATTCTACTTTCAGGTACTACTCTGAAGCTCTTTAGACAATTAAAGATGTGCCCTTATTAAATATGAGGAGAAATGTCTCTACGTGCTGTTTCAATGCCAATGTTGAAAGCAAACAACGTAGAGTGATGAGGCATTTCATCTCTTCTTCAAAGGCCAGTTCTTTGGTGATCTTGATCTGGAAGGCATTGCTCAAAAGAAAGCTCTTAGTGTCCATTGCGTAGTGTGATAGTACTATTGACTATGCAACAAAAACAAAATGCTAAGATTAATACCCTTCATGTTCATTTTTAAAGTAGATAGATATGAATAGACAGTCTAAAAGCCAACTTTCCTTCTTCATGACTCTTTCCTTGATTAAATGAACAGTAATTAATAATAACCACTTGCCATATTCATCTTCTGCCTCTTTCAAGAAAAACACAACAGGGACACCTGGGTGGCTCAGTGGGTTAAAACCTCTGTCTTCGGCTCAGGTCGTGGTCTCAGGGTCCTGGGATTGAGCCCCGCATCAGGCTCTCTGCTTGGCGGGGAGCCTACTTCCTCCTCTCTCTCCGCATGCCTCTCTGCCTACTTGTGATCTCTCTCTCTCTGTCAAATAAATAAATAGATTTAAAAAAAAAAAACAAACACAACACATGGTCTAGGTGATCTCTTATCTTAGACAGTAACTGTCACCTCATTGTGATCGTTTTATAGCTAGCTTCTGCTCATAATGACACAAAAAGGATAATCAGTTTAATTAATTGCACATTTATTGGTCTTTCTATTTTTAAAGGTTTTTATTAAAGTCTTGCTTCCCTTGATAAGAAACCTTGCTTCTCAAAAGTGTGAACGGAACTTGTTTTCTCGATGGGACGTGTAAAAAATATCTAACATCCAAACTCACTGTAAAAACTAGAACACATTTTTACTTATTAGCCTTTGGTCAAAAGACAAGCTCTAACTTCCTGTTTAATTTTAAAAGTATGTGTTATCAATGGAAATTAATGAATCTTCTAGAATATTATCAACTATATATCTGCCCTTAACAGAATAGTTGTACATCTTTAAACATCTTATCTCTGGAACTCTTTGAACTTCATGTGAACATCAATTAGATCCACATAAATATTTGCTGATTTAGAATAGACAGTCTCTCCAGGCCAAGCAGGCGCTCTGGATATTGTTATCTAACAGTACACGAGGTAAAGTTAGTAGTAGTATGACGAAACAAGTACAGATCACGGCAAGATTCTGAGAGCACTGTCTTTTCTCTGTCTTTTAGATAACTACACTTCTCTTTTGTTCATTCTCAGAACTGAAAACACAGTGTTTTGGAAAGCCAAATATAATTTAAAATAAACTCTTGCCTTCTCCTTTCCCAGCTCAGATCTGGGAATGGACAAGACCTAAGTGGGAAAGAATTAGACCTTTTGAACTTTGAGAAGAAAAAGCTTAGGGAGTTTGAAAGCTTCTGATGTTTCTCATCCGGGGCTGGGATTACATCACTAAGTTGCTGGTGTTCTCGACTGTGTCCTTCAATACAGTCGAGCATGTTTGTGCAGCCAAATGTCATTTCATAGGAAAAATCAAACTTGATTTGGTGAGATTTTTGGAGAAGAATGAATCCAGTCTAGGCTGGAATTGACAAAGCACACCGATTATAAAAATGCTATGCAGTGCCCTGCACATGCCATTGTAATGTCTAAAGATGATTGCTTTTAGAGAAATACAATAGTTTTAGCTCAGCGGTGACAAAACGTATTCCCTTTCCCTTTTCTCTTGGTAGAGCTCCCTTTCATAAGGGAAATGAATCTCTATTATGTCCCAGTGATCAGGGAGGAAAGACAACCTTTGCCAGAGCTGAAAGGCAGAGGAGGTTAGTGATATTGACTGAGCAAATTGGAACCCTGGGACTGACAGATTCAACACAGCACATTTTAAGGAATACCATGACTTTGTAAAGTGCATGTTTATCTGAGCCTATATCGTAGAAACCCGATACTGTTTTTCTCAGAACCAACCTGAATGATTTTTGTTGCCTAGAGTTAGATGGGTAGCTAGATGGACCCAAGTGCCAGGGGGTCCAGGAGGGTAGGTGGGGCGCTGCACCCCTTCAGAACAGTGTCACTCGCTTAGACTGCAGTATGAATGCTGCCCCCTTGAGTAAAGGTAAAGACCTCTGGAAGAGTAATAGCAGCCCTAATGGTCTCCTCATTCAGTTCTGCTCCACTTAGTTGCTTTTCCCCTCGGCCTCCCTCAGTGCCAGAATCCAAAAAAGAAAAAAATTGATCAGTTTTAAAGCAACAGCAACATGATACATATATCCATTGTCTAACGGTGCCTAACTCATTGTAGATTCTCAGTAGATACTTGCTGGATGTATGATTTTTATGCTGTACATGTCAGTGAATCTCTCTTCACCTCTCAGTCATAACTCTGTGAGAGCCAGGATCAGAGCTGTCATGCTCATCTCTGTCTTCTAGGTGCAGGCCCCAGACAGTGGCAGACACTGAGTAAGCATCCAGTTAACATTCACTGAGTGAATTTAAAAAAAAATTATAAACCATTATCTCACAAGGTACACATAACATCCCCATTTTACATATGTGGAAACTGAGTTCTCAAAGGTAGAGTGAGGATCCCAAGAGGACTGATGCATGGTGTTGCAGCCAACCCATCCTTCTGGCTTCAGTGTCTAAATTCAGCCAGACCACGTCAGGTTTGCCCCTTTGGACCAGTCTCTTTGGGTCCATGTATAGTCTATCACCTTTTTTTTTTTTTTTTTTTTTTGCAGATTGATTTGGATTCTTGCATTGAGAGATGCTGAGAGAAATGGCCATACAAAACTCATCATCTAGTATGGAGATATTCTAGAGCACACAAGTAATGACCTACTTATGAAGACTCAGAGATTTCTCAGTCCTCTGTGCTGGTAACATTGATTTCTCCTAAGTAACTAGTGGAATTTGGTTTTGTATTATCTTTTAATGTTTTATTTGTTTGTTTGTTTGTTTGTTTGGCAGGGGGAGGTGTTTTGTTTTCATTTTCATATAGAATTCATATAGACTTTATACCTTCAGAAGGTATAAAGATTTTCCATGGTTCTTCTGCCCCCACACATGCATAATCTCCTCCATTATCAACATCTTTCACCACAGTGGTACGTTTGTTACACTTGATGAGCCTAAGTTCACACATCATTATCAGCCAGGGCTCAAAGTGTCCATTAGGGTTCATTCTTGCTGTTGTACATTCTATGGGTCTGGAAAAATGTATAATGAAATGTATCCATCATTGTAGTATCCTACAGAGTAGTTTTGCAGCTCTAAAAATCTCTTGGGCTCCATCGATTCATCCCCCCTTCCCTGCCAATCCCTGGGACCACTGATCTTCTTACTGTCTCCACTCTTCTGTTCTATACAGAGTGTTGTAGAGTGGGAATCATACACTGTGTAGCCCCTTTAGATTGGCTTCTTTCCCTTAGTGATACACATTTAAATTTCTTCCATGACTTTTCCCGGCTGATAATTCATTTCTTTGTAACACTGAATATATACATTAGTTTATTTATCCATTCACCTACTGAAGACATCTTGGTTATTTCCAGGTTTTGGCAGTCCTAAATAAAGCTGCTATTAATATCTGCATGCAGATGTTTATGTGGACGTAAGTTTTCAGCTCCTTTGGGTAAATACCAAGGAGTGGATTTCCTGGATTCTTTGGTAAAAGTATGCTTAATATTATAAGATTTGTGGGCTTTTCATTTTATGAACAATGTGCATTGTGTAACTGCAATTAATTCCCTTTTTGCTTTGTCCACTTGGAAAGTCAAAGCCAACTTTGAAGCCCAACTTTAGTTTTGAGTAATAATGTATGTTTCCTATACACGTGTGTTTCTGGCATTTTATAATTCCTTCTTTTCTTAGCATGATGCTTTTGTATGTCTTACTCTTATTGCATTTTAATATGCTATTGCACACTACATGTTATCTTTAGTTTTACTAAATATAGATGAGAATCTAAGAAAGAACTCCAGTAGACACAAAGTTTGTGGGAGTGGCTAAGAGAGTAGAGAGACCCTGGGTTCAAATGCCAGCTTTACTAGTTGTATGGCCTTGAGTAAGTTACCTATCCTCAGTTTTTCACCTATAAAACAGGGTAATAATAATTTCAACCTCACGAAATTATTGCCAGGATTAAAAGAGGTGATCAATGCAAAACACTATTCCAGCACCTGGGATATGCATTACATGTTATTTTATGATTTTCATGTTCCAGCCTACCTCTACACTTCCTACCCAAATCCGCTGACTCCGTACCCAAACAGGGATCTTTCTACCCCCACATTATTGACATTTTGGGTCAGATAATTCTTCACAACTGTTCTGTGCATTGTAGGACGTGAGGCAGCCTTTCTGGACTCTACCTACCAGATGCCACTAGCACACCCTCAGTTGTGAAACCCACGTCTCCAGACATTGCTAATGTTCCACAGGGACAAAATCATCCCCATTTGAGAACCACTATTCTGGAAGTGTCCTGCTATATTATCAGTTGTTTGGGACCACTTTCTCGTAATTCTCTATTCTAATTCTCTAGATCGCATATACGCAGACTAGTCCATGTACAGTTAGGTTCATTTATTTCTGAAATCCAAACTTAGTGGCTCACTTGAAATCTACTAATCATGGAGCAAACATTTACTGAGAACCAGCTAAAGAAGTTTGCCCTTGAGGCAACATCATGGGGAGGGGGGCGGGGGGGGTTAGGAGGGGAGGTTTGGTGGTGAAGGGAAGGTAGTTAAGCCATGTATGCAAACCATTATGGCACATCCCAGTGACTGCTGAAAGCAAGTTACATGCAAATTCCTGGGACCCATACTGCACTTTTAGATTGAAAATGCCAGATACAGGGCACCTGGATAGCTCAGTTGGTTAAGCTTCTGCCTTTAGCTCAGGTCATGAACTCCAGGTCCTAGGATCAAGCCCCACATGATGCTCCCTGCTTAGCGGGGAATCTGCTTCTCCCTCTTTCTCTGCCCCTATGCCCTGCTTGTGTGCTCTCTCTCTCTTAAGTAAATAAATAAGATTCCCCCCAAAAAGAAAAGAAAATGCCAGATACATGCTTTGAGACAGGATTTTTTTTTTAAAGATTTTATTTATTTGACAGAGAGATCACAAGCAGGCAGAGAGGCAGGCAGAGAGAGAGAGGAGGAAGTAGGCTCCCCGCCGAGCAGAGAGCCCGATGCGGGGCTCGATCCCAGGACCCCGAGATCACGACCCGAGCCGAAGGCAGCAGCTTAACCCACTGAGCCACCCAGGCGCCCCAAGACAGGATTTTTTTTGATGAACACTTCAATTTATGTAAAATATTATGAACATACACAAATAAAATAAGTAGCTAAAAGTTTAATGAATCATCCTCTTGAAAAGAGGAAATTACATGAAATTAGAAAGTGCTTAGAAAAACTGGAATATATGACAAATGTCAGAGGAGGGAATAATTAATTTTTCTAGAACTAGGCAGATAACTTAATTCCTATTGAGGCAGTGATAACTGATAGAAGGTTAAAGTGACGTACCTTCCTAATGCCATTTACTATTTAACGTGGGGCCCTAACATGCTAAGTGAGAGTGTGAGTGTATGGGGATTAGGACTATAGAAATGAAACTTGATCATATCCTGGAAACAAACTGAAAGCCATCAGTGGGGATGGATGGAGCAGGCAATATTCCCTGTATCAAACAAAACCAAAGCAAAGCACACAATAAAAGCAAACAAACAAAAAAAAATGAAAAAAAAAAAAAAAGTTCTGGGTCCCTGGTGATCTTGGGGATGTTTGCCATGACCAAGAATTACACAAAAGGAGGTAGACAGAGTCCAGTAAGCTTGGGAAGGACATTCCTAAGATAAATGATGGTGCTAGGAAATGTATGAGTTAATGAGAGCTGGAAGAAAGCTTGGCTGTATTCCTCTTAATTGTTGTTTAAAAATAAATCAAGAAAACATGACTTTGGCAAAACTTTCCTCCCCACACTTTCCTCTTTGCACTCCCAGCTTATTCACATACCCACAAATGAAACCACCTCTTCATTGTACAATCATTCAGAGGTGTCTAGAGACATTGTGGAATTTGTTGTTTTTTTGAAGCTTGAGGCTGTAAATCACTAAAAGTGTTCAATTGTAAAAGTTTTCTCCTGGCTATTACCGTGCTTTCTAAATGTCCCATTTCTACATTCAAGTTTCTCCAAGGACAATGCATGTTAGAACATGTCATTTCTTTCCTTTTATCAGTGAGACTATGGTCAGTTTTGAAAACAGAGAGAACATGAGAGAGAAGACAAACTTTTTTTTGAGGAAGGGCTGGCATCGATGTTCTTACATGAAGTTATGCTATTGAAGTTCAGAAGACCCATCATACCTGCTACAAATCTTTTTGCCTTTGAGCATAAAGAGCTATATAATCCAAATCCAGGATGAGGTGAGAAGGCACTAATACAAACCAGAAATTCATTCTCAATGTGTTTTCTGAAGCTCAGCTTTGTACAGTCCCATGAAAAGCACAAAGATACTTCCCCAGTGTGTATAACAGGGTCATTTTAAGGACACAGTTGTTGGACTTCACTCTCTTGGCATCTGTTCAGGACAGCTAACAAAAGTCAGTTGTCTCCTACCTTCTCATCACCCCCTCAGCTTTGCCCCTCCACCAACAAATCCCTATAGCAAACTCCACTTGCTGAGTGTCCTCCTATTAGCATAATGGTGTGTTTTAATTTGGAGAAAAAGCATGTGTTTCCTATAAGAAAGTTGTTTTAGGTCTTTAAATGTCTCTGTCAAACACTTTCTTTTTGTTTGGAGAAATAATTACAGATCAGTACTGTTGAAACCAAAACATCAGAGAAATTGCCTGTCCCAGTGTTTCTAATTTGGTGGATGTCTGCTCGGTGAATGACAAAAGTTTAGCTTGGCCATGCCAAGAAAAACACATCCAGTTTGACCATTGCAAATGCTGACTTGGTTATAAGAGATGGCAGTCACTGTACTTGGGTTGCTTTCCTCACATCCAAGTGGAAGAGCTCTCGTCTACAAGGACAAATCTGTTCCTGTGACTCCAATGGCAGATCCCTAGTGAGATCATACTGTTGACTGTGGTTGCTGTTGGATGCCATTCTTCTCCTTTTTTTTTTTTTTAAAGGTGGTATCTTATGTTGGTCTACAGATACTCAAAACAACCACACTGACATCTTAGTCACTATCTCCCCCTGTGAGCACTCCACCCTAGACTTTTCCAGTCCCAGACCTAGATGTGTTTTTGTCATAACTGTCATGGCTCCACTGGCTAAAGGAAAAAATACATGATTTTGAGAGTCTCACACAGTAGCATTTAAATGGATGACATTTTCAGGGGATAAAGCTGATGTAAATATATACATGCCTATACACATATGTACATATATAAAACTTTATTTAAGAAATTGAGAAAATTATGGGATAGAAATAAAAATCAGTCATAATCACAGTCCTGAGTATGTACTGGAAAGAGTAGGAAGTAGGTCAGGGGAAGGAACAAATGGTGATCTAGGCTCTACCCTTCCGTCTACAGTTTCTTTCCTTCCTGGTGTTTATATGACAGAATCCCAAATGAGGTTTTATGTCAAGGAAAGTTTCTACTGGTGAAAAAGACAAAAATAGAGAAACCACTCTCAAGTCACACAGTGGTAGAGTCTACTGATTGTGAGAATGAACAATGCATAACTACACACAACAGCATGAATGAACCTCACCCACTTCATGCTGAGCAAAGAAATCAGGCAAAATAGAGTATTACACTCACAGAAAGTACAAAATCAGGCAAGACAAATCTATACTAGTATTAAGTCAGGATAGTGGTAATTTACCTTAGAAGTCATGATTAGAAGTGAATCTGACAGGATGTGCTTCCGAGGTTCTAGAACTGTTCTGATGGCTTGGTCCAAGTGCTTGGTGCTACATAGGTCTGTTCAGGTTATGAAAATGTATGGAGCTGCACTTACATGTGCACTTTTCATATGTATATTTTACTTCAGTACAAAGGTAAGCACACATACACAGAGCCAAAGGATGGCTGCTAAGATAAGGTAGTTATGTATTTTGGAAACATATTGAGATGAAGAAGGTTTATAGAAGGTCTACTGGGAAAAGGCAGAAAGAGAAATGTAGAGACTTGGAGTATAGATATAGATATGAAAGGAGCTGCCATGTGTGTCCTCTGCACTGAACCTCTGATACACCCCAATCTCTGAGGTCCCTCTTTGTTTGTTTGCTTTGTATTTTTTAATTAACATATAATGTATTATTTGTTTCAGGGGTACAAGTCCATGAATCATCAGTCTTACACAATTTACAGCACTCACCATAGCACATATGTCCATAACCTAGCCATCCTATCCCCCCGCTCCCCCCTGCAACCCTCAGTTTGTTTCCTGAGATTAAGTCTCTTATGGTTTGTCTCCCTCCCGATCCCATCTTGTTTCATTTTTCCCTCCCTTCCCCTACAACCCCCCCACCCTGCCTCTTAAATTCCTCACATCAGGGAGATCATATGATAATTGTCTTTCTCTGATTACTTATTTTACTTGGAATAATACCCTCTAGTTCTATCCACATCATTGCAAATGGCTAGATTTCATTTCTTTTGATGGCTACATAGTATTCCATTGTGTATATATACCACATCTTCTTTATTCATTATCTGTTGATGGACATCTAAGTTCTTTCCATAGTTTGGCTATTGTGAACGTTGCTGCTATAAACATTTGGGTGCACATGCCCCTTCGGATCCCTACATTTGTATCTTTAGGGTAAATACCAAGTAGTGTGATTGCTAGGTCATAGAGAAGCTCTATTTCCAACTTTTTGAGGAACCTCCATACTGTTTTCCAGAGTGGCTGCCACTGCTTGCATTCCCACCAACAGTGTAGGAGAGTTCCCTTTTTCTGGGGTCCATTTTTATTTACACCTTTGAATCCCAAACATACCTGTCTTTAAGATCCACAAAAGATATTTAACAAACGTGTCTTGATCCATGGCTATATGCTAGACAAATAGGGCATTCAAGTAGATAAGAGATATCATCCTCCTCTTATAAGTCTTGCATTAAAATTTTTGGTTTGTTAGGAAAGAGCCTAAATGCCCATCAACTGATAAATGGATAAAGAAGATGTGGTGTGTGTGTGTGTGTGTGTGTGTGTGTGTATGGATATATACACATACACATTATGTATATATATACATAGACACACACATACATGTATATACATATATATAATAATCAAAAAGAATGAAATCTTGCCATTTGCAATGACAGCTAGAGAGTATTATGCTAAGTGAAAGAAGTCAATCAGAGAAAGACAAATACCATATGATTTCACTCATGTGTGGAATTTAAGAAAAAAAGACCAAAGGAACATGGGGGGCAAAAAGAGACAAATCAAGAAACAGACTGTTAACTATAGGGAACAATCTGAGGATTGCTGAAGGGGAGGTCGGCGGGGAATGGATTAAGTGAGTGTTGGGTATTAAGGAGGACACTTGTGGGGCACCTGGGTGACCCAGTTGACTAAGTGTCTGACTCTTGATTTCAGTTCAGGTCACAATCTCTGGATCGTGAGATGGAGCCCCGGGTTGGGCTCCCCACTCAGCAAGGGGTCTGCTTGAGATTCTCTCTCTCTCCCACTCCCTCTACTCCAACCCCATTCATGCTCTCTGTCTCTTTCTAAAACAAACAAATAATTTTTTTTCTTAAAGGAAGGCACTTATGATGAGCACTGGGTGTTGTATGTAAGGAATGAGTCACTAAACGCTCCACCTGAAACTAATACTACATTATATGTTAACTAACTGGAACTTCAATTAAAATATTGGAGGAAAAACTTTGGTTTATTAAAGCAACAATTGGGAAACAATCTAAATGTCCAATAATATAGGTTGTCTCATTAAATTACCTTAGATCTATATGATGATATAATAGTCATTAGAAACAAAGTTTCAAAGAATATTTCAATAACATATAAAATGTCCCCACTATGAATGGAGAGTAAGCAGGTGAGAAAACAAATTTTACAGTGTGAGAACCAGATACTATATATAGCAAAAACAAACAAACAAAAACAAAACACCACTAAAATCAACAACAAAAATATCCCAACCAAATAACCCTGAAAGGACATTCACTGAAGTGTTATCATCTAGGCATAAGACAATGGGTAATCTTCATTTATTTTTCTTATCCAAATTTGCTAAATTTGTAATCTGGAGCATGTGTTGTTTTTATAGTAAAAAACTAATTATTGTTATTTTTTAAACTAAGGGTTATTCAGCCTAGGAAAGGAAAATAAAATATAGGTATAAAAAGAGCAATTCAAATTCTGGTGAATACTAAGTGCCAAGTGCAAGCATGATATTAATCTTGTGAGCACAAAGGGGGAGCAAATACTAAGAAGTCATTGGAAGTGGTGGGACTTCAGCAGAGTATAGTTTCTAATGTCAACGATAGACCGCATTCGGGCAAAGCTTGTCTCTGCTAAGAAATGCTTTGTTAGAATTTTCAATAACCTCATGATTTAAGTCCTGGTAGTTTTCCTTTGGTTTTGGTTTTTTTTTTTTTTTTGCTTTTGTTTTTGTTTATTTAGAAGAGAACCTCTTAGTACAGAGAAAAACAACTTGCCTTAGATCACATGGCTAGTAAGTTTCGCCATCAGTATTAGTGGAATCCCATTTCTCTGATCCCAAAGGCTATGCTTTCCCCACCTTGCCCTCTTCCTTAGAAGGAGAAGCAAAATTCAGAAAAGTTCCTTTACTTTGTTCTCAGGCAATATGTATGTTTGGGGGTGGGGAAAGGTGGTGGTGACAAAAATGGAACCACTCAAGCAAATAGCATTTCCTCTACCTAATAGCCTTTTTGCCTGATATTAAGTTACAGGTCGGGAAAAAGGGAAAAGTTGTTTCTCTGTCTAATTCAGCATAGGAAATAATCATGCAGAGGTTCTGTTGCCTCTTTCAGAATAAAATGTAATGTGACACTTTGGGTTTAACTTTAGAATTATACAGCCAAACTTTCTGGGACTGTTGATATATCTTGTCTTCCAAATTGTCTGCACTCGATTACCTGATTGGAGATGCTCTGCTCCCAAATGGCCTGGAGTTTGTCCTCCAAGTTTCTATAGGAGTGTTCTGGGCCTGTTTATCAGACACTTTGCCAGCACTACAAACTGAGGATATTTAAGAGGTGCAATGAGTTTATGAGGTGATAAATCTAAATCCATCAAAAATAAGTTCTCTACCTCTCTGATGAGATGGATATAGAGAACGCACGAGGTGTATGAAATGCATTGGCTCTTCTGCTTCATCCAGCTGGAGAAAATAATTAAAATTCTGGGTATTCCTCTGAATGGATATGACACTATTTGGCATATTTGGCATAGTTCAGACCAGTTCAGCTGTTAGATCTTAATTTGTGTTTAAGAGCAAGCTCTCAGCTTTATTATATTTTTAAGGAGCTCCTCATATGTGTTTTCTACTGAAAGGTAGACCAGAAGGACACTTTCTGTGTCTATTGTTTACTAAATTGCAATGTCGGTATAATAAATGCTATGGTTGGAGGATGTGTGTATTTCATTTCTCTTAGGGAATTCTGTACTTCAAGGGCTTTTCCTCTTCCACATTGCAGATAAAATACTACATCACACTCTTGAGTGAAAGAGACACTTTCTCCTTCAAGATGCCTGTTCAGCTGTTCCACAGCTGAAGAGCTGGGAAGACTTAAATTACATTCTTTTTCCTGCCATTAAAAGGGAATGGGGGGGAGGAAGGGAGGGCGGGACAAGAAACTTGCATCTGGTTCAATTTCTTTGCCAAATTCTTCATTTAATTGTTTTGTAATTTGAAGAAAACCACAAATGACAAGATGAAATTGCTAGGAATATAAATACAGAATTTAATTGTTCATGTCAGGATTTCAATTCCCAAACCATGGTAATCTGAGTTGTAGTTTTAGGACCAACAAACAAGAAAAGCATTGGAGAGTGCTGCTGAGTTTGCTGAGCCCTCATGATCCCACCCCCGCATCCCCACCAAGCTTAAATACTGTCCTTAAATCAGAGAGAGGAAGAGGGAAGTGGACCTCTCTTGCCTCTGTGACTCTGATCCCAGCAGCTGGATCGAAGTCAAGGTTCCTCAAGAAAAAACCATTTCATCAAGCCCATGATCCAACATAAACCAACACCTAAGTGCTAAGCACTTCATTGATGGGCTTCTGCAAGTTCAGAGCATCCTCAGTAACAATGAAGTTCTCCTAAGGAGATACCATTGTTTTGGTTTATGACATAATCTTCCCTAGGCCAAGAAGCAATTTAGCCTAGTTGGGGTTATTCTGGATTTTAAGTTGAAAAATATGTGTTGTTCTCAGTCACGAAGCTGAATTTATTTCTCTTGTTCCACTGTCTGGGATAGTGTTACATCTATAGGGCATGCCCAATTAATATTTGTTGAATTAATTTGGTGAAAAAAATGCACAGTAGAATGAGCCCTAGAAATCTGTAAAGTAGTTGAGTAAACACATTCTTCGATTCTCTAATCTGTGTTCTTTACAAACCTTATGATGTTTCCAAATTCTAGCTTACCAGATCTATATCTCATTCCATTAAAGCTCCAGTTTTGGCTACATTAAAATCTAACAAAGTAATTGCAACTAAGATGCTACTGATTTAGAATGGTTTCATTTGCCATCCAATCCAGATAATTTTCTTTTTACCAGCCTTATTTGTAGTCAGAGAGCTCAGGGTCTATTATAGAGACAATGGGAAATAATCTTGGGGGACAGAAGCACCTCTGTGTGCCTATAGGCCAACTGATTGCTTTCTTAGAATGTGAATGGTGAAAGGGGGGAATTAGTTCTTAATCTTATTTCAGGGTACTTTTTTATAAGGTAATTTGTAGGAGTGATTGGTTATACTATTCAGTGAAGCAATTTAAATCTTTTCTTATAAAGACATATTCATAAATCATAGGACAAAAAACTAAGAGTCACAAGAGAGAAAAACCTAGAATTATTCAAGTCATGTGGATGATTAGAAAAATATATGATGAAAGAGATGTATTTATGCAGATCTTTGTGAGATTTTAAAGGAAAATGACTTCTACAAATAGACTTTAACATGTTTTTTGTCAACAACAGAGAACAGGCATGCTAAGTACTTAATGAGGTATGGAAGAGTTTTAAAATTTATATAAATACTTATTCCCTTGAGACAATTACATTCAGTTTGTCCTCTTTATGGACAACAATGGAAAAATCCAGGTACATGTTAGTTATCCACCTGATATAATCTATACATTGAATCCTACCAATCTATCAAAATCTTGGTTTCATCACAATAGAGTTCTTTCCCCCCTCAGTAAGGAAAATCCCTATTTTGACAGGTATCCTGTTATATTTTTTCCACAGAATTTAACTTTATTTAACAGATATCAAAGATTATAATACTATTAGAAATGAACCGTGTGGTTCTGGCTTTAATATTCAGGTCAATGAAAACAATGGTGTCATATATTCTTGAGTTATCCCATGGTATTTTCCAAAGATTTTCTATAAATTTCACCATGAGGTCTGTGAATAGTGATACTAATTTAGTAGGTGAGGTAAATAAAAAATTACAAACTTTGATGTGTCACCACTTATTTGCTTCTCAATTCATCCCAATGTACTATTATATTAAGAACCATGACTGTAAGAAATGTTACAAACACCTCCTCTCTGCAGCCTTTCCAGATTAACCCCATTAACCACCCCTTCCCTGAGAAGTCTTCAGATAGAAATAACTAGTTTAGTTTTGGTGGTACACTTCTCTGGTAGAACAGTAGTCATCTTGAGGTATCTTTCTAACCACAGAGCCATCTACTCCCATATTATTCCTGGAAACTGCCTGCTTCCTTCCCCCCACACACATGCATGGACCCCAGGAGCCATTTCTATGATGTATGACTATACCCTAACTGGCAATCTGGGCTGAAGCTGGACATGACACAAGCAGGGTCAAATAATCCTCTTTCCTAGAAATCTGTAACTACACAGGAGAATAGAGTCAGATTATCTGTGTAGCTAGAAGTCAAACATGTAGACTCAAACTGAGATGACCAAATTCAACCATGTGTAACAGAGGCAGAGAACGTGAAGAAGGAAAACAGGCATACAGAGACAGAGAAAGAAAAAGAGGGTTCCTTTCAACTTTCTCGTTCTAACGGCATCTTCAGGTCCACCAGTTCCTGCCCTTGATTCCTACACAAGGTCTCTACATCCAAAAACAAACTCCTTGTTTACCTTAAACCAACTAGGACTTGATTTCAGTTACTTGCTACCCTAGTGTCTCAATGAATTCAGGTAATTTGTCCTTGAGAGGTTTTGAAAACATTGATCTGATCTCCTCCATTTGACTGCATGTTCTTCTGGGACCAACAGTCAAGCCTCCTGCTTCTTTTGGATGCCCCCATGGCCTGTTTCAGGAATCTGTCTTCAGCGTTTGCTGCCAAATGTCATGTGGGGAGGGACAGAGGGGAGAAGGTTAAGACTAATGGATTTCTCCCTATATTCTAATCTCTCTGGGGACTGGCTCAGCTCTTCTGAGCTGCTCAGCTTTCTTGGAGAGGGAGGTTCAAAAACTGTGCTCTACTTGATGTTCTTATGCTTCTAAATAACAGGTTTATATGTGAGCATGCTATATATAATTTTTAACTAGGATGTTGGTGGGGCTCTTCTGACAGACATCTTCTGATGGCTTCAGTGCCTGCTGCTGATTATCAAAGGTTTGCTTTGCGTTGATTTGAATAGTCACCCTATTTATAGATACCAACTTTCCCTCATTATATTTCATATTTTATAGTTTGATTTTTTATTTGCTTCAATCTTGGTATTTGGAGAAATTGCATTGCTGGCTTTAGAAGGAAAGTCTAACAATCCACTTATCTCTGATGTTACCCATTGACCTTTGACTACTATTTTCACTGTGGTAGCTACGTTTTTTGTTTTGTTTGTTTTTTTTGTTTTTTTGTTTTTTTGTTTTTTTTGGTGTCTTAGTGGATTCAGAATTATAGATCCTTCTTTTTTTCCCCTAATTTTGTCCCATATTTTAAAATATTCATTCTTTCTTTAGTGAGCAATCATGTTGAGATTCTAGATTAATGGCTCCCAAACTATAGAATGCACCAAAATTACCTGAAGATCTTGTTAAAACACAAATTTCTGGATCCCACATCAGAGGTTCTGATTCATTTTATCTGGGGTGGGTCCTAATAACTTGTGCTTCTAGTATGTTCCAAAGTGATGCTATTGCTACTAATTGGGACCATATTTTGAGAACCACTGTTGAGAACATGAAAAGAAGAGCTGTTCCTGACTTTTCCCATGTGTTACTCTAATCACCAACTTTTCATTTTCCTTAACCACTACCTTAGTATCGTCATAGTATAGTTATTATAGTTATTAGAAGAAACTTATTCTAATTTTACAATATAGGTCTAGTCCTAAACCTAGAAAGTATCTAATCTTTCATACACTCCAATCTAGACATAATACAGAAATTCATCTGTCCATTTACCTGGGAACTTAATGTATTGAGTCTTGATTGTAGGATATATATCCTATTGGCTCTGCTTCTCTGGATAACCCTAATAACAGTTCCTTCTATCCTTGATAACACCATGGTAATTTCAAGGATTTTCAATAAAATTTATCCAGGTGGGTTTTGTATGGTGATACTATATTACATAGTTATTAGCTCATTAGAAGGTAGGACATTAAAAAGAATTTGGCTTTTCATGCCAAAGGGCCTGGATTTTAATCTTATCACCAATTTTTGTTATGCCAACTTACAGATCTTTCTTATGCTATACCATGAACGATATGGCAGAAATTATAGCACCTGACCTGCAGGTCTATAGTAAAGATTTGGCATATGTACAATAAGGAATAATATGAAATCCAGCACATAGTAGATATTCAGTAAGCCACATTGGCTGTTACAGTGGTCCTGATATTATGGCTGTCTTGACTGAAGCTGTGAGAGTGTTATGCCTAACCTGGTCATTTTTTTCCTCCATGCCTTTGTATTTACTCTTCTTTATTTCTTTTTTTTTTTTTTAGTTTAAAAATTTAATTGAAAGAATTTAAATATAAAAGAGGGTTTTTCAATCATAATGTAAGATTTTTAACATCTTTTTTAAAAAATTTTTTTAACTTATTTTCAGCGTAACAGTATTCATTGTTTTTGCACCACACCCAGTGCTCCATGCAATCCGTGCCCTCTCCAATACCCACCACCTGGTTCCCCCAACCTCCAACCCCCCGCCCCTTCAAAACCCTCAGATTGTTTTTCAGAGTCCATAGTCTCTCATGGTTCACCTCCCCTTCCAATTTCCCCCAACTCCCTTCTCCTCTCTAACTCCCCTTGTCCTCCATGCTATTTGTTATGCTCCACAAATAAGTGAAACCATATGATAATTGACTCTCTCTGCTTGACTTATTTCACTCAGCATAATCTCTTCCAGTCCCATCCATGTTGCTACAAAAGTTGGGTATTCATCCTTTCTGATGGAGGCATAATACTCCAGAGTGTATATGGACCACATCTTCCTTATCCATTTGTCCATTGAAGGGCATCTTGGTTCTTTCCATAGAGCTTCCCTATGACCCTGCAATTGCACTACTGGGTATTTACCCCAAAGATACAGATGTAGTGAGAAGAAGGGCCATCTGTACCCCAATGTTTATAGCAGCAATGGCCACGGTCGCCAAACTCTTCTTTATTTCTATTTGCCATTTCATGCCCCTCTTTTCCCTCAAAACTGTACTCCAGACTCACCCTTCCATGTCCTTCATCCTCTACTCCAGTTTGTCTCTCTATTCTCATCACCTATTCATGGGGGTATAAACTCATGTATTTGTTTATTCAATATACTCATCAAGTATTTGTTGAGTGCTTACTTTATGATAGATGTTAGCATTCGGCAACACACAGTACCATTTAAAGTTATCATATTGGGTCAAACATTTAAGCTCTTATGTAAATAAGGGTCAAGATTAGTACTTTTAGGGGTAGTAGTAGCTACATATAGCGTGAGTATGTACTCAATAAATATTTCATAACTTAGAAGACTGCTTAGTGTAGTGGAAAATATAGGGGATTTAGAACTAGATAGACCTCAGTTCAAGTCTTAGCATTATAACTGGTTACTGGTGTGACCTGAAATATATCTTCTCTACTTTATGTTCCTCCTATCAGCACCACTGACATATCTCTTATGCTTTAAGGTACAGCTCTGGGAAGCCTTCCCTGTCTCCTGTCACTCCAAGTTAGTTCCTCTTCTCTGGACTTCTAGAACCCTGGGTTTCTTTTGTTAAGCTCTTATCACATCTAGAATTACATGTCTGTCTCCAGGTCCAAGTTTTAAGCTCTTTGAAGAATAGAAATATCATATTTGTGTTTTTATCTCCAGTCGCTGACATAGAATGCATAGTAGTTAGTGAAGGTCTAAACTGGTTCCGGTACAATTTGCTCACTGTCCTTTTCACATTGTCCCTTTCAGTCTATACACTCTCCATTTGCCCTGGTGCATTAGCTGATCTGAAGCATAGCTGAGACATTATTTGAGAGCTTGAGCTTCCTAACTAAAGTATTCGCTCTCCAAGGACAGAGCCCCAATCCTTTCCTCCTTGTTTATGACTTCTGCTAACCCGTGCTCTGCTCTGGTCTGTGTAAATGTCCCCTGTCCATATTGTTGACCAAGTGTTGAGCAAGTAACTCTCCAAATGTTAAATCTTTTTAAGAGGTCAGCAAAATCCTTATTTTGCCATTTTCCTTGTTCTTTGAGGACAAAAGAATCCCCCTAGAATTTCTTCTATGCTGTTCACTTGCTGTCAGCCCCAGATGACCTCCTCGAAGGCACAGCCTCTGTAGGTAAAAGGTATTTGTTCATCTTTATGAATGTCAGTCTCTTGACATTCATGGTAAATAGACAAGTTCTCAGTCTCTTGACATTCATTGCAAATAGACAAATGCTTCAGTAAATGACAATGGTCCCCGGCATCACATTAAAAACTCTTGGGGATAAACACTCAAGGGTAGTCATGGTTCAGGCTCAACTTTCAAAGGCTTTGTAATGTGCTTACCTACAAAAAAATAAATAAATAAATAAATAAGTCTACCGTCACCTGTTACAGCCTCAACAGCAGCATTTTTAGAGCACTCATCTATATTTAAACTTGCTCTTGCTTAGTCAGGAGCGGAGATGTTGCCTGCCAGCATTTCCAAACAGTAAGAATGACATGGCAGCTTCCAGTATAACAAGCACAGCTCAAGAGGGCTGCTTCTTCGGTATTCCCTACTGCATTGGTTTGCCACAGGATGCTGATCTTATGCGTCATCCAAGTTGCCATGCCGATGACTTTCTTTCCAATCCTCAACAAACTCAAGAGCCCCGGGCCTCCTAAGGGGTCATTTAAGCAACAATCTCTTCATTATTCATTATTAAATTAATAAATATTTATTGGATAGTTATTTCAACTAGAGCAACTGCTACTGCTTTAGAAGCAGTTGGGTATAATGGTTAAGAGCATGGACTCTGAAGCCAAATTCCCAGGGTTCAAGACTCAGATACCTGAGTAACTATGGGCAGCTTATTTAACCTCTCCGTCCCTCAGTTTTTCCATTAGTCAAAGTAATGTCTTCTTCATGGGTTGTTGCGAATGTTAGGAGTTAACATCTGAAGTATTTAGAAGTGGTAATAATGCCTGCTGTTAGTTAGTATTACTACTGTGCCCCTAAACCTGAACAGGCTTTGGAGACACAATGATGAATAAACTTGTTAAAGTTCTTGCTTAAGAGTCCAATGAGAGTAAAAATAATTATACTAATGATTACATACAGTAATTACAAGTTTAGATAGGCATATGTTGGAGAGGATTGCAGGAAAGGAATGTGAGGGCATAGTCACAAAAACACCTGCCCTGAACTTGAGTATTAGGTCTGTGTTCTACATAATCCCCAAGTATATACTAAGATTGCATGAATGGAGAGAGAGAGTGGTAGGCCAGAAAAGAATGGAACAGGATAGCTACAAATGGTCTTTCAAACGATGTTAAAGATTTTATTCTTATCCATTTGGAAAACGGAATTCATTGAAGGATTTTAAATAGGTGGGAAGCTGGTGTTTGATTTGCATTTGAAACGAATACTCTAGCTTCACCTTAGAAAATAGATTGAAGAGGTGCCTGTAAATAGATATGATGAGACTGCTTACTTACGTGACCATTTTAATGACCAAGGCAAAAGATGAAGGTGGCTTGGATTACAATAGTGTAGGTAGAGAAGGAGCTGAATCAACTAGGCCCTTCTCATGTTACCTGGTATCACCTACCCTTGAAATACCTGCTCTGCCTTTGCCCAAGGTGATGGAGTGGTTTGTTTTTGTAAACCTTCTACTTGATTCTAAATACTACCAGATCCCCTGATGAAAGGGGTGGGTCACCAATTGATGTTCAAATATTCAGAAATTATTTGCTAGATGCATGGGATCTTCTGATGGTGCCAAGAAGACCCCCCAAAAAAATACATGCTCAGAGAGAAGGAAAGGAATGTTGAAAGAAATTATAAATTTTCAAAAAAAAGCTTCTATTTTCATTGATGTGTTCTACTGTATCTCTAGTTTCTATCTCATTGACCTCTGCTCTAATCTTGATTATTTCCCTTCTTATGTGTGGGGTTGGCTTAATTTGTTGTTGATTTTCCAGTTCTTTAAGATGTAAAGAGAGCTGGTGTATTCTGGATTTTTCAATTTTTTTGAGGGAGGCTTAGATGGCTATGTATTTCCCCCTTAGGGCCGCCTTTGCCATATCTCATAGGTTTGGACCAAAGTGTCTTCATTCTCATTGGTTTTGTTGTCATGAAATGAAAATAAAAGTGCTCCAACAAAGTGTATAAGCCACTACTTTCCCAAGGATTCGTGAGTTTTATGGGAGGTGCACAGCCCTTTGGCACCTCCACTGGAAAAGCTCGTCTCCCTGAATATGGCGAGACTTTGTTCTTGCACGAAAACAGATCTTGGCTAATGTGTCACAGGCCTGTGTTGACAGTTTTCAGATAGGAAGCTTTCAAAGACAGAGGCTTGGAAAATGGGTTTTAGCCAGAGCGCCTGATGCAGGAAGAAAACATTTGGAATTAGATTAGAATCTTCGCATTTACTACCAGGAAATGGAGACAGGATAACAGCTCTTATGGTACAAGACACTGACATGACAAGAGAGAGAAGATAAATAGTCTAAATTCTGAGCACTATTGTATACTAGCTTCTTTACCTATCGGTTCTTACTTAATCATCAGGACAACATTGAGTATTAAGTATCCTTATTTTATAAATGAAGAAACTTAAGCTCAAAAAGTTAAATGACCTGTTCAAGGAGACTCAGCCTAGAAATGCAGATAACATTTGAACCTATTGCCATCTGGTTCTCAAAGCACTCCCCCCTGCACTATATAACATCTCTATATTTATGGCATCATTTGCCCAGGCTTGTGGTCTTAACTGGGCTTTTCTATAAGGACTTTCCCCCTTATGCCTCTCTTGAAAGTGTAAGTAGCTCCCACATATCTCTCAACTTATGATGGAGTTACATTCCAATAAACCCACGGTAAGTTGAAACTATCATAAGTTTAAAATGCATTTAATAAACTTAACCTACTGAATGCCATAGCTTAGCCTAGTCTTCCTTAAATGTGACCAAAATGCTCACATTAGCCTATAGTTGGAAAAAAAAATCATCAAACACAAAGCCTATTCTATAACAGAGTGTCAAATATCTCATGAAAGTTACTGAATACTGTACTGAAAGTAAAAAACAGAGTGGTTGTATGGGTATAGAATGATTATAAGAGTGTTGGTTCTTGGCCCATGTGATCACACAATTCACTGGGAGCTGAGCTCATTGCCCAGCATCACAAGAAAGTATTATACCACATATTGCTGGCCCTGGAAAAGATCAAAAGTCAAAATATGAAGTACGGTTTCTACTCAGTGTGTATCACTTTCACACCATTGTAAAGTAAATTAAAAAAAAAAATTGTAGTTGAGCCACTGTAAGCCAGAGACTGACTATAATGAAAAAGCAAGATAAGTAAGGAAGGTAAAATCAAGAACTCTACTAGTTTGTTTCCCCAGCACCAGAGCTTAAGGGTACAAGACAAAATACTAGAAGGATGAGAAAGATATTTTATAATAAAATAGTAAAATGGGTGGGAAACATCATCTACTGATAATTTTTCATAGCATGAATATTGGTACCATGTGCTACTTTATGAGGGTCTGATGGATTTACTAGGAGAACAGTGTGATTGATTGAAACGGGCACATCATTCCTTTTTTTTTTTTTTAAGAGAGATAGAGAGAACTTGAGCTGTGGGGGTGGAGAGGGGGAAGGACAGAGGAAGAGAGAGAATCTTATGCATGCTCTATGCCCAGCACAGAGTTTGAGGTCAGGCTCGATCTCACAACCCTGAGATCAGGACCTGAATCAAAACCAAGAGTCAGATGTTTAAGTGACTCAGCCACCCAGGCACCCCCACCATTCCTTTTCTTTCCATATGGTCTCTACCTTGTGCCCCCATAGGCCTGTCTGAGCCCAGCCTCCTTTTGATAACCTTCTTGTCATCAAAATCAGTAACAGTGTTTTCCTCATTGGGGTATTAGTTGGGTTATGTGGAGTGCCAGCATTCTCTGGAAGAAGCCAACAGCTTGAGTCACAGGCAGATGCCATAATCAGATCTCTAACAGCTGTAGCAAGGATGCTAGCAAATTACAGTGAAATTCTAGGATGAATTGAATATATACATACATGTATATACATGTATATGCCAGTCCTTATGTCTAAATCTCAACCCTTATCCATTCCTTATGTCTGAATCTCAACCTTGATCTTCTTCTTGGTCTTTTTCCTGTTCAGCATTAATGAGGAGATCATTCTCTCTTCCTCTGCTTCCATAAATTACATCCATAATTTTAGCCATTTCATTGTCTCATCTGCTATTAGTGATTTAAAATTAACTTAATTTTTTATATTTAGTTTCATCCCCAACTTATGAGATTAGTAAGTATTATTAGTAGCTATATTTTTCTATAGGCATCAGAATAAACGTATAACTATTTGTCCCATTCACCATCCAAATTAACTTCCCACCAGATTGGTGATATGTGTACACTATTGGAAAAACATCTCATACAGTGAAAAGAGACTGGCTCTGCTACTTTTAGGGCATGTCGCTGCAGTTATATTCTTTCCCTTTCCTAAATCAGTCTCCCTAAATCAGCTGCAAAATGGGCAGTCTACAACCTACTACCTAGAACTGTTATGAGCATTCAGTGAGAGAATCAGTTATAGCTAATATTTATTCAGTTCTACTGTGTCCCAGAGACCATACCATGCCCTTGGTGTACATGCTTTTTTAAATTAATCCTGATAGTGATCCTATGAGAAAAATACTACAATCATGTTCATTTTATAAAGGAGCATTTTAAGACTTTGGGTTGTTATGTAACATGTCCACGGTTCCTCTTTAATCAAGGGGTAGAGTGAGAATTTTCCCAGGTTCCTGACCTCTTACTCTGCACCATTGGCGTGTCTGGCACCATGCTGGGCACCAATAAGAGTTTGATAACCATATATGCCTTTCCAATTGTTTGGAGATACCAACTCGTGCTGTTTCATCAAAAGTGACAGATTCTTTGTGGCCAGAGCTGCCTTCTTCTCCCCCCAGGGCCACCAGTATGATGTCACACAGAGCTGAAGCTAAAGAACTGTTTGTGGTTGACATAACTGAAGGCTCTATGATCCCAGTGGAATCACTTCCCACATTTGCCTTGAGGAAGACGATTTTCATATCTCTCTAGTGACTCTGGGCCAGGCTGGTTGTAAACAGAAACCACACAAACCTGAGGCACTCACCAGCTAAGGAGTTCTGGGACTCTGGTACCCTAATTTTTTCCATCAGCTGAAGACTTCAGTCTCCAAAAAGAAACCTTTTAGAGACATTTTCTGTATGTACATTTTTCAGAGTGAATTAGAAATCAAGATGAAGACTTCATAGGAAAGTAGGGAAAGATTGCATCTGGAGGTGTCTGAAGGCTAAAGGCCAATGCTGAGGTGAAGAAGGCATGCTTACAGGAGAGAGACTTTGCCTCCTCCGTAATTCTGCAGAGAACTCTTCCTTAGTCTGACTATCTTCACAGCCCTGATAAAACTGCCACTAACCTTTTACGTTTTGTGATCTGATCTTATATAAACTATTGGCCCTCTTCCTAGGAAAATGCATGCCCATTCATACACATGAATTTGCACAAAGTTGCAGGGACTTTGAACCCTACAAAGAATCTATGGAGCTCCCCCAACTCAGGTTAATAACTGCACATGTTCTGGAGACTTGATGAGGTAATTTCCCCCCAGGGAAAGAGGACATGCCCTTGGGGTATTTTATATGATCTAGAAAACTTGGTGTTTGTTTCTTAGGAACTCAAGTTGTTAGTAAGCACTCCAAGACAACAGTCTTCAGTGTTAACATTTTCATTAGAAAAGAATTACAGTAACACTGGAATATCTTCCTTTGACCAATATACTGATATCCCATTAAAGTATTTAAACAGGAAGGAAGAAAAGATAACAAAAAGGAAGAGATGGCATGTAAATTATTATCAAGATAAAACACTAAAAGTCTGAGTGCTTAAAAATAACTTTCCTCTGTATACACTGATGCCCAACATAGAAATGCTAACAATGATGAAAGGAAAAATCCAAGTAGCTCTTACAAGGTGCCAGGCATTAATCCACATGCTTTAACTAGTACATATGATCTTGTTACCCCTTCTTCCATGAAAACTATAAGAAAAAATATTTTCTTATTCCTAGATGGATATACAGAAATAATCCCACCTTAGATAATCCAGGGTGGGATGGAGATTTTAAATACTCCTTTAAAATGACTGAAGAATTTGCTTTACTTCATTGTGCTCACACTTTATTGAGTAAGTTTCGTATCTCTAAGGACTTAAAGAGATCCACTTAAGTGGTCACTCAGTAGAAGATCCGCTTAACTGGCCAAGGATTCCTAGCTCTCCAAAGTTCATCTGGTGGCAGCAAGTGGGTTAAATTTCCCAGGTCCGGCATCTTGGAGAGGAATCTTGTGAAGCAAAATGTCTTGCTTACTCTCATTGTTCTCTAGGAAAACTTGTTTTCCACCTCAGTTGGTATGTTGCAAACACTATCCCAGAGACACTGGGGGCCCATGGGGAATGGAATGTTGCCCATGAGCCAGATGTTTGTAAACCTTAGCTCTGAAATGTGGCACAATACCACAAACTGTCAAGTTGTGTAAGAACTAAAGCAAAGACAAAAACAGAATGTAATATTTACCAGATGAGATTTGTGTGTGTGTGTAATCTTGCTGGAATTTTGGGAGTATCCAACTCTCATACATTTCAAAACGAGCTTGTGTCCCACCCCATCCTACCCCCGCCCCTCACCCCCAGTTTTTGCCTCCTGCACAGGGAAGGAGAAAGTTATGGAAGTGAAAGGCTTCGTCTGAATAAATAATGAGCTTGATATAGCCTCAGGCAGTTAGCTATACATTGAAAGGTGTATAAGACTTTTTTGGCCCCATCTCAGAGGGAGAGTCCTGACAATATTATTTCTGGAACAGTTTTCAGAATTAATGCTAAACAATAGGATATTGTGTGCATTGGCAATTTTTACTGAGCATGAGTGGCTGAACAGTTATATAAGCTGTGTGTTCGTTAGCTTGTCCAAAATTTTAAAGTGTATAAAATAAAACTGGATTTAAATGAAAATTTCCAGGCATGTGCAAGAACATAATTTTCTTCATATGACTATCGATATAATTTCACTATGTACGCACCAATAGAAGATACCTGTTCCAAGGAATTTAATTTAGAAAGAATGGGAAGAGTGGGAGAATTTTAAATGCATTTGAAACACAAGCCTTCTGAAGAGGCATTGGGTTATTTTGGTTTTAATTTTAAAACGTAGTTTGAAGAGTCCCATCACAAGTTCTTACTGCTGGGGGGTATTTCTTTTACTGAGCGAGGAAGCAAGAGATTGGATTCAGTGGCTTCATTATGACGTATCTGTGAGTACGGAGCCTAAGACACCAGGTTTGTACCCTCTTACCTCTCCCCAATTACAGCTGGTTAGATCAGGGTAGACTTATGACCCAGGGGAGCCAATCCATGGATTAGGTGGTGACTAATCTAATTCTCTCTTTCTCTTGAGAAGCTAAACTGAGAAGCCCATTGCCTGAGATCAGACAAAGGCAGATCCCTAAATTAAAAGGTCACATTCAGATTGGAATTGGGTGGCTTTTTTCAGCCAGTGGCAAACTAGAGGATTAACAGAGAAAACCAATCTTCCCAGAAAAATGGAAAGTTTGATCAATTGCATAGAAAAAAAAATGGGGAGTATAAGATGACATGTTTCCAAAAGGAGAAACATGGTAAGCATAGATGCCTTGCAAATGGATGGTTTTCCATTTCCAGTCCATGTAAAACGCAGAAATAGGTCACTCTCCTTTGTTTAAGCTAGCTTAGGTAGATGCCTTTTGGCAGCTGGAACTTACTTAGATGAGTCCTTTTTATATAGATCCTGTTCTCCAAAAACATTCTGATTATAATAGCAAGTTCCAGCACCATAAAACCCAACACTCGAAGTTGTCAATTATTTCTCTTATTTAAGTCAAGAAAAAGTAAAGTTTACATCTTCGCTTACAGAGATGGAGATTTCTAAAAATTTTTGTCTACATGGTTTTTTTTTGTTTGTTTTTTAACAAAAGTCCCTTACACCCTTGGGTGACACTGGAGTGCAGCAAAGCTGGTAAGAAATAGGTTTGCTGAGGAAAGCATAGTGACTGTGCTTCACACAAATCTGCATTTAATATTTGTGTTTTTTTAATGGAATTTGTGCCACGACACAAGGTAGGTGAGAGGATGGTAGGTTTGCAAATAAAGCTGCTCAGAGCTACATTCCAATTCCACCCTAGATGGTTGATTTCAATTCTTTTTATCCAGCTGTGTTGAAGTAAGCGAAACAGTGTTAATAGCAAATTAAATGAAATAGATACTGTACATGTGCATTATGGGAACCATAAACTCCATAACATTAGCAGAAGATTCTAGAAGAGGAGAAAAAGATCCCCATGGTATGCTAGCGGATAATTTGAAAGAAACTACCTGACTTTCAAGTCCCACTTTTGACTAATGGAGGCTCTGATGACAAAAGATCATGCTGCCACTTTGGGAGGTCAAGATTCTAGTTTCAAATTGCAATTAAAATGGACTTCTGCATCGCCAGCCCCCACCCACCTTTTCTTCAGCACCTCCCTTCCCCAACCTGGTCTCTAGATTTCTCATTTATGATGTGCCCTTCCCAAACATTAAACTGAGAAGGACGTCTTTTTTGCAAATTTGCACACACATTAACAACGAATACTACTGATTGATACTTATTATATGCCAGGAACCTTGCTAAGCACTTCATATATTTTATCTCCTTAATAGTCCCAGTAATCCTGGGTGATGGACATTTTCCTGTTCTCTTGTTTACAGGTGAGGGAAGTGATGATTCCAGAAGTCAGGTGACATGCCCAAAGCCACACAGCTATAAATGGCATGGCTGGGCTGTCCCCCCAGATCTGACTGCCTGGCCTGTGTCATAAACAATGAAGCTCTTCAAATTACTTGGACGTGTGATTGAATATCTTCAAAGACCGAATCTCGGGGTTACCTCTGATATTACTTTTCCATCAATGACCAGGAACCTAGATCAGAAAGGTAGAGATTCTATAAATCAGAAAACACCACTTCTCAGCTTAGAGAGTATGCTTTTTCATCTGCTCACTACCATAGAATGACCCTGAATATTGTTTCTTATATAAAAACAAAGTCATTCTTTCTAGTAGCTTTATCTATCTCAGCACATTGACCTAACATGTAATAAATGCTTTATAGGTTTTAACTACAAAGGTTATTCAACTTCATATAAATTAATATACATACCTTTAAGACCTTATACTCTGAGACAGTCTTACCATAAACTCCCATTTCAAGGGACCTGGGACAGATATGCTTCCTGCAAAATTCTGTGTGGTAGCAAGGCTTAGACAATAAGATAACAAGAGTTCCTCCAAACAAACACAGAATTCTTTGGATTTGCCTGTTTTTTTTTTTTTCAAGAATTATTAGTTGACCTCTCTTGACCTCTCTTAGAATAATTGGAGACTCTTTATGGAGACATATCTTTCAGAACAACAAAATTTCTTGCATTCTGGTTTCTAGTTCATTTTTGACCTTATACCAAGTTTTTCTCTTAAATGTAATGTTAGGATAAAATTTCATCTCTAAAACGTGTTAAAATTTTTCACTGAAGGAGTGAGGTGAGAAGGAGGGGTATAGCAGAGGTGCGTCCTCACTGGCAATGGGACATTGGCCTTGGAGGAAACATAGGTTGCTATTCCCCCCTCCACCCCACCCTGGGCTGTTTCCCAGTGAGGCATAAGGTCTTGCACACTACGTCCCTTCCGAGTCGAATGCTGTTGGTTTTGCTGCTGTGCTAATATAGAAATGGGAGTCACAATTATGCAAATAAATATTTGCTTAATAGAACAAATTGTTCTATTTTGGCTTCTTTAGCTGTGTTGTGTGGGTTTTTTTTTTTTCCTTTGAAAATAAACTGACATTGGAAATAAAGGAAATGTAATAATTACCATGGGAAATATAGTTTGAAGATGCCAAAGGAGCCAAAATAGCAGTTGTGGAAAAGGGAATCAAAATCATTTGATGTTACCAACTGTACTATTAATAGGGCTCCAAGGAGAAGAAGGAAAGAGTGAGTTCCCAGAGCTATTAAGATTCCATCAGCCCTTCTCTTGCTTTCAACAGTTCTGTTGTATACCTTTGATTGTTGGCATGGATTCAAAGCGTAGAAGGGTACTTCACTTGGAAATTCTCTCTCACACGAGCAAAGAAGGGTGGGAGTAAATGAATGTGTTGCCTAGAAATGGATCCTGCAACCCAGCACTCAGCCAGTATCCATGGCTCATTCATTTACCTATGACACTCCCCATACATACTTAACCCTGCTGATCTCTTCTCCCCACTTCTATTTTTTTTCTGTTTTCTTATTTTCTTTCTTTTTCTCTTTTTTGAAGAGAAAAACGTCATCTGATCTGGCAGAAGATGACAAACTTCCAAAGTAGGCATTTCGTACTCTAATGACAAATGTTATCCTGGGGCAGCAAGCGGGGTCTGGATGTGCACACAGAATGAGTTATCAAGTTGTAACAGTGACAATGCCGGGTAACGGGAGAGCTTGGGAAAGGTCTTCCATCAATAGCTGGGTGCATTTTCTCTTCGAAGGAGAGTCCGAGTCCACAGGTGGGATTCTCTCCTTGCCTACTACAAAGGCTTGGGGGCACTAGTTAAGATTGCAGACCTCACCCTTATCAGAGTGGTCAGAATACAGTAATGCTAGCCTTTTCTTTGTCTTACCAAACATGAAACCCTGTCTCAAAGAAGGCAATAGGAAGCTTTTTGTGATTTCTGGGCTTGGATTGAGTTTACGATGCTTCTCTGAATTCATAGCACCTTCCAACTTGGAGCTACCCCATGCTCTGGGCTGTCTTGTGTTAAGTGGGATTTGGGGCAGGGAGAGGGGGGAAATTTAAGGTCCCTCCTAAGACTGTTGGGAAAGAAAAGTTTTGCTTTTTATTTTGTCCTTGTTTTATTTGGCCCATCACTCCCTGAATGGTCTTGGAGAGAGAACGCAGACTGTAAGAGAAAGGTCTGCTTATTGGACTCGAGGAGACTGAAACCGTGGGCTAGAGCAGGCCATGAAATATGGTTCTGTATACAACCTCATACATGCTAACATGGAAACACACACATAATACAGTGTGGGGGAAATAAAAATCGGGCCATGAGCTAATGTGTATGATATCTATGTTAAAAATTATATATGTATATACTGTGAAAAAAACGTGTCTGGAAGGAAATAGACCTAAACATTAATAGAGATTGTCTTGGAATGGGTCCCTTGGATAGTTTTACAGTCTTTTCTCTTTGCTTATGTATAATCGTTCCTTTTTTTTCCCTAACACATTTGAGCTTTTATTACACGTATTTTCATTTTAAAGTAAGAACTAAAAAAAATAAGATATTAATGAAAAAAAAATAAGCAAAGAGGCGAAAGCTCGGGTCCTACTCCTGTCCCCTTCTGCCTGAGGAACCTCTAACTACTGTTCTCACACCTTCACATTCCCACTTATAAAACAGCGATGAACCCTGTGCCCTCCTCACAGGGTAGTTGTGAGAGCTTAATGATTTCACATCTGTAACAGTGCTTTGTAAAGTATATACTTTCTGTCACCCCAGAGCTATGCTTACTAAGATTTGGTTTCCTCCCCATCTAGGAAAGCCAAGTCCCTCTTTAAGAATTTTCGGTGAGCCTCGTATGTGCCTTAGGGGGTGGTGGCTGTGTCCTGCCTCTCAGGAGGGTCTCCCATTCCCCAGAGCCCCGCCTTCTGGCTTCCATCTGGCACTTTCTGCATCACGGTGGTGGCAATGGTATGTGTAGCAGAGGCTACTCCCAGACGTTTAGTCAGAGAAGAATGGGAACTGTGTCCAAATAGCCCCAAGACAGAATTGTGGCTACAAGGGAGAGCAAACTACCCAGAATTTAACCACCTGTGAGACCAGCCACAGAACCAGCCTGAACATGAGCATCCTCATCTGAGGAAGGGACAGAGCTTGTCACGGCCTCCCTGGGTGAGAATGCACCCTCAGGAGAGAAGGACGACTCTGCACTTGTGGGCAGCCTGGTGGGAGGGGGCGCTTAGTACGTGTCCACTGCTGCTGTGAGTCCCCCCAACAGCCCCCGCTAATGACCTTGAACGCTGACTGGGGGTTACAGCTATTTTCACAAATTATTCGGTAATAGTAAGAACAGTGATCCTGTGGATCCGTTAACACCTGGATGTCACATGAAGGAAATGCCCAACGTGCAGCATACTTTATGTTAATTTTCTCAACTTTTTGGTGTCTGAAATGCATGGACTTGCTCCTCTGAATGGTTTCAGGGCTTCATTATATTCTGCCCACAAGTGTTTTCTTTCCCCAACCCAAGAGACTTGGGGAGAAAGACCAAAGAGAGAATGGCTATTGCAGCGATGCATAAATAAGGCTGTAATCCAGACACTCTCCCCACCCAACGCAGGGCTGACAGCTCATTCCATAGCTTCGGCCTGACTGCCAAAGTCAGAGGCCCTGTCATTCCTTCAAACTCAGTGAGGACAGGGTGCCATCAGTGGGCAAGACAGGAGGGCCCCCGCCAAGGCCCTGGGATCTATTTGGATCCCTGCTCCTATGTGTCTTAGTGACACAGGTCTGTGCTACCTCCTAGGTGTCCTAGGAACGAGAAACGATGTTATAGAGTTTAGTGTAGTATCTAAATAGAATAGACAATATCTTTTGCGTGATTATTAATACTACTACTGTCACAAAGCTGAATTAAGGAACATGTGTGGATGACAGTCCTTCCCTAACCTGTGCTAGGCAAACAGTCCCTCGTGTTGGGCTCTGATCACCACAGTGAGAGAGCTAACACACTGAATCTAACACACTTGGTCCTGGAGAAGACCATGGAGATGAGAGCAGCTGTGGGTCATGTCATGGCTGGCCGTTGTAAGGACGCTTAGTCTAAAATTGAGAGGACAAGAGACTTCTTTACGAAGAATATTAAGAGTAATAGTGAGAACTAATATTATTGATCATTATTTATATGCCAGACCCTGTTCCAAATTCATTGCAAGGAGTAAATTTTTTGACCTTCAAAACAACCATTTGACGCTTACCATTATCCCCATTTTACAGATAAGAAAATTGGGTCACAGGAAGATTAAAGAACTTGCTCAAAGTCACACAGATAGTAAATTTGGGAACTGAGATTCAAAGCCAGACCATCCAGTTTCAGTGTCCATGTACTTTTTTTTTTTTTTAATTTAAATTCAGTTGGCCAACATGTAGTACATCATCAGTTTCAGATATAGAGTTCAGTAATTCATCAGTTGCCTATAACATCCAGTGCTCATCCCATCATATAAAATCTCATATAAAACCTCCTTAATGCCCATCACCCAGTCACCCCACCCCTCCACATGCTTCAGAGTTTCTCATGGCTTGTCTCCCTCTCTGATTATTTCCTATTCAGTTTTCCCTCCCTTCCCCTTCCAGCATTCATATTCTGCCCCCCATGCCATACCCACTTTCACCATCTAACAGGGTTGTCGTGAAGGAGAAATTAAACATCCTCTGTTACTACTGGAGATCAAAAATAGGAGCAATCAGAGAAACTTCAAGAAGATAGATTTCATCTCAATATTGGAAAGGTGAATGGTCAGCATTAATTCAAAGATTGACTGCCACATGAGGTAGTGAGTCTTGTGTTATCAGAAGTATTCAGGTAGCTGTTGGACAGCCATCCAGGATAGGAACCTTTCTGAGGGGGTTCTAGTATCTGGAAAAAGAGTACAAAAAATAAATCCCAAGTCTTTTCACGACATTGACATTCTCCTGTGCCTCGTGTAACACATTGTAATTGTTTTCAATAAGCATTTCAGTAAGTGAGTAACTGAATGGGGCCCCCAATTGCATCGGGTCAAAGACTTGCCTTATATGTGCAGAGCAAAAATGACCTTTTCTTCCAGATGCCTAAAGTGCTCAAGTGACTTTGAATATGTCAATCAATAATAAAGCTTTTCCTCATATTGTAATATTGTATTGGACTATTTTCTTTGTTATAATTGGTTTTTAAAATCCTTGCCAACAGAGACAAAGCCTTACTTCATATAAAACCAAGCCCATATTAGAGGTCCTAAATATGGCATTAAATGATGGAGTCAATAGAAAAATACAATTCAGCTTCAGGTGAATATTCTAGATGAAGATGCCCTGGGTCGAACTGCTCATTCATTCGTCTACCAAAGTTGATGATTTTGTTTAAATTAACCTTGACTATGTGCCAAATGCTGCACAAAGAATGAGAACGGCGCTGCCGTCCAGGGAGGGCCTTTGCTATAAGAAGGAATAGGTAAACCCACGGTGGAGGAAGCACTGGTTATACCCCCCGGGGGCCCAGCTGAACTCAGCCTGGGAAACATGGAAAGTTCCAGAACTCCAAAACAAAGACACCATCAATTCAAGACCTGGAGGCAGTTGCAGGGCCAGACATCCAGGAGGCATTTGATGAATCATGTGTCCATTGAATAAGTTGACCTGGGGGCTTACGTTGCCTAGGTCAGAGGTTCTCACAATGTGTCTCCAGATGAGCAGTTTCCACATCATCCAGAAACTTGTTCAACATGAAAATTCTCAGGCCCCACCCCAGATCTGCCTGTGTTTTAACAAGCCCTCCAAGGGATTCGGACACACCATCAGGTGGCTCGCCCTCTCCAGCAAGCAGGCATTCAAATAGGATGAAGCCAAGTAAATCTCCCCTCCTGCGCACATCTTGAATGAGGTTGTGGGTAAACACTGGTCTAGTACCATTTCTCAGGCAAGGCAAAGCTCTTCTGCCCGTGGGTCATTTGGAGAATTGTCCCAGTTTTGGAAGGGCAGATGGGCCGAGGGGCAGCATCTGGAGCAGGAATGCACTAGAAGAAGCTAGTATCTGCTGGCCGTGGTAGGTAGCACATATGCCCTCTCCCATGATGGAAAAACATGAAGAATTCCCCCTTGTTCTCACAGGGGTTAATGGCAATCTGTGGCTGATTTCGCTGTGACATTCAAGAGTGGGAATCCAGGTCTGCTTCCTGAGTCTCCAAGGACGGCCCTAAGATCTGGGCTGCGAGTCTCTGGACAAACCAAGGAAATAGAAAGTGAAAACAAACATGGATGTTTATTTTCCTAACTTGCCAATTGCAAACAGAATTTTGTTTAATAAACCATGAAATGATTCACAGAGGTCTGTGTATTCTTTCCAAGTGCAGCTGGCTAATGTAGAAGAACCTTTCTCCATGGTCTTTCAGGCCATACACAATTCCCAGGCATGCCAATTTGTGTTTATTTATTAGTGAGACCTGTACATGCTCTGTGAATCAGAGCATCGGGGATCCTACTGTCAAGTGGGCGCCATCAACCAGAACCAGCAGGGGCGAACGAGATGCTATTCACCTCAGACATTCTTCCTCCTCTCTGTGGCTCTCACCACAGCCCAGGTCATCATCTGCACCAAAGGATCACTGCAAGTCCCCAAAACGGTACCCCTGGATATCAACACCAGTTCTCTCCAGTCTGACCTCCACACCCAGCCAGAGTACATTTCTTTAAAAATCTGATTATGTCAACCACTTGTTTACAAGAATACCTTCACTTGTATTCTTATACAAATACTTTGCCCCTGTAATTGGAATAAAACCCGTGCTTTTATTATGGCCACCAACCTTGCCTGTGGCCCTTCCCCCTACCATCTCCTGTCACTGTAGCTCATTCACTCCAGCCACAATGTCCTCCCTCCTGGTTTTCAATTCATGATAATTACTTTGTTCTTTGTCACCTCCGGACCGTTACACCATCTTTGGCCTCTGTTGTAAATGGACTCACTTCTGCTCATCACCCAATGTTCAGTGCATTCTTAAGGTCTTATCTGAACTGTACTTCCTCAGGGAACCCTTCCCTTCAGCTCCAGCAGAGCTCACAGACTAAGTCAGGCCTTCATGTTACACATTCAAAACATTCCCTGGATTGGTACAGCCACCATGGAAAGCTGTGTGGAAGTTTCTCAGAAAATTAAAAATACAACTACCATACCATCTAGCAATTTCACTCGTGGGTATTTTTCTGAAGAAATCGAAAAAACACCAATCTGAACAGATACAAGCACTCCTATGTTCATTGCAGCATTATTTATAATAACCAACATACTCCCATTGATAGATGAATGGATAAAGAAAATGCAGTGTGTATAGATAGATAGATAGAATGTTACACACTATTACTCATTCATAAAAAAAAGATGAAATATTGTCATTTGCAACAACATGGACGGATCTAGAGGGTATCATGCTAGGTGAAATAGATCAAAACAAATACCATGTGATTTCACTTATCTATGGAATTTAAAATGCAAGACAAACACATAAATAAAGCAGAGACAGACTCATTGATGCAGGAAACAAACTGCTGGTTACCAGAGCAGGATGGGGTTGGAAGCCAGGTGAAATTAGTGAAGATTAAGAGGTACAGACTACCAGTTATGACATAAGTAAGTTATAGGGATGTGATATGCAGCATAGGGAATATAGTCAATAATATAATGACTTTGTGTGGTGACAGACACTAACTAGACCTATTGTGGGGATCATTTTGTAATGTATAACAATATTGAATCACTATAATGTATACCTAAAATTAATAGGATATTGCATGTCACTTATATCTCCATAAAGAAAAAAATTCCCCGGATGACCTGCACATACTGTTGTCAAAATTTCAAGAAAACAACTGTTTACTTGTCTTCTTTGGGACACAGCTTCAGAAGAATAATAACACTAGCTACTCTGTTCATTATCATATTCCCAGCTCCCGGCATGGTATAGGTTGTCAGTCACTGTCGTTCAATAGCCACTGAATGACCCAACGGATAATCAAAGTCTTATAAGGACTCGAGATTTCTGGAGCAATCTAAAGGAAGGGAGAGGGATGTGTTAGACTAGGGTGAAGACCATGCCAGCACAGGAAAAGATCAAATTTAGACACATTTGTAGGCAGAGGACTTGTAATTCAGAGGCCACAAAATGAAGAGTGATCACTTGAGAGTGTCCACACATAGACTCCATTGAGGTTATGGCCTCTGAGCTCAGCTTTCCAAATGGAAGGGACGAAGTGGAGGATCCCAGCACCGTAATGCAGGATGTATCTTTTCACTTGAAGTTGGATACATTGTTGAAAACTCTTTACGGCTTATTAAATCAATCTCTGTTTTCAGAGTTCAGAAGCAAGATCATTTCCTCTTGCCATTAGCATTTAAAGGCCTCGATTCCTGTAATATTGTGCTTTCTAGAAACCTCTCCCCTCAGACGATCCTGAGTAAGGAGGCTCTGAGGACGGGGCAGCTCTAGATTTCGGGTGAGGGTGTAGGGCAATCAGTGCAGCATGAGATGCAAGTTCTCTCGGGTGTTTCGTCTTATCCATGATTACAGATTTGTTCTGGCCAAAAGGAGACAAATAAAGAAAGTGATCTACTTTCAAAGAAGTATTAGTGTCTTAAGCTAAACAAAATGTCAAAACTATACCTTTTTCAATACACGTGTATACATACACGCACACACGTACATACACACATACACACATGGCATAGAACCCCATGTTGCCAGAACCTTCCACTCCAGACCTGTGACCCACCACATGCCTCCATCACGCAACGTGATCTGACTCATCACGGAGTGTGTCTGAGCCACGTGAAGATGGCGTGGGGGCCCTTTTGTTTTCTCTCCTCTCAAATATTTTCTACTTAATGACTCAGTGTATGAAATTTACACCGTTAAGTAGCCTTTCTCTGGGCTAAAGAACTGCTCTTTCTATGGAGTCTTTTTGAATAACGAGTCTTTAAGATTCCATCTAACAAAATATAAATTATGCTGCCTAATATCCTCTATCGTGATAGCAGTTTGAGTTGTACAGATCTATTCATTTATCTAAACTGGGTGAATATATACTTAAGATTTGTGCATTTTTTTCCAGAAAGTTTGCATCAAAAGTAAAAGTAAGCCAATATTGTACTCTAGTTAATGGTACGCATGTTGAAGTATTTGAGGGGAATTATACAGATGTCTATAATTCACCTTGAAATGTGTAAAAAAGCAGACGTGTTGATGGAGAGGGGGATAGGTATATGATAAAACCAGAAATAGTAAGACATGAACGGTCTAATCTAGGTGGCCTATAAGTAGAGTTCACTATAAAATTATTTCAACTTTGCTATATGGAAACATTTCATTTTAAAAGGTTGGGGGAAAAAAAACCTAACCTCCTCCGTTTTCTATTAGAGAGCTCTATACATAGTGGCCACTCAGTAAATGGGAGCTGCTGTTTGATTAATGGGAGGGCTAGTAGAGTGGTTTTCAACCTTGGCAGCTCTTTAAAATCAATGGGGAGGCTTTTCTAAAGCACACATGCGGGAGCCCCTCCCCAAAATTCTGACTTAATCGATCAGACATGAGCATCTTTCGGTTTCATCCCCCATTATCCTTCTAGGCAGGTGGCGTTAGGAATCTCAGCCATCAGGCATCAGGTGGCTGACTTGAAGGGCACATCTTGCCTGGGCTTAGACCCAAGCCCACACAGAGAAAGGAGTAGGAGGAAATTCCTCCCACAACCAAGGCCTGAGATCACACCTAGACCCCTCACTGGTATAATGTAGAGTTCTGCCTTTTTCTCTATCCAGACTATGGCTTTCCTGTTTATAACTCAAGAACTGACAAGGTAAAAATCACATATATTAGAATGAGAAGTTTTGTCAAGGTGGATGGCTAAAATACCCCTTATTACTTTCGACTCTGAAAAACAGACATGATAGCATCGATGAAAACGAAAATCTTCTTTTGTTAACTTTTATTCACCTTCATTTAATTTTTAAATATGTAGTAAACATGATTGTAGGGCTTCTCATTAACTCGGGTATCTTACAGTCATAATTTTTGATACACAACATTACTTACCAATTAGCCTGTCTTGTTCATTTAAATTTCTTTGCTCATATTTTAATGGGAGCTAATGATGCCTTTGTTGACTTATTTAATGTTATGTAAATGTGGCTATAAACTGTGAAGGGTTTAAGCAGAAGCACTATTTTTGCTTACTCTTCAGATTTTGGAGTGTGTAGAATCCCCAGGAAACACACATATCAACACAATGAACATAAACTACTGAGGAGAGCAAATAATAATAATATTTTTTTAAAACAAGCAGTGAAGGATGTTTAAAGAATGAAATTTTTATTTTCTTCTAGGTTAATTGTTTATTTGGATATTAAAGGAGTTTCAACGTTAACTTCAATAAGTTTTTTTTTTCCTCTTTTTCTGCTCCCATAATCATGACATAGGTCAACATAAGACTTACCTTCTAAGCTCAGGCAGGGACACCTGGGTTTAGTAGTAGCTTTCTTGTTGAGTTTCATGAACCTTGCTCTCAACAAAACTCCATTCTGCCTATGATCAGCACATAGTATTTGAATGAAGAAATGAGTGAATGACTGAATGAGTGAATGGAAACATACATATAGATGACCCTTCCAAGCCAGTGATTGCTCAGTACTGTGGCCTCTACTCCTCCAACAACCTTGTCCATTCCCCCGCCTCAACCACTCACTCCTTTGTCACCTTAGACTTTGTCATTGAAAATAACCAAACACCATTTTATTTCACTTCCATGCACCCTACTGTCTTCCTACCACTTTGCAATTTTCTAGCTTACTTTCTCAAGGGCCCCAACTTCAACCATCTTTCCCCACAACGAGGACCCCTGATCCATTGATCCTAATATTTTTTTCCCTGTCCCTTCCATCTTCAAGTTCTCTCTTCTCTCTCTTTCCAGCTTCCATTCCATAGTAAAACATAATAATCACCAGCTGGCATACATCCTTGAATCCCTTGCTTGAGTTTAACCTGTAAAACCACAATTTTAGATAGACCCAGTTCTCTTTCTACTTGGTACTTGCACCCATGCAACTGAATGTTGGTGGAGGAAATGATCTCCTGGTATTGTGACCACAAATGTTATGTGCCTCCTTTTGCTCCTGTTCTGCTGCCAATCTCCTTGATCACTTGTTATGGACTAAATTATGTCCCCACCCCCAAAATTCATATGTTGAAGCCCTATCCCTCAGTACCTCAGAACATGACCCGACTTAGGAAGAGGGTTGTTATAATTATAATTAGTTAAGTTATGACCAGGTCATGAAGGTGGGCCCCTAGTCCAACATGACTTGTGTCCTTATAAAAAGGGGAAGTTTGGACACAGACACTTACACAGGGAGAACACCAGGTGAAGATGAAGTTGAAAGATTGGGATGATGCTTCTGCATGCCAAGAAACACCAAAGATTGGCAGCCTACCACCAGAAGTGGAAGAAGAGTCATGGAACAAATTCTCCCTCACAGCCTCAGAAGGAACCCACCTGGCCAATACCTTGGTCTTGGACTTCTGACCTCCAGAACTGTGAAACACTACATTTCAGTTGCTTAAGACACCTAGTTTGTGGTACTTCATCATGCAAACCAATATGTCATTCCATCATAGCTTCTCTAACTTCAAGTCTTTGACATCTCTTTCCTATCCTCACTCCTCTCGAGGGAAGACTCTGCTTTATTCTTCACTGAGAAAAAGATAGAAGCAATTAGGAGCTCTCACCCCCATATATACTCAGCTGTATAGGAGCAAATACCAGCTATGCTCCTTTCTGCTGGTCTGATGCACTAGAAAGCTGGTCTGATGCACTAGATGTCATCCCCACTCACCTCCTCAAGGATGTTGCCCCAACTAGTCGCTCCTCTTTTTCCTCTGTGTCAACTCCTCCCTTTCCAGTGGATCATTCTTTTTTGTTTTTAAAGATTTTATTTATTGGGGGCGCCTGGGTGGCTCAGTGGGTTAGACCGCTGCCTTCGGCTCAGGTCATGATCTCAGGGTCCTGGGATCGAGTCCCGCATTGGGCTCTCTGCTCCGCAGGGAGCCTGCTTCCCTCTCTCTCTCTCTCTCTCTGCCTGCCTCTCCATCTACTTGTGATCTCTCTCTGTCAAATAAATAACCAAAAAAACAAAAAAAAAAAATCTAAAGATTTTATTTATTTATTTGACACAGAGAAAGAGATCACAAGTAAGCAGAGAGGCAGGTGGGGGGGGCGGGGGAAACAGGCTCCCCACTGAGCAGAGAGCCCGATATGGGACTTGATCCCAGGACCCTAAGACCATGACCTGAGCTGAAGTCAGAGGCTTAACCCACTGAGCCAACCAAGTGCCCACCAATGGATCACTCTTACAGGAATAAAAACATTCTGCTATTTCTCCTAGTTTCTCTTGAAAAAAGAAATTCTCCAAGAAAATGTCAAATATTCTTTTGACTCCCACTTTTCCCCACCAATACTGGCTCCTTTTGTTGCCCTCCTTGTCAGTATATCTCCTTGAAGTAGTTACTTAGATTCAGTCTTTAATTCCTCTCCTGTCCTTCTCATAAATCCACTTAGACCAAGTTATCTCCCCTACCATCCCACAGAAAGTTCTTTTGTCAGGTCACCAACATTTTCCATGCTAAATCCAAAAGTCAAATCTTAGAACTTATCTTGCTTGATTTAATGGCAGCATTCAGCACAGTTGATCAATCTTCTGTCCTAAAAACAATCTCTTCACTTGTTTTGTTTGGTTTGTTTGTTTGTTTGTTTTAGGGCAATATAGGATGCCATGCTTCTCAGTTTCCTTGGCTGATTCTTTGTCTTCTCCCTGATTTCTTCATTTGAGGTCTCCCTTTCTTCATTTGAGGTCTCCATCTTTGTTTTTACTTTGTTTCTAACTATACTCATTCTCCTATATCCCCAGCAGAATGCTTTTTACCAAACTTCAAACTCCAATATTAGACTGCTAATTTAACATCTCCATTTGGATGTCTGATATTTCCAATTCAATCCATCAAAAATTAAATTATTGTTCTTCCTCATCATATCACTTCTACCTGCAGCCTTCCCATTTCAGAAGCTGATATCTACACTCTTTCATCTGTTCAGTTGAAAAACCAGGGGGTTTCATCCTTGACTCTACTCTTTCTCTCATATCCCATGTCCAATCTATCAGGAAATCCTCTTGGGCTTGCCTTCACAACAGATTCAGAACCTGACCATTCATCACCACTTCCATGCCTTCCACTCTAGTTTGAACTTACAGTCGTATCTTCATGATCAACACAGAAGCCAAAGGATTCTTTTAAACTATATCAGGTCACGTCACTCTAATCAGAACCCAGCAACTCCATTTCATGCAAATAAGAAATCAAAGTTCTTACAATAGCTTACAAAGCTTTACCTGACTTGTCCCTCCCATTGCTCCACAACCTTACCCCTTGCTCATTCTTTCCCAGTCCCTTCTTCTCAGAAGTTGCTTCATAGTATACCTGGAATACTCCTCCCACCCACCAGGGCCTTCATACCAATGATCCCCTTTACCTGGAAAAGCCTTCCCCTGAATGTCTCCATAGCTAATTCCTTTATTTCTGCCAAATCTTTGCTCAGAACCTCACTTCCAGATGAGACCCTATTAAATATTGCAATGACTCTTCCAAAGTTCCTCATCTCTGCTAACATTCTCTTCTTTTACTTTTTTCCCATAGTACTTGTCAACTTATTGGATACATTAGTTTGCTAGGCTGCCATGACAAAATAGCATAAATAGGAGACTTAAACAACAAAAATCAATTTCCTCACTGCTCTGGAGGCTAGTAGTCCAAGATCAAGGTGTCAGTAGATTTGGTTCTCTTGAGACCTCTCTCCTTAGCCTGTAGATATCTGGCTATTCTCTCATGTGTCCTCACGTGGTTTTTCCTCTGTACTTGTACCTCCAGTCCCTCCCCTAAGTCCAGATTTCCTTTCCTTAGGTACCCCAAACAGATGGGAATCAAGGCCCACCCCCAGGATCCTCATTTTAATTTAATCATTTATTTAAAGACTTATCTCCAAAAATGATCACTTTCCTCAAAATATACCAGGTACTAGGGCCTAAATATATGGATTTGGGGTTGGGGGAAGGGGACATGAATTAGCCCATAACACTAGGAAATTTGCTTATTCTGTTAATTATTCTCTATCTCAATATCCTGGCACCAAATTTGGGAAACTAAGCCTATGACAACAAGCACCTTGTCTGTCTTGTTCCCTCCTCTGACCTCCGCGCTGGGCCACGAATACTGATACAAATTGGGCTCCTGATAATCTGATGAGGGAATGACTGGATGAAAAGTGTGAGTCCAGGGTATTAAGAGTTAAGAGAAATAAGGACAGGCTTTATGGGTCACTAGGATTTGGGAGACCTAGGTTGCATTTCCAGGTATGTGATCTTGAGCAAATAGTTTATTTTTGCTAAGTCCTCACCTACAGGAATGAGGGTTCTCATCTTTCTCTCTCACCAGATGGCTTGGACGTTCAAATGTTATGTGTATGGAAGTGCTTTGGGACTCTGGATTTTCATTCAAATATGAATAATTTTATTTTCCTTGTCACTAATGGTAGTTATAACAGTAATAATGCTTCTTACTAGTCCTTACTGTGTTGCATACACTGTAGTAGGTATTTTACAATTCACTACCTCATTTAATCCTCATAGAAACCTTTGAGGTAGCTACTACTTTCTCCATTTTTCTGACTAAGAAAATTAAATAGTGCTCATTGAGCATTAAGAAGATGTATTTATTTGCTCTATACTATTTGGCAGAAATTAACTTGACCTTTAGAACTTTAAAGAAGCATATGTTTGTGGGTATGCATGTGTATCTGTATTTAGGTTAGTATTAGAAGTCTATCCTTCAGATGGTTAACAGTAAAAATCAAAAATCTATATCCTGGTGCTCTGTCTCATGACATTAAACTCTATAAGGAAATATGGTGTCCAAGGAATTTCAGAAATGGCAAAATGTATGGGGGTTTTCTGTCCTTTTTTTTTCTCTGAACTCTTAAAAAGGTAGACATTAAACTTAGAGAATTTGGAAGCATTCTTCGCTCCTTTTTAAGTAAATATAATCTACTGGCTGCCTTGAGTATATAAATGTGTGCGTATATGTATATATATATATATTTTTTTTTTTCCTAAAGGCTGCATTCCTTTTTGTTTTTCCAGCATTTTAGCAATTGCTAAAGGTCTGCCAAGAGGGATTATTGCTAAACCTTGTCAGAGCAAGAACCAGAGTAATTTGTGTACAGTACAGTTAAAATTACACCATTACACTTGAAGCTAATATTATCCTAATGAGTTGAAATGGGAGAAGAAGCTCGCTTAGAAAAGACTATAAGTGACTTAGCACTGGTTTCTCACTTCCAATGATAATGTTCTTCAGAACTGTGTTTTGAACACATTATTATAGATTTAAATATTTTAATATTCATTTATTCTAATTTCCCTTTTGATAGGTACCATCTCTGTGCTTGCTTTTCATCAACTCTGACTAGTGACACCACTTTATTTAATGTCTTCCTTGGCCAAATTTCTTGTGAATTGGGAACTAGATTTTAGCTGCTTGAGGTTTTAGCAGCTCCTTTGTAGCGCAACATTTAAAACTCAGATATTAATCTAAAATCCTTTGACAAAGAATTAGTCAATCCAGAGCTTATATAAGTGTACTGAGATATAATCTATTGGAGGTATTGTCACGATTTGGCCTAAATTGCAACCTACCTCCATTTTTAGCTATGTTTGGAATTGAAATAGAAATCTTTATTCTTAAGTATCAGTTTGGAGTATATTCTAGATATCAGTAATTTCTGCGCACAGGAAAAGGCAGCCCTGAAAGGAAATATATATATCTCCTTATGCTAGGCATCTACTCTACAATACCACCTCAGTCGTCCCCATGGTGCCTGGATTCCCACATCACTGCCACTCATCTAGAATCAGGTTGCCTTTAGAAGGTCCCTGTGAAATGTAGATGTTATCTGGGAGGAGTAATTTACGTTCCTCAGGTGTGTCAGCCAATATGAGTTACCGAGGAAATGGGACACAGGAAAAGCAAGTTTTGTTGGAAAAAGGAAATCAGAAATATAATAAGCCCAAGCCTTTCTGAGAAGGGTGAGACCATGTGGACGGTTCCATAGAGATCCCAGGTACCAGTTAAGGTCTTCGAGTCCTAGCTATGAGGCATTATTGGTAGACTATGGAGAAGAGGAATAGAAGAAAGGGGAATTGATGTCCTTATGTCTGTGTCATAGGTATACAAAGGGTCACAGTCTTCCTTACACAACCGCCTTACTCAAAAATGTACTCCTTTATCCCAGGTCTTCACTTAACTGCCTTTTTGTCAACATTCAGATCTTAGCTCAAATGTCAGCTTTTTAGAGAAGCCCTCTCAGACTATGCAGTCTGAAATGGCAGTCCCCAAATCACATGTGTTAGCTTGGGTTGTCATAACAAAATACCCCAAACTTAGTGGCTTAAACAACAGAAATTTATTTTCTCACAGATCTGGAGACTAGAAGTCCAAGATCAACATATCAGCATGGTTTGGTTCTGGTAAGGACCGTCTTCTTTTCTCCCCAGATGACTGCTTCTTGCTTCATGTGGTGGAAAGAGAGAAAGGGAGGAAGGGAGGAAGAGAAAGAGAGGGAGGGAGTGGGAGAGAGAAAGAGCAGAAGTTAAGAGCGTAGCATGGGGCCACTGAGCTAATGTCAAGGATGGCAAAGAAATCTGTCTCCAGAACCCTCACCCTGAACTACTACACTTAATTCCCTCAATAGCATGGAGTTCGAGATTTGGATCTAAAGATCGACTATGACCAAGTCTGTAAAGGACTGAGTCCTCAGCTGTAAGTTATTTTAGAAGGTTCAAGAAGCAAAATGGGAAAGAAGGTGAATAATATGAAGTAAGGAAGCAGAAACTTAAGGAGAGAAAGGAAAAGAGAAGAGAAACACGCCTGTAGTAGAGGGAGAAAGGGCTACAATTGCCTTCTGTGACACTCAAGTGAATGCCCACCTCCGCTCTCACTTGGTGGTGATCAACCCTGAGCCTTCCCAAGCTTTGCTCCCGTGTGCAAAGTGTAGAGGATGGTGCAGTGGGGAAAGAATTTTTTTTGAAACTGGACAGATACAGGTTCTCCTCATGGCATAATATAAGCCATGTTATCATGGATGAGGTCTTAACTCACTGATCTTATCTTTTATCATTTATAAAAGATATTTAAAAGTTTACTGCCAATATTCAGTGAAAATGTATATATATATATATGTGTGTGTGTGTGTGTGTGTATACACACACACACACATATAAATATACATTTCAAATATTTGAGCCTTCTTAAAGCAAAACATAGAGAAGCCAGCAAAAATAATAAAATGAATAAAATCCGAACTTGGCTGGATTATTGGTTAGCAATAAGCTCATAGGAATACTTGTTTCTTGATCATCTCTTCCTTTTTCATCAGGAAGCCACAAGTTGTTATACTAATTATTATAACTCTTTGGTACTTCAAGAAAATTTTAATAAGAATAAAAGAAAAATATAATTCACATTTTTTAATATGTTTCCATGTATTTTCAGATTAAAGTAACATGATCTTATAGCTAGAAAATTGGCCTGCCAATGATCAGAACTCCCTCTGGAATTATTTTGTGACCTTAAGCACACCCATTATCTCTTCCCAAATTCAGATGCTCCCATAAATGACAAGACCTGAAATTTATGAACATGTAATGAAAGTACTAGAAATAATGGGTATAAAAATTCCTTGGGGGGGTGCCTGGATGACTCAGTCAATTAAGCGTCTGCCTTCGGCTCAGGTCATGATCCCAGGGTCCTGAGATCCAGCCCTGCATCGGTCTCTCCATTCTGTGGGGAGTCTACTTTTCCTTTTCCCTCTGACTGCTGCTCCCTCTGCTTGTGCACTCACTCCCATGCTCTCATTCTCTCTCTCTCTCTCTCTCTCCCTCTGTTAAACAAACAAGCTCTTAAAAAAAATTCCTCAGGAAAATTATTCTACAGAGTCATATGTTAGATAAGAATTCTGACAGTTTCTGTCCTCCCACCCCACTGCCCCCCCCATGACAGACACATATCTGAAAGGTGTTTGTCACTGTAAGCCCTGAGATGAGGGCCAGTGCCCAGAGGCAGGAGGCAGAGCAATGAGACCCACAGAGGAGAGGGAAGCAGGGGCGATTTTCCCAGGTCAGAGATCCTCCACCTTCCCGAGCTGCTGTCGGCCCCATCAGTGAGGGAGTGCTGGCAATCACTCAGCCTTCCTCATTTCTCTCCTAAGATCAGGTGGCCTTGCCAGGGTCATCTAGAGGAGATGGTTCCATCTGGGGACGTCATGCTTACTTGATACATGCACCAGACACTTGAATCCAACACTCTTCACCTCCTGCCACAGAATGCTCCCCTCATGCTTCATAGCTTTGAACTGGAGCTTGGTGACCCTCTCAAGTGGTAAGTAAAATCACGTGTGTGCATGTGCTCACACGTACTTTCCTCGGAGTAAGTCGATCTTTTTCTTCGTATCCTTCCAGGAGTTTATGATCCCAAAATTTTAAGGACGCTAATTTTTTGCATATTTCCACTGGGTGATCTCTCTCACACAGTTTTAACCACCATCCTTAGTTTCCTTCTCAGACACTCACAGTGTGTCCCCACATCCACCTCAAGCACAATGCACGATCTTCTTGGCACACCACATGTTCCTCAGCTCAGAAAATCCCACTTAGCTCACGGAGCCGCATTTGTTCATCCTCTCTCCACCATCTCTCTCCCACATGTGATCAGCCACCAACTCCTAGCAATTCTGTCTTTCAAGTTTTCCTTGAGCTAGGCTCTTTTTCTCTGCCCTAACCACCATCTCCCCAGGGCAGGCCTCACCACCTCTCACACTGACAAGTGCAACAACCGCCTTCTTCATCTTTCTACTTCTGCCCTAAATCTGTCCCTAAGGTAGCCAGACCCTACCAGCTAACACATGGCCTGCTAACCTTACTACTCTATTCTCATGACTTGCCAGGGCATTTGGGACCAAGCCTACTTCTTCTAAAGGCAAACAAGACCCTCCCTGCTATCTGCTTCCTCAGCCTCATTCTCCCCACATCTTGACTACATGTCACACTCTGGTCAAACTGCGCACCTCACAGCGTCCCCCATGGCCCTGTTGCTTCATGTCTCTCAGAATCCTGTCCTTTCCCTTTAGAACGCCTGATGCTCTGTTTTTCCTTCAAGAGTCTGTTGTTTCAACTCCCTCCCCCCAGATGTTTCCCCCGACTCTTCCCTTGTCACCTTCCTCATTCTCTCTTCACGCAGAGACACCATTTATCTCTGTGCTGACAGAACCCTTCTGTGCACCGCTACGGCTGGTGATGGACGAACCCTAGCATGTGAAGCTGTTCGTTTCATGCTTGTGCTCCCCATGGGACTGGGAGCTCCTGAAGAAGCTCAGCCACCTTGTAACCCTGTGCCCACCGCGGGGCCTGCCCCTTAACCAACGCTCAGTAGTGCCTATTGAATTGAAGACAATTAACTGCAAAGAAGGTATCTGTGCTTGAAAATTAGACTTTCATACTGGCGGTGCTGTAAAGTAAAAACTAAAATAGTGGCAAAGTTACATTGATACTTAAAATGACCTGCAAATTACTTATTTTGTTTTCCAGTTTCTTAATACTCGCATCGATGTTTTCTGTAGATGCCAATATGAAATAAAAACATATCTATAAAAAAAAAAACCTCTTTGAGAAACAGCAAACACATATACATCTAAGTGATCAATGACATTGCTGGTGCCATAATTTGTTCCAAGACACTTTATACCCTCCATAAGGATCTGCTCACACAATCAATAACAGTCTTCCAGAAATGACGGTCCAGCTTCATCTGGACATACCAATTCTGAAGTTAAGGCAGAATTTTAAGTTGGTGGGAGGAAAGTTCAGAGTAGTTCTGTGAAATGCACTTTGAAACCTATATGACCAAGGCATTGATGCCCTGGACAAAGTACCTGGACAGTACCTGGACGATACCGTAGAAAGAATTCTCAATGGTGGATACGCTTTTTGGAGAGCCTGTGAACCCCAAGATGAACTTGGCAATTCTACCAGTAGGGCAGTTTCACAAGAGGAGATGTTCACAGCTTTTATCATATGCCCAAAGGGATCTCTGATACTCCAGAGTTCATGAAGCACTTAAGAAAGCTTTAGATTTCTTTTCGTGTGATATCTTGTTCTGTTTATGACTATTAATCCTGGGTGGTGGTGGTCGTGGTGGTGATAGCGAGTGGGTGGTAGATAGCAAGCTGAAGCAATCTGTTCCTCATTGGCCAACTTAGGGCTCATGAGTGAGTAATCAGCATAATCTAAATACTCTACAATGAAATATTCTTTTGGGCTCAAAAAATGCTTGTTAGGTTGAAACCAATCAGTAGGAAATGGCTGGTGTTTGTTAGTGTTTGAGAGGAGAGACCAGATTCTTTGCACATTAGCATTCCAATCGGTGCCAACATAAACCTCCAGACCTCCAAGTCACAGAATGTGTTATTGTTTTCATATGAGTGAATCTGGGACCGCTTGTTAGTCCTATTTCCATCGCTCACTTGAAAAATCGAGTCCATGTTTCCACACTCTGGTGACAGAAGTAAAAAAACAATCCTTCTAAGGGTTGAATGCTCAGAGAAGGACATTCTTCCTCAAGCTGGTGTAGTCCTGTCTATTGTTTTCATATAATCATGGTGTTGGGAGAACACAAATGGCACAAACACCCATTTGATGGTCACATAAGCTGAAAGCTTTCCTCATTGGAACTCAGCCCTCACAGTGAGGGGCCCTTCCTGCTTGTGGAGGAAGGTCCCCCAGGAAGGACATGATAGTTTAGGCTTGTTTGGTGTTTTTCTGAGAATGCCATAAAATATTGTTTTCTAATATACTGCCTATTATATAACAACAATTACCTAGCACTCCGTAGCATATTGTTTCTCTATGCAGAATCTTTGGATTCTGAGGCTTTAGTAAGAGAAATGGTAACATAATCTCCCTTTTATACTCAAGGAAAATAACACCAGTGTCTCTCCATACCCCACTGCACCTCCTGAAATGGTGGACCTGAGAAGAGGCCCATCTCTCCTTCACTAGCGAATACAAGGTTGAGTTCAACCAGGAGGGTTCAATAACCAGAGTGTGAACCCCAACACTTCCGTTTACTAACTGTACCCCCAAGCATGTTACCTGACCTCAAATCTTAGTTTTATAATCTGTAAAATGGCCCGATCATTATATGTGTCTCATAGGATTGTGGTGAGGATTAAATTTTTAAAAGGCATATTGAGGGATGTTGGTGAGGATGGAGAAAGTAAATAAGTATTTTGACTTCCAAAAATCATCTCCTCCACAAAAACAATTAGAAAACTGGCAAAAATTGTCAGAGCCAATTTTTTTTTTTTTTTTAGAACTCTGGGAATTAACCAAAGGCTTATAGTACTTCAGAGAACATTTACTAAAGTAAAATGAGTGCAGCTCAGTAAGAAGAGAGGCTCTGTGGCATTTCTGGTTGCCCTCTTCCCATACCACACCCACCCCCCCAACTCTCTGGTAGCCTTGAAAACCCACAGCTCATAATAACAGTGAAACCCAACCCCCTGGCAGCAACTGAAGGGGGCCAATATGGCATTGGAGCTCCTTCAAACCTCATTCCCATTATTTGACTTGTCTGCTAGTTCCCTAGAAGACCTCACATGGGAGTTGTCTTTTTTTAACCTAACTGAATGCTTGCTCTGGGAAAAGTTTTTCCCCAGGGTTGTTTGTCACAAACAAATAGAGGTAATTGGGGTTTTTTGTTTGTTTCAAGTTTTTGTTTAAATTTGAGTTAGTTAAATATGGCATAATAGTCATTTCAGGAGTAGAATTTAGAGACTCATCAGTTATCTGTAACACCCAGTGTTATCACAAGTTCCCGCCTTAATGCCCATCACCCATTTAAGCCCATCCTGCTATTCACCTCCCTCCAGCAGCCCTCAGTTTGTTCTCTATAGATGAGAGTCTATTTTATGGTTTGCTTCTCTCTTTTTCCCCCTCTTTTTTCATCTGTTTTGTTTCATAAATTCCACATGAGGGGAACCATATCATATTTGTCTTTCTTTGACTGACTTATTTCACTTAGCATAAGACACACTAGCTCCATCCACATTGTTGCGAATGACAAGATTTCATTCTTTTTGATGGCTGAGTGATATTCCATTATGTGTATACATATATATAATTTTATACATGCACAAACATATGTGTACACACACACACACTACATCTTTATCCATTCATCAGTCAATGGACATTTGGGGTCTTTCCATAATTTGGCTATTATTGCTAAACATCAGTGTGCATGTGCCTTGTCTAATCAGTATTTTTGTCTCCTTTGGATAAATACCTAGTAGTGCAATTGCTAGGTTATAGGGTAGTTCTACTTCTAACTTTCTGAAGAAACTTCATACTATTTCCCAGGATGGTTTCACTGTTTGCATTCCTACCAACAGTGTAAGAGGGTCCCCTTTCTCCACATCCTTGCCAACATCTGTTGTTTCCTGTGTTGTTAATTTTAGCCATTCTGTTCAGTGTGAGGTGATATCTCATTGTAGTTTTGACTTGTATTTCCCTGATGATGAGTGATGTTGAGCGTCTTGTCATGTGTCTGTTGGCCATCTGTATGTCTTCTTTGGAAAAAATATCTATGTCTTCTGCCCATTTCTAAATGGATTATTTGCATTTTGGGTATTGAGTTTCATAAATTCTTTATATATTTTAGATATTAACTCTTTGTCAGATATGTCACTGGAGAATATCTTCTCCAATTCTGATGGTTGCCTTTTAATTTTGTTGATTGTGTCCTTCACTGTGCGGAAACTTTTAATCTTCATGAAGTCCCAATAGTTCGTTTTTGCTTTTCTTTCCCTTGCCTCTGGAGACATGTCTAGGAAGAAGTTGCTAAAGCCCATGTCAAAGAGGTTGCTGTCTGAATTCTCCTCAAGGATTGTGATGGTTTCCTGTCTCACATTGAGATCTTCATCCATTTTGAATTTATTTTTCTGTTTGGTGTGAGAAAGTGGTCCAGTTTCATTCTTTTGCATGTCATTGTCCAGTTTTCCCAACACCGTTTGTTGAAGAGACTGTCTTTTTTCCCATTGCATATTCTTCCCTGCTTTGTCAAAGATTAGTTGACCCCATAGTTGTGGGTCCATTTCTGGGTTTTCTATTCTGTTCCATTGATCTATGTGTCTATTTTTGTGCCATAGTTTTAAAACATAGCTTGAAGTCTGGAATTACGATGACTTCAGCTTTGCTTTCCTTTCTCAAGATTGCTGTGGCTGTTTAGGTTTTTTTGTGGTTCCATACATATTTTAGGATTGTTTTTTTTCTGGCTCTGTGAAAAATACTGGTGGTATTTTGATAGGGATTTCATTAAATGTGTAGATTGCTTTAGGTAGTATAGACATTTTGACAATATTTGTTCTTCCAATCCATGATCATGGACACAACGATTTCTTTGTGTCATCTTCAAATTCTTTCATGAGTTTTCTATAGCTTTCAGAGTACAGATTTTCTACCCTTTGGGTTAGGTTTATTTCTAGGTATCTTATGTTTTTGGGTGCAATTATAAATGGGATTGATTCCTTGATTTCTTTTTCTGTAGCTTTCTTATTGGTGTCATAATTGCCTGAAGAGCTGGATAGAGTACACTATAGGGCACACCTCTCCTGTGCTGATAGTGGGAGAGTAAATTGGTACACACCTCTAGAAAACTGGTTGGTGGCATAAAAGCTGAGAACACCATGCTTTCTGACACAATTCCATTCCTAGGTACGTATCTAAAAAAATATGTGTACATATGTTCACAAGGAGACATGTTCTAGAATATTCATAGCAGCACTATTTATAGTAGCCTCAAATTGAGAACTACACAAGTCCCCATCGAGGGTAGAAAGCATAAATAAATTGTAGTGTGTCTACACGATGGAATATTCCACAACAATGAGAATAAACTATAGCTAGGCATAAAAATCAGATACATCTTATAAACATAATGTTGCATAAAAGAAGCTAGACGTAAAAGACTATATACTGTGTGATTTCATTTATATAAAACAAGCAAAACCATTCTATGTTTTTGGAAGTCATAATAATCAATTTGAAGAATTATTAGTGACTAAAGGGGGAAGAGGGAGAATTCTGGAGGTACTGAAATATTTTGTTTCTTGACTTGATTACACAGATTTGTTTAATTTCTGAAAATGCATCATACAATACACATAGCATGTGTGTTTCTGTGTATATGTTAAGCATACACCTTCCATTAAAAAAAAATTTGAGTACAAAGAAATATGCAAAGAAAAGAATATCCATAGTCCCACTAACCCATTAACCCCAAATGACTATGGTTAATATTTTAGATTATACTCTTTTATTCAATATGTATGCATATCTGAATACATGTATTCTTTTTCTTATAAAAACTGTATGCACTGTATTCTCTGTTTTATAACCTACTTTTTTCATAGCAGTATGCTACAACCATCTTCCCATGCCAATACATAATGTCATTGCTAGAACATCTTCAATCTTGTGGATATAATTTACTTAACCAGTCCCCTATTGTTGGGCATGGTGGTTGTTTCTAGCTTGATCTTTCATGTGAATTGTTAACATATGAATCATGATGCTCATCTCTATTTTTTTTTCTAAGACTAGAATTGCTGATGAAGGAATGTAATCATGAACTCTTTTAAAGCCTTTAGTACAATTTTTAAAATCATCTTCCAGAAAAAGTTGTACAGAAACTGTACTCCAATGAGATTCTATGGAAGGACCCATTTCCCTTGCCAGGACTGGGGGTTATGAATATTGTTCATATTTTCCATTTGACTGGGCCAAATAAATTATAACTTGATATATTTTTAAAATTTTTACTACTGCAAGAGTTGAACATTGTTTGCATATGTGTATTGGCTATTTATATTTCTTCTTTCATGAATTGCATGTTCATGTACTTTTTACATGTTTAGAATATCAACCCTTTGTCCATTTCATATTTAAAGTATATTTCCAAGTCTGTTGTTTGCTTATTGATTTCTTCATACCGTTTTGGGGATACAAGCCAAATCTATCATGATTTTCCTATAAAGAATTGATTTGGTTATGTTTCTTAAGTATTGCTTTTTTAAAAATATTTAAAATCCTCATCTGTCTAAAGGATGCCTTGGTAAATTGGGTAAAATAAGAATATAACTTTTTCCTTTCTAATAAATAATCATTTCTCTTCATTTATTGATTAATCTTTTTAAGGCTGACATATTAAAGGAAGCATTTGCTTTTTTTCAAGGACTAAGGAGAGAAATTTTAGGTTAAGATCTTAGGAAACCCTAAAATTCAAAGAAGTAGGTCTCTCTGAAGATTTAATATTTTATTCAACATACTTGAAGCATAATTTTGCTTATCAGCATTCCAAGTTGCTTACAAACTCCTTGGTCCATTTAGTCTTTATCTGTTGAGGATGTTAACTATTTGTTGTCTGATATATACATCAAAATATGTTTCAACTGATTTCTCTCTTCCCACTTGAGGAATAGCAAACTTGGCATAGATCATTGGATCTAAGTATAGTTAAATTTGAACATGCCAAAGCAAATAGAGGAGGTGTTATTGTTTATTTCCTTCACAAATGGAAAGCCAGCCAGGTACCAGGTTTTGTGATGGACAGTGGGGACTGAGTGGGAAAGAAGGCTTATTTCATCCTGCCTTCCCTGAGTTTATGGTCGAGATGGGCATACTAATACTTTGAGTTCTTTCTATGCTTAGCTATTATTATTGTGTGAGATATCTATATGGAATGCATATATGTACATATGAATGTATTATACATGTTTAATATATATGAAGTACTTACAATGAAGTATAAAAACTGCTTAAAATTTATAACAGTTATCACATAGCATAATATGTTGACCATCAAGTATTCATCAGGCTTACAAATCTGTTTGCTTGAGCACAACCCTAAAATTCATTATTATATGCACACCTTTCTTATTTGTTGCTTGCAAATCATAGTCACCAGCTCTTTGTCCAAATCAGTGGATAGAACCACAGGTCTAGGCTCAGATTCTTTATTGTTAGGTTGCTAATGGAAAAGAAGAAGTGGAGGAAGAGAAGGAGAACAGGAGAGGAGAGAAAAGGAAAAGAAAAAAAACGGAAAGAAAAGAGAAGCTCCCAAGCTGGGTAAACATAAAAAGGGATTTATTAACTCAGTTAGATGAAAATTCATCTTGCTCAGACTCAAGTACTCAGATAATACCAGGAATCTATCTCTGTAATTTTTAGCTCTGTTTTCTTCATCCTAAGCTTTTCCTTCAGATGAGACCTTACCATGTCTTAGCAGAGGGGACTATCAGCTGCTCCAAAGTTTCAACCTTCTACTTTAGCCAACTCTCCAGGGAATAAGAGCACCTCTCTCCTGCTAGTTCTGGCAAATGCCCTGTGTGTGATTCTCATTGCCCAGTAGAGGTCTCTTGTGCATCTCTGAACCAATCACTATGGCTAGAGAAGGAAAGAATGTTCTCGCTGGCCAGGTCTGTGTCACGTGCCCACACCATGACCTGAGAGTGGAAGTGATACAGTGATACAGTTTTGATACTAGTTGGAGGATGTTTGCAGGAAAAGCAGACACCTTAGAAAATTCCAAATAGTTGACTTGGTCAATCTTGCTTCCCTATCCCCTAACTGTAGAGACTACCTATGGTAAAAGTAAGAAGAGCTTTCCTATAAAGAAACTTTTGAGAGTGATTTCTTTTCAGCACTTTCTTTTAAGGAGGAGAGACATGCTTCTACTTCCTTCATAGCTACTAACACTGGAAAACTTGTAACATTGTTTCCTTGCATTTTGTTTTGCCATATGCCATTGACTGTCACATTTCACAAGTTAAGAAACATGTTATTTCTTTGTTTATTTTGTCAGTCTTTGGTATTCTCTGGAGAGAAATTATATATCTATGTTTCAGTGGAATAGATTTAATCTGGTTGTCTTGTTGTCTCTAGACTCGACTAACTTCTTGTCTTTCACAGTCAAAGGTTTTTCTTTTTTTCCTGACTTGGTGATCAGGCAAATCTGTTCCAGATTCTGGAAAACACAGATTTCTAAGCATACTATGCCAAAGGCTGGACATCACAGAGTTCTAAGTATATCACATTAAAGACTTTCCAGTGTAGAAGGCAGTTGTCCTAGAAATTTTATTTCTTGTTCCAATTTTGTTTGAAAGTTGTTCCTCAATATAATTATTCAACAATGCTAAAGGAGCCCTTGACCTTGTACTTCGGACTTTTCCATCATTCCAATGATACTCTACCTGAAGATCTGTTGTTGTCTTCCACATATTAAATGTCCACTTTCCTACAATCCAAGTTACATTGAAGATGTGCACATTGTACATCTGGAGTTGGGGCTTGAGGAAAATCCTTAGAATGCTGGTTTTCCCAAGTAGTTTGCCTGATTTTATGGGTTGCCTTTTGGTCGATAATAAGGATCAGTTGGGTCATACTAGTTATGTTACAGAAGAGGAAAGCAGTGCACCAGCTGGATGCTTTACTGAATGTGCCACTGGAAGGTTTTTATGAAGACATTTGTTTCCTATCATGGAAAATGTAAGGAAAGTTAGATGCAGTCTTTTACGCTTAAGTTATTCTTATCTTTAGGCAGCCTTATTATTTATTTTTGGGTTATATCCTATATATTGCAAATTCTTCTCAGCCAACTATGTATAAACATCATATGTAGTTATATATTGCTTAGCATATAAATTTCTCATAACTAGTAATCAAGTATATTAAAGTGTTTGCTAGCTGTCTTCAAATGATCTGGGTTCATTCCCCCTTTTTCCAAAGCTTTATTCCCCAGTGCACATTCCATGTAGCACTAGTTCTGGAGGACGCTAATGAGTGTTACCAAAAGGTGTTGGAGTCCCTTGTTCAAATACATTCGGAAAAAAGCCAGATGAAAGCAAATTAAGCCTTTATAATGTCAAATGTATTGTTACCCTCCAGATGACTACATATGTTTCCCACACTTAGGGGAAAGTGAGACAAGTCAGATGATCTCCTGGAGCTAATGGCCCATGGAATACGACTTGGGAGGTACTCTTTCTGGAGCCATATATCCAATGCCAAAATTTCCTTGATTGCATCCTTACATTCTGATCACTGTTCCTTCTGGAAGGGCTATACGCTGGCGCTCCAGGATTCCTTGGAAGGCATCACTCAGGACATCAGTGCAGCAAAAATCAAGTCCTATGATTCATTATCTTATAATTCACCAGAAACTTTTCTCTGTTTGGATTCCACTAAATTCCCCTGGACTTCCTCTAAAAATGTGAAATGATGAGGGTGTAGTCTGATAGGTAAGAATTTGTGGAAACTTGGATTCCACTAAATTCCCCTGGACTTCCTCTAAAAATGTGAAATGATGAGGGTGTAGTCTGATAGGTAAGAATTTGTAGAAACTTCAAGCCTGTATAATTTGATCTAAATTAGTATATTGAAGCATCCTGACAAAATCCAGTTCTACTTTGTCTCATCTATTACGTCATGACCAGCAGGGGCAACAAGAGCCATTGTGAGATCTGCCACAGATATTTTGGTAGCCGTCTCTCTCACATCGTGGTGAAGCATGCTTAGAACACTGTCATAGAGTGAATTCTTAGCAAGTTCTTATTGAGAATAATTTCTTACATGCTCTGAATTGAGATATGTTTTGGAGAAAAAGATAAAAATATATGACATGGTTCCTGGCCCCAAGGAGAAGGTAAGACTAACATAAATGAATGCTTGGCAGGCAGTAAAAGTATATTATTAGAACCAAAATGAACGTCGAGTAGACTCTTAACATTCAAAAGGGATTAGTCCAGGGACATATTTGAATCCCCCAATATGTATAGTTTTGTCATAAAAATGTGTGGGATAAGAACAACAACACTGAGTGAATGCTTGTTAGACGGTCCAGCTCACCCACCAGGAACCATAGGACGTTTAGGGAGAACTGGCAAATGTTTAAACCAGAAAGTTCACTCTGTGAATGCCAGAAGTCTCCTGCAACCATGCCAATACATATCTTATGCATAACGAATGTTGTGAATGGCTTAGAAGGGGTTAATGGTCATTCTGGGGTATAAGTGTCTGGCTTAAATCATGAGAAATGGAAGTCAGAACAGACTCAAATATTAGTAGAATAGGAAATCAGAACAAGGGTAATCCAGGAAAGGATCAAAGGGAAATGAGGTCGGTCTGAACCCTGTCTTAGGCCAGCGGTGCTCACTGGGGAAGCACTTGCAGTAACCACCGCAGGTAAACTATGTCTTCTCCAGCTGGAGCCTCTTGTCTGTCCTCAGGCCAATTATAAATTGTGTTCTCCTCCATCACAGTTCATCAGCCAGCATCTGCGCCCCATCTTCCAATCCATATTCTGCCCTGAGGTCCAATTCCCCACATAGTTGTACAGATTACACATTATACAAGAATTTCATATTTACGGAAGCACAATTCACCTAGTCGATATCCGAAATTGGTAAAATTATAGTGACGACTTTTCTGCAGATGGCAGTAAAGTATCCACTTGGAACAAAGTCAGTGTATTAGAGTCATTTTCTGACCATGGAAAGAGTGTGTCTTAAAGGAAGCAGCGTCATTTTCTAATTTACACAAATGTACTCTGTGGGCAAGGGACAGTCTTTGTTATGTTGTGTGGTTGGAATGGTGGACCCTTCTGGGAGGCCAGTAGCCGAGACTCTCCAGGCTCATCAAAAAACATGAAGAAAATGGAGAGCAGCCCTTTGCCTTTATGTATTGGTTGAAAGTATTTCTCAGCTTCAGTGTTGTTCCCCCACAAAGCCTGGAAGATCAAGCATCCTGTGTAACCATCTTGTGCATAAATTGCTGTTCTCATATTGTAGATGAACATGTATGGTGTATTACCTTATCCATTAATGGTTTCATGCTTCACAAGTCATATCCAGATGTGCATTTCTCCTTCTTTTAAATTCAGTACAACTTGGGCATTCTTCTGCTCTTTGCTGGGATGATACAAAACCTTGTAGTGAGACTGGGTTCTCAAAGTCAAGAGCATCTTGCTGCTTGTAAATCTTTAAATGAGCTATTGTTTGTCAGCCCACCCTTTGCCAGCCAGCGATGTCTAACATGCATACCTGTGTATTTGAGGACCACGGAGCAAAATTCTAGGTCCACTCTCCAAAAGCAGATTCAGTAAGTGACCAATCTGACAAGTTATCAAGTGACCGAACACTTTCAGACAAAGACTTTAAACCAGATCTTGAAGAGTCAGGTAGCCATTTGCTATAGGCATTCGACAGAGACCCGCCAAAGTTCAGTGGAGCCTATATCATTCTGTTCTTTGAGGCCTCTAAATTTTCAGAATGAAAACTCCTTCTATATTCTGTTAGGGGCAGTGGGCATTCTGTGAGTCCAGGATGACATAAGCGATAAAGTGAGGGTCTCTTCTAAAGCCTTTTCTGAGCCCGGTCCACTGTGTTTTCAACATCTTCTAATTCAATGATTTGCTCAGCTAGCTTGATTAAGTGTGTATCTTGTGTGGAATTCAAATTTCAAATGTCTCAACCATTCAGACACAAAGGATATATATGCCTTTTATTGTTCCATGCTACTTCGCATCCTCTTTTTATTTTTCTGGGCTTGATTTGTTTTCCAAATGGTGGCTTTGTATGCATGTTAATTTTCACCAATCTATGACAACTTTCCTAGTTGCTGAAACTAAAACTTGGAAAAAAACAAATCCTCAAAGGCTGTGGAAATCATGTCATGCAATTTGAATTCTGTAAACTTTATAATTTGACAAATTGGTCGTTCACAATTGCTCATTTGGCAAATTGGTCTGTTTCCCATGAAGCAGCTGTCCAGAGAGCTTTCCGGCACCTCGATTCCAACACACACACATCCTAGGGCCCCCTACGAAAATGAGGCCCCTGTCAGAAGAGCTCTATGGTGTGCGGCTGGGGGCGGGGGGTGGGAGTGAAGGGCATGATCAGTCTGGACCTTTTCTGCGTCCGCAGCCTGGGTCCCATTCTGTGCTGGCACTGTGGCTCACCGTGAATGTGCCCAGCCTCCCTGACACTGGTCCACTTTCTTTGCTCAGCTTTCCTTGGGTCCCGCCTGCTGCCGGCTATGGCTCAGGTGCTGCTTGGTTCTCAAAGTTTGAGGGAGCTGGGCAGCTAGTCAGAACTCCCTTTTTTCACGTTGGTGAATGGGTTTGTACTGCTTTGAGGGTGATTCCTGTTGTGTCCATTAAAAATCCTTTTTCTTAATTGCTGGGTGTCCAAGGGCTGGGTTTCCTTTTGACCCTTCCTTGTTTCTTGTCTACATGGGAGTCCGCCTGTAACAACGTAGTAAAGGAGAGTTAAGAAGCCTGTCTCTATACCCGCTGCAGAATTAATGTGCAGTAAAGCCTCCGATTTCTGGTGATGTTGGACCTGTGTTCACTAATCTTGAACTCTGGCTCTTCTGTAGTCACCATAACCATATATAAGGATTACTGTTTTCCCAAGGCATAAAGAAACAGCATATAATTTCCTATAAACTTAGATCAAATAATTATATCTCTGGTAGTCCAGAATTTATGAGGCTTCAAAGTCCTTTTTAGTTCCCTCAATTTGGGGTTTACCATAAAAGTATGGAAAGTGTTAAGGGCAAGTTTTAACTAAGAAGATATTGGGTGATAGAAATTTGTAAAATGCGAATTTTCCTAAAGCTATCCAATTCTTTCAAATCCCTGGTCTATTTCATTTGGGGAGAAAGGTGGTTAGTAGGCAGAACTGGGGTGGAATGGAAGATATTCTGATTTCTCACCAGAACATAAACATCACTACATTTCCAGGGCCTTTGCTCTGCCTTATTGGGTCATTCTTCTTAAGGCAGGTTATTCCTCCTAATAAACTTAAGCTACTCCTATCTTCTGAAAGGGAAAAATGCAGCCATCTTTCTGGAGGAAGAACTCACGTTGGAGGAAATGCCTCAGACCCCCTTGAAGACACCCGCACTGGGTAGATCTTAACAATTAGTTCCCGGTTTACTTGACCATGAGTTAATTGCCTTTTCCAGAAACTGAACTTGCCCAACCATTGACAGAAGGCTCAAGACCCTCTCTCCAGTCATTGGGTGCGTTTCCAGCAAAGACCAGAGCGCCTGTGTCTTCCGATTGGCAATGTAGGCTGAGTTGCTGTCAGAAATGGCTCGGAGGAAGATGGGGGTGTGATTAGCTCTAAATGAAGTTCTAAACCACTGGTACATGAAATGAAACTATTTTTTCTCTCTCTCTTTCTTTTTCCCCTTTCTTTAACCTGAGCTGCTGATGTAAGTGGCTCTAATTTACTTTCCCCGAGAAAACAAAGCAAAATAAAAGGCGGAATGGCAAAAAGATCCCTTTGCAAAGCGTAGCGCTTCTGCTCCTGATAAAAGGGAGTCATTTGCAGCTTTCATGGTGTCAGTATTAATTTCCTAGCAGTCAAAGCCACCGCTAATTTATTTACAGAACGATCTCCTTGCCCAAGAGCCGGGACTGGGGAGGCAGCAGTTTCTAGCCTCCAGCTTTGTTTGTTGACAGGCTGATTTCCCACAAGGCCATTTCCACCTGTGTTTCTGTTGTTTTTAGTGCGTGTCTCCCTTTCTTCTCCCCCGCCGCTGCCTCCCCAATGGCTGCTGAAGGCCCTTCTCATCTCCGGTCTCTCTCATCCACTTCCTCCCTCCAGCCCCAAGGACTCCTGGCAGGGCTTTGCAGTCACTCCGCGCTTACCCAGAGTCTCTGCTGGCAAAGTCCCAGGGGGCACTGCATTTCTTTCTTTCCTTTTCCCTCTTTTTTGTTTCAAGGACAGGATTCAAAAGAGCCTGCTACACTCGGGTTGTAGGGTGCACCTTCAGATATACCTTCAAACAGGGGCTGAGCGATTTGAATATTTGTGCTCCTGGAAACCAGCCTGTAAAATTGTCCCCCAAAGCCCATTAAATTCTGCAAAATCGCTCCTCTTTGAGGGCTTCATTATGGAGTCCAATTTGGGGGCCCAGGCACCTCTCTGCTGAAGCACTCATCTCTAAAGATGCTTACAATGGAAATTACAGAGCGGCTGATTTGGCCTTAGCTCCTTGCATATCAAAGGCTGGGAGGGCGGGGAGGGACGCCTCCGTGGAGCAGTGAGATGCTTGCCGCATGCCAGAGCCAGACAGGTAATATATTGAGATGTTTAAAGCACATTTCTCCTGCATGTGCACGTGCCTGCCTCGCTGCCGTGTTAGAGCTCATCTGCAGGGCGAAATGAGAAAGAAACAAGTTAGTGGTGGCGCTGCATGAGGACGGGGTGGGAAAGAGGCATTAGAGACCCATTTTCTGGATTATATATTGTTACCTTGTTAATTAAAAAAAAAAAAAATAGAGACCAGAAAAGACATCAACTCAGCTATATAACCCACACCGACTGTTGCCACCTCGGACCCAGGAGGCACTCACCAGTTAAGAAATGTCAACCCGGGAGATGTGCCTTGCCCACCCTGCTCTCCCCTGCCCCCACCTCTGCACAGTAGGCCCAAATAATTTTGTGCCTCCTCTTTTGCAAATGCTGTTTCTCTGGATTTGGAGCACTTTATGACTTTGTTTGTGTTTGAGGGGGGGCTGTGTTTAAAATATCCATTTATTTGTGAGAGGAGGGAGACCAGAAGGAAAAGCACAAAACTTTGTCCGCTTGGAACCATACAATTACGCTGTGGAAAATTATAAGGAACTGGAGGCCTAGCAGAGGGAATTTTGTTCTCTTCGGTGGCTGAGCAGAGGAGCGTCTGAATAAGAGCCTCGGTTTCCATCCCGAGGTAATTATGCAGTCCAAATGAAAAAAGTTTCACATTGCTAACAAAATCTGTCTGCCTCCCCTGCTCCCCTCGAACTCCAGCAGCTTCTTTATGCAGACCATTTCCCCCAAGTCTCTGAGAGTTGTTTGCTTACCAGGGACGTGGGACTCCTCACATCTAGAGGTTCAGCCATTGCTGAGCTCTCTGTGACCAAAAACTCTCTTATTTATTTTGAAGGCGGAAACAATGTCATTTCATTGCCTGCGTGCATAACTCCCGGATGCCCGAAATGATTTTGCTCAAACTTCCTGCCAACTCACTTTTGGGCTGAGACTAAACAGGGAAAGTTTGGGCCCCAAAGGACAATTGTTCAGAGAAGTTGGGAGCAGGTAGAGGCAAAGCCGAGTGATGAAACTCATCTGACAATTGTCATCTGCCCTCTTTGCATCTCCGGGGCTCATTCCTCCTGGTCTCCTGGGGATGCCTCGCTTCCCTCTCCTCTCGATAATGTTAGCCATTCCCACTCCTTTCCTCTCGTCTGCCTGTCCTCTGGGATAAAGCAAACGCTTTAAGCCTGTAAACTGTATAAATTTTCTCCAAAATCAACTTGAAACTCAGTTTAAATTGGATGGCGGGCCGGCCCACAGCGCGGCAGCTGTGTGCCCACAGCTTCTGAGGGTGCTCAGGAAATCAGATGGTGGGGCCCAGGGACTCCCACGTCAGGGGAGAGGAGCTTCATACATAGATTGGCCTGGAGACTGTTCCCCGTGAACCTGCAGAGCTGGGGGAGGAGGCCGGTGTTTCCTTCCCTGCCCAGTGGACGAAGGCATTCAGAGTGGGGGGTTAGGAGCCAAGCCTCATGATGGAAAGAAGCCCAGGCCCCCTGGAAATGACAGAGCAGAGGCAGCTTGAAGTCCTACTCTTGGGGGTGCAAGAAATGCAAATTGCCCTTTTCCTAAACTGACTTTGGCCTTCAAATTCCATTCCACTGAGGAGGCAGAAACTGAATCTCCATGGAGCTGGGGCTTCCTCAATCTCTCCTGCCCGAAGGGGGGTTTCAGATCTGGGCCATAGGCAGGGTTCCCAGACCTTTGGAAGGTCAGCTTCCTGATCTTGTCAGCATCTTTTCTGAGCTGTCGTGGCCTAGGCACCCTCCGTTGCGATGCAGGCCGGTTGCTGCTGAGGCGTCCCTATTTCTGGCTCATCCGTCAGCCCTGGCATCCGCCTGTCTGCTTCCTGCCACCTGAGAGCAGGAGGTTGTCCTGCGACCAGGTTTCTCGCTGGGCAGAACTCCGGGGGAGGCTGTCCAGCCCTGTCTGCCTCGTTCCACACTGGCCTTTCCTTTCCAGGGGCCTTGAGGCAGCCTCAAGAAAGAAGAGGACAGAGCCTTCCTCCGGGACCCCCACACTTCTGCCTCCTCAGGTGCCCGTCGCCTCTCCCCTTCCCCAAGTCCAGAGGAATTTTCTGTTCTCCAGGAGGAACCCAATTCTCCGAAGACTCCTGGGTCTATTCGTGAGAACTTTCCCAAACAAAGTGTGAAAGTCTACAGTCTTTGTTCACCCGAGGGCTTGTGGAACCGAAAAACCAGAAAGACACATTATTTTCTTTGTGTCCCATCACAACCATTTGATGCATCGGTGACCTAGACCAGCGCAGAGGATGATAGGCAGAAGGGGTCATCTGGAAGAAAAAGAAAAATGTATGGCTCCTGTTAAATCAACTCTCCTCACTTTTTCAGCGTTCCTATTAGACAGCTCAAAGAACCTGCCCTTTGCTTCGAGGTTGTTTAACTCCTTTTCTATCGGGAGCCAACGGCAGCAGTGTGCGTAGTTAATGGTGACTAGGATTCTCTTCCTAAGCAGTTCTTTTTAAGTCTTTCAGGTCACTCATGTGGCCAGTTATAGTCTGTGGATTATCTCTGTGACTGAAAACATGAGCTTTGGAATCAGACCCAGGGCTGCACTTACCTAACCGCTCAGGGGCCTTGTGCAAATTGAAGCAGGAGAAGGAGGAGTCACCAGCTGGTCAGAGCCTCAAGAAGTCTCTGGAAAGCATTGGGGCAGCCCTGCCTTGCTTCCTGAGCTCCACAGTGCCCATTCCAGCATCTCTGCCTTAGAGGGGCAGCCTCTGGGAAACCCCTGCCAGTCATCAGCCCCAGCCAGCCAGTCCTGGGGAAAGTTACGGCTTCTGAGCCACGTGGGCAAGTGCTGGGCCTCAGATTCTCTACGCAAAATAGAAATTATAACCCCTGATCATTCTTCCCCAAATCCTTCCTAACATTTACATGGTAGCAGGCACCATAGCTTGTGCTGAAGACACAATATTGGGGGGGTGGAGACGTGGCATCCGCCCTTGTACTACCTACATTCCCATACATACAAGCAAACAAGTAAACAGAAATAAAATAAGCAGAGATTGAGCTACGTACCAGAATAAAGGAACACGGGACTTTGGGCTAGGGCTTGACTGGATTAGGAAAGGGTTGGGATGTGAAAGATTCAAACAGTGCATTTGGGAAAGGGACATGTGAGCCAAAACCTAAAGGAGAGAAGGTACGAGACATACAAAGAAAAGAAATCCTTGTAGGTGGAAAGAAGAGCAAGTGTCAAGGTCCTGTTGTGGGCAAAAGCCTGGCTTCTCGCTGGGATGTAGTGGCCCATGGGACAGGGGCATGATGGGGTTAGAAAGAGAAGCAAGGCTCTCATTATGTAAGGCTCTGTGGCCTAGAATAGGACGGTGTTTCATTCTAAGTGGTGGAAAACTATTGAAAGTTTTCAGATCTGATTTGTGACTTATGGAAACCACACTTGCTGCTAATGGCGAGCAGGATATGAAGAGATCCAGAAACGCAGTCAGGGGGGCCTCGTGCAGAGCGGCCCGCATTTCTGAACTTTCAGACTTCTCCAAGACAGCGCAGCTCATCAGGAGAGACGAGCGCAGAGATGAAGGAGCTTGGATTTGTCTGTTTGCTAATTAATTTCTCCTGAACCTCGCAGAGAGTTCTGTCCATATACTATGGGGTGGATCATTAAATTGACTTCAAAAGTTAGAAATTATGTGGGCTTTCTAAAAAGGACATGCTTTAATATTTCTTGGATATTATCTTACAAGAACTTCCCCCAGAAGAAGAGGACATTTGCCTTTTTATTCAACTCTTTGGCTTTAAAAATCCCCTTGACTGGGATGCCTGAGTGGCTCAGTGGGTTAGCTGTCTGCCTTTAGCTCAGGTCATGACCTCAGGTTCCTGGGATTGAGTCCTGCATTGGGCTCCCTGCTCAACAGGGAGCCTGCTTCTCGGGCTCTCCCTGCTTGTACTCTGTGTGTGTGTGTGTATCAAATAAATAAATAAAATCTTGAAAGAAAGAAAGAAAGAAAGAAAGAAAGAAAGAAAGAAAGAAGAAAGAAAGCCCTTGAGAAATCTTTGTTTCCACTGCCCCAACTGCTAGGGGAGCACAGAAAGGGAATAAGAACAGCTCTTACACTAGGGGTGAAGATGGAGACTTCTGGTGCCAGCTCTGCCCTCTCTCTGTGACATTAGGCACAATGCTGCCCCTCTCTGAGTCTCTCAGGTCATCCCTTCTGCTCCTACCAGCCTGTGATTCTTCGGCCTTTATTTAGAGAAAAGAGCAAGAAGTTGATCATTAGCTTGTCGCAGCCGGTGTGACAAATTGACCAGGAAACGTGAGGGTAAGAGGATGGTGAAAAGAAATTAAGATTCAAAGAGATGGGGGCAGGAGGGACACTGAGGAGGATGTCCAGCAGTGCCGATTTTATTCCACATCTTACAAGCATTTATAAGGCAGACCACAATAGAAGGAGTAATACATCAGTACCTAGTCAGATGATCACAAGTTTCTATAACAAGTTTACATTAACTACAAGCAAACCTCGTAATGCTACGTAGTCTCGGCTAATGCCATTAGCAAGACGATCAACCAGGGAGTAGGTTATGGGAGGTACAGGAACAACAAGGACCAACTAAGAACTCATGACCCTGACCACATTGTTCCCTTCTGTAGGGAGAGCGTGTAGGAAGTCACGTATGCGAGTGCACGACACATAGCACAGACCCTTTCTCAGTGTTACTCAACTTTCCCGTCCTTAACCCCTTGTCAAGGTGTCTGGACTTTAAAGGATACACAAGTCAGGGCCTGGTTTGATCCACAACTCCAACCAT